>NW_017729034.1:81238641-81244696 GCF_001723915.1 Gavialis gangeticus
GAACCAGCACCATACCTAGAGGCTGGGGAACTCCCTTCTTGTCAGTACAGAGGCAGAAAAGGATCTCGGAGTCATCACTGACTCCAGGATGAACATGGGCCGGCAGCGTGGGGATGCAGTCAGGAAGGCCAACCGCACTTTGTCATGCATCCACAGACACATCTCAAGCAGGTCCAAGGAGGTGGTACTCCCCCTCTATGCGGCACTGGTCAGGGCACAGCTGGAGTACTGCATCCAGTTCTGGGCACCGCACTTCAGGAGGGATGTGGACAACATGAAGAGGGTCCAGAGGAGGGCCACTCGCATGATTGGGGGCAGCAGGGCAGGCCGTACGAGGAGAGGCTGCGGGACCTGAACCTGTTCAGCCTCCACAAGAGAAGGCTGTGGGGGGATCTAGTGACCTGTTACAAACTAGCCAGAGGAGACCAGCAGGCACTGGGCGAGTCCCTGTTACCCCGAGTACTGCCAGGAGTGACTAGGAATAATGGTCACAAGCTGGCAGAAGGTAAATTCAGACTAGACATCAGGAGGCACCACTTCACTGTCAGGGCGGCTAGGATCTGGAACCAACTTCCAAGCGAAGTGGTGCTGGCTCCTACCCTGGGGGTCTTTAAGACACGGCTAGACAATCACCTTGCTGGGGTCGTTTGACCCCAGTACTCTTTCCTGCCATGACAGGGGGTCAGACTTGAAGAGCTGCTCAGGTCCCTTCTGACCCTACCGACTATGAAATTATGAATGCCACAGTCACCTAGTTTTTTAATGAGAATGGGGTGGGAGACAGTGTCAAAGGCCTTGCTGAAGTCCAGAAAGACTACATCCATCACACCACCTATGTCCAATGCTTTTGTGACGTGATCGTAGAAGGCAATCAGGTTGGTCTGACAGGACCTGCCCCTAATGAAACCGTGCTGGTTGCCCTTAAGCATCATCCCTGCTGCCGGCCCATCGCAGATGTGCTCCTTGATAATCTTCTCAAAGAGTTTCCCTAGAATTGAAGTAAGACTAATGGGCCTATAGTTGCCTGGGTCCTCCATCTTCCCTTTTTTAAAGATGGGGACCACATTGGCTTTCTTCCAGTCATCTGGCACCTGGCCAGAGCACCATGAGTGCTCGTAAAGCTGTGCCAGAGGCCCTGCAATAACCCCTGCCAATAATATGGTACCTTTAGATCTGCAATTGTTAAGGAAACCAAAGGCTGCATCCCCTCAAGCTTTATCACCTCCACCTAAGACTACAGCATGTGGTGTGCCAGTTTGAACTCCCTGCTGCAAAGGAATGCACAGTGCACATTACCACTGCAGCATGAAGCCTGAACAGATGCAACAACATATCCACATCTGAGTCCATCCTTGAGGCAAAGCCTTTTTTATAGCCTTTGTGGTGTAGCATACTGCGCTATGATGCAATCAGAGGACCAGATGTAGAGAAAAGCCCCTTTCTGGCCTACCTTAGATCTCATACACCTTTTTAAAGGCATTAGCAAGGAAGATGGTAGAAATGAAAGAACTCTTGATTAGATGCTTCAAAAGAAACAATTGACATGGGGAACTAAATGACAAACTGTCTGCCACATCCATGAAATAGGATTTTGTTTGGTAACCAGATGATGCGTAGACTACTCACATGTCACCTCTGAATTATAGATTCCACACTAATCCAGGTTGAGTGGCTGGGCAGGTATAAGTTTATGGGGTTTTGGTTGCCAGGGTAAAGATGGTGAGCTCAGATCAGCTTTTCCTGTAATTCTGTATCAGAATCATAACTCTTCTTGCAAAATAAAATGATGGAATAGATCCTGGCCCTTTCAGATCTCATGAACAGGGTGTGTTCAGATGTCCTGTTCAATTAAGCAGTTGGAAATTTTTCCTAGGAAGCACTTCCCCACTGTTTACAGAAGAATGCCAAGTCTTGTATTGTTTTGCCTACACCTGATAGAAAAGCCAGTTACACATTCAAAACTGGACACAGTACTCCAACTGAGGTCTCACCAATGCTGAATGAACAGAGTGGAAGAATCACTTCCCTTGGTTTGCAAGGGAGAATTAATACAACCCAATATGTTGTTGGCTTTTTTTGCAGCAAGAGCACACTGTTGGCTCATATTCAGCTTATGGTTTACTGTAAACCCTAAGTCTTTTACCGCAGTATTGCAGCCTAGCCAGTCATTCCCCAGCCTGTATTTATGCATGAAATTATTTCATCCCAGGTGCAGGACTTTGCACTTGTCCTATTGAATCTCATCTGATTGACTATGGATCATTTCTCTAGACTATACAGGTCATTCTGGATCCTACACTCTGAAGTATCTGTAATTTCACTTAGCTTAGTATCATCCACAAATCTGCTAATCATGCACTGGATTGTGTCTTGATCCAGGCAAAGAACAAAAAGAGAAAAAGAGAGCGGGAGAAGCATATTAATGATACTATACAAAAAAGGATCAAACAGAAGAGATAATGTATAAAAGAAGCAAGCAAACAGGTTTTGACACTGAGAGGCAGGTCAGAAGAGACTACAAAGTTGAAAATTTCAAATGACACTATTTGATAAAAACAGCATACTGGAAGCACCATTTTTGTTTCAGTAAGACAATATTAATTGTGATTAGTTCTGGCATGCAATAAATTTGAATCTTCTGTGAAAATAAAGGCTGACACAAATTATCTGAGGCCCTCATCAGAATAAGAATATCTGAATATATGTCTACATCATGGGTGACTGGTGCCTCCAGAGTCCGGGGGGCACCAGTGGCCAATCGCCAACTGGGGAAGAGGGGGAGTTCTCTCAGTGCCTCTGGTGCTTCTCAGTGCCAGCCAGCACCAATCTCAGGGGGCACTGGCCAGCGTTTCACTCAGCACCCCACTTCCCGGCTGGCAAGGGCCAATTTCGGGGGGAGATATGCCCCCCCATACCTCCCCATGTGTCACCTATGGTCTACATGGCCTTTAAATATACATTTCTCAAAACAGCAATGGAAAAAAAGCAGCCTCAGTCACTAGGTTTGAGCCACTGGCAATCCATAACTCCAGGGACAAGCTCCAGATAGAAAATAAACAACAAGATGTGTTTCTGATTAGAGAAAACTAACCAACTGAGCACAGGCAAATCCTGAAATCTTCTGGCTTCTGACAGCGATGTTTTGGTGAAGTTTCTACTTAAATTCCAAATTAAAGGATATCACTCTCTATTTTGCGTCTTGCCTTGTTAACCCTGGACTTCTGTGCCTTTAGGCTAGGGGCAGACATTATACATAAACCGGTTTAAGTGATCAGAAACTGGTTTAACCCTGTAACAGAACAGACATTCAGTGCACATAAACCAGTTTCAAGTGCACATAAACCAGTTTCAAAATAGCCAGAACTTGTTTAAGATAAACCTGATTTAATGTAGTATCAGACTTAACTGATTTGGCTCAAACCAGTTTATGCAATGTCTGTACCAAACCCCTTGCTTGTTTAAGATAAACCAGACACCCCCAGCATCCCAGCATGCTCTCTGGGCTGGGCAGGGCTCTGTGCTCCAGCTCCAGGGCTGACCCCTCTGTAGCCCTAGCAGGGACCAGCCCTAGCAGAGACACCAGCTGGCGTGGCCCTGTTAAAGCAAAGTGGGCAGGGAGGGGTGTCACAGGCCAGGTGGGAACTGTGAATGTATCAATTTAGTTGCAGGCTGACTGGGTGCTGCAACTGTATCAGCCACTCAGCTGTTTAGTTCGGGATCGAGGAGGCAGAGTTGGGAGTGAAGCAAAGGCAAATTTATTATAGCTTACATGCACAACAGCTGACAGAAAGATAAATGTGACAAGCAGATAATGCAGTATTAAAGAGCTAATAGTAAATAATAACAACAGATAATAACAACAGATAGATGAATCAATTCTGTCGCAGGCCAACTGGGCACTGCGAAGGTATCAGCCACTGGACTGTTCAAAACAACAGATAGACACACATGGGTTGGCAACTTATTGATAGTCCCTCAATGCCAGGTGCATGCCAAGTGATTCCAACGAAGTCAGGTGTCCCCAGTTGACGTTGTCGGAGGGATTACCAGGGAAGATCCCTTGATCAGGATCCAATCCTCACTCACACCGGGAGTCCAGAGTCCAGGCTTGGAATAGCAATGACCGTTCTGCTCCCTCCTTCCTGCTGGTCACCTGACACACGTGCTTTTTATACCTAGTCTTATGGTAATCTGTTGGCTTTAGAGCCACTCACAATTTTGCCCTATAGCTGTTACCCTATGGAATTAAAAGGTGTTAAAAATTATCATAAAAGATTACTACCCAGACTCAGGTTTATCCAATAAGCAAATTACAATGTAGCATTTTTAGGTTTGAAATTAACGTTACTAAATCCAACCCTTTTAGGTTTTTATTAATATGCTTTCTTGAGATGTGCTTTCCTGGAATGTGTTGGGTGTGCCAGGCAGTTGGATCCAGTTTTTATCATCAAGGATGAACCCTGAGCAAAAACCGTTAGGTCAGCTAATCTTGCAGCTACAGCTTCACCTTTGGGGCCCAGTCAGTTCCATGAACAGTTAAGTTTAACCAAAATGATAAAACTATGACAGACAAGTTACATTTACGGGTTACAAACTTACAAGCTTTATATTAGCTAATATTGCCTATTAGGCAAAATACCAAATGCCTCCAAGAAGTACATATTTATTGCTTATTAATTCCTCTGGTTCTGGCCATCACAGAGGGGGTTAATTCTTCCCTTCTTTCCCTACTGCAGCCTGGGTCAGCCTGTCTGCCTGGGAGCAGAAGGGACGGGGCTGCAGCAGTGGCCCCTGGAGCTGGCAGACCCCCACTAAAGGGAAGGGACAGAGGGAGGGATTAACCCTTCTCCCTGCCCCCTTCACCTTAACGGGGCTATGCTGGGTTGGTTGTCCCGCAGGGTGGCTCTGTTCAGTGCTGGGGAGCATGCTTCCCCCTCCTCCTCCTCTCAGGGTAGGGAGAGGGACTCTGTGAGGCACTGGATAGGGACTGTTCCTCCTCCTCCCCTCCCCCCCCTGCCCTGAGGGGCTGGGAATGGGGGCTCCATGCAATGCTGCCTGGCCCCAGAGTGGGGGCAGGGGGCAGGGAGAGGCTTTGTTCCATCCTGGGGGGAACTCTTCCCCCTCTTCTTCCTCCCCCTGGAGGGGCAGCAGGAGCGCAGAGCTCAGCTGTGCACGGTGTGGGTGTGTGGGGTGTGAGGGAGGGTTGGGGGTATAGGGACAACTATACACTCCCCCAAGACATGTAGCCCTCACTGCCTGGCAGCAGCCGGTGAACAGGTCAGGGTGCTCATGCCCAGCGCAGGCACAGCTTCGGCCAGTGCTGCGTGGGGCAAGGTCCCAGCACTGTGCCAAGAGTGAAGGGAGCCCAGCCCCCTGCTTCCCCACAGAGTCCAGCACAGGGTTTCCCCTCTGTGAGTGCAGAGCTGCAAGGGTGGCACAGAGCTGCAGGGATAGAAGCAGCCAGGCAGGCTGCGTGGAGCTGCGCTTCTCGCCCCCAGCGCAGTGCTGGCTGCCTGTATTGCGGCTTTGCCTGCACCAGCCACAAGCACCCTGACCTCCCCGCCTGCTGCTGGGCAGTGGGGGCTGAACACTATGGGGAGGAGTCTCTAAACCCCGGCTTCCTCCCACACACCCACACCCTGCCCAGCTGAGCTCTGCATTCCTGCTACCTCTCTGGGGGGAGGAAGAGAAGGGGAAAGAGTTCCCCCCCAGCATGGAACAGAGCCTCCCCTGCCCTGGTGGGAGGAGTGGGGGGAAGAGTCCCCCTCTGGGGCTGGGCAGCATCCCATACAGCCTCCCCCTCCCCACCCCACAAAGATGGGGGAGAAGCAGTGGGAAGAGTCCCCCTCTGGGGTCAGGCAGCCTCACAGAGCCTCCCTCCCCACCCCACTGCAGAGGCAAAGGAGGAGGGAAAAGAGCCCCCTCTCCCAGCACCAAATAGGGTCCCCCTTCCAGCAGTTGGGGAGAGGGAGGAGGGGGAACAGTTCCCCTCTGGGGCTGGGCAACTGTGTGCTGGGATTGCTCCTCCTCCTCAGCTCAGCTTCCCTGTTGGAAG
>NW_017729034.1:81245597-81254296 GCF_001723915.1 Gavialis gangeticus
AGCCAGAACTTGTTTAAGATAAACCTGATTTAATGTAGTATCAGACTTAACTGATTTGGCTCAAACCAGTTTATGCAATGTCTGTACCAAACCCCTTGCTTGTTTAAGATAAACCAGACACCCCCAGCATCCCAGCATGCTCTCTGGGCTGGGCAGGGCTCTGTGCTCCAGCTCCAGGGCTGACCCCTCTGTAGCCCTAGCAGGGACCAGCCCTAGCAGAGACACCAGCTGGCGTGGCCCTGTTAAAGCAAAGTGGGCAGGGAGGGGTGTCACAGGCCAGGTGGGAACTGTGAATGTATCAATTTAGTTGCAGGCTGACTGGGTGCTGCAACTGTATCAGCCACTCAGCTGTTTAGTTCGGGATCGAGGAGGCAGAGTTGGGAGTGAAGCAAAGGCAAATTTATTATAGCTTACATGCACAACAGCTGACAGAAAGATAAATGTGACAAGCAGATAATGCAGTATTAAAGAGCTAATAGTAAATAATAACAACAGATAATAACAACAGATAGATGAATCAATTCTGTCGCAGGCCAACTGGGCACTGCGAAGGTATCAGCCACTGGACTGTTCAAAACAACAGATAGACACACATGGGTTGGCAACTTATTGATAGTCCCTCAATGCCAGGTGCATGCCAAGTGATTCCAACGAAGTCAGGTGTCCCCAGTTGACGTTGTCGGAGGGATTACCAGGGAAGATCCCTTGATCAGGATCCAATCCTCACTCACACCGGGAGTCCAGAGTCCAGGCTTGGAATAGCAATGACCGTTCTGCTCCCTCCTTCCTGCTGGTCACCTGACACACGTGCTTTTTATACCTAGTCTTATGGTAATCTGTTGGCTTTAGAGCCACTCACAATTTTGCCCTATAGCTGTTACCCTATGGAATTAAAAGGTGTTAAAAATTATCATAAAAGATTACTACCCAGACTCAGGTTTATCCAATAAGCAAATTACAATGTAGCATTTTTAGGTTTGAAATTAACGTTACTAAATCCAACCCTTTTAGGTTTTTATTAATATGCTTTCTTGAGATGTGCTTTCCTGGAATGTGTTGGGTGTGCCAGGCAGTTGGATCCAGTTTTTATCATCAAGGATGAACCCTGAGCAAAAACCGTTAGGTCAGCTAATCTTGCAGCTACAGCTTCACCTTTGGGGCCCAGTCAGTTCCATGAACAGTTAAGTTTAACCAAAATGATAAAACTATGACAGACAAGTTACATTTACGGGTTACAAACTTACAAGCTTTATATTAGCTAATATTGCCTATTAGGCAAAATACCAAATGCCTCCAAGAAGTACATATTTATTGCTTATTAATTCCTCTGGTTCTGGCCATCACAGAGGGGGTTAATTCTTCCCTTCTTTCCCTACTGCAGCCTGGGTCAGCCTGTCTGCCTGGGAGCAGAAGGGACGGGGCTGCAGCAGTGGCCCCTGGAGCTGGCAGACCCCCACTAAAGGGAAGGGACAGAGGGAGGGATTAACCCTTCTCCCTGCCCCCTTCACCTTAACGGGGCTATGCTGGGTTGGTTGTCCCGCAGGGTGGCTCTGTTCAGTGCTGGGGAGCATGCTTCCCCCTCCTCCTCCTCTCAGGGTAGGGAGAGGGACTCTGTGAGGCACTGGATAGGGACTGTTCCTCCTCCTCCCCTCCCCCCCCTGCCCTGAGGGGCTGGGAATGGGGGCTCCATGCAATGCTGCCTGGCCCCAGAGTGGGGGCAGGGGGCAGGGAGAGGCTTTGTTCCATCCTGGGGGGAACTCTTCCCCCTCTTCTTCCTCCCCCTGGAGGGGCAGCAGGAGCGCAGAGCTCAGCTGTGCACGGTGTGGGTGTGTGGGGTGTGAGGGAGGGTTGGGGGTATAGGGACAACTATACACTCCCCCAAGACATGTAGCCCTCACTGCCTGGCAGCAGCCGGTGAACAGGTCAGGGTGCTCATGCCCAGCGCAGGCACAGCTTCGGCCAGTGCTGCGTGGGGCAAGGTCCCAGCACTGTGCCAAGAGTGAAGGGAGCCCAGCCCCCTGCTTCCCCACAGAGTCCAGCACAGGGTTTCCCCTCTGTGAGTGCAGAGCTGCAAGGGTGGCACAGAGCTGCAGGGATAGAAGCAGCCAGGCAGGCTGCGTGGAGCTGCGCTTCTCGCCCCCAGCGCAGTGCTGGCTGCCTGTATTGCGGCTTTGCCTGCACCAGCCACAAGCACCCTGACCTCCCCGCCTGCTGCTGGGCAGTGGGGGCTGAACACTATGGGGAGGAGTCTCTAAACCCCGGCTTCCTCCCACACACCCACACCCTGCCCAGCTGAGCTCTGCATTCCTGCTACCTCTCTGGGGGGAGGAAGAGAAGGGGAAAGAGTTCCCCCCCAGCATGGAACAGAGCCTCCCCTGCCCTGGTGGGAGGAGTGGGGGGAAGAGTCCCCCTCTGGGGCTGGGCAGCATCCCATACAGCCTCCCCCTCCCCACCCCACAAAGATGGGGGAGAAGCAGTGGGAAGAGTCCCCCTCTGGGGTCAGGCAGCCTCACAGAGCCTCCCTCCCCACCCCACTGCAGAGGCAAAGGAGGAGGGAAAAGAGCCCCCTCTCCCAGCACCAAATAGGGTCCCCCTTCCAGCAGTTGGGGAGAGGGAGGAGGGGGAACAGTTCCCCTCTGGGGCTGGGCAACTGTGTGCTGGGATTGCTCCTCCTCCTCAGCTCAGCTTCCCTGTTGGAAGGTTAGACTAACCTGCAAAGACTGAATCAGTTCTGGCTCAGGCTTTTTGAATGTCTGTCCCTAGCCTTAGTGTTACTGTCCTATTTATATTTTCTGCATGGGTGGATCTAAAGTTTTGAAATGGAGGGTGCAGATGGTGTGGTGTGCATCATCACATATAACATGACACACATTTTTCTCTAGTTAAAAAGGAACTAGAAGCTTCATTAATAAGTTAGGGCCCTAGAGCTATATTATTTAAGATTGAAACAAAAAAACCTTTATAGGAATGTGCATTCATTTGCTATATTATATGTGTGTTGTATATCATTGTGTGTTATACATAAAACACAATAAGCTGGGCAAAAATAATCAAAAGACGTTCCATTAGTCATAATAAAATATACATCTCTTCAAATTCATTAAACAAAATCTAGCTTTCTAGAGCATCTTGACAGTGCATCCAATGCTTTATTGAAAGTTATTTCCATATATCTGAGCTAATGATCACCTGAGTTAATGTTATTAACAGAGTTAGATAGAATAGTCTGCAGAGCTGTGAAATAGGAGCTACATTACCAGGAGCACCTAACACACAGCAAATTGCAGAAGTAAGGACAGCTTGAGAAACCATTAGAGACCATTTCAAAGGAAAGAGGGTCATTAACACCTGTAAAAATAAGAGTTTAGAAGGAATCAAATAAATTATAATGAGCCATGAAGTCACAGAATCATAGAAAATGAGGGTTGGAAGGGACCTCAGGAGATCATCTAGGGCAACCTCCTGCTCAAAGCAGTACCAGCCCCAACTAGAACATCACAGCCAAGGCTTTGTCTGGCCAGGTTTTGAAAACCCCCAAGGACAAAGAACAGAGCTTTCACCACCTCTCTGGATAACCTGCTCCAGTGTTTGACTACCCTCCTCACGAGAAAGTTCTTCCTAATATCTAACTTCAACTCCCCTTGCTGCAACTTGAAACCATTGCTCCTCACTCCGGCATCTGCAGCCACTGAAAACAGTCTAGTGCCATCTTTTTTGGAACACCCTTCAGGTAGCTGAAAGTCAATTGTCCCCTTCACTGCTGCCGCCTAAATAGAAGTACTGCTGCCACTGCCAGGCAGTTGGTTTTAAACTTTATATAGACCAGGAATCAAAGAGGAGTACAACTGCACCACTCCCCCTGGATCTGCCCCTGATTGCCTATCATTTTAACTCTAGGAGCAAACACCTTTAACATAACATCAGAGTTAACTATTAGTTAGCTTCCTAACTTTATACTGAAGTGTCCTTTTAAGTCCTCGTTCACCATACACACAGATAGAGGGCCTTCCAGAACAACTTTGTGCTCTCAGAAGCATTTAGATTCTACACAGTAGCTTCAAAGGAGTTTAATTTTCCTAGAAAATACATCATCTAATCCCCTTAACTTTATCAAACAGCTACAATATCAGCACATTACTACCAAATATAATTTCAGTTGGAAAACATGTTGTTTTTCCATACAAAAACTCTTCTGCATAGCCAAGGACATTTTCTTATGCCAAAGCACATTGTGCCAGAATCTCCTATGCTTTGTTAATCTTCCATTAAGCTGGTGTGTGCACTTCCTTTTGAATGCCTTGCCCAGCTACAGGGTGCAATGGGAAGTGTAGAAAATTTTGCTGAGATGCTTCACTTTCTTTTCATTTCTTTTTTTTTTTTTTTGAAGTTCATGAAATATTAATTTTTAATGCCAGTGTTTCATGAAATAGGTCACCTACAAGTCTCTTTGTGGGTGCCCCTAGAAAGAATATTGAACTGAAATAGCATCATCACAGGATAGAAATATTACAAAGTAGAGGGTATCTGAAATAAAAGTATTCATGAATACAATACAATATCATGAAGTTCCTGGGGATCCACATTGAGATATGGGATTCAACCATCTTATTCTGCAAATAAAGAAGTGCTACCACAGGGCATCTATACACATGCTCCAGGAGTTGTGGGGGTCACTTTAGTTAGAGCAGCTCTTAGAGGCAGGCCCGGAACCCAACAGCTGCCTGCTATAGGGGCTCACTGCAGACACACGAGCCCCTGTGGAGCCTCTGAGCTGGCCCAGGTAGCCCACTGTTCGGCCAGCCACTGCCTGTGCACGCCAGGCAGGCTGCTCTCAGTGGCAGGGCTCAGCTTCTGTATCACTGTGCTGTAGCCGCTGAGGCCTGGACCACCCCCGCCATGCAGCTGACTTGGCTGGGGCTAAGGGGGGCTGGCCCTGGCTGTGGGGGTGGGGCCCTTTCCAGTGGCTGCAGCTCAGTGACAGCCACTCCCCACACACAGGCTGGGCCAGGCCAGGAAGCACAACGGTGGCAGGGGTCAAGGGGGTAGAGAAGGGGAGAGAGTCCCCCTCCAGGACTGTATACCCAGGAGCAATCAGGAAGATGCTGCAGTGGGCAGAGCTCTCCCCCTCCTCCTCATCACTGCCACGGGGGTCTGACCATGACCCTGTCTGGCCATGCTCCCTCTTTCCCCACCCTCCAAACCCAGCAGGCCAAGGTCAGGGCTTAGACCCCTCCTCATTCATAAGAAGGCCTGCTAGGGCCTGGCCATGCCTCCCCCCCCCCAGCTCAGCTTCCCCATGGAAGGGAAGGGAGGGCTGCTTTAGCACACCTGGGCTTCTGGCCTGAGCCCCTGCAGGCATGTGCCTGCATTTCCAGGATGAAAAGTGAATGTCTGTCCTCTTATAAACCAGTTCAATCTCTGCAGCTTAGACTAACCTACAAAGATTGAAACAATTCAGGCTCAGGATTTTTTAATGTCTGTCCCTCGCCATATCATGTTTTGAAGTTAAAACTAGGCCCTTTTTTGGAAGGGAAAAAAGTCCTGTTTCCAATTTTTAAAAAAAAAAACACTTTCAAGCCAGATGGAATTTTCTACTAACAATGCAAATAAATGGATTTTTGCAAATCTATACAAAAATTAGCTGTGTTGTGGAAACCACAGTAATAGAGAGATTTAGGTACTGTAACATCCTGCAAAATGGTGAAAGTGTGCATGCAAGACTAAATTTCACCCTGTGCTGATTGGGATGAAAGCAAAGGTTGTCATTTTAGACTTTTTAATGCTCTTACCATGGAAATAGCTGTCATGTCACCTACCAGGATTATAGCTGGACGAGCAAATAAGAGAAGCAGATGATACATGAAAGCAGTATAGATGGAAGCATTTTTCAGAATTAGACAGCAGTGACAAGAGAAATGAAAATGGCATGCGAGGCCTAATTGGAATTCCGTTAGCCATTTGGAAGGAGTATTAAAAAGCTCCTTTCAAAAGCAGACTTATCAACAGTTTCTTCAGGAATTAGAGTATGGTATAATTTAGTCAAAGAATAGGCATATTAATTTTTCAATCTGATAGCAGGTGGCAGAAAGATGGAAAACATTAATGCCAGTGAGCACATTCTTGTTTGAGTCACAACAGAGAACAAAGACAGGGAGCAGAGATCTCCTCTGACTTAGCAAGCAGTGGCACATGTATCACTGTGTGCTGCTTCATTGGAAGCACTTCCTTCCTGGGCACGATTGACCTGGCGACTTCTGTGACGATCACATCTGCAAAAGCACAGATTTGCCCACACTCACAATTGTGTCAAAAGTCCCATGATATTTGGAGTTTTAATTAGATCCCAGCTGCTGAAAACAGGTTATTAACTAAGAACCTCTACTTTCAAGTTTAAAAAAAAAATAGTTCCTGTCCCTCTGCATGTGGAAAAAAGCTTCAGGATATGACTTAAATTTTCAAGCTCTCTAATACAAGGTACCCCAAACTTCCTATTTTTTTAATTCCATTGTTTTTGATTTTGGATCCTTGGAGTTGGTAACAGAGAGGATGGAGCAGACAGTAAACTCAGTCTGAAGCCTGAATAACAGTAAGATAGACCTCATGAATGGAGACTAAAAGACAACTATGAATCCAAACCGTGGATCCCAGGATCTGGTGGTGGAGACAGGTACAAGACGGTTAAGTCTTTGGCTTGAGCCTCCCCACCTGCTTCAGCAAGTAGGTTAAATCAGCCAAGAGAAAGCTTTAAGTTTAAAGTGATTACTTCCATTTTTTAATGTATCTCTGATCATTCACAGTGCTATCCCACTTTCAACACATCCCAGCTGCTCCTTGGCAGACCTGACCTCAGGGAATGTGACCATTTATACAGTCGTGCAGATTAACAAACTATGAGAAGCAAAACGCTTGTCTCTGAATCCAATTAAGAGATTTTGTCTCTTCCCATCCACCAATCTACTAACTTCTGGGGACCAGGTGGACTTGTAATGGACCAGAGAGACTTTGTTATGACATAATTAGTTTGAATCCAGTCACTAGATGAAGTCAGCTCCGTCTAATTGTTATCCAGACCTCACAGATGAAAAAGGCAGCTTAATTTCTGAACTAAGCGCCTCAGGATCAGGCTTGTACAACTTTAATGTCCTGCCACCAGGGGGAAATGCAAGACACTGCACACTCAAGCATCCACAACCTGCTGTTCATAATACACAGCTGTCCTTAGTTCTCATGCCTCAAGCAGATAATGCCATCAGTTCATTATTCCCATGTCTGGAGGACCTGAACAAACAAACAACAGTCAAAGGAGCCAATAACGAAAAGATGCAGGTCAGTAAGAAGGAACACATCAAAAAATTCATGACCTTCCACTTCTTCAGAGATGAGGATCCAGGAAGAGCAGTTTGCACCTTCATTATATTGAAGCCAAACAACTGCTGTGATCTGTACCCAAGGCTGGCAGCAGAAACCACACAGAAGCACAGCACGTCCAGACAGCGGCAACCTGATTAGGACATGTGAATGAGGATATAGTCCACCATTCCTCTGTACATCACACTAGCTATCCATTCAGTACATGCCTGTGGCCATTTCTCCATCCCACCAGAAGGTCACCTCTCCTGCGTTGACTTTACCTGAACAAACAAGAATACTGGAGCTAAAGATGTCCAGGATGAAATATACACCAGCGGGGGGCAAGAAATTATTACTGAAGGGCTTTTGGATTCTACAGCAGTGTATAAGAGGGACTTTTTTCCAAGGTATGATTTTAAGGGAGTTATCAGCATTTAAACCTGGTCAAAATTTGCCAAAATGTGGATTTAAAAAAAAAAATACTATTTTTTGAACAATTCAAGTCAATAGCCAGCCCAACTGGAAGACTACACAGAGGACCAATATCAAAAAGCACAGGCACTACATTGCCCTCTTTGCTCCCCTGAGTGGGTTTCTGCAACATGAGGCTGAGGACTAAGACAACGGCATGATGAACTTCTCCACTGTCACACCCAGACTATCCTCTGGATTTTTCTTTGGCCTATTGAACTCTCTCTATTTCAGATCCTGTACTGAAGTACATTTTCTCAAGTGGAGATTAGAGTGCAGACTGTGCCATACCTGCTGCGTGTTTGCCTATGGCCAGGCCTCAAGTATCAGCTGGTTTTTAACTAAAGGCAGAGTCATAAACACACAAGTTGTTATTCTACATATGTTAAGTCTAAAATAGACTGAGAGGATCCTGCAGCTGATCCAGAGAGAGGTCTTTTCTTCTGTTTTGGGAGCTGTCTGTGTCTACTACTATGTGCTGTAGCACAGTCACTGAAAAAACAGATACCACTATGCCCACTGGTTCTCATTATAATACAAATTTTTTTCAAGATATTTTTTTCCACATGACCCCGGCATTGTTCAGTGCACAGGATGGACAGTTCGTACTGAATGAGCAGCCATTCCATCTTTTATTTTCACTTCATTGCTCAGTGGCCCCAAGCTATATTTACTGCACAGTACCCAAGCCTTCCTCTGAAGAAAAAATTGTGGATTCCCTTATGAGCTTTTCTAAGCAGCCACTGCTATTGCATCTGAGTGATTCAAAAATGTCCATGACTATTTTCACTGTATCCTCATGAGATGAGTAATATTGGCCTCAAAGATACAAAGAAAATCAGTTGTGCCTGATTTGTGAGGACCTGATATTTTTTTTT
>NW_017729034.1:81254406-81255640 GCF_001723915.1 Gavialis gangeticus
TTTTTTTGGGGGGGGGGGGGGGGGGGGGGGGTGTACAGAATAATTAGCCTGATATAGCACTTCTGGTATCCACACAAGGACTGCCACGGATTTCAGTTGCAGCTGTGAGGTCTTGGTCCTTCTGCAAGTCAGACCCCCAGTGGCTCAAGTTAGGCCCCGAGCATGAGAACAGCACAATTTGTGATCATCTGTGAAAAGTGCGGTTTAAGTGACTTGCTCAGTGTCATGCAGGACCTCTGTGGCAGTCCTGGATCCAGTCCTCCAGGGAAGCATCAAGTGTCAGCATCATGATACTATCCTTCCTCCTCCTGCAATGCCCTCCATTGTTGGCTATATATCTTCCACCTTCTGTGACAAATGAGAAAGACGTGTCACCAACCACAGTCTGGATCTGGCCCTGCATCACCTCAACCCATCCACATGCCACGATCCATCCCTCTGCCATTGCAGCCCCCACTCACCTGATCTAGCACACAGGGCCACACTATCCAGCCCACGAAGCTCCCCAGGGCCTGGAAATTTGGCAGCAGGGGAACAACAATTAATGCTGCCACCATGGTGACCCAGCAAGTCAGAGGACATAGCTCTGCAGGCTGGATCTGGCCTACAGACCAGGGGTTGAGCATCCCTGCTCTATATACACCTACAGTATTAAATGGAGATGGGACAAACTGTCAGAATGGCTCACAGATAGATACTGTCTGAAGGCAGATGAACAGTGAGACTCAGGAATCATAAGTACCATGCCAGACTCTGCTAGGGAATACGCTTTACTGGACAAAGACTCTTCTGCTCATTCCCCACAGCATGACTGCTCTTGTCACATCTCCTTCAATCTGTCCCTCAGTCCTGTCTCTTTCCCCCACTGTAGCTCCTTCATCCTTGTCACATTTCCCTTACCTAATCAGTCCTAATCTCCAGTCATCAGGCTTCATATCCTACCTGCCCCAGCTGCTTTGCCTGGGCAGTCTTAATCTCCACCCCTCCAGTCTTCATCCCAGTTTCATCCTCCACTGGCTTCAATTTCCAGTCCCCTTTCCCATGCCTTCCACATTTAATGTCTGCCCCCACCCCACTTCTATGTCCTCAAACTTTATCCAACTCAGCCCAGTCTTCTCCCCTGAACCCAATCACAGTTTCCCACACTTTCCTTAACAACTGCCAGTCCCAGCACCCTCCCCACTTTTCCTTCTCCCCCAACAGGTCGGGCTCTTGCCCCCCTCCACCCACCCCC
>NW_017729034.1:81255831-81264329 GCF_001723915.1 Gavialis gangeticus
ACCCCCCCCGCCCCAACACCAGGCCAAAGGTATACCCTCCATGGACAGAAAACACCACAGAGCTTAGCCGTGAGGCACTAGTAAGTCTCAGAGTATGTGCAGACTGACATTTTTTGAAAGCAAGTATGTTTGAACAAATTTAGACAGATTTTCACAAGATAACAGAAGTCACGTGCTTGAAAGAAAGGGAACACTCCTACCACATTTCAAATCCCAGCTCCTAAGTGTGGGAGCTGTACAGCTCTTCAAGACTCTCTTTAACACAGTCAAAACATTTATTTCTCTTCTGTCCTTGGAAGTGGCAGAACTGTTTTGCTGAGACTTTTCAAAACAATTTCAGCCTAAAGCAAGCACTTAGCATGGAACATTTCAGCCCAAATTGTTAAATTTTGTCAATTTAAGCAAGTGGAAGCAGGGACACATCACAGGCAACATCAGGATGCTCTATCAAGTAAACTCATGGTCAGGCATTAGGACAGCGAATCCCAAAGGGTGTGCTGGGGCACACGAGTGTGTCATGAGAGAGATGGATGAATGCTGCAACATCCCCCTGCTCTTTGCCCCCACCCAGGACCCAACACCTGCCCCAGCTACCACAGCAGCACCTTTAGCTACTCCTCTGGGGA
Source organism: Gavialis gangeticus (assembly GCF_001723915.1). Classification (NCBI taxonomy): domain Eukaryota; kingdom Metazoa; phylum Chordata; order Crocodylia; family Gavialidae; genus Gavialis; species Gavialis gangeticus. Next base: position 81,256,458 of record NW_017729034.1, read on the forward strand.
CTGCCATCACTGCTGCTGCCTTTCCCTGCCCCCAGGGAGCCCCTGTGCTGCCCCACCTGCTCCAATACACTCCCAGGAGCATGCTCTGTTGTGAGTGTACAGGTGGACTCACATATGAAATGGTGATTTGCAGCCCAGCTTGTCCCCTCCACTCCTCCTATGCTCCCAGGGCCAACAAGAGCAATGGGTGGTCATCCGTGAGCAAGACCCTGCAGGAGCAACCTGAACAGCAGAAGCTGCCCTTGCTGCCCTGAGATAAAGACTTGGGGTGGGAGGGTCAGACAGTGGAAAGAGCAGAGCAGAGCACAGCAGGATGAGGTACTGTCCCTGCCACCCATAAGTGGTACCTGCTAGATCAGTGGTTCTCAATTTTTTCAGCACCCACCCCACCCCATAGGGGAAGCTTTGAAGCTAAAAAGGTTGAGAACCACTGGTATAGAAACTAATCCTTTGCTTAAAGAAAAACGTATTTGGTGTCATTTTTTAACAGTACTTCTCAGCCCAGGTATGATTTTTTCTGGCAGGGGAATGAAATATGTTATATATTTTGAAAAAAATATATACACACCTTTTCAGATGTAAGAGCTGCCAATTTTAATCCAGAAAAAATGTGTGCCCCAAGTATCAAAAGTTTGGGAAACTGCATTAGGTTCAGTGTCCATTATCCTCTGACCAGGCGACATTCTGCAATACTTCTTAGCATACCACAAGACAAAGTGGTCTACATGGGAATATCACACCAACCAACATGGATATCTGTTTATTCCTTGCCCTTGTGTTACCTTCCATTGGTTACGCAGGCACAACTGCTGTCATTTTATTTTTCTTTTTTAAATCTCCCTGACCTTATTTTCTGCTCTCTTTATATCTTGCTTCCACCTAGATTTTCCATTCGTATTGTTTTATCGTATGTTTTAGATACGATTTGCTTCTGATCTCTGTTCTGCTTTTTCTCACTTTGATCTCGAGCTCTTCTTTGTCCCTGTCTCTCTTGCTCCCCCTCCTTCACAGCCCCCACCCAACTTGCCTCTCACATGTTCATTCATCCTCTTCATCTCTCTCTCTAACACAACACTCAGAGCCTGACTCTGCTCTGCCAGGCATTTTCTACCAGCACCACCCAGTCAGAACTACATGGAAAATGCTCATTTGCACTCGTGTAAAAGAGCAGTCAGTTACATTTCTCACTCTTTTCAGCGACCCATTTTCTTACTCTCCCCATCAACCAGTATGTCTCTGGCAGTCTGGCAACTGGCTGTCCAACCTCATACACAGCCACATAACCTTCTGGGTGCTCCAACAAGATCTGCGCCTGCTTCTGGGTTTCAGCTGAAGGACAGAAATCCCCTAGGCTTGGGATGATTTAATTGCCACGTGTCCCCAGAAACCCATGCTGCAGAATGTATCCTATTGTCTCCTCCTGGTTGCTGGACAACAGAGGGAAACTCTGTAAGCCAGGGATACTCAGTCCCCAGCCCATGAGCCAGATCTGGCCTGCGGGCCAGTTCCAGCCCACAATATGGTGTCAGCCATCCTGTGGGGCTCCCCATGGGTCTGGAAAGTTGGCGATGGGGGAGGAGTGGCATCACTCCCCTGCTGCCAAATTTCTAGACTCATGGAGATCTCCAGGCCCTGCATGCTGGATGGGGCACCCAATCCAAGCACACAGGGCTGGGTGGGGGTGGCTCTGGGCTCCAGGGCCCAATCCCAGTGTGTGGGTTAGGAGTGAGTCGTGCCAGGCCTCAAAGACCCAATCCAGCCCATGGACTGACTCCACACTACTCATCTGGCCCGTGGTCCCAAAAGATTGAGCACCAGTGCTGTAAGCAGGTATGGGGAAGAAAGGGGCATTCAAGGTAAGTTTGTGGGAAGGGACCAGAGAAAAAAGAAATCAGGCTTTTCCTCTCTGGAAAGCAGTCACCTGGGCTGAGGAAGACTGAAGGCCAATTCAATCCCCTCCCACAGGTTTCCTGCATGACCTTGGACAAGACACAGCTTCTTTGTGCCTCAATTTTCCCATCTATAAAATGGAAATATTGCTACTTTCACTGCTTCACTCATTGATTTATTCTCACAGCTGGCTTGTGAGGGCTCTATAACTAATATGAGGGGCCATAAGCATCGATGATAGATAGGGTTCAGTGACGGTGAGAGTGAGAGAGAGGGTTCAGAAAGGCTGCCAATGGGTGTATTCTAGTTCTTTGCCTCAAGGGAAGTTCACAGAGGGGCAATTCCCACTCACACTGAAAGGAAAGTCAAGACAAGCAGATTGAAAGGGAGAGCCCTAATTCTCTTTGAAAGCATGTGTCAAGGCAGAGCTTGCTCACAGCATTTGCACATCCAGAGGAGAAAAGCCAAATTCATGTTAGGCAATTAACTAAGGAGACAAAATTTTCTAGCCCCACAACAGCTGACGCCACAGAACCTCCCCTCAAAAAGGCCCTCTTTAATAAACTGATTACTCAATCCAGTGCCACAATCCAGATCAACCAGATAGTCCGTTCCTATGGTGCACATTGTTCTATTACCACCAAGTTGGCCTTTGTGCTCTCATCTTTTAAAGTGTTCCCTAATTTGTTTTTAACTGTTTAAAGATTCACTATAGCCTCAAACCTTTTGTTTCCCTTGTTTGCTTGCTTGATTCTGTTTGTAAAGAGTAAATATTTAAAACCACCTTATTAAAGCATTGCCCGGGTGTTCTGTCCTTCATTATGCAGCACTTGAATCATTTACAGTGCCAAGGAATAAAAGCAAAATGTACTGCAGGTAATTGACATTAAACTTTGTTTACTTACCTGTAATAACAACACACGGTTAAGTAACACAATGCACCTGTAGTCTGCCCTTGCATAAATGCATATAAATCCTATTGATACCAGTCAGGCTCTGAACAGGTAACCCAGCTCAAGCAGGTACAGCTGCCTGCCATTCTCCATTTGGGCCACTGCTCTGGAAAGTCTGCTCATCACTCCATCTGGAATGACATTGAATTGGCCTTGGTTTTGCCCCATGGTAAATGATAGGTTTCTCATGAGGCCACAGTGTTAATGCCACTGAAGAAATGGAAACTAATGCAGATGTGCTGTATCTTCTGCTAGTGACAGATGGTGAAAGCAGTCAAAATACGACTGCCTCAACCGTGTCCACTGCCAGTCAATATGCATTTGCAGTTAAATGGTAGTTTTCATGAAAATTTTCAGATTTCAACACTTTTACCCCTCTTCCCAATCCCTCCTATCCCTCCCTCCCAAATTCAGAGATGAAACAGGTTTATTTTTGTTGAACTTGAATGGGAGGGGCATAGAAGGAAAAAACATTTCCCCCAACAGCTCACCTTTTCAATGCAATAGCTTTACTGAAGCTAAACAACATACATTTAGCAGCAAAAGCTGCTAAGTTGGGAATCAGCAGTGTGTTTGGGCAGTGTCAAAGCACCCACAACCTTGACTTGTAAGATGTTGGCATGCCAGGGGCAAACAGTGGAGGAGCCACAAGGGGCATGATCCTTGTTGTAGCAATGCAACCCTGGCCCGCTGTCCATCCTGAGGCACACATGCCAAGCAAAATGCCTTTGCGCACCATGCTGTGGCACCCATGCTGGGGGTTGCCTACCCTTGTTCTACATACAAGTAACGCAAAACTTGTAAAACAAACACCACCTCAGAGCTTTATGCCTATGCTATTAACAATGCATGCACACTGGCATTTGCAAACAGACTAGGAAGACATCAAGCTGTCAGGCTGGAATCCATTTTGTATGCACATAATTGTTGCGACCTATTCAGAGGCAACGTCTTGCATCCTTTGAAAGTTCAACCCTTCATATTTGAGGCAGAATGGGCAAAAAGAGCTTAAAGCACATCCAAGATACACTTCACAGGTGAGAGTTTAAAAAAAAACAAGAAAATGAAAGATTCTGGGAAGAGAAGGGTGTGATGTAGGTAAAAGGCAAGCAAGCTGATGTGAAAGCCAGAATGCTGCACTCAAAGCAAGTTAACCCAGAAAAACCCACAAAGTCAGCACCAGTTTGCTATAGATTACTTTTTTGGATTGTTATGACTGCATTATAATTACATCTGGGAAGAAACAGGTTTTCAAATGAAACCCCACTATGACTTCAGATATGCTGGCACTAGTAGACACTATGGAAATAACATGCATGCGGCACCTTAAAAATAGTAACGTGGGAATTCGTTTTTTATTCTGGCCCAGCTCAGTAACCTGATAGAGCTCTATAGCTGGCAAGCATCATGCACGGCATGTAACTGTAGTTAGTATTAACCTTACAAGTACAGCACTTCCCCAGCTACTAAAAATAACCCTGATTAATTATTTATATAAGGGAGAAATTTGGTTTGTTTCTATTTTGCACTTGAAACAACCATTACAACCTATTTCTGATGTGATCAGGGGAAGAGAGCTTACTGAATGAAGCCATTCAATGGAAACTGGTACTTATCCTCAAAAGCCCTTCGTGAAGGAGGGAAATACTATTTCCCATGTTTTACAGATGGGGAACTTATGTTAAGTAAGGTCACATGTGAAATTTGTAGCAGGGCTGCATCCTAGGATAGTGCAGTAGAAGGGGGAAGAAGGATACACCAATAGCTATTAATTGGTTCAGCTAAGCTAGCTGATAGGCTTACTTCTAAATAAGGGGGAGCCTGAAAATAACATGAAAGCAATAGCAGTAGGTGACAATGTGAAGGACCACAAGATCTATAACCACCATTACTTGGCTTCAAGCTGCCCAATAACATATACCAGAGACTAAATCATCTGTATAGACAACTGAGGGAGCTATGGATAATCCTTTACAAGGTTCAGAGTATGATATCAGTTTAAAGAGCATTTAAACACATGAGCTCTTCCCAACTAGGGTACAAAAGCAGAAGCTACAGGGCAAATATATGAACTTTGAGAAACCCCAAAATATCCATTTTTGGCCTTTGGATGGAAGCATGGGGTTCAAGGTTCTTATTTTATTCAAATTCATTATAGCCATTTCTGGGTCAATATATATTTGAACCAGAGATAACATGTCATAGTTCTCCTCTTCCATTTGTCAGTGACTACTGCTTGAAGCAGACTTTCAGTCAGCCTTACCCCAAGAGAAATCAGGATACTGACTTGCCCAGAGCCCTGTTAAAAGTTGCTAAGAAACTATAAAACCTGCTTCAGTGGTAAAAAGCATTCTATGGTCCAGTTTTTTATTCTTGGTTAGTAGCTAATACATGGCTTTGCTGATTTCACTGATTCTCTTTTCCAGCCTGCAACCTTGTTCTTTCCACAGGCAAGCTTTATTAAGGAAGCCACCCTTTGTAGCAAGTCATCATGACAGACATTGAAATGAACATTAAAATACCTCTCCTCTGGTTAAAATAACAGGATTAGCCATGTATTTATTCAAGGACAATAGAAGGGAATGGCTTAAACAAACAACCTCAAGGAAAAATACTTCATTTTTAGCTTCTTCATTATATAAAAGCTTATATCATTCAGAAACTGTTGGGGAGGGGATGCCTACTTGTGGGTTTCTCTTTGGGTAATTTAATATTTAATAAGCAAAAAGGATTGCTTTCTCTGCAGTCCCCAAATGGTATCATAGTCCTTTCAGAAAGCAGCAATTTATTTTTTGCTGAATAAGTGAATTGCACTTTCAGCTATGATGTTAAGCAGTCAGAACACTGCTTTATAGATTAACCACCATTGCTCCTGTGCAGATACATTCAAAAGATTTTCAGCAATGACCAGCAAGTTTGGGAGCTTCGGTTTTCTCATGTTGGAGACTTAGCATCTTGAATGGACCTGTTTTTCAGAAAGTACCAAAGGCTCCTTTTTTTGGCAGGGGAAAGACAGGGTGGGAGTCAGACACCTTTAAGAAGTTTTAAGTCAGGCATCCAGAACTTGAGACCCCCTGAAATCAGTAGTCACTTGTAAAAGATTTAGTTGTAATTTATAATAAGTTTGCAGCAGAATTTGATGTGTATGCTGCAAGGGATGTAAAAGAAGTATAGTCAGTACTAATCATAATTTTAGCTGTATGGCCTCCAAATTGCCCTTTTTGAACTGCAGCAATAACATTTATCCACAGAAGAATGTCTTGGTATTTTATTTTTAAATTAAGTTAGCCTTTCTGCTAAACAGCCTTAGAGATTTGCGTCTTTTTATTATTATGGAGGCAGGGAAGTTGCTCTTTTTTAATTAATAATGAATGCCTTAAGCCTTTGAAATATATTAAAGCAACATCAACTGCCCCCCAGCAGGCTTTCCAGATTTTACCTCTGGCACAGCTATTTTTCATAGGTGGCCCTAATAATACATATTCCCCACCAATTATTCTGGCACAAGTATGTTCTCAAATGCAAGTTAAACTATCTCATCACTTATGTCTACTGTTGGTGATCAACTGGGGTGTGATGGGTGGGTTCAGCCAGTGACAGTGCTTTATTTTTGTATAGAGATTGGACTTTTAAAACAGCCAGGAGGATTAATTCCAAGAATTTATCAAACATAACTGTGCTGCCTCTGATACTGATGAGTTTACCTTGGAAAAGCACTTTGTTCCCAGGAGAAAGGCCCCATCCAGCTCAGTAGCAGCAGACAGCTCTGGTAGGGAAAGACATTAAAAAGCAGCTAATCAGCCAAGAGACTACCTGAGGTTTTGCTTCATTTTTCCAAGACCCTACTAACTCACTAGCCTCCTCCTGGATGCTTTTGACATGTCATCTGCTAAAATAAGCTATTTCCTCTCCTTTGGGTAAAGTAGAAAACAAGGGTCAGGTGATGAGAGGTGCTACTGCACCATTTAGCTACAAGAACTATTCTATTTGGGAAAACTGATGCACCTGATGAGTTCTTTTTCAAAAGGGAGAAGGGCACTGGGATACGAGATGAAGATTTTTTTTCCCCTTAAGGGAGGTTTGGCACACGCAAAATTACCTTCTGCTCCTGCTACCACGCCTACTGTTAAACAGAGAATAATTTGGTTGAATGCTTTTCTAAGGGAACAGAGTATAGGACACAAAGCCTCCCAAGGTACTTACCAGTAGAGACCAATAAACAGAAGATGCATTTGTTCTCTCACCCCTCCATTTTTCCCCTCAGTTCTGGTGTTGAGTAAAGCCCAGGACCAGTGGTGAGCTAGTAAGCCTTATACTGCTAAGCCTTATACATTTTTAACCCCTAGGGGCATGTCCACACATGTAGGCATGTGTGCCTGCAGCAGCTCAAATGGCAGCAGCACAAATTTGTGCCAGAGATTTGTGCCTCAGCACACATGCCTGAACATGTACTTTGGTGTGGGGCAAATTGTGCCACTTGGGGCAAACTGACCCTGCCCAGCTCCTACCAGATCTTCAGCCAGGGGGAGCTGAGGGTGGCACCTGTGCTGGTCCCAGCAGTATAAAAAGGTGCCCTGGCAAGGAGCTCAGGGCTACTTGTCCTCAGGAGTTTCTGAGGCCTGGCTAACTGGTATCTGGGATGCTAGCCCCTCGTGCCAGCTGGACTGCTGAAGCAGCCCTAACTTAGAGTTGCAGCTGCATCCTCTACCCACTGCAGCAGTCTGGCAGTGGGGGCTGCTGCCTGGCTGTGACCTGCTGCTACCTGTGACAGGTCAGCCTTGGAGCTGCATATACCTGCCAGACCCAGATAGGAACCTCACACCTGCCTGGGCTGTGGTACGGGCACTGTAGCAGAGCTGCCTGCTAGTGGGCCGTGGGTGCACAGTTGACCTTCGGGTAGCCTCTGTTTCTGATGTTTTTGGAAGCCTTCTGTCTTCTGGTGCTTCTGCTCTGCCATCTGTGCAGCTATCACCCAGAAGATGTGCTCATTGAGGTGGCCCGCTTTGAACTGCTCCTCCACTCCCATCTC
>NW_017729034.1:81264629-81265027 GCF_001723915.1 Gavialis gangeticus
CACACACACACACACACCCCCACACACACACCTGCTACCACCTCCCTCCCTCCCTCCCCCCAGCCCATCCCACACCTAAGAGGTTCCTGGAACCAGGAGCCCCCACCCCCGAGCCTGGGGCTGCATGTCCCAGCCCTGGTATGGACATGGGGAAGGGCTGTGGTTTCACAGTTGCCCATGCAGCCATGGCTCCTGCCAGCAAGTCCCATCTCATCTAGCAGCTGGACACACAGGGTGAGAGATTTGTAGGTGTGGGGAAGGAGATGGGAGGGGAGGTGTGGCCTTTGTGTGGGGGGGGTTGTGGGCATTGTGGGTGGGTGTAGGGTTTGTGAGGGTGAGGTTTGTGGAGGGTATGGGGTTTGTGCAGGGGTTTAGGGGAATATGGGGTTTGTGACTGG
>NW_017729034.1:81270027-81277134 GCF_001723915.1 Gavialis gangeticus
TAGATATTTTTGGTTTTGTTAAGGTGGCTATGCTAGCCTCTTAGGTCAAAAGGCAAAAAACCTTGAGAATGAAGGTGTAGGGTTTGTGGGTGGATGGGGGGTTGTAGGTGGGGGAGATTGTGAGTGTGGGTGGGACTGCTTAGGAGGGATGGGTGCCCTACCCACTCCCCAGCACAGCACACAGCCCCCTGCAGCAGTGGCCATCAGGGCACTCCAGGCCCACTGCTGGCAGAGCCCCCCCATGGTGCGGTGCAGCCCCAGCCACCTGGGACCCAGCACCGCCTGTGACATGGTGGAGATCCGACCCGCCTCAGCCTGGGAGCGTGTGGCTTTGGGCAGGACTGGGCCACTCTTGTTGTCACCTGGGGTCCTGGTACTGCACGCAGGAGCTGCACACCCTCAGGCCAGGCTGGGTCTTGCCTCCATGGAGCTGGCCTGGCCTGACGATGTGTGGGCATGTGGAGGCAGGACCCAGCCTAACCTGAGGGCACGTGGCTCCTGCATAAGGTGCCGGGACCCTGGGTGACAGCAAAAGTGGCCTGGTCCTGCCCAAAGGTGTACACCCCAGGCTTGGGCTGGGCCTGTACCATATGGCACTGGTAGTGCCAGGTCCCAAGTGGCCACGGCCATGCTGTGCCGTGGGAGGGCTCTGCCATTACTAAGTGGCCTGACTGCTGCTGCTGGGAGGCGGCGGGGGAAGGGGGGGCTGTGCACCTTGTGGGGGGCCAGCAGTACCCTGGCTTCCTCCCCCTCCACAGCTCCCCCCCACCCACACACACAATCCCCCCATCCCCACATCCTTACTTAGCGGGGACAGCTCCTGGGTCTGGGTCACTGTTGCAGGCTTGCTGGGCTCCTATTTGGGAAGGGAGCAGGCAGAGACGCTCTGGCCAGGTGCCGCGGACTCTAAGGAGGACCCAGCCTCTGGTTGCTTCAAGGTATGCTCCAGGAGTGGCCCTGCACTGGTTTTTTTACTGCATTTTTTTTAATACCAGGATTTCCCAGTATCAAAATTAGAGTCCGCTGCATTTTTTCATTCCCAGAATGTCTCTTGCAGTGTCTCAAACTGCTTTCACAAGGGTTTCATTCAGGGGCTGTTATGTTCATGAAGAACACAAGTGAAAAGTGTGTAGCAAAACTAAATACTACAAGCAAGCAATCATTCTTTCAGCATTTATTACATTATTTGACTGCTTGACAATCTTTAACGCTAGTCACCCCAGGACCAAATCTATTTTCCATTACATCTGATTTGCTGATTTCCCATTACATCTGATTTACTACAGGTTTAAGACTGTATAAACTAAGTATAGTATAGGATGGACTAAGTTTACATGGTATGGTGCCATCTGGATTCAAATAAGGATCCTTAAGAAAAGAAATACCAATGTTTTGTCCATCTGAAGTGACAGGGAATGGCAGTGACCAGAATGGTATATACAGAAATTCAGTTCTTTCCCATGGCCCTGATACTACCAGATTCTAAGGCGGTGGTCTCCAACCTTTTCCAGTAGGAGATCATTTTTGTAATTTAAAAACAAACCAAGATCTACCAAGATTGACCAGTTGTTGACCACTTTTCTAAGGTAACAGCTCTCTTGAATTAAGTTCCTGGTTTCTCCCCATGGATGAGTGAACAAAAAGGCTTAACTCCTTACCCTGATTTCCGTAAAGATTGCTGTAGGACATACTCTCTGGGTGCCTAAAGGTCTGGTTGTGGGCGTCAGTGGGAAAGGTTAGCCAGCTATGGATTTTTAGGCACTTTCAAGACTAGGTAGGACTAGGTGTTCAGAGGACCTACTAAATTGGGTATGAGTACCTAGCAGGGCAGTTCATTAGGTCCTAAGCATTTAAATCCTTTTGTAGCTCTAGCACAAATTAGCAAAGAAAGGTAGTTAGCCGTGTTAGTCTGAAGTCTAATTCCCTGCATAGTACAGAAAAAGATACCAAAACACTGAAGAATGATAGGGTTTAACAGGCCCCTTCCTCCCCCCACCCCCAGTAGCATTTCTTATTAGATAACATTTCTTCCTCTTCCCAGTACAGTCCTCAGTCTATGTGCATCAGTTCCTCCTATGTAAAGTACATCCCTACTTCATAGGGGAGTTGTGAGTGAGAAGCTACATTAGGGACTGTGAAGAGCTCAGATGTAGCATTAATGGACTGCAGAGAGAAAGAAAGCCGCTTTTCAAGTGCTGTGTTTGAGTGAATACCATCCCCCAGGCAGAAAAATGTATGGAAGGGGCTAGGTTAGCCTAGCTGAATAGAAAACCATATGAAATGGTAACTCCAAAACTTAGGGCCCAAACACAGGGCACATTTACATAATTGTAATTGAAATTGGTTTTGTACACAGAAACAAGTGATGGCAGCTGGAGCAAACATACATGCAGCTGTTTTAGAGGAGCTACTTTGGGTAGGCGTTATTATAAGATCTCATCACTAGGTGGTGGGGGAGCAGGTAATTGCCCATCACAAGGGTGTCAAAGATATGGCCCCACAGGCCAGACAAGTGAATGGATCTTCTGGAGCAGTGGTTCCCAACCTTTTTTATACTGCGGACCAGCATGGGTGCAGGACCGGGCACACAGCCAGCTGCCTCCCTCCTGGGGCTGCCTTGCTGCCCAGCTTTAACCCTGCATGTGATTGCCAATGGTGGAAGCTGCTTTCCCAGACGGACAGATGGGGGTCCAAGCAGGGGGCTCGTGCCATGACCTGGCAGCCAACCCTCCATGGCCAGGTACTGGGCCACAGTGGTTAGGAACCTGTCTTGGGGAGACCAGGAATTTAGGAGCAAGGCAAGCAGGGGTGGAGCCCAGCACTGAATCTCAGAGTATGGAGCTCCACTGGGGCACATTTCCACAGCAGTAGGGCAAGCAACCGCTGTGTTAATCCCTGTGGCTCCTTGAGCTGACAGCAGCTCAGTTACCTGCGATGCTTAATGCTAGTGCTGTTCCCCCATTGCCAGAAATAGGTCCAGATCCAGTTCAGGGGGCTGGGTGAGTTTGATACCCCAGCCTATAACAAACATTGACCATGGGGCAGCTGAGGACACATGGGACTTAAGGGTACTACGATCCCCTGCCTGTGTCTATACCAACTACAGAGTCACTCCAATAAAAAGATACTACCCACAACAATTCTTACCTTTCACATGTCTCCTGTATCATCACAGCAACACCACCTCAACACTACTTACCACTATTGTAGCTCATACCCACTTATTTTTACTCTTGATTTTTCCCAAGGTAATTCTACACTGGATTCAAGTCAATTTCATTGCTGTAAGGCTTAACATCATCTCTCTGCTCCTTGCTTACACCACTTCATCAGGCTGCACGTCATACACTTTGAGCTCTGGAACAGTGGGGTCTCATCCTGAATACTACTGTATGTTTGTGAAACCAGATGCTTACACTTCAAGATTCAACTAATAGGAGTTCATTAGAACTGCTTACAACCAGTAAACAACCCTTTCAACAATGATCAGGATTCAAAGTTTTTCATAATCTCCAGATAGATTAACAAATGCCAGACTGCATCTCAGCTCCATAGCCCAAGGGGCAAAATTTGGAAGTGTAATTGGTTTTTGAATGTTAACAGACTCCACTGAAATATACCTTCAGCCTAAGCAATTTTTAACTCAGCTTATTTGCCTGTGACTACCATCATTTCTATGAAGGACTGAGAGCAATTTCCTCACAGCATGCAACCATATGCTTTATTCCAACTAGCCCAAGAAAACAAAGGTATCAATTAAAATTGCATTAACCCCACCGTAGTGTAAGCATAGTTCATTTAATAAGATACCCAGTCCCTGGCTTTAAGCAAATGGATGTAAAAATTGTGATGGGTTCAGATTCAGGCTTCAGGTTGAAGTTTTAGGTCATTAACTGTAGTTGTATGCATAGCAGATATGTACCTAGAGAGAAAACTGAGGCTATTAGACAGAAATTAAATTTGTAGTACTACACAAGTTGAGCAGACAAACGTATGAGCTCCCAGTAGGGCTACAATAATGGTGGAGGCACTTACAGAAGTGTTGCTGGGTGAAATATTCATAGACTTCATAGACACTAGGGCTGGAAGGGACCTCGGGAGATCATCGAATCCAGGCCCCTGCCCCAAGGGCAGGAAGTCAGCTAGGGTCAAAGGATCCCAGCAAGATAAGCGTCTAAACACTTATAAACTTCTTTGTAGCAGTGTTTTGTAGTGCCACAGATGAATGTCAGAACATGAGAAGTACCATATGGGTCAGACCAATAGTCCATCTAGCCCAGTATCCTATCTCCGATAATGCAGTAGTGAATTATAGCTAGAGTGCTCAATTCCCTATTCATTACCTTCCCTGGGATCCACATATGCTTTGGTCTCTCAGCCCCTAGCATCCCACAGTGCTCTGTAGGGGCACATCCCCACATGCAAGAGCGTGCGTTTGCCACAGCACAAATAGCAGCAGCACAAATTTGCACCACTGCTTGTTGCTGCTGCATAATCCCCTACATGTGGGGTTTGCTGTGGGGCAAAATGATCTGCTTCAGGGAAACTGCTGTTTCCCCACTCCTCCTGGCTCCAAATGTGTTGGAAGAGCAGGGGGACACTTAAAGCAGTGGAGACACTTTAACCAGCAGCTAAAGTGTCTCCCTGTAGGACCCAGCCTATAGTTGCTCCAGCTCACACTTCTGGAACATGTGCTGCACTGCTTTATTTCTGCAAGTTTTTTTTTTTTGTTTGTTTTTTTTAATACCAGGAGTTCCTGGCATCAAATCTGCAGTGTGACAAATGGTTGTACATGCACCACGTGTGGTTTGTGGCACCTCAAACAGTTCTGAGGTGCTGCAAGCCACGTGTGCGCTCTCATCTGAATATGTCCTTGGAGAGCAGGATGAACAGCCACCAAGCACTCCGGCCTCCTAGCTCCCATGGTGGGGCAGGGGTGCCAGCAGCATCCTCAGGGGATCCATGCTGCCACCTGATTACTGCCAGCCTTCCAGCCATGAAGGGCAGAGGAGCAGAGCCACAGGGCTGAACAAACAACCCTTTATTGTGCCCTTTGGCTGGAGAGTATGCTGCTGCATGCATTCACCATGACTTTGTAGAATCCCCGCTTGGGGACATCTCATCTGTTTTCACCTGAAGTGCTAGAAAAATGTAGTGCTACAAAGTGCAGAGGCCCTTGCAGCACTACATATATAGCTATAAATGCAAGCATTGCAGCCATGATGGCCCAAGGCATGTGAAATGCAAGCTTTTTGTGGCAATACCTTTTATTGGACTGACTGTATAGTTGGGAAAGATGTTAGACAAGCTTTGGAGCACTATGCACCCTTCTCTAGGTCAGACCAGGAAGGGACTAGATAAGCCTGGCCATAATTGAACAGAAAACTACATGAAGTTGTCACTCCAGAACTTAGGGCCCAAATACAGGACACACTTACATGCATTTTGTATACTGGTGCAAGTTATAACTGCTACTAATAGACAGCTTTATACCCAAGAGAGCACTTAATGCCCAAGAGTTGTTAATTACAGGTCCCACATTTTTGTCTTAAAACTCCAGTACCTAGATTCACATGGCTACAGGAGAATTTCAGCTTCCATTTAAAATTCTTTTTCAAGTCCCTGTCATTGGAGAACAGCTTGCAAGTGTCACCAGCAGAGGACTTCAAAAAGCAGATGGAAAAAAAACAACTCAAAATATATTTAATGTGCTCTCATTATTTTAGGACGGGATCATGCTTCCCGATCTTTGAATTTTTGGGGTTGCCTATCTGGTGTTTACAAAATTCAGAGATCCAGTCTTTAAACACCCTGAAGTTTAGGTGTTCTCTGATCCTTTTGATTTGAAACTGTCTCTAGTTCTGTTGCATGTCACTGCTGACAGCTACTAGATTTCCAGTTAATGGCAGTTGAAAGGTAGGGTATAAATAAAGCATCCCCAAGCTCAAATGTGTATTTGCCTTAAAAAAAATGGAAGTTGGGCTGAAAATCTTATGAGATCAAGCTCATGTATAAGGCATCTGGTATTTCTTATTCCTTGTCAGAAGTATCAAGATTAATCTCTTCTCTTTCTCAGGGGAGTTTGGTTCTAGGAAAGAGAAGAGATATGAAAATGTAACTTTGTCCTTGTATCAAGGATAAAAATACCAGCCTCAAAGTGATTAAGGACTAAATGTAGATTCATAGGCTAAGTAAGAACCAATACAATACACCAACCCACAATTCACACCCAAACGCTCCAGGGAGTCATGAGGCAGGTAGGTTTAACATTCCATGGGTTTATCACAAAATACTCACTGGGTGCATTTACACGAGATGCCCACTGTCCAGTTGTTACTGCGCAGTCATTTAGTACTTGCATAGTTAAGTACTAAGTAACTGTGCAGTAATCAGCGTTACTGTGCAGTAATGTCCCGGCCCGGTAGCCTAATGATGCTTACTGCACAGTAGCTCATTACTACTGCGCAGTAGCGTCACAGATCGGCGACACGTAGGGGGTGCACGCAGGTGTAGGGGTGCTGAGCTCAGCCAGGGGCAGCAGCAGCACACAGGTTCCTTCTTGCAATGCCTGCTCCCTGCCCAGAGGACCCGTCACCCCCAGGTGTCCCTTGCTGGTCAGAAGCTGGGGCTTGAAGGAAGAACTTGTATGCCACTGCCACAGGCTGAGCCTGGCACCCTGTGTAGCAGATGCTTCCTGTAGTCCACAGTTGAAGCATGATTGAGGAGGGGAGAGGAGTGGGCTCTGAGGCTGCTCCCATGCCTGTGTCAGCCAGGGACAGTGGCAGCTGCAGGGGGAAGAGAGAGTTAGCATTCTGCTTCCAGCACTGGGTCTCAGCCAGCAGGGCTCCCAGCGGGGGAGTAGCACATGCAGGGAAAGAAAACCCTCCCATTGTCCTTCTGCCCCCAGGCAAACCCTCTCAGAGGTTGAGAGAGGCCCAGGCCACTTCCATTTTTTGAGGCTCCCAGTATATTAAAAAATGAAGAAATGCCAAAACAGGGTTACAAAAAGTGTGGTATATTTTAAATGTTTACATTTAACAAATTAACGCTTTTAACACAAAAACAAATACATTTATTTGTAATAAATGTTCCTTTAAGTCTAAATTT
>NW_017729034.1:81282134-81284435 GCF_001723915.1 Gavialis gangeticus
CTTCCATTTTTTGAGGCTCCCAGTATATTAAAAAATGAAGAAATGCCAAAACAGGGTTACAAAAATTGTGGTATATTTTAAATGTTTACATTTAACAAATTAATGCTTTTAACACAAAAAAAATACAATGCAATAATTTGTAATAAATATTCCTTTAAGTCTAAATTTGAGGCCCTCCGTGAATGAGAGGCTGAGGCCAAATGGCCTCCCCCCCCCCCTTCCCCATGATAGGCCCTGCTCCCAGGGCATCCCACACAGCTCTACTGGAGCAGGACAGGAGCAGCTCTGGAGCAACCACTGCATCTGGGTCAGCTGGAAGCGGGGTGAGGGAAGAAGGAACATGAATCTGCACCTCACCATCACAAGTGAGCATGGGTGGCAACACCATCCTTCACACTATCTTTCCCAGAAGGATGAGGAGGACTTGTGCTTGGCATGCAACCCTTGGAAGGGTGAGCTTAGGCTAGTGTTTATTTTGCATTTTAACTATTTATGGAAGAGCTGCATTTCCCAAGCCAGTCCTATTTGAACAGTTCCCAATATTTTTGCTATATGCAAAAAAATATGGCATGCCATTAATACAAACTGTGGAAAAATATAGTGTGACAAAGCTTGAAGCAATGGATTTTAAAACTGTTTGGTAAACTGCTGCCCTGATAGGCTTGACCTTAAGAGTAGAAGGGCAAAAGGAACAGTAAAACTCAGTGAAGATCATTTGTTACTCAGACAAGGTACAAAACTGCTTGAGAACCCATTTTAAGAGTCTGGGGCCAAATTTCTCCTTGGTGCAACTATTAATTATGGAAGATTTAAAGTCCCATTTCCCGACACTATTGTAGCTTGATAGCATTTAGTTCTCCATTACAGATCTCTACCTGCCTGCACCACATTTCAGGCAACATTTTAAAGCCAAGCCCAGAGAACAGAAATTGGCTCCATACAGGTCCAGGCATTTGCACACGGAGCCAGCTGCAGGATGAGCCATAGCTGGCAATTGGCAAAGTCTGTGCCTCCCAGCATCTACTGGCAGTCACCCTTGAGGGGTATATGTGCCACTCTTCCTCCATATCACCTTTACCACACACTGCAAGGTTTCCAGGAGACGCACAAAGGTGAGAACATCCCTTCCTCATTATATTTTCCCCTTCTCTGCCTTGTGCCTAATATTTGCTCCATAATCTTTTGTTCTACTAGAGAATCTAGGTTCAGTTCCCACAAACTTCACCTATAACATGGGGAACTGAGGCACAGAGAGGCTTTTTCAGTCTGTAATACGGACAAAACAGCACTTCAAAAGGGCATCAAGAAGATAAATACATTTCAGATGACAAGGCACTGAACTATGCAGTCCCGTGAACAGAGTAAGCACCTCAACACATGCATTTGTAATTCTACAAATCAGCAGTGGAACTGCACTATCAGATATTTCTTTTATCAACCTGTACCTTTTCTTAACAAGAGGGACATTCCCACACAAAATGGGAAAATGCCCAAGATGCTGATGCAGTAGGATGTAGTCTGTTTGTTTGCTTTGTACATGTATGTTTTATAAACAGTAGAGGCTTCTCGTATGAATCTTTTTTACATTAATTTCTTACCCCAGGCCCAATATTAAGTAAGTATGCAATGAAAATTTAACCTCTGCCAAGGGCTATTCAAGAGCTTTTGAAATGGTTCTAGAAGGCAAAGATGATTTCAGTAGATTTAATATATCAAGGTACTAGGATGAAAGGTCTGAGTTCACTGCATAATAAAAATCTGTGACCCAAAACCTGCAGTCCTTAAATACATTTTTATAAAATGAGTCCAAATATAGGCTTATCAGTCAACTGGCCTTTATTCTTTGTTAATAACAAATCCTAATTTGTTAGCCAATGAGGCTCCAAACTAAAGTACAAAGACTAAAAGCTGAGAGGGCTTGGAGATTCCTTCCAAGAACGGGAACTAGAAACAGCAGTTTCAGGGCAATTTCAGAATTATTCTGTGCTGCTGACACACATTCCTATCATTTGATGACCTGATACAAAAAATCTTGCAGCATAGGTCACACTCCAAACTCATTCTCTTCAGTGCTTCAACTTTTGTACAGATTTTCATTAGGGCTGTGCAAAGCTTCGGGCAGTGATTCAAATAATTCGGTGGCCGAATCTCTGAATCCAAAACAAATCAGGGGACTAATTTAAAGGTCCGAATCGATTCAAAGTTCTCCGAATCTTCAGAAAAGATTTGGAGAGTTTGGATGATTTGGGCAGTCCCTGGTGGCTGCAGCAGGTAGCTGCAGATGACTCCAAACTGGTAAGT
>NW_017729034.1:81284479-81290733 GCF_001723915.1 Gavialis gangeticus
ATTCAGCTCTCACTACTCAGTCACTACACAGCTACCCCCACCTGCCCCAGCTCGGTACTTTAAAGAAAAGCCCCGATGCTCACCAAATGCTGCCGGGCAGGGAGCGATCCCTGCTACTCCCCACTGCCCTGTGCTGCATGAGGGGCTCTGCCATGAGGCCCCTGACGCCTCCACCACTCTCTCACCCCCACATGGGTGCCCTGCCTCAGCCAACTCTGGCCCTTTAAAGGAAAAAAAAAACAAAACAACTGAGAACAGCCCCGAGACTCACTGCTCCTGCAGTGGCCTTGGAGGCTCATGCAGAAGCCCCCCTTGTGGCATGGGGCAATGGGGGGCATCGGGGATGCCCCCTGCCCCTCCTGCCGGCAAGAGCTGAGTCTGGAGGGGTTTTCAGGTTTTTTTTTTCCCTTAAAGGGCCGGAGCTGGCCTGGGCGAAGCACCCATGGCGGGGCTGGGGGAGTGAGGGGGGGATTAGAGGGCTCATACAGAACCCCCCATGCAGCAAGGGGCAGCGAAGATCACCCCCCACCAGGCAGCACCTGCTGAGTTGGGGCTTTTTTCTTTCTTTCTTTTTTTTTTATTTAAAGTGCCGGGAGCTGGGCTGGGCTGGGCTGGGCATGGGGCCCGTGTGATTCAGAGATTCGGCTGATTCAGCAGCAGCCGAATCTCGGAATCAGATTCAGCCGAACCGAATCGGGACAGTGATTCAAATCACCAAATCAAATCACTGTCCCCCAAATTGGCCAAATCTGAATCCAAAGTGAATACTAGCTGCTTCAGACAGGCCTAATTTTCATGCCAGTAATGTTACCTTCACAGTAGATCACCTGGTCAGTATTTTTAAGAGGTGCTCAGGGAGGAAATGGTGTGGAGATGAAATCAAAAACTGAAAGCTGCATATAATGTGTGTCATTGGTACTGATAGTTTTCTATCTATCCGAATCACATTTTTATGCCTTTTACTTCATTAAAGGACAACTACAAGTTTTACTTGTCCCTTAATGAAGGGAATGGCATAAAAATGTGATACAGATAGTTCCATACCTGTTTCCTTAGGTTTTACCACACTATGTAAGAATCTATTCCAGAGCTCCTTGGGTCATCAAGCCAGAAAAAAATGTCCCCCTATACATTATGGGCCATTATATTTAACCTGGTTTTATTTGTACTGGCTAGGGTGTGGTGGTCGAGTTGTTAAAAGCACCTTGCTACTGCTCCAGTCCTCTTCTGGGTATAACAGAGTTCTAAATCTCTTTAAGATATTTTTTCCAGCCATCCGTAGACAATATTCAAACCTCGACTGCTACACTGATTGCCTCAGAGAAAGAACGAACAGTGAAATATTTGGCAACAGACAACACTATAACACCTTCCTCTCAGAAAGAAGAATCTCTAAGATCCAACCACCAAATAGTAATAAAACCAGCACATTAAGCAGCAGCTATAGTTATCCTTAACCATGAAGACTACATAAAAGAAGCCAACAGAAAACTCTCTGATAATACCTACTATAAAAACTGGAGGAAGATCCAACTCCTCTTTTCACCTCAAAACCACCATTATATCATTTCCTGAACTACAGGAAAAACTTAAGATCCTGATCCCTCCACTACCCAATCCAGGGACTTTTTACATGCTCCCTAAAATCCACAAACAAGGGAACCCCAGCAGACCTATCATTTCCAACCATAGAATCTCAAAGAAAGAAATATCAGGTTTCATCGAAACCATCCTAAAACCGCTCGTCACCCAAAGACTGAGTTTTATCCAAGATACAACAGACTTCCTGTGAAAACTAAAAAACCACCGTCCCAGTAATACCCTCCTAGCCACCATGGATGCCACCAGCTTATATACCAACATCCCACACCAGGATGGCATCCAGGCCTGCCTCACGTATCTACAAGAGCAAGATTACAACTCAGAGTACAGACTTGGTCTTCCTAATTTCCAGCTATTTACTTTTTCACAGACTGCCTCTTCTCTACCTTGGAAAATTACTACAGCAGAGTCTCTTACTTACCTTTGGCTTTCCCTTCACCTCATTTCTCCCCCTCCCTTCCCTTCTCTACCTTTTGTTTTCCTACTTTCTACCTATTTACATTCTCACGGACATCCTGTCACACTTTTAGCTTCTTTCATTCCTTGGAGATCTCAGAACGGCAGAGACTTCCTAAGCCGGAAACGGTGTTTGTGCCCAAAAGCTTGCTAAGAACTTTTTTCCAACTACTCAGTTGGTCTAATAAAGATATCATAAAGATATCATATCCACCCAGAGAACCTGGCCTTCCAGCCATCAAGTCATTCGTGTCCCTACTGTACCCCTCCAGCACTTCAGCTTTTTTTTTAAGATGTTGATAACAGTACTAAGTGCAGCATTCCTGGATACATTTTACTTCCCAATATGGCATTGGTGAAAGTTCTGCCCTGTGCCTACCCACCTATTTATTTTAAAATAATCATACTATTCCTTTTTGCCCTGGCATCACAGATTCCCTCCTCTCATGTTTGCCATCTTTACAATTTACTTCTGCAAGCAAAAAGTGAAAGTTTGTGAAAAGTTTTCAGTGAAAGAAGGCTTAGGGAAGAGCCAGTTGCCTAGTTTCCCTCTCCTGCACAGAAATTGACTTACTTGCTCCTGTGGCCTCAAAAAAAATAATGGAAATAAGTTTGGCTGGAAGCAAAAGCCTTACATTTTCTTACTATGACCAAGGCATTCTGAGGACGGGGTATAGAAGATTCCACACTGCTTCGGTGCTAAATTGTTCAGTAAAGAAGGCAAACATTAAATGTAGAATAATGCAAGCAGCATATCCTTGAAAACCAACGATCCTTTTGCTGGCAGCTTTCCCTTTTTAGTGGAGATGCACAGTAATAGCTAAACAAAAACTCTGCTACAGTGTCCATTCGTTATGGAACCAATTCCATTCAGTTCATTAGCCATTTTAAAGGCAAAAGAAGTTTGCTTTGCAGCCAAAATTGGCCCTTTTTATAGCAAGCTGTTCAGCTAAGGCACAAAAGAACTTGGCTTGCAAGACCTGATTTCTAGTTGTTTCAGTAACAGCATAGTATTGGAATGCCTCTTGAGCACAGCTGAAAGCCAAGAGCACCCAAACAGTCCAGGTAGGTAAAACACAAAGATACGTAAGTGAATGGGTGGATTCTTCAGTATTGCCAACTCCACCGTGTTAAAAATCAAGAGACAAACTCTTAAAAATCAAGAGATTTGCTTGGTAAATCATGAGGTGCCGTTTTTGAAGTATAAGCCAATATAGATATAGCGACCGTTGATTTATAAATCCCATTGGTAACTTATTTAACTTCTAATAGGCCAGAGATTTATATAAAAACTATATTACTACAACTGACAACGCTTAAGAAAAAGATTAAAAATTCCTACTTGTTACGATTAGGACGACATCTGCAGGACTCTTGTGTGATTGGTAGGGCTGTGCAAAACAGCACTGTTCCGTTCCGACTTCAGTTTTGAGGTCTGGACAGAACAGCGTTTTGCATCAAATATAATTTCAAGTCAAAACAGCCTGTTTTGCTTCATCAAAACAGCCAGGCTGTTTTGACTCTGTTTCGACCATTTTGCCAGACCATGGGGCTGGGGAAAGGAACTCAGCCCCCCCAGCCAGGGGCAGGAAGTCAGCCCAGTTGGGCTGACTGCCCAGATCATGCCCGGACCAGGGAGGCAGCCCAGCAGGGGTGCCTCGCCACCCCCCACACTAGATTGCACTAGACTGCCTTCCCGCCCCCTGCCAGATCTTGCACCGGGGATGGGAAGTCAGCCCAGCTGAAAGTTGAAATGTTTCAACTTTCAAAACTCATTTTGTTTTGAGGATATTTTGACGGCCTTTGTTTCATTTTGATTTTGCTGTTTCAACCTCAAAATGAGTTGAAAGTTTAAAAAAAAAATGGCTGTCGAAATGTCACACAGCCTTAGTGTTTAGCACTTTCCAGACACAGACACAGTGCCCAGCAGGTGAGTCTGTGGAGGAGAAATGGGGGGGATGGGAGGGAGCAGTTCGAGGCCCCCATGGTGAAGAAGGGAGTGGGGCCAGGGTAGGTTGTGTGACAGAGCCATGGGTGGCTCACCCAGAGATGCGAGGGGGCACAGAGGTGTGCAGCTCCCCTGTGTGCACCCCTGGGGGAGGCATGTGCCCCCTGGATTTGTGTGTAGGGCAGAGGCAGGCTGTCCACTGCTGTCTGGGTCTCTGCACCCTGCTGCCTTTGCCTCAGGAGTTGTGTGCTGGCCACAACACACATCCCCTGCTCACCCAGCAGCAGGAGGCACATCATGGGTTCGTATGACTCCCAGGGCAAAGGCAGCAGGGCATAAAGCCCCGGCTCGCAGTGGGCAGTCTCCCTCTGCCCCATGCACGAATCTGACGGGCACATGCCCCCATGCCTTCCCCAGGAATGCGCACAGAGGTGGGGAGCTACCCCCCAGCGCCTCTGGACAAGCTGCCTGTGGCTTTGTTGCATGACCTGCCCTGGCCCCCATTCCCCTCTGTCCCCCACCACTTCCCCTCCACAGACTTACCTGCTGGGTGCTGCTCTACGCATGCTAGAAGAAAAATCCCGAGACTTGAGAGTTCTATTGTGAGATCATGAGTCAGACTTCATGTGAAAGTCAGACTGCGTGAAATCACAACTCGCAATATTTTGCGAGAGTTGGCATTTTTTATTCTTTCCCACCTTACACCAGAGAGCCAAGAGTAATTATATTAAAGAGAAAGAAAGGAGAATCAGACTCTAGAATTCCCCAGGCTAGTTACACCAGCTGCAAAGAAAGGCTTTTTAAAATTCATTTTTGCTTACCACCACTTTGAGAGAGAAGCATTTTCAGCACTGGCTCTCCTGTGTTCACACACTGGGCAAAATAGCAAGTTATTACCCTTGATTTTAGAAATGCAAGGGTTATCTCTTACAGACTGTTTCTAAAGAGATGATAGCATTGTTTCCAGCAACACCTGCAGTGTGCAGCTCAAGAAAGCACAAAGGATGCAATTAAGGCTGAAAAGAGCAATTACCGCTTTCTGGCCAATTAACATTTAGTGACCTTGTACATAATTTTTACTTATATTTTCAAGTAGTGCCACTCACTGCTTGCGAAAAATAAAAGACAGTCATTATGTTACCTATATGTTTGTAATTTGGTATATTTTCAGTCCTGCTATACTTTATCACAGTACTGGAAAGTTTACCATACTTAAAAAAAATCTTTATAGACCCAAGTGAACTTGAAATAGCAGATCACGCAG
This sequence comes from Gavialis gangeticus, assembly GCF_001723915.1. Classification (NCBI taxonomy): domain Eukaryota; kingdom Metazoa; phylum Chordata; order Crocodylia; family Gavialidae; genus Gavialis; species Gavialis gangeticus. The sequence goes on from NW_017729034.1 coordinate 81,289,750, forward strand.
GGCATTCAGCTCTGGGGTGTGATTCTAGATATAAGATAGCTACACATACATGTATAGCATATATGGATACTCTGAATTACGCAGAACTCTCTATACAACCCATCTATAGAGCAAATCTATAGTTTCGGAATTGTGCAAATCTATAGAGCCCATCATCTGTTATTGGCATGTGGATAAATAAAGTCTGGAGCTTATAGGGAGTTGCATTTGTGCAAGAGGACTTTGTTTTGAAAAAAATCCATGCCAGAGGTTGAGAGTCTGAACACTACTCAAGTCACCAGCACTGGAGAGTTTCTTACTGTCAACAGTTCACCTAAATCTATTCATTGGGTATTGACAGACATGGTATTTCTGTTTCCTATAAAAAATGTTGAAGACAAGGGAAGGACTTCCACAGGACTTCTTTTTCAGCATTGCATAAATGAGTAATGAATTTCAGCACAAAACAAAATGACTGGATTTTTAACTGCAAAGATTAGTGAAGTCTAACACACAAAAAGACCTTACAAGTATTGGTAGTAAGTTAAAGGTTTGCATCTGAGTTTGTCTTCTCTAAAAATAATAGAGAAGAACAACAATCTACAGGCGATCAACATAGTCGGAATGCATTCTAAGGAGTCACCTCTTGTCAAGTGACTTTAACTGTGCTGCTGATCCTCTTGAAGGCTAACATAGTACTTCTTTGAGACCTGAAAGATTTTCGCTGACGTGGCTAATGTCGCAAATAGTAGAAGGTCAAGGGCAAAATCTTAAACTAAATTCACCGTCTTCTTCACTGGGTGCAGGATTTCACCTCAAGTTTCAACTTCTGTCTTTGCTGTAAAACTCCTTGGAAAACTAAAGAACTAGATCGTGACACCAAAAGGGGCAAGACCTAAATTTGGAGATGCTGTAAAACCAAGTTTACCATCGACTAAAATTGCTGTTCTTCTTAACATTTACCAAAATTCCTTATACATGCTTGGGAGGTAAAAAAAAAAAAAA
>NW_017729034.1:81290844-81308736 GCF_001723915.1 Gavialis gangeticus
AAAAAAAAAAAAAAAAAAAAAATCAGTACTGGCATTCCTTCAGTTACTATGAGGTTTCTCTACTCCAATCCTTAGGTTATCTTAGAGCACAACAGGAAAAATAAGCTTTATGTTCCTAATATTTTTAAGGAGAAAGCACCAGAAAGCTTTCCTGAAAGAAACATTCAAACTTTAAAAGGAGGGATGAGGAATAGTTTGTCCTTCTTTGCACTGGAAAAAGCTCTCATGGTAACAAGAGAACTGTTCACAATTGTCTTTGTAATGCCATCTTTTTGAAAGCTAGTGCGTTATGGCTAGCTTATGCTGGATTGATGGATATTCACCAATCCATTCCTTTGCTGTTTATGCATCCACATCACTTGTCAGTATATTCAGCAACAGTAGTTTTGTAAAATGTAATAGCAACAAGTCACAAGTTGTTCCATTTATTTGGGTAAATATCTGGTAAATAAAATTGTTGATAAACATTACAAAATTAAATACATTTAAAAAAAGCTTGCCAGTATACATAAAATTCACAAACATGTACTTCTTTTAAAAATAAAATATGTTCAGAGCACCCTTGATAAAAAAAATGCCCGACTACTGTCATCTACCGGCATATGGTAGCTTATGGAGTTATCTTAGTTAAAGACATTTTCCAGAAGAGAGACACAATGATCTCTTGAAATAATTTTCTTCTTGCTTTCACAAATAATGAGGACTCAAAGCTAACAAGACCCCCCACCCCGCCCACGTACCAACAACAGAGCTATAAAACAAATGTTCTTTACCTACTTCACTAAGAGAGGAATCTGTTTGGTTAAATCACATAACTGAATGCAAGATAGCTGCTTTTAGTTTGTTTAGGTAGCACTTGCTTCCCCCCGCTTCCCCATTATGAAGCATCTTTCAAAGGGTGATGTACATTTCTCTAAATGTCACATCAGGCCCTTAGAAAGCAGGACAGGAGTCAGCAATGTTTTCCAGAAGGGGCCCGAATGACCCAGTTCAGGTCTGAGTTGAGCAGGCACAGGGACCCAGTCACCTCCACCACTTCTTCCCATTGCCTGGCTGTAGGTGCAGGGAAAGCTCCCCTCTGATGGAGCCCCTGCAGACCAACTGCAGCACAGCGAAGTGAGAGCTCCCTCAAGCCCTGGGTGCCCAGCTGCAGCACAGGCAAAGGCCCCCTGCCCTCTCTATCTACCACCACTGAAGGCTGCCAAAGCCACAGCTCCGCAGGCCAAATCCAAAAGGCTCCGTAGGCCATAAGTTGCTGACCCCTGGAGTAGGTTAATACAATTCTAAAAACACCACAAGGTGGAGAGGAAATGATCTGGCAAAGAATTAGTCAATAAAATTATTCAAAGTATACAAATTAAGCCCTTAAAAAATTCCCCATTTCTCACGTCAGTTTCCGACTAAGAAGATATGCCAAAGTTTTTCACTTTGCTTTTTTAAAATGTATTTAGAAGATGGTAGCACTCATTTCAGTAATCTATACTGTTGCTTTTTTCATAACAAATTTGCAATAACCACAATTAATAGTTTACTGTCACAAACGTTCCTTCCAGTCATGTGAAACAGTATTCACAACCCAATAGTATATGTACATACAAGCATGAGAAAACTTGACATCCATGAGTTAAATGTACAACCAACTTTAAAAATAAGTGTTACCAACTAGCTGCAAGGAAAAAAAAGTCTCCTAGCTCTGTAAGTTTATAAGTTCTTCTGACTGCGGCACCTCGTTGCCATGAAGTGGTCACTAATTCCTGGATTCTTCCTGCTTTGATAAACCTCATGTGATATTTGACCAGCATCCAAAATGTTGGAATCTTTGATAAAAAAAAAAAGACAGACCTAAAAAAAAATCTTAATACATGAGAACTCCCTTGAATAAGAGTCAAAACTGAATGAAACAAAAAACGTTGCAGAGAAAGACAACTATTTTAATAAGGGTCTTGTAGTCGAAGTCCCATTTCCCTTGCTGTCTGTTGTGGAGTGCTAATGGCAAGTAGTTATATAGTTTTCTTTTGAGGGGGGCTGAGCTTCCTCATTCCTCTTATCCGAGTTAGCAGCTCTTTGATAAATTCCTGGAAGAAAGATTAGATACAATCAATATTTTATCATCTTCCCCTAACAACATGGGTTTATTATTTATTTAAGGAAGAGTAAAGCAAACTATGAAAGTTTGTCCTAAATGTAATATTTGAATGTTCAGCTGGAATTTTCCATCCCATTTCCTGAAATCTCAGTGCACACATGACATGCACACTCTCATCACATATTTGAAATGGAAGAAGCTTGCCCTCCAAGTGCATACAGGCTTAACTGCTACACATCATCTACTCTCTTGCTGCATTTACTCATGACAACCATACACTAGGGCAGCAGGGCCCAACTGCTTTGGCAGGCACACCACAAATTAGCCCCACACCTTCCCCAAGTGCTACTCCAACCCTTTCCCTCTTCCCAATGTGCTGCTCTGCTTTCTGCTACAGGCCCTGCGCTCCCTGCCTGATCTGCTACTGTACTTTGCTGCTTGTCCTATTTGCTGCTGTGCTGCCTTTCCCTTCCCTGATCTGCCACATGCCACCCACAGACTGCCCATGCCACTTGTATTATGAGCTGCAGGTTGCCAACCCCTGACCAAGGGCACCGTCCTTCAAGAACTAGAAGAGGCTCCCCATGTCAAGTGGCACATTCTAAACAGCAGGTTTTTGATTCACTTTAAGAGGATGGGTTTTTGTTATTGTTGACATTGTCTTAAGTACAACAAGATATTTTCTTCTTCACTTTCCTCAAATTTTGCTCTCTGTCCAAAACAAACAAGCAAAAAGAAATTTATCCTTCAGGCAAAGCTCCAGATCAGACACAAACCCCAAAGAAGAGTATGCAAAGGGTACAAGCACAAAATTATGAAGTTACACTGCAAGCCTTTTGTATAGTGGCTGCTACTGAGAAATTTCTGACAACTGTGCCATGTCTCCAAACAAGAAATTTATCCAAAAAACCCCTCCCCCCCTTCACCAAAACTAGCTCCACTTGGGTCAAAACAAGGAACACGTTCCTCTAACTACCAGATCAGTCTCAAATCTAGGCCATTCTTAACACATTCAGCCAAATGACAGGAAGTCTCAAACCTTTGTCATAATAATTGATTTGAGGTATCCTTCCCCACATGAACTCCCACTTGTTCCTCTACAACTTTTGCAGAAGCAAGATTACCACTGGTTGGATTTTACTCAGTACTGACAAGGGTCAATCAAAACCTATAGCTAGTTAGATGCAATGTGACTGACTACAGATAATCTAATCAACAGAACCAAACCAGTACAAAGGTATTCATATATTTACTCCTTAATCATATGGAGTAGGCTCATGGATTTGTTTTTCCAAATAGATTTTCTTGTTTATATAAAAGCTCTTTCTCTAGGATCAGATCACAATCTGAAGGGCTGTTTAACACAGTTTTATCTGGAATTATTTGTTTATGCTGTGTTAAAAGTTATAATAATAATATCCCGTTACAGTACTACAATTAACATATGGTAAATTCAGAATTATCCAATAATACAAAATGTATTTTTCACAATAAACAAAAGTTAGATTTGAAAAAAAAGGCAAACCTTGGTTTCTACTAACCTGAAAACTTATTGCCACTTGAGACACGGAGATAATTAAGTTTAATGATAGCACCATATGCGGTGTTATAAAAACCGGCAGTTGCTGTAAAGGACTAGCACATTTGAGAGTCAGTTTTTCCATAACTCCTTTAAAATACTGAAACAGAATTTAGCAGTAAATTATGGATAAACTAGCCAGGACAAAATAACTGGAGAGAATTCCAAAGGCGCACCTGAAAGCCCACAGTGGATCCAAGACCATATCCTCCTCATTTTGTACCACCATTAGAGGAACAGGGGAACATCTGCAAGTCTCCAATGAGAAAACCTAGTCCTATAAGGGGGGCGGTGGTACTTGATCTCCCAGAATGGGTAACAGAACCACTCCTGCACTTCAGTTGGGTAATACGGCGTTAGCTAGGTCTCAAGCTGCAGTTTGGTTATCCATTAAGGGAGGGATGTTCAACCTGCAGCACAGTATCATCTGACCCCGGGGCTTTCCCACACATTCAAACATTTGATGGCAAGGAAACAGTGGTGCTGCTCCCCTGTTGTTAAATTTCTGGAGCCACGGGGAGCCCCCAATCTTGTGTGCTAGATCAGGTGCCTCATCTTGGTATGCAGGGCTGACAACATGCAGAGCCAAGCAGGGGAGGTGGAGGCCACCAGGACCCACTCCTGGCATGCTGTGCCCCATCCCAGCACATGGAACCAGGCAGGGTGGCACAGGCCCCAGGGCTATGCAGGAGTCTATCCAGCTGTTCAGTCCTCTCCATGTCACTCATTTGGCTTGCTGGGCCAAAAGTTTGAGGATCACTTCAGTAAGGTGAAACAGCATTCTGCACTAAATGCATACATTTTAACTCAAGAGACAGGGGCAGTGTTTCTGGATGGATAACATGATGATGCACGCAATATGCTTTCTCCCGCCAAAGTATAGCATGCCCACATTGGACTGGAGGTGCAACTGCAGCATGGTAAGGAATACCTACCCTAACTAAACAACAGCAGGTAAGATGGAGTTTGCACATATTTCAATACAGGTTATGCCTGACTACCGGGGAACCTGGGTATATAATTTGGTTGCTAGACTTGAGTGAAATCTGTGCTGCTGTGCCTGCATTGCTACTGAGTAATCTATATCAAAAGTTAGTGTGTAAATAGGCACACATGTGTTCCATAACACCTCTCATCTGGACTGTAGACAAGCCCTTAGAAGAGGGTTGAAGGGGAACCAGACTTCGTAAGACCTGGAATCTACTTCTTCCTCAGCATAAGTACGTTTCCATGGTTACAAGCATCTGCAACACCATCTACTTCACATCTGTAAAGATGAAGTACACTACTTACAATCATACTGGGGACACAGTGGAGAAGAAAAATTCACATCTAAAAACTCATTCTATTCAGGGCATTGTACACTGCATCTCTATGATCGTTTCATCATCATAAAAGCTTGCTAAAAAAGGATGATGATAATGGGCTAAATGGTGTTTGAAGGACAGAAATGTTCCCTTCAGGATATTAGCTTTCAATACTCTTATAAACATCTGTGTAAAATGTAATGATTATAGAATTAAAGTGAACTGAGACTCTTTTAAAAAAAGAAAGTAGGCTACACAATCTGCAGAGTAGCCCAACAGCTGGCTCAATCAAATATTATATATTATATATAAAATTTGTAAATACAAGCTACTTTGGGCCAATAGAGGAGCGATGGGGGTAACTTACACCGACCATTAAAAGCAACCAATTTTCAGGAAGCAAAATCCTGAAGACAGTCCCAGCTGAACTATGGGCTGCTGGAACCAGCTGTAAGCAATACCACTTCTAGTTCTGGTTTTAGTGTGGCACTGGAGTAGGGTAAACAGCCTGTGTGCAGTGCCCAGGGCTTCTCCCATTGTTCTTTTAGTAATATCACACCCCATTTGTAGTGTGCAAAACCAGCCATTTATTTGCCTTTTATGCTAGAATTTTCACTTGGAATTCTCTTGAAACTTCATGAAGGACAATAAAAATTGGCTGGTTTAAACAACACCAAAGGCAGATTTAGATTAAGTCTCAAGGAAAGTGGGGTGGGAAGGCAGGGAAAAAAAACCAGCTTCCTAACTGTGGCAATTGCCAATCCCACTGGATCATGGTGTATGCATGAGGGCCACCCAGACCTTCGATACATATGTCTGAGCAGGAATTTTTGGAGGAGCGAAGGCTGCCCAGACCTTCCATCCTCCCTTTAGGCCACTGAGACAGAATCCAAAGACTAGACTGAGTCCAGATGTTTGGTGCCTCCACAGCTATAGTTATACAAGTGCCTGGAAATCAAACCCAGGACTCCTGTGTGGTAGACAAGGATTCTATCACTGAACCACAGAGGACTCCTTTCCTAATTGTAACAGCATGACAATGGGAAACACTTCCCTAAGAAACTGTGGAATTCTCCTTCACTGAAGATTTACAAGAGGCTGGGTAGGTATCTGCCTGAGAGGATTTAGAAACAGCACTTAGCATAGGCAGAACAGGAGAAGGGATGCTGACCCTTCCACTCCTTATCCAAGTTTCTTTCCATCAGATCTCATTCTGTACCTGATAAAACCTGTCGTTACTAATGCCACTGTACCTTCATGCTCATGCTTTCTCCTTCAATGACTCTACTGTTCAGCTTCGGATTTAATCTTTTTTCAGTACAGTGAAGTATCTTTCAAAGCTGCAGATTTCTTTTATCCAATGTTTGGTTAGTGGACAAAAGAGGCAGGCTTCATTTTAGGAGTGCCTAGCTCAAAATTTAATGGCATATTGCCACTTAAAAATGGGCTTGTGTTTATAATTCTTGATGAATGTATAAAGGTAGGCTTAATAGATGGGAGTGTTATTTGTTCTCTCCAGTTCTCTCTGGTCTCCCTCACATGCACTTTTCCCCCTATCAATGACACAGGATTAGTAGTACTAGTAAAGAATGAGAAAACAAGTAATCAACTAGTGACAAATAAAAGTAGATTGTGTTGAAGAACCAAAACCAGAGTCCCTTTCCTTCTCAGCTGTGTTTTCATTAACACCTGCTTGATATAAACACCTAAGAAACACTTAAGAAAAAACAGTTGTTAAAAATCCAAAGGACCAAGAAAATTAAGAACTGCTTCAAAAAAATAAAATAAAACACCTAGACTTGGTGTACCTGTCTCTCTTCATAGGGAAAAACAAAGTACACTCATTAAGTCTCTTATTCACCCAAACAGCAACTTGACACAAACCCAGCTGAATTCTTTTTTGCAGGGAGCCCTTTAAACACCTCTAAATATTGAGTGTTACAAGCTTGAAGACTCCTGTTAATTTATAGCACAAGACCATTGTTTCTTGCAGTCATGCCTTTCTAATTCTAAAGAGCAAATTTGCATGCATGCGAGAGAGACAGACAGACTAAATCTATAGTTCATTTGAATTAATTTATATTCAGCCTTAGGCATTCCCCTCCCCCCTCTGTAATGCTCTTCCTACAATCAAAGGCATGCAGCTCAAATAATGCAGAATCTAAAAGCAAATGAAGTAATAATTCAGAAAGGAAGGGGGAGGACCATTTCACCTCTCTCATTTGGGGGTGCAACACGCTGTTTAGCTGAGATCATTGTGCCAAACTGTGTGTTTAAATTCCTCCAATGAATTCTGAATACCAGTTGGATGCTGCCCCTTCAGATACTTCTCCTTAGAAACCGGATACATGGTACAAGAGGTTTTCTTAATCTCAGGAATACTTGGAATTCTACATTTTTCAATCTCTTCTCTCGACCAGAGGTGGTAAATTCATCTGGCCCTGCTGGCCAGATGAGCTGCCTGGGACCAGTTAATGGGCCAGATGAACAGCATGCAGCCGACCCTAAGGGCCAGAAGGAGACCTGGCAAATCCCAGCCCCACAGATCCAGAGGCCAGATATGGCATAGCAGGGACCCATGGATGCCCCCACATGCCCACTCCAGCACCCGCTCTGTCCAGTCTTGGAATGCACTGCATGTGGTACCTGCCCCAAACCAGCTGCAACAGGTGCTGCACGTAGTTTGCATCCCGGACCGGTCAGAGCGGGTGCCATGTGAAGCACAGTTCCAAACAGGCCCGAGTTGGCACTGCAGGTGCTGGATCTGGTTCGCAAGGGGTGGAGTTGGGTGGTCCCAGACTGGCCCCCTGCAGGCCCAGCAGCAATGGCAGAATGATGTGGCTGCATGGACTGAATTCAGTCTATGGGCTGTATCTTGAACACCTCTACTCTAGACAGACCAAAAAAGGAGCAGTACTGTCAGACTCATGTCAAAGTACTGCTCAGATTGCCAGGTCTCTCCCTCCCCTATATGGAAAATATTCCAAAGTTTCAGTTAACCATCTCCACATTCGAGAGAAGGCAGGATTGTTTCTACCACATGCCCCTGAGGGGTGACAAGTGCCTCAAAGGGAAGCAGGAAGAGCCATGGCACCCTCCATTCCACATAGACTCAGGCTGTGGGCAAGACCATACTAGGGAAATAGTCAACAGTAGCATCCTCTTGCAAATTGGACTCCCTCAAGAGTGTTGTACCTTACAAAAGTCATTGGCTATAAACTACATTTTAGCCACAGTGAGGTGCCAACCTATTCCCAAACCCCCCACCTCCCCCAACACTTTTTCCCCCCCCCGATGTTAACTTAAGAGTAGTTTTGCTGCTTTTTATCTGCAACATAAGGCCAAGGTGAGTGAGAATTGTAACCCTTCTTCAATGTAGACCATATGTAGGAACACCTTGAGAGGCTGGACACCTTCAAGTCAGCCAGCACAGACAGTTTACACCCTAGGGTACTTAAGGAGCTGGCAAGCATCGTAGCTCAGCCACTGGCACGGATCTTCGAGAACTCATGGTGCTCAGGCAAAGTGTCCAAAGATTGGAAGAAGGCCAATGTGGCACCTATTTTCAAGAAAGGGAGGAAAGCAGGTCCAGGGAACTACAGGCCCATCAGCCTGACCTCTATCCCCAGGAAAATCTGGAAAAAATCAAAGAGACCATTCTTGACAAACTGGCTAATGGCAACATCCTGAGGGATAGCAAGCACGGGTTTGTTGCGGGTAAGTCTTGCCTGACCAATCTCATCTCCTTCTACGACCAGGTGACCTATTACCTTGACAAGGCTCAAAGAGACTGACGTCATATATCTTGATTTTAAAAAAGCCTTCGATGTGGTATCCCACGATCATTTCATAGAAAAACTAGCCAACTGCGGCCTCAGCTACATCACAGTCCGTTGGCTAGGGAATTGGCTCTGAGGTCAGACCCAGTGGTGTTCCCCAAGGCTCCATCCTTGGGCCTATACTCTTTAACATCTTCATTAATGATGTGGACATTGGTATCAGGAGCGGACTGGCCAAGTTTGCCGATGACATCAAACTTTGGGGTAAAGCATCCACACCCGAGGATAGAATGGTGATCCAGCCTGACCTTGACAGGCTCAGAAAATGGGCAGACAAAAACCTGCTTATAGGCTCGGCAGTGCTATGCTTGCTAGCTCCATGGCTGAAAGGGACTTGGGGGTCACGACTGACCACAAGATGAATATGAGCCACCAGTGTGATGTTGCAGCTGGTAGAGCGAGCAAACTCTGGCTTGCATCCATAGATGCTTCTCAAGCAAATGCCAGGGTGTCATCCTCCCGCTGTACTCAGCCCTGGTGAGGCCGCAGCTGGAGTACTGCATCCAATTCTGGGCTCCACGATTTTAAAAGGATGTGGAGAAGCTTGAGAGAGTGCAGAGAAGAGCCACATGCATGATCAGAGGGCAGGAAAACAGGCCTTATGATGAGAGGCTAAGAGCTATGGGACGCTTCAGCCTGGAAAAGCACAGGCTCAGGGGGGATCTGGTGGCTGCCTGTAAGTATATAAGGGGTGTACATCAGGATCTGGGGGAACACCTGATCGCCAGAGCGCCCGAAGGGATGATGAGGTCAAACAGTTACAAACTCCTCCAAGACCGTTTCAGGCTGGACATAAGGAAGGACGTCTTTACTGTCCGAGCCCCCAAGGCCGGGAACAGACTGCCACCGGAGGTGGTGGAAGCATCTACCCTGGACTCCTTTAAGAGACATTTGGACGTTCATCTTGCTGGGATCCTTTGACCCCAGCTGACTTCCTGCCCCTAGGGAGGACTCAATGATCTTCCGAGGTCCCTTCCAGCCCTAATATCTATGAACTCTATGAAACATACCACTGCTACAATAAGCATCAACGGAAAACATGTTTCTGGTTCCTTGCTTGTGTTGCTCTAAAATCATTTATAATGCTCTCCCCCACATTGTACTGTAGAAGAGAAATTTTCAAAATGCTTCCACCTTGGGAAGGTCAATGAGACCCTCTTAAAAAACCTCTATCCTACCAAACAGGGCGCAGTGTGAACAGGGGCAGAGTCTGGCAGACTGAAATGGACTGTCCTACTGAAAACACTGAGTAATCACAGGTGTGTGAACTCTGGCTCTTGCTGGTAGAGAAGGAAATGGTGCCCAGTGTCCCAGGAACTGAAGCAGGTTGTGGGGAAATCTGCATAACTTTTCTCTCAGCCAGAGAAGTGTGCATCCGACCCTGAACACCTGCCTAGGAGAAGTAACACAAGTATGTTGGATGCATGCAGAGGCTTCAGAGAATATGGATTCAATCTGCTGCTAAAGGACTGAGAACACAAGGGATGGTGAAGTTGTGTAGCAGCTTATTCCATACCAAAGACCAATAATATAACGTATACTGTAATTTTTAGTGGTTTTTCTTCGTAAGATTTTCATGTGGTAATCAATTATTGTGTTTGTTGTTGTAGTAAAAAGATAAGTTTAGATTTTTTTTGTCTATTATTATTCACGTAGAAGGATTTGATGTCATGTGTCCCACACTGAGTGCAGCTATTTGTGTGTGTGTAAAGTGAACTCAGAGGGGTTGCGCATATGGCATTGAATAGCCCTTTCACATACAAGTCTCGTGCTCTCTACCGTTGCCAGATAATATTGGTAAAAATTTAGCTAGCATGCTAACAGTCATAGCTTCACTTAAATCAGAGGTGTTAAAGATACAGTCTGCCGGCCAGACCCAGCCCTGCACACTGGATTCAGGGCCAGTCTAAGATCAGGCCCACAGACATAATCATAGAAAATGAGGGTTGGGAAGGGACCTCAGGAGGTCAACTAATCCAACCCCCTGCTCAAATCAGGACCATTCCCAACTACGCCATCCATTCAAAATTTATTTAGCCAGTCCTTAAAAACCCACAAGGATGGAGAGTCCACCACCTCTCTGGGTAGTCTGTTCCAGTGCTTTTTTACCCTCCTAGGGAGAACGCTTTTCTTTATATCTAACCAAAACTTCCATTGCTTCCCAGATACAGCATATAGGCCTGGTCTGGTGCAGGCACCACATGTAGCACACACCCCAGACCAGCCCCAGGTAACACATTCTGTGCCAGTCTGGAGCACATGCTGCATGTGGCACCCATGCCAGACTGTCCCTGAGTGCTAAATCCAGAGCCAGTCCAGACTAGGCCCACAGACCAGCCCCACACGCAGCATGAGCCCCAGACCAGGGCTGCATGCCATGTATAGGGCTGGGATGGGAGCATGCTACATGCAGTGTGCGGTGCTGGAGCTGGCATGCACGCACTGCAAGTAGCTTATGAAGCTGGTCCAGGGTGTGCACTCCATGCAGTGCTTGCACTCTGGATTAACCCTTGGTTTGGATCTGGTACTTGGGGTCAGTCTCTGGGCCCAATCTGGCCTGCACACCAACCCAGTGCCCCTCATCTGGCCCGCAGGGCCAGGTGAATTTGATACCTCCCCAAGGTAAATGCTGGCAAAACAACGTGTGTCAGGCAATGTTCTCACTTCATACTATTAACAAACTCTTCCTGTATATTTGAGTACATCACTGCATGTTTAAGTCATATATTCTACTAATCAAGATTAAGTAGAAAACTAAGGAAATAAATTCACAATCTTATGAATATAGTGGACAGATGAAAGAATTGGAAGACTATTCTGATTATTACTGGTGGTTAAGATTCCAGAGTCCCAACTAATATATATGAACCTTCAAGAGTTTACAGGCTCAGTCAGTTTAAAATTAAGCTTCCTAGCCACATCTTTATAGAGGCACTCTGTGAAGATATTTAAACCAACCATGTGGCTACATGGTCTAAAAACTGTATTACAAGGCTATAATTGCCTTTAGTTAGTTATTGAACATGGAAAAGATTTTTTTAAACAGAAATATCTGCACACAGCTCTACTCAAAATAGCACAATACTCCACCCACTGAGAAACCCAAAAGCTAAGGTACCCAAAATCCTGCCAAAATGCTGCAGTGCAAATTCACAGTAACTTTTATCATAAAAGTATTTACCATAAGGGTATTTGTAAACTTGGTTAAAACATCCATTAATTTTCAAAATCTCAGAGTGGGGTAGGTATTGAATTACCAAAATGTGGTTTAGTTTTCCAAGACAAATGGAAATAAAAAGGTAACAAGACCATTTACTTATAAGTAATGCCACCTCAGAGCAGGGAGACCAACTAAGTGGCTTCTGTAGGTCCCTTTCAGCCTTACATTTCAAAAAGGAAAAGAAAGAGAAGAGGACACCTCCCCTCAATTCTTGTTGCTGTCAAAATTCAAAACTTTTGCACATCTTTTTTAGCTCTTCTTTACGTTTATTAACCACATCCTTTAGAAGGCAGGGAAGATGTGTACCTTGTAGAGTAACTAAATCAGATATATATAGCATAAGCACAACTTTCAGAGCCAGCAAACATGTTACTTGAATTTTTAGCTAAGCTGGCCTTGTCTACCACAGCAGTTTACAACATATCTACCATTACTGACAATTGCTGCAGTAGCTCTAGTGCTAGCAGCAGTGGAAGTATTAATACAGAGCCTATCCCACAGGCATAAATGATATAGTCTGCTACTGGGCAAGCCACTGCTGCAAGGGTTAACCCGGAATCGATAATTCTGTGGCAACTTAAAAGCTGAAAAATAGTAGCTTGAATAGAGACAAGAAGCTTAACAGTCTCTGACACCTCCCACCACAGCCGCAGCTTCCCCCTAGCAGTGAACCTCTGAGAGGCTGCTGTTCTGCTCCCTCCACTCATCTCACACTTGGCTGCTGGGTCTAGTGCAGGGTGAGGAGAAGTGAGGCTCCCAATCCTGAGGCCTGTACCCTGTTTGCTCATCTATAGTTATGCTACTGGCCCATCCTAAAGCCTCACCTTTTTTTTTTTTGGTCCACATCAGTTAGTTAGGAATTACTCTGCAGTTTTCAGCAGAACAGTGAAGCATTACTATCCTTCTTGTTAGGGGACTCTGCTTAGACTTTATCTATCACCACAACAGGGCTCTTATGACACCGTAACATAAGTCAGCACCCCCATTTTACAGAGGAAGAAATATTAGGTTTTGGCTGTTCATTCCCAGCTAGTGCTGAAGGCCATAGTTCATCTACAAGCTAGGGAAAAACAAATCATTCTGTAAACACTTGCAAAAACAGCAACTTTGGAGTTTCTGCAAAGTATGTTTGTGCTAAAAGTTAACTGGAACATGAAACCTGTTATGCAGATTCTTGCATACTGAAAGAAATGCATCCTTTGCTTCTCTGTGTCAGTTATTTTTCAGGAAAATGTAAACACAAGCCCTCATAGTTTCTCTAGCTATCTAAAAACATGGCAATGCTTATATTTTCTGTGGTTTGCTATTGCAATTAAAATATCAGGGCTAAGTTTAAGAAATTAAGAATGCATGTCAAACTTGAGGTTTTCTCCCTTTCCTTTAAGCTTGTACTTTCTTCTCAAGCCTCTCCAAGGACTGTTTGAAATTATCTTCAGCAAGCATAAGCTAACCACGATGAGGAAGAAGAACTCTGTATTTATACTGTTACTACTTATGCTCGCTTCTAAACGTGCTTTTTCTGAAACACGGACAATTTGCATCACATGCCCAGAAACTATTTTGGGCTGCTGGCAAGACGCTGCTAAGGATAAAGATGTCGTTTTTCAGTTTTATTTTGTTAATTAGGGGATAACTCAGTTAAATTACATTTCTATTCATTAAGTTACACTGACTATAAAGAAGACTCTTGGGTCTTTTAATTGTATGTGAAAGCCACACTTTAACGCACAGTTGTAAACAATTTCCAAATCAAATAATTTTAGGATACTCAATAACTGATATATCTTTACTTAAATAATGACATTCATAAGGAACTGACATTTTATTGCAATGCCAGTCTTTAATCTTATTGAGTTAAATGAAAGAACAGCAGCAGCAACTGTGGTATTATAAAACCTAGATTTTCAGGATCACTGGGGCATGTTTAAGAGTCTAGAGATCTTACTCTGAAGGAAGACCAGCTTTATGACCGTCCTCAAATTAATGCCTATTGCTATTTTTAGACAATTTATTACAGAGGCTGAGAACAGATATTCTTAATACCTGCCACCTACCAAGTGACCTGGATAATTCTGATTTTTTTCTGGTGGAAAAAGCCACAATGCACAAAAACAACTTTTCAGTCTCTTTAACCTTCAGTCTCTTTGAGTTGGGGAAACTATGTAAAACTGACTTAAAATGCCCCATCTCCAAAAGTCCTCTCTCTATATAGCTTAGTTTTAAGTTACTGAACTTCCTGCCTGTATTGATTTCCCTTTTATATGCTGTCAAACTGCAGCTTTATTACTACTACCTGCCCCAGTAGAACTCCAGATCACAAGCATTTTTTAGATTGTAGATCTTCTGAGACTAAAATCTTGGCAAAAATAGAAGTTGTCATATTTAAATTACAGCTACCTTAGAAGGAATGTCACATGCCATGTATACAAGTCATTCTCATGACTCAGTGTGAACAACTGCTAACTAAACATACAGATTGTATCGTGCAGACCATCACAGGTAAGTAGTATTTTTCCTTCCTCTTCCCCAGGCCCAACATTCTCTCAACTCCAAACTGGACAGACTACTGCACTGGCAGAGGAAGAAAGGACTCTGGAGTCAGAGATCTGTCAGTTTAATCTCAAGGCCAGTTGGAAAAGTCACCAAACGAGAAATGGGAGACTCATACTCTTTAGTGTAAGGGTACTGCTTTTCCTCTACTGGCACAAGAGTCAACGACCAGGGTAAAGTACGAATTTTAAAATCTGATTTCCTGTGCAAAGTGCCTGGAGACCTTTGCATTCAGTTTCACCATTTGCACAGAGACAAATCTATTAGGCAATTCCATTTAAGCCATCATTCTAAAAGTGATCACCTCTCAATGAAGTACACCTTGTGTATATTTCCTTTCTGAAGTTAACATCATGCTGGTGTTAAGTGTTATATATGGAATCATAGTCATTAGCAATTGCTTCACATTCATTAGCAATGAATATTCATGGTATTCATTCTTCTTAAGTTAGCATTAATTTTAAAAGAAATGTTAACGCCAAATTAATTTTAACAAGACTTTTAAAACACCTGTTTCCAATCTTGCCTTTTATTGCTTTACCCTCTTACTACAATTAGAGTATCTAAAGAAAACATCAGTAGCCATTCTCAAATGCCCATCTAAACTATTAGCATCCTGATCTGCCTTCTCCCACCATTCCTTCCCTCTTCCCCTCCCCGGCCCCCCAGCTCTACTTTATTCAGTTCTGGATACCCCATCAATTATCTAGACCAATGGTATGAAAAAACAATTGAAGTTCAATGGCCTTTGCTGGAGAATGTTGAATGGGTCATTGATAATATAGCATTACTACTGACCCACACACACCAGAAAAACCTGGCCTTTTAGCCTGGAATCTCCCTAGGAATCCCAACAATATGTCATATCTACCCTATGCAAAACCATTTCTCCCACAGCAAAGAATAAACCATTGAGGCCTTTCTGAGCTATATTCCAACACTGCTAAAGATCTGAGTGGCTGCAGCAATTGGTCTCAATTACCTCTCCAGTACTACATGATATAATAAAAAAAATGTAAAGGTACCAAACCAGAGGTCTGATTGACACCACTATCCTTTCAATTCCAATGTTGTGCCTGACAGTCTTTCTTTAAGCCTCAGTGCTTTGTGTTACAGAAAGCAGTTCAGACTGCAGCCATTTCAGTGCTGCTCCCCCAGAAGGAAAACCATGCTAAACACAGCCTTAAGAAAAGAAAAGAAAAAGAAGCATGTTTCCTTGGTCAAGCACAACTCACCCAAAGCAGTTTCCAAACAGTGGAATCCAAGATACTATACATCCATTGCATAATGCAGTATCTTAGATACTATTTGTGCAATTCCTGAGTTTGTAATGACCCAGCACATGACTGAAAAAAATATATCCAAATAAGTCTTTACTGTGCATTTTAGTATTTCAACTACTGCACTCAGCTTTTTTGCATGAAGTTAAAGTATTTGTTAAGTTGCAAGGCTCATGCTTCCTACTAAACTTGCACATACTTGTACAGTACATTAAAAAGTGGTGTAAGTCATTACAAGTATTGTGTACATTAAACTTTATCCAGAATATCCATTTAAGTAAAGCCCATTGGCCTAATGAAGACAATAATGGAACAGGGCCCCTTTAGAAAAGCAGAAAAATGGTGTTTAAGAAAAGCGATTTTACCTCTGTCGGTTTGTAGCAATCTACAAGAGTTTCCTAGAAGTAAAACACAGAAGTGTCAATTTCAACAAAAACAGTTAACAGAAAAACAAGTCTGCATCCGAATGTAACGGCACTGTGTTTTCCTCACCTATCAAACAAGGACCACTGTGTCTCATGTACCTTACAGAAGGGAGATGTATAATTTTTGTATTTTGTATAGAAGCAACTCCAGTCCAAAGCCCTGGAGCACTGCTGGAGCGCAGTGTCTGCAAAAAGGGCAGCTACTTCTAAATTTACAATCCTGACCTATGCATCTTGAAGGAGCTAGTGGAGAGAAGTGAATCTCATTTCAATCACACAGAGCAGCTTTCATTACCATACCAGGGGTACATCAACATCATACTGAAAGGTGGGACTGCAACATTTGTCAACATGCCAAAACTTCTATTGAACTCATAATTTTAGGTTGTGGTAACCACATCATCGCAGCAGCCCAACGCTCGGTACAGCCTATGATGCTCTCCTGGGATAGTCAGTGATCTCAGTACTTGAACTGGTTAGTTTAAAAAACTAGCATGGGTGAGTCCACATGAACTGTACTTACTCTTCTTGACTGCAGCAGAGTGAACGTACCCTAGGACAGCGATTCTCAACCAGGACTGCTCTGATCAGGGTCAGCGTGCTGTGGAGGAGTTGGCTGGGGCATAAGAGTGCTTCAATGTAAGACTAGCTGGCAGGCAGCCTCTGCGCTGAAGCACCCTTGTGCCCCAGCCAGCCAGCTTGGCATCTACAAGTACACTGCGGCGCAGAAAAAAACCTTACTTTTACAAGTCCTACCTTGCTGCAGAGTTTATTAGTTTTGTGCACCCTAAAGGGGCGCATGTATAAATTCTGAGATGTTTACTGTACTGTTAATTACCATATTTTATGGTGTATAAGTCAGCCCCAGAGTTCCACTCAAGAAAGCTAGGATTTTCATAGATCCGGTGTGTATGTCAACCCTGTCTTGCCGGAGGCGGGGGTGGCATGAGGGTTGCTGGGTGCACTGGCGGTGGAAGAAGGCAGTGGGGATGGTACGTGAGGTGCTGGAAGCCTGAGCAGCCTCGTGCACCTCCAAGCTGAAGCAGCACCTGGCTCGCTAGTATACTGTCTTGCTGGGCCTAGGGGCACCACTGCCATGGAGAGAAGGAGCGGGCCTCCCCTGCAGCTCAGGGGCTGCCCAGCCCAGCGGTAGCTCATGGGGATCCCCAGCTGCGGCGGAGATAGGAGTGAGCAGGCTCTGCCAAAAGCAGGATCAGACTCCTGGTCTCTTCTGCCTTTAGCAGGCTTGTGCAGCCCTCAAGATGGCTGGTGCTGCCTGGGAAGGGGCTGCCTTGCCCCATGGACAGCACAAGAGTGGGGGGCAGAAGGGTGGCTAGGTGCACTGGCAGTGAGAGAAGGCAGCAAGGACAACGTCCATGGCACTGGAAGCCCAGGTGGGATCAAGAGAAAATTGGATTGGGTCCTCCCGAGCTGGGGCAGCACCCAGCCTCCTGGCAGCCTGCCCAGCTGGAACCAAGGGTTGTCACCACCATGGAAGGAAGAACCGGGCACCCAACCAAGGGGCTGCCCAGCCTACCATCAACTATGGGAGAGACGGGTCAGACTCAACAGAGAGAGAGAGAGAGAGAGAGAGAGAGAGAGAGAG
>NW_017729034.1:81309342-81311020 GCF_001723915.1 Gavialis gangeticus
GTGTGTGTGTGTTGGGGGGCTGGCTGGCCCTCAGTCAGCACCAAGGAAGCCCCTAGTTTCCAGGATGCCACCTCCAATACAGCGGGGCACTGCCATGGGGTCTGGCTAGAGTATTCATATAGTGTATAAGTCAAGCTGGATATTTAAGGGTAAACTTTCTGGGTTCAAACCTTGACTTGTACACTGTGAAATATGGTAGGCAATTGCGCAGTAAATGTAGCTGTCAGTTTCTTTGATCCTACCCCCATATTTTTAGTTAGAGCTTTACACCAGATGGTTAGTACTTACTGAATTTGGATATTTTTTGCCTTAAAAAATGGGTTGCTAACGGTTGCATACAATAACAAGTTGAAATTTGCTTTATTCCTAGGGGTACATTCAGGCAATAGTCCTACAGATTATGCTGAACTTCCTATTTCTCAAAAGGCAGGAAATACGCAGGAATCAGACAGAATCAACACCTAGGTGTGTTAATCCAGACGTGTCCAATTTTAAATTAGGAAATATTTTACCTGTAATTTAAGAGCTCTTTCCTCTTCATTAGCCGCATCAAGAAGGTCATCAATGTCAATTTCTACATCTGGCATCTCTTCTTCCTGCAAAGGGAAAAGTCCAGTTTAGTGCATTAAGTTGTCCTTTAACAAGGCTGAAAAGCTGAGCTGGCAGACTAGTAACAACACATGCATTACCATCTGGTGGGGTGAGAGGGTATCGGAGGAGAAGGAGATCAATTAGACACACCAGCTTTGTTGTTGGCACCTAGGTAAAGAGAGGTGTATACCTAGTATCTGGTGCAAGGAGCAAGATTTCTCTTTAGCAATCTTTCTGAAAAAAATCAGTAGCAATGCTAACAGTCTACAACCAGCTACCTCATCTGCCTTCCTCAAATCAGAGTCAATTAAGCATTTTGTAGGGTAAGGATGAGGGAATGGATTATTAAAAAAAGAAAACAGAAAAGAAAAGCAGAGTGAAAAAGATGCTTGAAAGTTACGCTCTGGGTTGTGCTGCCTTGCTTTTTCCATTAGTGTCATAAGGTAGTCTCAATGCACCACTGATCGACAGGGGTAATATAGCTCCCCTCAGAAAAATTCAGATTTTCAGTGCCAGCAGTAGAATGAGAAATGTAATACGCAAAGTGTTCTCCCTGAATATCCTTATTCATTTGCATCACCACTAAATCACATTTTTAAATAAAAAACTTGTCCTTTTTCCAGTTGTTTTTAAATATTATCAGCAGCAGTGTATATGTTTTTAAGAATCATTTTAGATCCTTTGTTAAACACGGAGAAAAAAGAAGTCATTCTTATAACAATGCAAAAAATATCTTGTTAGCCATTTTTAATTCTAACAAAAATACAGTTAGTATCAGTTTTTTTCCTCTGTTCTTAACCATCCAGGCTTTAGTAACCAAGATGAATTTTATCTTGCCACAAAGTTACTATCCAGATCACAGATGCCTGTTTAACAGAAATGCCAACTAGCACAAAGACTGGGCAGAAAGAAACACTGTGTAAAACTGCACCCTATCAGATGCGATCGACATGGACATGGAACTCCAGGCTTGCATGGCCAGCAATCTCACTATTCTGGAGCAAACTCCTCAGGCAGTACTGCCGGATGGAGTTTCACTGAGTTCATAAAGATATTTGCTGCACAAGGATATTCTGGTAGTTATTAG
>NW_017729034.1:81316020-81336783 GCF_001723915.1 Gavialis gangeticus
CCACACCCCATGCTTTAGGTCTGGTTCTGCTCCCCTATCCCTGTCCATCCCCAACCTCAAGTCTGGGTCTGTTCCCCACCTCCCCTGCCACTTCTGGTCTGGCCCTGTTTCCCACGTCCTGCTTGGAGTCCAGTGCCACCTCTCCCTACCTCCACACTCCAGGTCTGCCCAGCCCACGTCCACCTGCCTCCCCTCCCCACTCCCCTTCCTCCCTCCCAGCTGTTGGCAGGGCCTGGCAGCAGTGGCAGCAAGGCACCATCACCGTGCACTCCCTCCCCCTCCCCTCCCCGCCGGCTTTTGTTAGGGCCTAGCGGTGATGAGGCAGCGGTGGCAGCATGCTCCCTGCTGTCAAGGTGTGCAGGGACAGAGCACCGCATCTGGCCCCAGCCCCGCTTCTCATCCGGTCGGGGAGGGGGTGAACGGGCCTGTTCCCCCCACCTTTGCCTCCGCCACTTTGGGGCCGGGCCCAATTTCCCCTCCACCCCTTTGGGGCTGTTGTTGGGGCGCAGCAGTGGCGACAAGGCACTGCCACTGTGCCCCCTGGTCCCGGCTTTGGTTGGGGTCCAGCAGCTCTGTGTCCCCCCACCTCTCATCTGGTCAAGGGAGGGGAGGGAGGAAATGGGCTCACTGCCCCTTTCCCCCCGTCGCCCGCAGGAAGCGGGGGGGGGAGAGGGGGGAAACGGCCTGGTCCATCGCTGTGCCCTGCAGAATCATAAAGAAAGAAAAAAACAAAGAGAAAGAACGAGCTTTCAGAGTTTTCGTGAACCAAGAAACCTGTTCTACATGAAGTCAGAATCTAAAGACTTACAAAACATTTATTAGGTTAACACGTGTGTTTATAGCCTGCCTTTATAATAGCGTGCATTAAATTACTTATAAAGCCAGAAATCCAATACAGACCATAAACATTTTATGAATTCATTTTGTTCTGAACACCATTAACTCCAAACAATTATCCAATGTTAGTCCATAGATAAACGCAGACATTCATCTAAATACATCTCCACAGAAGTATGTAAACACTGAGTTATATGTGCAGCCCATAAACAACTGTGTACCTGCCATTAAGCAACAAAAGCAGTCTGCATTAACCCTTTATCTCATGCATAACTTTCCAACTAAACCAGGTGTTTGAGGTCTACCAGTGTCATGTCAACTTTTGAGTAACTTTTGTGCTAGCTGCTTAAAGTAAGAAGGGGAGAATTAAGAAAAAGTTTCCTAGAACAAACATAAAGCCTTCTAGTGAACCTGAAATGTCTCCCCCCACCACTTATCAGTGCCTCTTGCATACCAAAAAAATCACCTCCTTCTGCCCCACTCACTTTTTCCACATCAAGCTTTCCCACTTCTCTGCTTCAGTGCAAGTTCCTGAGCCTGGGGTGGACACAAGTTTCTACAAGTTTCAATCATAACCTGAGCCCACTATCTTGTGGCCTAGTAGTTACAGACAGGACAGCAAACACATCTTCCAAATCTCTCTGCTTTCCGAACATTACTTAGAAAACTTTGACCTGCCACACTACAAATACATTTGTCCCATCCCTAATTCTAATTAGGGTGTAGTCCCAGAGCTGATTTTAATAATTGCCAGTTCCAATAAGAAGCTGTTACCACCCAAGTTGCTCAGTGAGGAACGTACACCACACACTTTTTTCAACTGTAAGCTCCATATGTGCAATGGACTAATTTTTTTTAAATAAAGGGCTAGTTTTAGACACCTAATACCTAGGCATATAAATACTTGTATTTACGCTTAAACAACTTTTAGAAAGTCTCAGCAACATGTATGTCTTAACAATTTTTTACTGTGTTAAGGTGTGAAATACAAATTATTTTCTAATAACAGTTCAGAAAGAGCCAAAATTGCAGCCATCACTATAATTGTAGAATCTAGCAAGGTTTTCATTTTGAAATTTGTTATGCTCAAACCTTTTATCTGACCTTTCTCTTCTGACAAACAGCACTCAGATAGGGCTAACCAACTTTCCCTGGGGCAACTCTTCACATGCTAGCTCACAGCTAGATTCACCACATACTCCCTGCTCTACACAAGCACTACCAGGCTCTTTTGGTCTATCCAGGATTTGATGCTTCATGGTATACTGGAGTAGAGGCAGCATCTGATCATGAAACTCTTGTCTTACTCTCTCTAGCCCCCTACACATTGCTGCTTTCTTCTCTCATATCTCCTTCCTTATCCTTCTCATTCTTCTTCTCAACCCATTTTTCTTTTTATTCCTTCCTGCACCATATCCCTTTTCCTTTGTCTTTTCCCTCATTCTCTTTCCAAGGCCCAAATTTCTCTTATTAGGCTTCCCTACAGATCAACAGGCTCTTTCCTTCTCAATCATTCCCTCAACATTACCCCCACTCCACTTTTATTAGGTTCTTTACTATGATTCCAATGGTACAATCCAACTACTCTTGAATATACAGTGGATTTTGAGCAATTAGCAAAACTAGCTCAGCATGTTGGCAGGAAAAAAAAAAACAATGGGATTGTCTGTACTGCTTTGAGGAGTGAGGTTGAAGAAACAACTGGAAAAATACCACAAGTTCTTCCTAGGTCTGGCCTGCACTGAGAAAAGTTAGATCACTGTCTATCAATGGAAAAATCATGCCACTGATAATGATAGCAGCATAAGCGCTGGTGTGGCTGGCGCCTGCACCATGGATGCCATTCCAAGACACCTGTGATCTTTGCAGTACCTCTCCTGCTCTGTGCCAAGGGCTGGTTTCCTGAACCCCTTTATTGTAACCTCTGCTTACCAAAACCTGTGGACAATGCCAAAGAGAACAGCTAATTTAGTGGCAAGGGTAAGCAGAGCCATCTGGGCATACGTGAGACCAACCCTCAGCACAGAGCAAAAACTGGGCTGGGGTGGCAACAGCTGGCTTAACACAGCCCCTTCACAAGGCTGGTACACAGGCTGCTGCCTGCATATTGCCACATCTGGCCTATGGGCTATTGGTTACCAACACCTGCTTTAGTACATTTACTGTAATGAGAATCCTAAATTAGTGACAGTGGTCTCACATCCATGCCTTTACAGCCGTAAACTAAAGTGAGTGACCTTTCAAACCTTTCCTCTGGAAATAAATTTTCTTCAGGTTTTGTCACTTAAATTCTGTTCCTAAAAGTGAATGAATGCATTAAATGAATCAGTTTTAATGTTATTTTATTAAGCTCAAACTGAAACAGTGATGCTTAGTCACTGATAACCCAGGATCCGGGTTTTCTGTTTCCCACAGAAAAATGGAAAAAAATGCAGATATTTTTCCTTTTGCTCAAGAAAGACGCGGATTTTTCATTTTAACAGAGAAACCCGCAGACTGTTTTGCAAAGAGCTCTCTGCAGGCTGGCTGGAGGGGGGAATTGAAGCCTCCATAGGGAAGGAGTTGGGCTGTGGCTTGAGAGCGAGGGGCCTGGACCTGTATCCTGGTGAGCTAAGGGGTCAGGGGGAGCGCTGATTTTCCATGATAAAAAACCCAAAATCAAATACCAAAATGTATAGGTATTTAAAATTTATTTTATTACAGTGATTAAGGCACTGGTAGACTTCCAAACTGCTTTAAAACTGTAAATATATCGATACAACATTGTGTTCAATTGATAATGTATATTGTGGTGTTTCATTTTAATTGCAGATTTTAGGGTTTTAATCAGAATTTGCAATTTTTTTTTTTATCAGGGAAAACCTTGGTTCCCTGCTGGTAACGCAAACCATTACTTTCTTGCTTACATATCATCCAGTCATTTACAGAATTATTGCTAATCCTTCCATTGAAGGCTGATTGTGACAGTATCTGAAAACCTTAGGTCAATTGGCTTGCTTGTGTCAAGATCCTAAAAGCAAATATTTGTATAGCTCAGACAACTTTCAGACACATAGAAGCACTGAATTCCTGCCTTGAATTTGTAGTCAGAAGAGTGCAACCTTCCACATAACAATGTTTGTTTTGCCAAGATTTACACACATAAACGCATTAATTTATGGCAATTCCCTAGAAGACGGTATGGATAGGTAGAAACATTACCTCTTGGAATCTCCAGAGTAGCAAAGTACCTAGCTGTTTCCACATTATGCTAGCTTGGCAAGGATTTTCCACCTGCTGACAATTCAGCTCCATTAATAGTGAAATCAACTGGAAATGCTAGAAAAGGGAAACCAGAAGACATTTGGGAGGGACCCATGGCTGATGGGTTGAGGATACAAAGAAGGTTTTTATTATTGTTTAAATATGTTAGGAAAAAAATTCTAATGGTCACCACCAATATTTTCCAGATAATGGAACCCTAGCCAAAACAGGTTTAAGTGATGGTGGTCTCATACACCTACAGCTACAGAAGCCTCGCTGCTATAGTGCATCCACTGCAGCCACACCACTAGTGAGGCTGCCCAAATGGGAAGGGAACACTGAATGGAAACTATGGCGTCCCCAAAATATGCAAAAGTCCTGTCAGAGGATGAAAGGTTAGCCTAAAAAGTAATTCAAACAGTAGCTCCTTTAAGCTTTGATGTAAAGGCAACAAAACAGACACATTGGCATCTACTTACAGACTTCTTTTCTTTTTAAGTAAAGGACATTTACAACATATCCCCCCCCCCCCCAGCACACCCTTCCCTTCCTACACCCGACAGATTAGCTCTTCTACAATAACAAGTTTCCCAACTTACATGATGGTAATGCTCACTTCTGGGCAGACTGGAACTCAGGTATACAGTTTTCTGTCATGTTTTTTAAAGTAGCAAACTTTCAGCACTTTGTTATCTTTGGTCAGTGACCAAAACTTCTTTAAGAGCTTCTTCCTTTTCCACCGTTATACTGTCCTGATCATTTTAATTTATTGGATTTATAGGTTGCCCTTCCCAGTGAAGCCTTCGTGTGGCATACAAGAGGAAAAACAATTTACAAAAGCAGGTTGAGTACTTAAGATGAGTTATAAAACAAAAACTCCCTAAACAATATCTCACCTTAGCATTGCTTATCATCTGAGACCTTCCTTTTTTATTTAAATGAAGGAGTCTTCTAAACACATTAAACTGCTTGTTTAAGACAAGGACTGAAACTTCATTTGCAAAACAGGCAGGTTTAGTATTTTAAAATACAAAAAGCAAATATTTGAAAACACATACACAAGAGGTAATTATAGTGTGTCCAGGTGGAACATCATTGCTCAAGAGAGAGACAGAAAGAGAGTGAGTTTGTTCATCCTACTGGACTGTTGTATAGCAAAGCTTTTGTACAAATGTCTCCATCTTATTGATATAAAAAGAGTTGTCACAGTGGAAAACAGATGGAAGAGCTCCAAAAATAAATGGGAGAGCCCCCAGCCAAGCTAAAATAAAAAGCTGTGGAGGTTGCGGGTGAGAACACCTATCATTTCAAAACAGCAAAGAATTCAGAAACACTTAAATCAAAGTACATAATTATTCAAAGTTTGAAAATATTTTTTAAAAGAAGGAAAACACCCTCATTTCAAAAACGTTATGAAAAAACAGGCTCAAGTTGGAAAATAAGTTGGATGAATTCTTTGTAAGCAGGCAAAGAAATTCAATTTGGCAGCTCACAGAAGCCACATTATAAAAGGCAGGAGATGCACCATGGTTATAATATAAGCTAGCTCCTTATTCTAGAAACAATTTTTAAACTCATGCCCTAGTCCCCTCCTTGTGGGCCACATTCTCATTGGATTTTTAACTTTTGTGAGAGGTTTGCAGAATCACTGCTGCTATTTGGTTAATAAGATATTTTATCCAAATACCCGTGGCCCTCCTACAACAAGGATCCATTAAAAAACAACAACAACAAAAATGCGGGCAAGGGAGGAGAGGAGCAGTGAAAGAGATCAGAATGGCACTTTTTTTTTCTGAAGGTGACTTTCTGAAGATGCATGCATCAGTGGGCTCACCACCCAAGTCCTGGCAAGGCTAATCAACAGCTGAGGCTCTGTCACTGATCACCAAATCAAACTGAAGAGCAAGGATTACTCAATAAAGCACTTGCCTATCATGTGTAAAAAAGACTGTTGCAGAAGGCTTCATTTCTGGAAACATATGTTGATGCCTCAGGTAGCCAGCAGTATATCATGAGTTGAGTTACCTAAGAACCAGTCATCATGACCCAATTACATCCAATACGGAGGACATACAGACACACCCTGCAAAAAGATACATTTTTCCAAAGTGAAAAAGAAATAGGCAAAAAATATAAAGGAAAATAGGGAACTTAAAAAAAAAAAAAAAAGATTTAGATGATCAAAAGGTCTGACTCTCACATCAAGAAAGATGAAAACTGGTTAAAAGCCCATCCTGATTCATTGATAAACCAAAGACAAGCCTAGAAATCAACAGTGGTTTCTTAATCAGTGTCTACAGTAGGTAGGGTGACTATGTCCTGGACAAACCTGGACACTACAGGATTCCATTGCCTGGTCCCGACTGTTGGCCAAAAGTCCCAGGCCAGAATCCAAAGAGGAAATGAAGTGGCCTGCCGCATCCCCCTGCAGGTTCTCATCTCCCAGATGACAGACCTTCCAGGCTGGCTTTGTATTACACAAAGTGAAATGGCTTCAAAACAGAAGGCAGACAAGGTTCTTTGCCTATGTCCCAGGGGCGGGCAATTGTTTTGGGCAGAGTGCCACTTACTGAGTTTTGCCAAGCCATCAAGGGCCACATGACAGGCAGCCCAGGGCAGATAAATATTACTTTTCTAAATTTTTTAGGGGTCCTGCGGGCCGAATAGAATGGCCTGGTGGGCCCCCCGGCCACATTTTGCCTTGCCTTGGCTATAACCTACATCCCTTCAAAACAGAAGAGAATTTGAAAGTAATGTCACTCCACCACACACATACATAATATACATATATGCACACGAGCCTGTAAATTAAGAGTCAGAACACACTCTTGGGAGACAGATGCAAGTCCACATGCCCTTAACACAGAGGTGAGAACTGAATTTTGATCTTTCACATCCTAGATAAGTACTCTAACCATGGACCTGTTGCACAAGAGTGCAAATGACACCACCTAAACCTCTAATTTGGGCACCTAAGCCTCTGTTTCTTCCAATTTTCTTACAACTGCCCAAAACAAAATCATTTAAAAATGAAATGCAACATGCCCAAAACATGAAGTTTTTCCATGTTTGCTTTAGTGAAAAAAAGCTTTATTTTGAGAAAAAATAAAATTGTGTGTCAAACCTCAACAAGGTCTGGATTTGTGTTCAAGAACACAGACCACTCTTCAAGCTAACAGCAGCAGGATAACAACCTACTGCTTCCACCCTTGTGTAGGCTAACCACTAGAAGGAGATGAAACACAGCTCTAAAGGAGCCATTTGCTTGACAGTAAAGGATGGAAAATCTCTGGACTCTCAAGTTCAATGTCAAGTTCTGGCAGACAGTATGCTCTAATATCATCACTTTGCTCCTCACAGTGTTTGAGACCTTCTGCTCTTGTTCATACCCTGCTGCTCCCGTAAGTATTCCACCTCCAGTGGCAGTATGCTCACTGCACACGGTAACTTTGGAATTCGACATGCCAAACATTTTCTGAGCACAGGTTTTTGAGAAAGAGGCTCAAAACTTGGCAACATTAGGCCAACCATCATGCAGATTATCACAGAGTATTTCCCTGACTCCTTTTCTCCACTCCAGAACAAAAATCTGCAATGGTTTTGGGCAGAGTGCCAAAAACACCTGCAACCCTGACTTGTAAGATGTTGGTATGCCAGGGCCAGATGGTGGAGGAGCTGCAAGGGGCCCGATCTTTGTTGTGGCCACACAGGCCCCTTCCCTATAATCTGCCCTGACACATTTGACAAGTAAAATGCCTTCAGGTGCCATGATCTGGCACCTGTGCCAGACCCTGCTCTAGAACTACTGTTGTCAGAAACATTTTCATTATAGGCCAACAATATTTTTCTTAATCTCCTCAAAAATAGCTGAACCTGTTTCAGTTAAAACTCTCCATGAAGTTCAGACTGAGGAAGACACTTAGGGCTATTGTCAATCCTTCCCAATAATGGTCTTAGCCAATATTTATTGTTTGTTCATTAATACCAGATTTCCAAGTTTATTCTGTCTCTTCCTCTTCCCGTACTACAAAATTTTGTTTTAAAACCCTGGAGCCAAATGAGGACATACTGCTCATCAAGAATATGCTGAGGAGGTAATTTAATTTTTCCTGGGTATAGGTCAAGGCTTCAGCCAGCTTCATTTTTTCTTTTCTAATTTAACCATTTTCTTTTACCAGAAAGAATTCCTAGGTAATTGAACCCAATGCTCACAATACCTTGCAGAACTACTACATGCTTTTCAGAAGAAGATTAAGCCAGGCAAGTTTCTAAACACACACATACACATACAATTTCCACGGTCTGTTACAACACTAGACAGGTGAATCAGGTATAAGACAGGAAAAATAAAGACAAAAAAGAAGCTCCAACAGGTTTCTTGTCTCTTTAGGATACTGATATCAAGTTGCAAGCTTAGAATCTTTCTTTAATTTAGAAGGGAGTAAGTGACAGTTTTAAAGTTTCCTAGGAAAGACATAAAAGTTGATCTTAGCATCCCTAAAGCCCTATTTTCATCCATACACCAACTACATAAAACACATGTATAGGCAAGATTTAGAGCACCTTGTTTTAGAGTGGAAAACATCCACTAAATTGGATCACGCTTATGCAACACAGAAACCATTAAAATACATGTTTATTCTCGTTGTGAGGCTCATAAGTATCGTAATTCATAAACACTGTTTAAGAGCAAGTGTGGGTGGAATGTGTAAATACTTTTGCTGGTTTTCCCTCAAGTCCCATTCTTCCATCTCACTATCTGAACAAACTAAAATTTTCCTCACCCCAATTTGTAGACCGTTCCTCTTTGTGTTGAATTAGGACATAAAAACTGTCATTTACAGGGTCAGACCATAGAACCACCTTGCCCAATACAGGTTTCCCTCGATTCATGCTCTACATGCATTCTTGGAGAAAGTCGCATAAATCAAATTTGCATAAAGTGAGCCCACTTTACAACGTAACAAATAGGGACAGGTTCCCATGGCAGGGAGGGAGGGAGGGAGGCTGGGACTAGGGAAGCGGCAGGGGGAGGGGTGCCGCTCCCAGGGCTGCACAAGGCAGAGGGAACAGAGTGGCATTCACCCCAGCCCTGGCTGCAGCGGCCCTGGGAGCGGCCAGCACCAGCTGCCTGCAGCCACTGAGCTATACCGTGCTCCGCCTGTCCCCACTTACCTCTGCTCCTAGGCTGCTCTGTGCCCTGGTGCAAGAAGCTGGTGTTGGCTGCTCCCAGGTGCCACTGCAGCCAGGGCTGGGGTGAGTGGGACCATGGCTCTTTCCCCTCCCCCCACAGAGTTACCCGTTTGGGCTGGGGGGCATCTATGCTGATCACATAAGAGCAAATTTACCTTGCATACAACAAATTTATGGGTCTAAATATGCTCATCGCGTAAAAGCTAATTCACACATAAAGAACCTGCATAAATCGAACGAAACCTGTATCCTGTTTCACACAGTGGCAGAGAGTGCTGAAAGGGAGAATGAACAGGGTATGACCAGGGATATTTCCTGCTCCTCTCTCATTTTCAACCTCCAGTATTTAAGGTCTAGAACAGGGTTTAGGCAGAGCCAAAAATACCCACAACCTGGACTTGTAAGTTGTTGGCAAGTTGGATGGTAGGGGAGCCAGAAAAGGCCCAAATCTTGTTGTGGTAGCACACCCACAGCCCCTTCCCTGAAGTCTGCCCCCAAGGTGCATAGGCCTGCCACAGAGTCCAGGCAGCAGGGAGACTGCAAGCAGCTGCACCAGGGTCCATGGAGCCCCAACCTGGCTTGCTACCTGTGGTAGGTACAGGCATGCCTTGAGGCAGACAGCAGGGAAGGGGCCAAGGCTTCACTGCCACAACAAGGATAGGGTCCCTTGCAGCTCCCCCACCATCCAACCTCAAGGCACACATGCCAAGCAAAATGCCTTCAGACATGCCTACCTCTGGTCTAAGAAGTTCCAATTCAGAGGCTGTAGCCCCTAACTCCCATGCTCAAAAGTTACTGATGCACACCTTTCCTCCAAAAATCTGTCCTATCCTCTTGTGACAGGGGTGCTCAGTCCCTGACCTGCAGGCCAGATCTGGCCCACAAGACTCCCCAAGGTCTAGAAATCTGCTGGCAGAGAAGCAATACCACTGCTTTCCACTGCCAAATTTCCAAGCCCTGGATCAAGTCCTGGGCGGGCTATTGTTGTGTGCCAAGATGAGTCCCAAGGCAAGCCACTTTCATGGACCGAGATCAGGCTCCAGAACCAACCTGGCACTGTACATCCAGCCTGCAGGGCAAAAAGGATGGGCACCACTGTCCTAGGATGTTTGTGCTTGAAGTCTGAAACAGCATTAATGCCACTAGAAGTTCTTTTCTAAAAGTTCACTTCCCTCAAGCACACGGTATACACAAAATAAAATTCTAACAAGCTGGAATTTCATACTATTCTCTAATAGCCCTCCTCACATATCTGGTGATCCAATAACACAGTGGAAAGTGACACTTTCCCTTAAGAGCTCTGCTCTTACTCGAGTATAAATAGGAATAAAAAGGCTTACTGCAATTTTCATGCAACGCGCATGTTTGGCAAGTCCTTATGGAGGACTTGAAAGCAACTTAATATCCAAAGGCCACAGAACATAGTTTTTTCCTCTATGTCAATGAGCATGTTCCCACTGGCAAAATTAGGCTACCTGCACAGACACTGCATACGGGAGCAGCTGCCACTGTTTTAGATGCCAGTACAGTTTTTCCCATAGTTAGAAAAAGTAGAGCACACTCCCAACTCCCAACCTCAGTCCCCTCCCCATTGCAGGCTCAGCATCAAGGCTATGTGCTATCCAAATGCAAAAAGTAAATCAGATACTCAAGTTTTACACCAATACTGAATTCAGTCAGTAAATATACCCTTTTGCACTGGTTAATGGGTGAGGAACTGAAGGAAGAACAGTTGTCTTAGAAACTATAAAGTCATCTGGAAGAGGAAGAAAGGGAAATGCAACCACAGAATACAAATGCACGGATGCACGCATATAGCTATCTGATTCAGTAAGGTGAAGAGAAGTTATTTGTGAAAAGAAAGGTGGAACAGATTTTAGAGAATGTCTTGTGCTGGAGTTATAGTTACAGTTCAGGATTCTTAGAACTTGGGGAGTCAAATATGAAGTCTTCTTCCTCGTATCTTGTTAAGTTAAAACTGTACTTGTAACACACATACGGCTGAGCCCACACAAGTTTTGGGGGCAGCACGGTACCACTTTACATTCCACAAAAAGACTAGTATTCAGCAGGCATAAGAAAATCTTTTGTTGACATATTTAAAAAATAGTCGTGAGTAAATTTTAGGAATGTGACAGATAAGTATGCAAACAAGTTGCCCACCTGCAGTCATTAAAAGACCAAGGTAAATTCCCAATCTGGCCCATTTTCACAATGCCACTCTGCCTTCTTCACATAAGAAAACTGTAGTACTATCAACCTCAATCATGCAAAGGTGTTTCATCAATGTCTCCTGGAATCACAAGAGTTGTTTTTAAAATCCAATGTTTAAAGCCAAATGTGGCATATTTGTCTTCAGAGTTCAGGGTTCATATTTTCAAGCTCTTCTCCACACTGATAGAAAACAGGATCTTCCCGTGCTACTTCAGGGACTGTTACAAGATTTGCAGAAGATTGGGAATATAGGAAACACTAGGGAAGAGGGAAGTATTTGTGCTTAACAGCTTGAATTTTTACATTGATGCAATATCTGCTGGAGAGATTTCACAGAAATACTAAAGAGCCAAAGAGCACTTGTGCTCGCCCTTATATCCTAAAGCCGTATCTGCAAAGTGGAAACCACAGCCCTCTGCTTTCCACTATTCTGTTCAGTAGCTGCTATCCGCTATCCCAAGAGACGTTATTTTAACACCCTTGTACATGTATCATTTTCAACTACACTAGTAGGTGCCCTGTTGCATACCCAGCAGCAAAAACTTGTTGCCAACCTGCGGTCGTTAAAGATGCAGCAGAGTTTGCCCAGGCAGTGCAGCGTAGGTGCCACCTCCCCTCTTCCCCCCACAACACCATCTGAGCCACGGCTGCCCCAACAGTGCTCCACATGGGACTGAACCCTGCCCGCTCCTGTCCAGTACTCCTTCCTATACCTGCACCATTCCCACCAATGGCACCACCCCAGCCGTGGCCAGGGGGCCAGCATGCACAGCTTCCTAGTGGGGCTGCTACTGCAGCTGCTGCAGCCTCTGAGGTACTACTCAGCTCTCCCTGCCTCCACTGGCTCCTCCTCCTCCTGCTTCACTGCTCTGGGCAGCAGGTAGCATGGGGATGCAGAGGCAGCCACTGGGGGGGAGGGAATCTTTGTTGCTGAATTTAAATTACTTTGCAGCACTCAGCTAGAGGTTTTTTTCAGCATCTGCTAAAGGGAATATTTTAATATATGAATATTGCAATATATTTTTAAACAGCTTTTAATAAAAATCTCACTACATTTTCCTATAGTTTATGCAGGGCCATAAATTTGATAGCTTTTGACTTAAAGAGAGTGGTAGTGAATCAAGGCTTGCAACTAAACTTTAGTTGTCCTCATGCTGGAATGATCACTGGGCCAAGGGGCAAAAACAGTGGGTTTCTACTTCCACTGACAAAGCTCTGGCTATTTCAGGGTAACAGTTATGGACTCATGATATGGATGCTACCCTTTACTGAGTGAAACCCTTGTGGTCCTACAATCAGTCTAATAGATTTGTTTAGGGAACAAGGAAGCAGAAAAGTTCAAGCACAAGGCAGGATATTTGCTGTTTTGGCTTAGTCTGAATGTACACAATGAATTAGTGGGTTTGAAATGTCCAGCCTGCTTACAGCTTTGCATTTCAAACTCTAAAGAGCCCATAATCCCTTGTGACATGTTATCTGGCCAGAAGCAAGGAAGTGGCAGACCGTTTCACATTGGATAATAAAAAACTTTGCACTTGTAGTGAACTATGTGGTTGTGATTTTGAGCTGGTGAGTCCAAGAAACAGACTTCAACAGAGACTGTTGAGCATTAGGACAACTTTATCCTGGATACCTGGAGAGCTGATACTGACAATATTCTCCATATAACCCTAAGACTCCCAAGCAAGTCTGTACATAGGTAGGTTTTGTTGCACAGTTGCAGCCCACAATATGCACAGTCAAAGAAAGCAGGCTTAAGGACAGTGCAGGGCAGCAACAGCAAACCATCATAACTGACAGGGCCCATGATAATGCCTCATGGAAAGAGTCCATGCCTCAGGGAAAAAGCTGGACTGGAGATATGGAAAACATTTATAGGAAGTCAGTTTGAGATAAGGCTACAAAAAAGATGGCCAATTAGCCTGTTTTTTCATCATTCAGTTAGTTGTCTATGAACTAGGTTAGAGAGTCCCACATCTACCTGCAGGAGGGCAAGAACGCGATAAATGAAAGATCTGTTTCCTAGAACTAGAAGGGCAAAGGAATCACTAGACCAGTGGTTCTCAATCTTCTTAGATTCAAGGTGTTCCTCATTAGACACAAGGCACTGATGGAAAATACCACAACTCGGTTTCCACTAATTTTTTTAAACTACACAAAAATAAGAACAATTCATTAGTTGCAAAGATCTCAGATCACCAGAGCCGACCCAAGGGTGCAGGGCCCAGGGCAGTTCAGCCTGTGCAAGGCCCCCTTAACACTGCATGGGGCCATGGTCCCCCTGAAAATGGGGGATGGTGGTCTCCATGCTTATTCCGTGGTGTGGGGCTGAGCCCCCAGCTCCAGGCTGCCCACGCGGAAGGGGCTATGGCCACTCCACCCAGCTCTGCGGGGCCCCCCCCAAAGCACAGGGCCTGGGGTGGTCACCCCAATTTGCCATACCCTAGGGACAGCACTGCAGACCATAAGAGGTCTGACTACAACAGAATGTTTTTAATGCTATGAGGCACCTATACACATGGCAGACGTCTGCTCCAATGTATGCTAATTAGTATGTGTTGGAGCAGATTCAGTTAATCAAGTCTGCTGGCAGGTGTTAATTAACACACTCCAACAGCTTCTGCTTCGCATCTATTCAGTGCCCCATGCTTCAAAATGGCAGTGGGGAAATGCCCAGCTGCCATATTGAAGCACCAGACGCTGAACACACGTGATGCTGCGGGTGCTTTAATTAAAGCAGCCCTCAGAGCCGCTCCAATTAACCATCCCCTCTACCCCGGAGCACGTGTACAGATGCCCATGGATTCCTATTTAAAATCTTTAGGTTTATCTTATAAATCATGTTTGCACGCCTACCAGTGCTAACAACCGTGTACCGAGTTTCATTGCACCCCAGTCGAGAGTCAATGCACTAGGCAGTTCTTGTCCCATACCCCCACACGAAAAACACTTCCTCAAATCTGCCCCCTTGTCAGTGCTACAGACACTTGACAGAAAGGTGACAGGCCAAATGCTGTCAGATCCAAAAAGCAAGAGCAATGTTTCTGTTGTAAAGACCTCAGAAAGACTACATCATCTTGTGAATTGTATTTGTAAACCTAACAGTGCTAACATTGTGTGGCACCCTGTGGCCCCTTTGAAAGGATGCCAAGGTACCTCAATGTTGTGTTCTCCGTCCCCACTGTGTGCGCCCTCCCCCAGGGAGCTGACCCACCACCTGCCCTGGGCTGGTACACAAACCTAAGACAAGGCTTCTTCCCCCCACCTCAAGTTTACTGAATTCAAGTAAATAGAGCATTTAGAGGTGATCACGGAGGCTGTCAAATACATAAAGACATGCAGTTTTACTATCTAGTGAGTGACCATGTTGTTAACACAGGCCAAGAATTTAAATCTGTATCATTAATTCTTCTAAAGGTTTTATTAGACTGATTTTCAATAGCAGAGCATATTATTTAATTTGTAACGAAAGGTATTTGGCAAGGTTTGAAGCACACTATTTACTTGCATAAAAAGAGTTGCAGAATTTATAAGTAGCTGATGCAACTGAGGGTATGACTACTGAACACTGCATTATGCAGTGCGGACACACTCTAACTGTGCATATAGTTGAGGCTTACAGAAAAATACTACTAGACGTGGTAAAGCAGAGCATGTTATAATGGTGACAGGTGTCCCATACTAAGTCTAACAGGATTCAATTCCTAGCTGCTGAGATACTGCCTACAGGGTATACATCTGATGAAGACAAAGTCACTAGATGTTGCCAACACACTTGCATGTCCATTTCAAAGTATGTGCTGTGCCTGCCACTACAGCAGTTATGAGAAAGTAAATTTATTAAATGTCACAAATTGGCTCTGCACCTGCCTAGACTGCAACTCTAACCCCCTTCCCATGCCCCATCTGCCGCTCTACTTACCCCCTCCTTAGTCTGTTGCATGCCACACACACAGGCTGCCCGTGCCACTTGTGACAGGTTGGCCACCCTCGTACTAAATCCTAAGTATACTTCTTTGAGCAAAATTATTAAAACCAATAGGAGAAAACTGGTCATTACCCTTCCTTATGCCCATGTACCTCTACAGAGAAGCCCCATTTCCTAAACAGGACTCCAAGCTCCTAGGCTCTTTCCCGAGTAAGGCATCCATGTTTTTCTGCAGCATGTTTTCCTCTGTCTGGTTTTTGTCAGAGCCTCTATGTTCACCATGGACAAGAACACACCAGCTATAGCCTCTGACTCCTGCTTCCCATTCCCTCTAAATATTTTCGCCTTAAAAATCAGACGGAGAAATTAAAAACAAATCTGCTGCTACAATTTTGAGAGAGGCAAAGAACTGCAGTTAGGAAGCAATAGTAGGGGAGGAACCCCCAGTTAAAGAACGGACAACGGAGGAAACAGAAAGAAGAAAATAGGACCTCCCATATGGATTAGGAGAATGCCTTCCCTACCCATCTATGCCATGCTCCTCAGCTTAGTATCAAAGCATCTGGACTTAATACCACTATGATGTTCAAAAGCAAGTTGTTGCACAAAAGCACGGATCAGTATTTGGCTTAGTAGTACCCTGCCATGTGGCAAATGAGACAAAGCAGATGGTCAATAAGCTCTTTAAACTGTCACAGCCAGCTATTTAAAAAGCCACACACTCCACCAGCTCTAATTTTTAAGCTTTGAAATCTTACCAAGCTCATTTTAAGTCTACCGTTCTGGAAATACCATCATAAAAAAATAAAGATGAAAATGACTACATTCTTGAGACTCTAGCCCTAAGGTTGACTGAACCATCTCACTATCCATCCAAATAGGTATTCAAACACATTTACAGTCACTAGAATTGGAGAACATACCATGTAATCTGCAGTACACCAATGACCAGCTGACTTCTGAAGTCAGTTTTTATTTTTAAAATCAGGAATGCAATAAAGCATACAATTTGGGGGGAAAAAGTTGTTTGAAAGTAGAATTAAGATCAAATAAAATTAGTCAAACTTTTCATTCCAAAAACGTGGGGGCAAGATGAAGCAGGGCATGAATCGTCCATCACAAAAGCAAAGGTTCTAGGGGGAAAAATATATTTTTTTGCTCTCTGCATCAGAAAAAAAAAGTAAACCCAGAAACTGTAATATCACACCATCTAGACAGTCCTTTGATCTTACAACCTAATCTAAAGCAAGACAGGAACCTAAGCTTCTTCAGGCTATTTTAAAAGCATAGTTGTGGCTGAATGACCAGCATGTACATCTCTAAACTACTGAAAAAATGATTAAAAACACTGCTACACCTAGTTCTATTTGGTTCAGCCAAGATCCATCTGCTCCAGCCAAAGTACCCTGTTCTGCACAGTAATCTAAGAGGCACTGTCACACTGTGAGGAGCACTTCTCCCTCTTGGAAGAGATCTTCCTTCTCTCCCAATCAGGGGTAGCATGTTGACAATCATTCCTCCCAATCCCCTGCCACTTTCAGAGACAGCAGGTTTCCCTTTACAGACCTTCCAGTGCTAGTTTTCTACTTATTTTCTCTGAGGTAAAACATCCTGCATCTTTGAGCAGGTTTTGAGCAGAGTACTGCTATGACAGCCTTAATCCCAACTATGATTAAAATGCAACCAGCAAGACATGACATACATGCAAGCCCCAGGGCTCTGCAGAGCTGCTCTAAAACCATACATCAAGGGAGGAGACTGGTATTTTTAGTGCTTAGACAGGAAACTCAACAATTTTTATTTGGAAGTAGATAGTCTCTTTCATTTGCGGATAACTGGCTAATCAGTGGAACATATCTGTAAATCATGCGTTCTGTCCCAGGTCTTTTACCAAATTCTTTTTAATACTTCTTTGCCTTTCAGAAGAAGGGTTCACACATCCCCACTCAGAGGTATTATTCTTCATTTTGCAGGTAAGATGATTGAGGACTGGCACAAGGTCATGTGAAAGAGCACATTAGGAACAACATACAGCTCTCAAGTACAAATGGACTGTCATCTCACCTACCAGGCTACGTAGCCTTTCTGATAGAGCTAGTGATGTGCTGGCATAATGTATAGCAACCATGCCTTTAAGGCCATATTGAACCTCCAATCTGAAACTGCCTCAAAATGAGAGGCTTACGTTTCTATGTTGTATTCCAGGGGTTGTCAACCAGGGGTACGCATACCCCTGGGGGAACTTGAGAAGGACGTACGGGGTACATGCAGGCAGGCGGGGACAGAGCACTGCCATGCACCATCCTACACAGGGACCGCCCGCCCAGCTGGATGCAGAGGAAGCTCGCACGCAGTGGCTGCTGCCGCTCAGCATCTGGCCATGTGCCGCCATCCCCCGCCCGCTTAGTATCCAGCCGCGTGCGCTGTCCCTGCCCCTCCCCCCCACACACACTCGGCACTGGGGCATACACTGCCCCGCGTCTGGCTGCCAGGGGGCACAATGATCCAAAAAGGTTGAAAACCCGTTTTATTCCATATCGGATGGGAAACTCTTTTAAAAAAATGGTGTCAACGCAGAGTGCTGCTAGGGCCCATGCCTGGGGGGCGCCGCCTTCCCGGGGCTTCTCTGAGGCCTCCACCCAGACAGAGCCCACAGGGGAGCTGGCATCACCCTGCCCTCCAGCCTGTGGGGAATGCGCAGCGGGGCCAAGGGGGCAGGGAACAGGGGCCCCCACACCTGTCCTGAAGGTGCCCATCTTACGGCCTTGGAGGCACAGGTGAGGGAGCTCCAGGAGGAGGTTAGTAGGCTGAGGGGGATCAGAGAAGTGGAGAACAAAATTGATGGGTATTTCCATTCCCTGCAGGGCCAAGCACCAAAGGGAGAAGCACCCCAGGAGATGCTCTCCACAGCAGAATGGCAGAAGGTTCCCTCCAGAGCGAAGGCTGCTCGCGACAGTGCACTACCGGTTCCCCCAGTCCAGCTGAAAAACAGGTATGAGGCCCTGGCGACACTGGAGGAGGAGGAGGAGGAGGAAGGAGAGGAGGAAACCTCTGGAGAGGAGGCCACTCCATGCACTGAACAGAGTGAAGGAGGCAAGTTGACCAGAAGAATAGACGCCGAGCGCTCGTCATAGGCTACTCCATCCTGAGAGGTACAGAGGGTCCCATCTGTCGCCAGGACCCCTTGACACATTAGGTGTCCTGTCAGCCCAAAGCGAGGATTCAGGATGTGACAGAGATGATTCCGGCCATTATCCGGCCCACTGATTGCTACCCCATGGTACTAATTCATGTGGGCACTAATGATGCGGCCAAGAGAAGCCCAGATCATCTGATGAAGGACTACCTCTGGGGGGGCAAGCTGAAGGAGACAGTGGCACAGGTGGTCTTCTCATCTGTCCTTCCAGTGAGCGGACGTGGACGACGCCATGAGACCTGCATCAGAGAGGTCAACTTGCACCTCCGGGAATGGTGTCTCAAGGCGGGCTTTGGCTTCTTGGACCATGACACATACTTCAAGACAAGAGACATGCTCAGGTGGAATGGGTTTCACCTCTCCCCCAAAAGGTAAGTGTGTGTTCTCTGTCAGGTTGGCTGATCTCCTCCAGCGGGCTTTAAACTAGGCTCATTGGGGGAAGGGGAGGATGAGGTCAGAGGGAGCCTTGGAACACCAAACCAAGTGTTGCCCACAAGAACAGCCCAGCCAAGACTGACAATGAGCACAAGAAATACCCTGGTAAGAGACAGGGGCCTGGATAGTCTTGGGATTAGGGGGGCGGTGCATACACCCTCAGGAGGCCTTAAATGCCTATACAGTAATGCTCATAGCATGGGGAACAAGCAGAAGGAACTTGCCCTCCTGCTAGCTAACACAAACTCAAACATAGTGGGGCTCACCGAAATGTGGTGGGATCGAACGCACAACTGGGTGGTGAACATCAAGGGCTATAGGCTGTACAGGAGGGATAGGGGGCTGTACAGGGAGGAGAGGTGGGGGTGTGGCGCTCTATGTCAAAGAACATTTCATATCCTCAACAAGCAGCACTGGGTCAGAGGAGGGGCACACTGAAGTGCTCTGGGTCAGAATACAAGGGGGTCGGGGAGAAAGGGACTTAATGTTGGGGGTCTACTATAGACCACCCAACCAGGGAGAAGAGCTAGACTGGGAATTCTCAGGTCAGCTCGCGGAGGCAGTTAAGTCAAAGGATGTGGTCATCATGGGTGACCTAAACTATCCGGACATCTGCTGGGAAGACCAGTCACCCAGGTCTCACCACTCATGCAGGTTCCTAGCCATGTTACAGGACCTCCATGTAACACAGAAGGTGCACAGTCCCACCAGGGGAAATGCCTTGTTAGACCTGGTCCTGGCCATGAGCGACAACCTGGTGAGGGGACTGTAGGTGCTCGATCACCTGGGTGATAGCGATCATCGCCTATAGGAATTCACCATCCAGTGCAGGGTGGCAAAGGCCTGCAGCAAGACAGCAGCCCCAGACTGCAGGACGGCAGATTTCATTGAGCTAAGGAGACTAGTCGGGGAGGCCCTGAAGTCCCGGAGGGGGGGGGAGTCCAAGAAGAATGGTCATTCCTGAAGGAGACGATCCTCCAAGCACAAAGGGTGGCAATCCCAACACAGATCAAAGGGGGCAAGAGTGCTCAAAAGCCCCCATGGCT
Source organism: Gavialis gangeticus (assembly GCF_001723915.1). Taxonomy (NCBI): domain Eukaryota; kingdom Metazoa; phylum Chordata; order Crocodylia; family Gavialidae; genus Gavialis; species Gavialis gangeticus. The sequence goes on from NW_017729034.1 coordinate 81,336,113, forward strand.
AACCAAAAGCATCCAGGAATGTCTCAAAGCTAAAAAGGAGGCGTATACCCAATGGAAAGGAGGGGCCATCACCAGGGAGGACTATACCTCTGTTGCTTGGGATTGTAGGGGAGCTGTTAGGAAGGCCAAGGCAGAGATGGAACTGGGACTAGCTACCCGGATCAAGGATAACAAGAAATTCTTTTTTAAATACATAGGGGGTAAAAAGAAGGTTCCGGGTAACGTGGGGCCTCTGCAGGACACACTAGGAAATCTGGTCGTCTCACCAGATGACAAAGCTAACCTATTTACCAAGTTATTTGCCTCCATTTTTCTGAGCAGGGACCAAGTCATCCCCCCCACCAGGATACCTGATGGTCGCAGGAGAGGCACAGCCAGGCCCAGGGTCAGAGAGTACCTAGTCAGGGAACTTCTGGTGGGACTGGACATATTTAAATCAGCTGGTCCTGACGATATCCACCCCAGAGTGCTGAGGGAATTAACAGAGGTCATTGCAGGACCCCTGGCACAGCTTTACTCATGGTGCTCTGGCAAGATGCCAGAGGACTGAAAAAGGGCCAATGTGGTCCCCATTTTTAAAAAAGGGAGGAAGGAGGACCCAGGAAATTATAGGCCAGTTAGTCTTACCTCAGTCCTGGGGAAGGTCTTTGAGAAAATTATCCAGGTGCACA
>NW_017729034.1:81341783-81356008 GCF_001723915.1 Gavialis gangeticus
ATGCAGTCAGGAAGGCCAACCATACCTTGTCATGCATCCACAGATGCATCACAAGCAGGTCCAAGGAGGTGATCCTCCCCCTCCATGCAGCACCGGTCAGGCCACAGCTGGAGTACTGCATCCAGTTCTGGGTGCCACACTTCAGGAGGGATGTGGACAGCATCGATAGGGTCCAGAGGAGGGCCATTCGCATGAGAGGCTACGAGACCTGAACCTGTTCAGCCTCCACAAGAGAAGGCTGAGAGGGGATCTGGTGGCCATCTATAAACTGGCCAAGGGAGGCAATGGGAGAGTCAGCAGGCAATGGGAGAGTCCCTGTTCCCCCGAGCACTACTGGGAGTAACAAGGAATAATGGCCATAATTTGACGGAGAGTAGATTCAGGCTAGACATCAGGAAGCACTACTTCACAGTCAGGGCAGCTAGGATCTGGAACCAACTTCCAAGGAAAGTGGTGCTCGCTCCTACCCTGGGGGTCTTTAAAAGGAGGCTAGACAGACACCTTGCCGGGATCGTTTGACCCCAGCATTCTTTCCTGCCCATGGCAGGGGGTCAGACTTGATGATCTGCTCAGGTCCCTTCCGAACCTACCAACTATGAAACCTCACTTTTCTCAAAGTAAAAACAAAAATCTAAGAAGTTCTTGTCCATGAAATGCTTCTTGCTGATGACACAGCAATTGTTAGTCATTCAAAAGCAGGACTGCAAAGTCTCATGGATAGCTTTGCTCAGGCTTGTGACTATTTCCGTCTGACCATTAGCCTAAAGAAGACAGTAGTCATGGGTCAACAAGTTGACCACCCTCCTGAAGTTAGAATAAATAATGAAGGCCTGGAAGCGGTTGAAAAATTCACTTACTTGGCTCTACCATCTCGCAAAATCTTGGCTTGGAAGCCAAAATTAATGCTTGCATTGGAAAAAGGCAAGCAATGCCACACCTAAACTTCAAAAAAGTTTGGAAAAACAAAGCTCACTCTATCAACAAAGATACCTGTTTACAGCACTTGCATACTTTGCTTCTATTGTACAGCAGTGAAACATGGACTCCTTATGCCAAGGAAGAAAACCAAACAGTTTCCATATTTGATGTCTCTGACGTATCCTGGGCACAACATGGGGTGATAAAATCTCCAGCTTCACAGTTCTAGCACAGGCCAAAATACCCAGTATGGTCATTAGGACATGTTGATTGCATGAGCGATGGCCAGATTCCAAAAGACATGAATTTGGGTGAGCTGGCTCCTGGCAAACACCAACTTGGACAGCTGAAACTCTGCTTTGTTGATGTCTGAAAGAAAAACTTTTGTGAGCTGGGAATCAATCATTTTGAACCACTGTGAGTGGAAAGCCACCATGAAGCAGTGATGGAGATGGAGAGGTTCAGTGATAAGCTAGAGAAGAGTCATAGAGAAGATGGTGCTAGGCATGCTGGTGCAAGCTCAACTGAGCTTGTATATGCAACTTGAGAGAGGGTCTACTTGTTGCACATTAAACTCCTCGACCACTCAAGAAGCTGTAGTGGTATCTGGTGACCCAAAGGCTCAGTCTCCACAGTTTCCCAAGACTGATGGCTGCCAATGACTATGGTGAACCTCCCATCTGTAAGTGCATCAAAATCAGAGGTTTATGTTTCTGTGTTCTATATTTGACATTGCTGCTTCTAGATACCACATGATGCTGTGCTGGGAAGACAGACAGAGAATAAACCCAACTAATTCCAATATCCAACATCCCATAGTTATGTAAATGCACTGGCGGCATATGTACAGGCAGTCCTTGACTTACATCGATTTGAGTTGCAATGTTTTGCACTTACGTTTATAAACTGACACCATGTTTCAACTTTCTGACGTCAGTTTTCACTTTATAACACTTGATCCAACACCATGCCACACCAGCAAACAAGTTTGCTGCGTCGCCCATCTTCCTGGAGAACACCTGTCCAAACTTCCTTGGACACTTTCTTTAAGAAAGCAGACAAAACTCCAGAAAAACCTCCACCCAAGACTCCTGAGAAGACTCCAACCAAGAACCCTTCAAAAAGTCCAGCAAAGTCACCTCAAAGAAGTCCTTCCAAATAAATATGATTGCTATTTACAATATAAATACATTATTGTAGCTATATTACTCACCTATAATTGATTGAGTACAAAATGCTGGGTTATTTTTGGTGAAAATAGGGTATTGGGCCTTGGTTCAGGAATCAATCCCCCATTTATAATATTGTATCCTATGGGGAAATCGGTTCCAAGTTACAATGTTTCAACTTAAAACACGGTTTTCAGGAACTAATTGTCGTAAGTCTGAGGACTGCCTACATTCAGAGCCTTCACGAGGCTTCTCAGCCTCTTGAAGACTCAGATCAAGTGTTCTCTACTTTAGCTACAGACGAGATGAAACTGGCATGAAAAAGGTGAACTTGGGATCTAAAGGATGTGGTTTCAATCCCTGATGACAACCTATGGTGGGTCAGGGTTAGTACAGGGAGGGGAAATACATTTAGAAATTCATAAAGGACCCTGGAGCAACTGAAATGTTTGTTAAACTAATGTGTAAATATTTATTACTGCTTTTTCAATGTTTGCTTTTTGGTTAAAGGGAACCATCCCTTTACAACAGGGATGGGCAAAATGCAACCTGCAGGCCAGATGCAGCCTGCCAGGTCATTCTATCTGGCCTGCAGGGCCCCTAAAAAATGTAGAAAATGAATATTTATCTGCCCCTGGCTGCCTGTCATGTGGCCCTCGATGGCTTGCCAAAACTCAGTAAGCAGCCCTCCGCCTAAAATAATTGCCCACCCCTGCTTTAGAAGCAACGTAGATACTGTTGAAGGGTGCCTCTGAAGCAGAATTTTCTAGACCTCCCCTATGGAAGGTCCGGAAAAGGTCATATTTTGCTTTAGCTGTCTAGAAAAAAAACTCTCATTCCTACAGGTGAAACATCAGCATTTAAATGGGACTAAACGTTTAACTCACCTGCAATGCATGATAGTCTTTTACCTACATGAGATTCGTTTTCAAAGATTTCATAGACATTAGTGCTGGAAGGGACTTTGAAAGATCATCAAGTCCAGCCCCCTGCCCCAGAGACAGGAGGTCAGCAGGGGTCATAGGATCCCAGCAAGATAAACATCCAGATTTCTCTTGAAGGCATTCAAAGTAGGTGCTTGAACCACCTCCAATGGCAGGCTATTCCAGAGCTTGGGGGCTCAGACAGTAAAGAAGTTCTTCCTTACGTCCAGCCTGAAATGGTCTTGGAAGAGTTTATAACCATTAGACCCTTGGGGTGCTCTGGTGAACAAACATTCCCTCAGATCTTGGTGAACACTCCTTATGAACTTATAGGTGGCCATCAGATTGCCCCTGAGCCTGCGCTTTTCCAGGCTGAAGAGTCCCATAGCTTTCAGCCTTTCATCATAAGTTCTGTTTTTCTGACCTCTGATCATGCACGTGGCTCTTCTCTGGACTCTCTCAAGCTTCTCCACATCCTTTTTGAATTGTGGAGCCCAAAACTGGACGCAGTACTCCAGCTGCGGCCTCACCAAGGCCGTGTACAAGGGGAGAATGACGTCCTGGGATTTGCTTGAGAAGCATCTATGGATGCAAACCAGTGTTTTGCTCACTTTATTAGCAGCCACATCACACTGAAGGCTCATGTTCATCTTGTGGTCAAGCATGACCCCCAAGTCCCTTTCATCCGTAGTGCTAGCCAGCGTAGCACTGCCAAGCTTGTAAGCATGCTGCAGGTTTTTCCTCCCAAGGTGGAGAACCTTGCATTTTTCGGTGTTAAACACCATCAGGTTCTCATCCACCCATTTCCTGAGCCTGTTAAGGTCAGCCTGGATCACTCTCCTGTCCTCAGGTGTGGATGCTTTGCCCAAAGTTTGGTATCATCGGTGAATGTGGCCAGTCCGCTTCTGATACCAACGTGTACATCGTTAACAAAGATGTTGAACAATATAGGTCCAAGGACAGAGCCTTGAGGGACCCCACTGGTCACAGGGCACTATGACGATTGACTTCTGTCAGCCACAACCCTCTGGGTCCGACCACAGAGCCAATTCCCCAGCCAGCAGATTATGGTGAACGTGAGGCCACAGTTAGCCAGTTTTGCCAAGAGGTCAAAGGCTTTTTTAAAGTCAAGATATACAACATCAAACTCTTCCCCCTTGTCCAAGCAATAAGTCACCTGGTCGTAAAAGGAAATAAGATTGGTCGAGCAAGACCTACCCACAACAAACCTGTGCTGGCTATCCCTCAGAACGTTACCATCGGCCAGTCTGTTAAGAATGGCCTCTTTGATAATCTCTTCTAAATCCTTCCCCAGGATAGAGGTCAGGCTGATGGGCCTGTAGTTTGCTGGATCCACTTTCCTCACATTCTTGAAGACAGGCACCACATTGGCCTTCTTCCAATCTTCAGGGACTTCACCAGAGTGCCAGGAGTTCTGAAAGATCTGTGCCAGAGGCTGAGCTACGATGCTAGCCAGCTCCTTGAGCACCCTGGGGTGTAGACTATCAGGCCTGGATGACCTGAAGGTGTCCAGCCTGTCAAGGTGTTCCTTCACAAGGTCAGCACTGATGGAGGGCAAGGTATCTCCCTCACCCTGGTTTTAATCCAGCCATCTCAGCAGAGAAATAAATTGAAATTTCTTGTCTAATGAATGCATGGTAGCCTCTGTAGGGAGCCAGTATGGTTAGTTATCAAATCTACCACCATGCTTTAAATCAAACTGTGAGCTCCCCAAGCAAAACTGCCATTCTCATGTACTGGAATAGTTCCTACTGAGACCCTAATCTCAACTAGTTACTCAGGCAAGAGTTCCTGAAACAGCAGCCAAAGTTATTTTATTCATGATATCTTTGCAAGGAGTTAGCATCACTAATTGCACAGCACACATTGGGGCTGGTAGAAGCTAAACACACACACACAAAGACTGAACAAAAACACTGTTTATTTTTTAAAGTACTGGGATCAGGGAAAGAGACTCCTGAATTTTAGGTTCTGAGGTTGCCAAAACTTTTATGTTGATAGGAAGAAGCCAGACCAGCCTGAACTTCCTTGAAGACCAAGCTGGCAAGTACATTCCCTATCTGGTCAGAATGGAAAAGGTACCAATTTTTAGCAACTGGAAGGATTCCAAAAATAGGTCAGAAAAATCACAACATAGATGCCTTTTTCAACCACCTAAACTTTTAAATGCAACTCCACCTATTGTACTTCCTTTTAAATGTACCTCCTCCTATTATCCTCTTTTCCTACCATACCAATGCCCCCAATTATCCTGGAGGCTCCTCTTTCCTTTTCTTCCTTTTGTAGATCACGTGCCTCCTTTTGGAGATCACAATTTAAGAGGCCATTCCACTTGGGATATGGCCAAGACATACTTGAGTTTCCAGCAAAGGAGTTTCACCTGATCAGACAAACTGTTTTGTATCTGGCAACATGCTAAAGGCTGAGTCTGTACATGGCAAATATAGTCTTCTTCTTCTTAGCTCTGGGGTATTGAAAGAGTTTGCATTGAAAGAGTATTGCATACTCTACTGTATGCAATAGCTAGAAAATAATTAAATTTGTAGACTAATTCCATTTATAACAAAATAACAGCTTGGCCAAAAAAGTGTTTGCCAATATTTTCAAGATTGGCGGAAAACTAGGGCCAGATTTGAAAATTTCTGAGCATTCAAAAACAGTCATTGGATTTCACCACTTTTAATTATTTTAAATAAAAAAAATCAGCCCAGTTAAGGTGCCTACCTGTTGCCACAATTTTCTAAGTTGTGTCTAATATACTCAGTATAGCAATATGGTACTTAGTTGTACAAAATTTTACAATTCCATGCACCAAGAGAAGCACTATCACATAGGCACCATTCATGCTCTTATCTCTAGGGTAAAAGTTTCTCAACCCTTTAAAGTTGGTGATCCCTTACCCAACAATACTTTTGCAGCTCACCCCCTCTTATAACTGACAAAGCAGTTGACCCTTTGGACAAAAGCATTTAAGGAGCAGGAGAGCAAGAGTGTTTTAGGTCATGGATGCTTAGCCCACAGGGCTCCCAATGGTCTTGAAATCTGCAGGAAGCAGTGGCAATTAACACTGCCAAACTTCCAAGCCCCACAGGTCAGATGACATGGTCCTGCACATGGGATTCTTCTGGCACATAGGGCCTTAGGGATGGATCTGGCACATGAAGGGCTAGAGCTGGGGAGGCAGGCCCAATCAGGTGAGTGACAATATGTGGGACTGGGGTCCAACCCAACACACACCAGATCAGGTCCACGGAATCCAGCCCATGGACACAGACCACATCACTCTTTCAGCCCACAGGGCCAAAAGAATGAGCACCACTACTTTAGATTTGTAAGAGTTTGATAGATTTAAACCCTTTTGCTCCTCTCACCCCCCTCACCCCACCACTGTCCATTACCTGAGAAACAATGCCCCAGCACAGTAAATTAAAAAAGCATACTAAGGCTGTAAGACACCTGCTATAATGAAACAAGTATGGAAACAACTGAGAAGATTAGCCTACAATTAATGCGACTGAATATACTCTGGCAATTGAGTTGGAGTAAATTAATCTCATCACTGTCGACATATGCATTTAAGTGCAGTAATTTACTGCAGTGTAGGATAGTACCTGAGTTTGACAGGACTATCCTATGCCAGAGTAAATTAATCTACTGACCACTAATTGCGGTGCATGTGTAGACAATGATGCTTTACTGCACATTAAATTAGTCCAATGAGTAGTAAAGTGCACATGTAGACATACCCAATAAGATACCCACTGTGCCTTGTTTACACAGCTAACCCTTGGCCACTGCCACCATCAAACAACCTCAATTTACCTGGACCCACATAACATGGGCTGCCAATGTGGGGACACGGTCAGCAAGGCTAACCGCACCTTGCCATGGATCCACAGATGCATCACGAGCAGGTCCAAGGAGGTGATCCTCCCCTCTGTGTGACACTGGTCAGGCCACAGCTGGAGTACTGCATCCAGTTCTGGGCACCGCACTTCAGGAGGGATGCGGACAGCATCGATAGGGTCCAGAGGAGGACCATTCGCGTGATCAGGGGGCAGCAAGGCAGGCCCTACGAGGAGAGGCTATGGGACCTGAACCTGTTCAGCCTCCACAAGAGAAGGCTGAGAGGGGATCTGGCAGCCGTCTACAAACTGGCCAAGGTGGACCAGCAAGCTATGGGAGAGCCCATGTTCCCCCAAGCACTACCAGGAATAACGGCCGTAAGTTGACTGACAGTAGATTCAGGTTAGGTATCAGGAAGCACTACTTCACAGTCAGGGTGGCAAGGATCTGGAACCAACTTCCAGGCAGAGTGGTGCTAGCTCATACCCTGGGAGTCTTCAAAAGGAGGCTAGATAATCACCTAGCCAGGGTCGTTTGACCCCATCATTCTTTCCTGCCCATGGCAGGGGTTCGAACTTGATGATCTGCTCAGGTCCCTTCCAACCCTACCTACTATGAAACTATAAAACACACAAGTGTAAATAACCAAGTCCTTGGGTTCATTTTCATATCATGAAAATGAGAATGTGAGAGAATATGGCTAGTAACTATACAGTTGTTTTCTGTTGGCATTGGGAAGGAACAGAAGGAAGCTCCACAAACTTTATAGTCATATAGAAATACAGTTAAAAAGAAGCTAACAGCTTCAAGGTGGAGCCCAAAGCTAAGGAACAGATTGCCTTATGCATTAGGCTACTTCTAACAAGAACACAGACTTAAAAAATAACTTTGGCTGTTTATTAGCTGTGCAATGCTATATGTTATACTTCAAATTCAATCTATTTTAAAACTGTTTTACTTTGCTCATAGAACAACTCATGCAGAGCTGAGCCTTAGGAAACTGCAGCCTAGGGGCAAACACATCCCTAAGGAGAATAACCCATGGGGACTGCCCTTCCCAGGCCTATGGTAACATCCACCACAGCCCCTTGAATGGGAGGTATTTTCTGGAGAAGCCTCAGAGGACAATCAGGACTTTGAGATATACATAATGAGGTTGCAGGCACTCAGGAACCAAAGCAGAAGCATGCTCCAAGTCTTTTCAGTCTCCTATTCCTGTTGCTTAATGTTTTAGAAAGTTTTAACGTCTTTTTTTACACTTAGATGCCTCTAACATAGCCTGGAGCAATTGAGTTTTAACAGATTCTTTGTATAGATTGGATAGGAATGTGCACTTGTCTCGCGGGACAATGTTGTCACCGTGCCAGCATGTAAGTAATAGGTGGTTATAGCAATAGCTGATATAAAATTCACTCTGCAAATAAAGTGGTATCTATTGGCAAAATCAAAGTTACAGAGTGGACAAATACAGCCTGAAAAACTATCTCCCAACATAAAGGAAAAAGTAAATACTCTTTAAGAAAATCATGTATTTAAGCCAAAAAGGAAATTCTACAACTAGGGAACAGCTGCCAAAGCATCAGCTATATCTCAGGTCTGATAGAGACCAAAGTATGAACATCTCAAAAGAGAGCTTTTTACCATGTGTGGGACTATATCATTTGTACTCATTTATCTGCTGGAATAAAAATCTAAATGTCTTCCTTTATAGCTATGGGTTTGAGCATCCAACAGTTATAGAAGGAGGTGTATGAAACTGAGATCTGCTATAAGGCAGAAATCAAGTTATTTCCTACCTAACCTCACACAATTCTAGCTTGCCCTCTCCCACTGCCCTTTGGATGTTTCCTGAGCATGTTACTTTTCTGCCAAGATAGTCTTGTTGACTCTACCTCTTTACTTTGATGGTTAAAACCAAACAAAGTCAGTGCCCCAAAACACCTCTAACCCATTCTGAAAGCAATCTAAACTGGTGCCAGCCAAAGCACAAGTGTTCAAGTCTCACATTTGAAGTTGTTTCAGCAAAAATCTTCCAAAAATGTTGACAGAGAAAAAGAAATAAGTATCTTCCTGTTCCCAGAAATTCAAGTCTTTTTTGCTTGGGCTTTAAGGATTGTTTAAACATAAGAGAAGATTTTTCACAATTGTGATGGTTCTACCGCAGTTTACTGGTTTTCTTCCCAAGAATATGCTATAAGCATTGTTGACGTTGAAACCTGGTAAAAGTGTTATATCAGACTGTATAAGCAACTTTTTATATTGATATTCCCATAATTCATTAATGCCCTTAATCCAACACACCAACATGAACCAAAATGGATAGAAAATACTTAACCAAAATCTGTAAAAATGTGGCCCACCTTACAATATCGTCAATGGATAACATCTATGAGCAATGGGTTAACTTATGTCAAATGGCTGATACAATAACAACTTAAAAATCAATTACTACGGACCTGAAGTGACCTTTAAAGCCAAAGTTTGACCATGTCAAACCACAAACACAAATGCTAAATAAAGCATTAATTCTTTTCCAACAGCTGGCTAGGTGACAGTCTATAAATGGATTAATGAGCTTTTCCTAATGCACATGAAATTTAATACCTCCAATGTGAAGTACTAAATAAATGCACTTTAGGTTGCCCTAATGTGCAGTAGTAAAACCACACACTTTTTTAGTGATGCTTAATGCACAGTAGCCTATTTGCACATTAATGTATTTACATGGTTTTTTATGCACCATTTTAATGCGCAGTATAATAGGATACCGCACATTAAAACGTATGTGTAGCTGCACCCAGTAATGCCTAGTTTAAGAGCAGAGCAAGCAGCTTTTCTTACAGAGCATCTAGCGCCCTGGATACAAGCTAAACACTTCTCTACTCTTCACAAAGGGCAGGGCTCCGCATTTATGCAGTATCTGAAAATGAACAGGACTCAATGGTAAGCAAGAGAACTCTTTAACTTGCTCATCAGAACTTCCAGTGCTGTTGGCAACACATGCATGGCATCATAAGGTGGCATAATATGTTCCTTCCTTTGACCGGTTAGTCATTTGTCTATTATCAGTTTCATTTGATACTAACCATCTTATCATGAACTAACTAGAGAAAATAAAGTTTTAAGATTTACCCATGCAAATGATATGAAGTTTCCAGAATTATATGCAACAGATTTCTAACAGGCTCTGTACAACAGAATAAGTTTAAATTAGGTAAACTATTGGTGCAAAGGCATTTCCAAAGTTTCCTAGAAGTCTGAAAGATTGAATGAACTACTACAGTCACCTTGGAATGACACCATTTCCCCACAAAATACTGAAGCAAGGCTTAGTGTACCCAACTAGACTAGACTAAGGTCTATAAACCACAGTAAAACATGCTTATGCTGCCACCATCCATAACCCTCATGCTGCACAGTTTGCAAGCCATCATTTCTTCCTTTTAATACGTTCAATATTCTATGCTGACTTTTAAAAAAGTCTCTCCGTTGCTTCCTCACATTCACCCTCACCAGTTCCCCCTGCCCTTTTTTTCTAGAATGGCATAGAGCAACTTTTTCCAACCTCATCTGTTTACTTTTTCCTTCTCTCAGCCTCTCTTTTTCATTCCTCTGCTGCTTTTCTTAAGTATTGCATCTCTCCTCTCAATTCCCTCCAGAATTACACTAATAAGATTTGTGTTATATTTCACTTTGAGAACAAGTCTCATAATTTCCTATCTTCATACTGCCAGCAGACTGGAACATTTTATTAGACATCCCTATTTAGTCTGGCTCTTACTTGTCCAAGGACAAATATTAAAGATTGAGGATCTAATTTTCCCACCCTCGCCTTTCAGGTATCTCAACACCCTGCCTCTTCCTATCAAGTTGTCATCTCTAATCCCAACTGTGGCGAAAAAAGGCCTCCATTTTTCATGGAAGTCTCCTGCTATCAGATGTCTAAACTAGAAGTTACCTCAAAACCTTTGCTAAGTCTACCAAGGAGATAAATGCATAGCAGTAGGGAAGTACATGTACATACAAGGGGTTCTCTACCTCTGCCATTCCCTCAACCCTCTTCATTAGGCCATCCATCCATCTATTCCCAGCCTCATTCCTAGGGGCACCTAGACACATGACAGACCCCTGCTCTAACGTGTGCTAATTAGCACACATTGGAGCAAACTCGATTAATCGAGTATGCTCCAAGTCTGCTGGAGCGTGCTAATTAGCATGCTCCAGCAGCTTCCACGTCACATGTATTCAGCATTCCCCATTTCAAAGTGGCAGCAGAAGCACTTTAACTAAAGCTTGTTCAACAAGCTTTAGTTAAAGCGCTCCTGCCGCCATTCTGAAGCACAGGACGCTGAATACACGCAATGTGGAGTCTGCTGGAGCATGCTAATTATCACACTCTAGCAGACTTGAGTCCACTCCAATGCATGCTAATTAGCACACATCAGACCAGAGGTCCATCATGTGTCTAGGTGCCCCAGGAATGAGGCTGGGAATAGATGGATGGATGGCCTAATGAATAACGAAGAGGGCTGAGAGAACTGCCGAGGTAGAGAACCCTTTGTATAAGATGTGCTCCACCCCCACCCCAGAGCACATGTATAGATGCTCTAGGTTCCTCACTCTAGTGAACAGCTCCATTACTGCTCAAGCAGCAGCATAAACATAGATAATCAAAGTTTTCACTCTGTTTCAGCATAACAGATCTGAGGTGCTAGAGAAGCCAGCAGATTTTGAGAGACAACAGTGGCTTAATCTATACAAGTATCAAGAATAAGTGGCCCTTTTTTACAAAAGCACGAGAGAGACACTCAAGTTCTGCAAAATGGCGGCACTCAGGAAAGAAAAACAACCTACTCATCACTGACAAATGCTAATTGCTGGACACAGCTTGATACATCTGTGCCAGCCTCCTAAAATTCTTTTTTTTAAGAGAACAAACATACATTCTATGTTGCAAGTATCTATGCATGCAGCTTTGTCAATCGGAAAAAAATCTGAATCTATACCCTCGTTACTGGTTTAACACAAAGGTCCTTTAACTGCCTAACTGGGTGGCAACACAATGCTAACTCCTCATTTCTACCAGCTAATGTCACATTTAAGCACAGCTAAAAAGGTTAAACATACCTAGTATTCCTTTACAGAATACTCGTGGGAATATTAAGAAACTGGCAAATTTGAAGGGAGATGTGCCATAAGACACTAGTAAAGGATGCTTTACCCAGAGAAGGGATTAGGAGGACCACTGACTGTTTTGGGGGACATTTTATATAAGAGAAAAATAGGCATTTTGTCATCAATTTCCAACAGTAAGAGATTAACGATCATATGTATTTCATTAGGAAAAGTTTTGTCATTGGACTCATTTATTTCTACAAGAATCAATAAGTCATTTCCTTAAGGCAGTTAGAGAAGGAGATAAGAATAGCTGCACATTTAAAAACAACCTAAATAATAGTTGAGCTGTTATCTAATCATATCCTCATGCAGTTATTCTTAAGTTTTTACCACTAATTACCTGTTAAATTATGGAAGTTATAATATGTGTATGTCCTATATGAATATTTATCTCCTGAAATACATTACAGATGCAGTCAACAGGGTGAACCAGTTAAAAGTGCACCTGAAAATGCATAATGAAGTAGAAAAATTAAAACTAGTATTGAGACAGTGCCAAGATGAAGAGCTTCCTATATGCAGCTTGAGGGCTGGTACGTGTTAGATGCAATTTCAGTATAAGAACATAGCTCAGGTGTTGTTGTGCTGTTTCATTTGTTGAGCTAGATTACTATCTCAGAACAATCTCCCAAAGTTCTTCCTCTGCCCTACAAGCCATAATTAATTTTCTTGCATGACAGTTCTTTTATAATAGGCACTGCAGATCAGTTTAAGGCGTAGTTGCCAGCACCTTTCAGGACTCATCCTCACTGCAGTCAACTGTCACTTCTGTGCGTGCGTGCGTGTGTGTGTGCGCGCGCACGCGCGCGTGCATACAAAACACTGTGGAAGGCAGGAGGGCAGTCACAGTGCAAGGGAAGCAACTGTGAGGCATGTGGCCCCTGTCGGTGTAAGCCATTTCTATAGTTTCCCCATGATTTACTTGTACTGGTCTACCAAAATGGTCTTGATATTTAGACCACATTATAAAAAAGGAAGAGAACCATTTCAGGAAAGTGTGCTTTATGAAAGTTAAGAGGAAGGATGGTCTTGAGTTAAAACTAGAACAATGGGCCTAGGAACCTGGTAGCCAACCCTTGTGACAAAACACCTCAACGTGACTTTGTTTCTCTGTGTATGACAAAAGTAGGGGTGTACAAATGAAGACTGTTCTGGCCAATACCGATGGCCAATTATTAACCAGCCATATCAGTTAACACCAATCCAACAGCCAATATGCAGCCCAGCAACTTGGAGAGCAATGTCTGGCCAGTAAGTCTGTGGGCAGGAAGGATGTGTGGGTGTGTGGGAGTGAGGGGCAGATTGAGCACTCCATGGTGAGGGAGGGAGTGGGGCTGGGGCAGGCACTGCTCAACCAGGGTAGGTCAGGGAGTGCGAAAGAGCCATGGGCAGCTCGTCCAGGGTGTGCAGGGAGTGGCTCCCCACCATACGCATACCCCCATATGAGGCATTGGGGCATGTGCCCCCCAGATTTGTGCACAGGGCACAAGCAGGCTACCAGCTGCGGGCTCAAGGCAGCACTCAGACACTACAGGGAATTTTGGGGTGACTGTAGCACCCCCCTCCCAATGCCGCCACCACCTGCCCTGCCCCTGCCCACCCCAAGCACAGCCCCAGCCCTGCCCCCCTGTTGGGAAGAGGTCAGCAGGCAGCCTACCCTTGACCTGGGCAGAAATCTGCAGGGCACATGCCCCTCATGCCTCCCCTGGGGGTGCACACAATAGCAGGAACCTGCCCCTCCTCCCTGCACCCTTCCGGACAAGCCATCCATGGCTCCACCCCACAGCTGCCCAGTAGGGGTGTGCAAAATGGGTCCTTTTGATTCAGATTTGGCCCGAATCAGAAACAGTGATTCATTCCGTTGATTCACTGACCCTGATTTGATTTGGCGAATCCAAATCCAAAGATTCGATGCCGATTCATCGAATCAGAGATTCAGAAACTGGCACAGCTTTAAAAGTTTTTTCTACATATCTTTAGGTACCAGCATGGCTCGTGTTCACTGCAGTGCTCAAGCGGATGGAGCGTCCCACAGGAGCACAGGGGGCCTCTTCAACATGCTCGGCAGCGAACCCGGAAGTGAATAGGAAGTACTTCTGGTCCACATCCAGGTCTTCTGGGGAGCACACTGCCCCCCCCCCCCCCCCCCCCCCCCCCCCCGCCCCCACCC
>NW_017729034.1:81356093-81361715 GCF_001723915.1 Gavialis gangeticus
CTTGGTGATCAGCCACAGGGGGACCCTGGGTGCCCCCCCAGACCCAGGAGGCACCAGTCGCCAAGCCAAGGGTGTGCCCCCCCCCGTGTGTTCCCAGGTGGACCAGGAAGTGGACCGGAAGCCCCCCGTGCTTCTGTGGGACGCTGCATCTGCCCCAGCACCTCAGCATTCAGAGCCCCTGCTACCTAGAGGTATGTAGAAAAAAACATAAAAAGTTGTATCTACATCCAAATTACCAAATCTGTCCAAATCTCTCCGAATTGATTCAGAGAGATTAAAGGGTCCTCGATTCAATTCCAATTCAGAGATTTGGCCACCGAACAGGGCCGAATTTTTCACCAAATTGGGCGTAGCTGCCAACCAATCTCTGCCATTCAACTGATATTGGGTTGCATGGCTACCCCACCACACCTTCAACTAAAGGCGCAATGGAAACCAACCACAAAAATGTTACCAAAGCTTCACACAGCCCTACTGCCCAGCCCTGTCCTGGCTGGACACCATCTGTCCCTGACCCCACCCCACTCCCTCCCTCACTGCAGGGCCTCGATCTACCCCTGCATACCCCGTCCCACCAGACTTACCAGCCAGATGCTGCTCTGCACACTGCTGGGCTGCATTCCTGGCCGTGTGTATGCTGCTGCTGCATGCATGCACATGGCATTTATCAGTGACATTATCGGCTACGCTGGCCAAAAAAAGCTGATTGCCAATAATGTGAATTTTTCTTTCATCAGTGCTGATTTGATATGGACCAGTATGTTGGTGCACCTCTACAGAAAAGTGGAGACAATACATGGGTACCTCACTGGAATGTTGAGAGACTGTTCAGTAACATTTCCTAGCACTCTGAGATCTTTAAACTGACTGTGTTTTAGAATGAGAAATGTACATATTTACCAAGAAATAGGAAAACTGAATGCTGAGTACAGAAGAGTAGAGTTAAAACAAACACAGATTTTAGAACCTTCTTTTTCTATTTCTTGATTTTTCTCAGCTACATAGCTTTGCTAGTGAATTAATAGGCATTTTTTTGTTTAAATCAGAAATGTATCTTTTTTCTTAAGACACATTCTGTGTTTAATAGTGGTATTTACATGGATCATTAGGATTGAAGAGTCTCATCGCATTGAGGTGAGCAACGCGGTAGGGAGAAATTTCTATTTTTAAAGCTGCTATTTGACTACAGATCGTTTTCTTCACAGCGATATGAAAAATTATAGTAGCACTATTTTAAGAATACAGCTTTCCAATTCACAGGCTCCCCTCATATGAAACCTCAGGATTTTCTGATTTACAATGGAGACAGATGTGCAGATACATCCTTAAGTTGCAAAATTAGGTAGCTTTTGTTTTTGTTAAAGACACACTGTATTCAGTGATAGATACTGAAGTGTGATGGTAATTATATGGCTGGTTAATGGGCACCGTAGGTAAAAACAGAAACTGTAGTTCAAGGTCTTAATACCTACTCCATCACACCTCAAAAACCCATCCGAGTAATTTCTGCATCCACTGAAGGAAGGGGAAGGAAGACAGCAGAAAAGGGATGCAGCTACAAGCATCAAATGCCATGAGTCGTTTCTCAGACCTCTCCAGTTTCCAAGCAGGTCATGTCACGGTACCTGGCCAGCAAAATCCATAGCCACTCTCCTGAAGACTTTCATAACACAATCCTTAGTTATCAGTACCAATCTAGTAAATCTGCTGAAAATCTGAACACGCAAGTATACTGAAACAAATCCAAGAAGTATTTAATCACAAATTTCTGCTTATTTTGAAGCTGCAGCAGGATTTCCTTTTGTCTTTGCATATGCTAAATATGATGCCTCTTGAGACATTTATAAGAACACTTCACAGAATTCCACTTAACAGATTCAAGTTCAAGTATTCTGAGAAAAAAATAGCCACAACAAATAGAAAGTGATAACATAAGATTCAGAGAACTGATCAGTAAGCTGTCACCAACCAAGTTTATGCCTCTGAACCAGCTGGTTTCCACACCCCCTGGCAGACGTTAGACTTAAGATATAATTAACCTGTTAATCATGCCATGTATAGTAACCCCACAGTATGTTCACGCAACTAAAGGCACAACAAGGTGGGAAGCCAACCACAAAAATATTGCACAAAATGTAACATTTTTGTGGTCGGTTTCCATTGCACCTTAAGTTGAAGGTGTGGCAGGATAGCCATGCAACCCGATGTCAGTTGAATGGCAGAGATTGGTTGACAGCTACACCCGTGCAAGCAGGCCGACAGCCCCGTGTTACAGGGTCCTGCTGTTTTCAGGGTGTCAAAAGAAGAGGAACACAACATCTGGGCCAGGGTACCAGGGCATTGGAAGCCACAGGGGTCACCAGAACATGGTCCTCAGCGCCTATAGGAGTTCTGAGGCAAGGCAAGCACCATGCCAGGTCATGGGGAGCCACGGGGCTCACCATGACTCAACAAGTTGACTACCTTGCTTCACTGCTCCCAGGGACCTGACACATTCCAGCCACGGGAGCCCCAAGTTCCCTGATCTGAGGTTCCTGGCTGGATACATGGTTTTCTGACATCCCCATGAGCAGGGAACCTCCCTCTGATCCCAAAGTCCCAGTGCACTGGGACCTTATGAAAAAGGGTTTGCTGTTGGGTGATACATTACATTTTCTGACACCCCAGTGCATGGAGCTCTGGGACTAGCTTTCAACTTTCTGGCGCAGGGGCAGCCCAGGATCATGATCCACTGGCAAGCAGTAATGGCGCAATTGGGACCTAATCCCTGATCCCAAAATCACGCATCCTGCCATGCAGGTGTAGTGTGGCAGAAGGTGCAAACGTTGGGACTGGGGATCAAATTCCAATGCACCATTAAATGAATGTGTGCCAGGGGCCTAAGGTGCAACCCTGCCCTGCCTTCTGCTTGACTTCAGACTAATAAGCTAACTACCTCTCAGAACTCACACAAGCACTTATGGTTATAAGACACAGTATGTCTGGCTCCAAAAACCTACAGAATAAATCTGCTTTTGAGAATCTGAAAGCACAGACTGGCACCAGCTCTTTATTAATAACTCTGTAAGGAAGCAAGTGGCAGACACTTTACAGCTAACCTCAGGATGTTCCCATAGTACCAATCACACATTTCCTTTGGTAACTCCCAGCTTATCTGCCTCAGAATGCATTACTGCCATTACACCGGCGAGGTAAGGGACTTAAGTACCAGACATCAACATCAGTGTTACTACTGTGCACTACTGAGCATTTCAGGATCTGATTAGATGCATTTTTCCTTCTGAATTTGGCAAGAAACTATCAACCCTCTCCTCCCCACTTCCCCATCCTGCCACTTTTGTGTCCCTCTTTTAATTTTCAAATTGTAATGCTAGTGGCAGAATGGGCATGCCTTTTCCAAACCTAATCTCCTTCATAGACATAAGACATTGCTCACTTTATCATTTTTCCCCTGCAGTAAGGAGATTTCTTGATTAACAAGTTAAAAAAAAATCTAATTTCCACAGCAGAAGCATTTACATTAGAACCATTATAAGAAGGATTGTTCCTCATGCAGCTCCTACCACAGGAAGGAAGAGAGCGAGTATCAGGCTGCTTATTTTCTTTTGTATATGACATTTCCTACAGCAAGAGATTCCAAAAGTAAAGATTTCATTTCATTCTTCTTCAGGTCAATTATCTGATGATTAAGGTGGGTCAAAGTAAGAAGGGCACAGTAAAAACTGATTTAACCTTCCTTTTTACTCAGTCTCTTATCTGGAGACAGCTGAAATGAAGTATAGAAGCACTAAAAATGAAACCCTTAAATTGCACAGCATGTACTAAATCTAAAGACTTTGCTCCTACAAGAGGTCATGAGTCAGATACTGCGGCTGGATCCATTTAAACCTAATATTGTAGTTATGCAAAACAAATGATAAAAACGACCAAGTCCTAGACTTCAGGAGACAAGTTTCCCCACAGGTTTAAGAGGACACAGTTCCTCCTTCTATCATGAACAGCGCCTACCCCCAGAGGCTGCGGGGGCACAGCAGCAGCAGGAACACGGTGGCCGTAATTGGGGGAGCTCCCTCCCACAGCCGTCACCAGCACTGCCAGGGGCAGGGGTGGCGGCGAGCGCCAACCAAGGGTCGGCAACCACCCGCAGCCGCTACCGGCACTGGCAGTAGTGGCCAGAGGGACTTGCGGACTGCCCGCAGACACCACCAGCACTGTTGGTGGCGGGGTAACAAGTGGCCACTGCCCGCAGACTCCGCCAACAGTGTCGATGGCACCTTTTTTGCAGGGGGTGCACCACCACGCTCAAGGGGTATGCATGCACCCATGCGCACCCTCTACGCATCACCCTTGGCTTCTATACAATACAGGTTTCCCTCGTATTATTCACACTACAACATACTATGCTATACATGTGTTCCTGGAAAATGGAGCATAACTCAAATTTGCATAAAAGGAACCCACTTTACAATGTAACAAATAGGGATACATTCCAAGACTTCAACTGTACTGACCCCCAGACCTATTTCTACCGCCTTTACAAGACAATTTTGGTACTCACCAACAGCAGACAGTACACACAAGCACCATCATAATGGGGATGGCAACTACAGAAAAACATGTTGCAGACAAATAAGGAGCAGAGATCCACACAGAAGACTATATTTTGGTGTACCACCCCCACAACGCACTGCACAGAACAGCCAACTACGGGCTTCCACCACACTGATCACATAAGAGTGAATTTACCTTGCATATAACGAATTTTTGGTATAAAAAGGGTCATCGCATAAGAGCGAATTTGCACATACAGAGCCCACATAAAGTGAGGGAAGCCTGTACAGGATACTTACGTGCATCACTTTGTTTCTTTTTGTCTTCCTTGAAGCACGCGCCAAGCTAACTGTAACCAAGTGATGGACTGACTAAGAGCAGAGCTAAGCCATACTAACAGAATCTGCTATAACTGACCGATTCATATAGTTGCTAATATTTTCCTCAAATCTGTTTGAGGTCAAAATATCACCATATTGCACCACTGTATTATGGAACATGTCAAAGTACTGAATTTCACGTTGGGTTTAATCTGATGACTGGAAATTTGCTTCTACTAAAATTTTTCCTGCAGCATCCTGGAGATCAAAGTTATCAGAAGTCATCTGCTAATTCAGGGGTGGCCAACCTGCCACACAAGCATCCTGTATATGTGGCAGGTATCAGATGGGGGAGGAGGCAGGCAGCATAGTGGCAGATTACAAAGGAAGCAAAGCAACAGGTCAGGCAGAGGAAGTGGCACTTGGGGAGCCAAGGGTGCAGAGCTCATTTGTGACACACCTGCCAAAAAGGTTGGCCTCCACTACACTAGCTTGCAATGTAATAATATTTCACAGTTCAGATATCCAGAGTTAGCAGATACTGCTCCATTCAAATCTTTACAGCCAGCCACTACTTCTGTTTATAACTTTCATTCCAGAGAACTTTTAACACAAGCCATATACAAAGCTCATTTCATTCAATGTGATGCAGTCACATGGGGTGAGACATCAGGTGTTCAAGAACACCTTACAACTCTACACTGTCATCTCCGGCTGAGATACAGGACCTCCACTTAACCCAGGAGGTGCA
>NW_017729034.1:81362898-81371074 GCF_001723915.1 Gavialis gangeticus
GACACCATCTCCCACCCCATCCTCATTAAAAAACTAGACCAGAGTTTACCATTACAAGGAATCCGTAGGATACTCAACAAAACTCACTCCACGATCACCAGAGAACTACCACAGTTACCCATCCTCAGACAACTTTAAATTTAAAGAAAGTCCCCAATAATTAAATTCTATACAATGAAAAGTTAATAATTTGTTATAATCTTCCATGTATAGAATATAATTATTAGAGAGCTATCTTAAATTTGCCCCCACCACCACCAAAACAGGAAAAGCAGCAGCAGGGGAGAAAGTGTTGAGGAGTCAGGCAGCAGGTGACAATGAGGACAGAGGCAGCACGGAGTAGAGGTAGCAAGGGGGCAGGTAGAGGGCAGAACCATTGCTGCAGCTCCAACTCTGAGGACAGGTCACGGTCAGGGTCAGGGCCAGAGCCAGAACTGCCACCTGGCTCTCTGCCAGCTTATATGCAAACCCTAGATGAAGGGCTTTCTCCACTCCCACCCCTCAACCTCCCAATGCTAAATAAAGAGAAAAAAAATCTCGTCTTGCATTCGAGTAAATATGCTAAGTCCAGCCTAACTAGTACTATTGTGTTTCCCCACACATTAATGGGAAAAATACAGGCATTAAGAGGCAGAAACATTTTTTTTCTTCTTTGCAACTACAACGATGTGATACAAAGATATTGCATTTTTCTACTTGTCTATTTTTAAATATATACATGCAGTAACTATGCAAAAATATGTAGTTCTTCACAGTAAAAGTGTAGGCTTATTGGTAAGCATAGGAAATAAACTGTCAGTCAGTTACAGAGAGGTTTTGGCTTCAATTAGTCTACTTTAGTATCTGCAGTACCTAGTATTTTATTGTTTTCATGACTGAAGTGTCAAAACAACTTCACTATAACCAAGAATATCAGTAACACAAATGCTAGTTAAGAAATTGTTGTCTAACTTGTGTATTTGTACTGTTGTCTGCAGGAACCACTGGTGTGTGAAATTGCTAAATGAGGAGAGGAGATGTTGATCATAAAGCACATTGAGCAAAGAAAGAAGGAACAATTCAGAACTTCCTAACTATGCCCATGACACAAATCCAATCTCAGCTGACATTTGTCACATTCAAAATTGTGTCTCCTAAGCAAATGCCTTGTGCTCTGGTATAAAAATAGGACATGCTAACTCAATGCAAACTGTCACTTCTGTTAAGCAAAACACTCCAGTGCAGATAGAGAGAGGACATGTCATGTTTTCTGTCCTTATCCACCTTCACACAAGACAAATATTTCAACATAAGCATGAACATACTGTACTCTAATTCACTGTTACATATTCTTAGTAGGGAGGCATAATATAATTTTAAACTAATCGCAAGCTTTACAGAAGAAGGCCTCAAGACAGAAGCAGTAATACATGATCTCAGATTTGACTTGTGAAATCTGGCTCTGGTCAAGTAGCTGACCTTACATATTCTGCAGAGAACACCACTCTCTCCTGTGTATCAACCTCACCCCAGGCTTGCCTGCACTCTAAGGGGTCTGTTGGCTAGATCCAACTGGTTGAAGATCTTCAGATGTTCCCATAGTCCTCAGCATACTACACCTCCTCCGAAAGGTACTCAGGAAAGACAGTCTTCCATGCACCAATAACTATGATGCAGCTCTTCATAACTGATACTCCTGTCAGCTTCAGTGCCGAGAAAACTTGGAGCAGTAATTAGGCTGATTGTAGAAGTAAATTTTGAACCTGGTCCACTTGCGTCATGAAAAAACACCTACCTTCTAGAACACTTCAGTCAGATATCCTGTAGGTCTGAAGACTTTACTTAGCTTCTCAGACAAATTGCCAAAGTGGGTCCCTTAATGAATGAGCGAGGCAACCTTCTGACAGAGGATACAGAAAACGCTGAAGTGCTCAATGCCTATTTCGCCTCAGTCTTCACAGGCAAGGTCAGCTCCCAGACTACTACACTGGGCAGCACAGTTTGGGGAGGAGGTGAGCAGGCAACAGTGGTGGAAAAAACAGGTTAGGGACTATTTAGAACAGCTGGACATATACAAGTCCATGGCAGCAGATGGGATGCACCCAAGGATGCTAAGGCAGTTGGCTGATGAGATTGCAGTGCCACTGGCCATCATCTTTGAAAACACATGGCAATCAGGAAAGGTCCCAGATCATTGGAAAAAGGCAAACAGTGCTCATAATTAAGAAAGGGAAAAAGAAGGATCCAAGGAACTATAAACCACTCAGCCTCACCTCAGTCCCTGGAAAAGTCATGGAACAGATCCACAAGGAATCCATTACTTAGCACTTGGAGGAGAAGAAGGTGATTAAGAACAATCGGCATGGATTCACCAGGGGCAAGTCATGCCTAACCAACCTGATTGCCTTCTATGATGAGGTGACTGGCTCTGTGGATGCAGGGAGAGCAGTGGGTGCAGAATACCTTGATTTTAGCAAGGCTTTTGATATGATCTCCCACAACATTCTCATGGGCAAACTAAGGAAGTATGAGCTAGATGAATGGACTGTAAGGTGGGTAGAAAACTGGCTGAAGCATTGGGCTCAGAGGGTAGTAATCAATGGCTCAATGTCTAGTTGGTAGCAGGTATCAAGTCAAGTGCCCCAGGGCTGGTCCTGGTATCCGTTTTGTTCAATGTCTTCATCAATGACCTGGAAGATGGCATAGAGTGCACCCTCAGCAAGTCTGCAGAAGACACCAAGCTGGGAAGTAAGGCTAGGATTCAGACCGGCCTAGACAAATTGGAAGATTGGGCCAAAAGAAATCTCATGAGGTTCAACAAGGACAACTGCAAAGTCCTGCACTTAAGATGAAACAATCCCATGCACGAGTACAGGCTGGGGGCTGACTGGCTGGGCAGCAGCTCTGCAGGAAAGGACCTGGGGATTACAGTACACCAGGGGTGGGCAAAATGCAGCCTGGGGGCCAGATACGGCCCACCAGGCCATTCTATCCGACCTGCAGGGCCCCTAAAACATTTAGAAAATTGATATTTATCTGCCCCTGGCTGCCTATCATGTGGCCCTCGATGGCTTGCCAAAACTCAGTAAGCAGCCCTCCGCCTAAAATAATTGCCTGCCCCTGCAGTAGACAATAAGCTGAATATAAGCCACAAGTGCACCTTTGCTGCAAGGAAGGCTAACAGTATACTGGACTGTATTGGTAGGTGTGTTGCCAGCAGGTCAAAGGAAGTGATTATTATTCCCCTCTCTTCAGCACTGGTGAGGCCACATCTGGAGTACTGTGTCCAGTTTTGAAAGCCCCACTACAGAAAGGATGTGGACAAATTGGAGAGAGTCCAACAGAGGCACAAAAATGGTGAGGGGGCTGGGGCACATGACTTATGAGAGGAGAGGCTGAGGGAACTGGGCTTATTTAGTCTGCAGAAGAGAAGACTGAGGGGGGATTTGACAGCAACCTTAAACTACCTTAAGGGGAGTTCGAAAGAGGATGGAGCTAGACTGTTCTCAGTGGTGGCACATGACAGAACAAGGAGCAACTATCTCAACCTGCAGTAAGAGAAGTTAAGGTTAGATATTAGGAAGAATTTTCTCACTAGGAGGGTAGTAAAACACTGGAACAGGTTACACAGGGAGGTGGTGGAATCTCCATCCTTGGAGGTTTTCAAGACCCAGATAGAGAAATCCTTGGCTGGGACGATCTAGTTGGAGATGGTCCTACTTTGAGCAGGGGGTTGGACTAGATGATTTCCTGAGATCCCTTTCAACCCTAATATTATATGATTCTGTGATTTTATAAATTTGGAATATTCTATTTGGAAGAGCACTTACCATGATTTGCTTATGATACTTCAGGTCTAGTGGGTGGGCTGAATTGGCTGAGACTGCCCTGTTGGAGAGAGAGAAAGTCCTTGAACAAAGAAAAGGTTCCATAAAATCTTTAGCCCCAGTCTGACTCAGATCTTTGGTTGCATCAAGCCCCGATTCCTCCAGCTGTACTCCAGAGAAGCAAAACAGTCTTCTCTCTTCTTCTACACTCTGCCGTTGCCAAGATCTGTCAAATTATTAACCCAGATAAAGAGCCTGAGTTCTCCATCAAATGCATATCAATACATAATGGTTAAGTTGCATATCAAGAATCTGCATGGACAACAAGAAATTTTTAGCACGCAACTAAAACATATCAAAGAAAAAGATTATAAAGGGGAAAGTCTGCATCGGTCTGGGTTTTTTTTCTAGAAGTGATGCTATTCTCCCCTGCAGGAAGGGGATTGTGTCTGCCAGGAAGAAAAGCCCTGGGTTATTCAGTCAGAATATTCATCTTGATAACATATATGAATACATTCCTCACTTGCCTCAGTTATATAAACAACTGGCTGCCACATTTTCCAGTATGGGCCTGGCTACTCTATAAACAGGAGACGCAGACTACATTGGTGAATGGCAGGCAAAATTTCTTCGTTCAAATTCAGGATCCAACAATTGCATTAAAATCTTTGGCTAAACAGGCCCAACAAACAGCGCTACATCAGGATAGTCAAAATAAGACATGTGGAAATAAAAGCCCACAAGTGTCACCGGTTTGCATGCCTATTTCCCAAGCATGGGACTTCATGCAATCTTTCCGTAGTTTTCTCCAACACTAAGAGACAGGAGCTCTGCCATAATTCAAATTTAAGAAGCTTCATTAATTTTCCAAAAGAAGAAACGTATGAAAAAGTCGGTTTCAGTGCCCCACTGGGGGCAGAAACAGGAACGGATAATACAACACACCACTAAACGTAAGATAATTTACTTCAGAGGATGAACTCTACCACTCCCCTCTACCCCACTATCCAATTGATCAGTCACTATCTGACCTTAATTTTCTTCAGATGATATTTTAAAAATAAATGTAAGTCATACAAGATCAAGATATTGTCTATAGGTACAACAGACATTTTCTCTCCCATACACTATAGGCAACATGACACACAAATGCTAAAAGTCACCCTCTTTGCCAAAAATATCTAAATTATCAGCTAAGTCTCAAAACAGTAAGTTAAAATGTTGATTAGCTATTGCCCTCTTCATTTTCCAAGTGTTGCGAAAGTACTTCAATGAGGCCTAAAGATGAGCAAACCTTTTGGAAAATAATCTATAACAATGTAGTCATCTACTACAGCAGCTTATCAAATCTCAACAACATTTGCACCCCGTTGTCACAACCCACGTGTTCGCAGTAAGGCTATTAAGATGTCAGTGACAGAAAGATTTAAGCGTGTGTGTATCTTTAGGCCAGAACAAAATCCCATTTACTCTAGCAGGACTATACATCAGTATAAGGGTCAAAACAAGAAGAACTTTTGGCAAGATCACTTCTGTACCATTATACAATTCCAAGTGAGAAAATGCTGTTAAAAGAGTGGTTTAAAAAGTGCAAGTATAAACTCAGAACGCCCTGTGGAAGGAAACATCAGGCTAAAGTTGATTATTGTTATTATACAACTACATTGCCCTGTTAGCACATAAAACAAATGCAAAAGGCTTGTAGTAAAGGAGTGGACTAAGAAGTCCTTTCCAGTTTTGTGTTCCCATATATTTAAAAAGAATCTAACTGACAGTTCAATAAAAGGATTTTCAGTGTAAGACATTGATTGTACCATCACATGCATTTATGAAGTCCTGCATAAAAGACAAATTTCCAATTATATTGCAAATGTGAGGATTGTAATTGCAAAATACCTTTAAGCCTTAAACCTAAAAACCTCCACTATAATAGGCTAATAAAAATCACCTAAAAATCAGGGTCTTTTTTGATAAATGTAACGGATAAAACAATGTTAATTTAGAAAGACATAATAGCAAATATCGAGTGTGCTAGTTTGTGCTGAGCCAGAAACAGTTTTTCATTAGATGAATTAAGCTATCAATGTTCTAATAATTGAAGTCCACACAAGTCACTACATGGGGCTTTGAATTTTTTCCCCCCAAAATGTACTCCATTACCAAAATGCAATAGTCACAATTTAATACCTGCATTCACCACAAGGAAGATTAGATTTGTTTCAGTGTTACCTTGACTCAGCTACTTCTTTGTTCCAAAAATGCCATTACCTTTAATAGCAGTAAATTTATTCTACCTTAACAACGATTGCCAATCAGCACATACACAAATATGGCTTTAAACTCTAATTCCTCTTCTCATATGCTGCTAACCCCTAGAATCCCTCACTTATGTAATTCCTTTCAATGTGTCAGATTGGGATATAGTAAATGAAACTGCCAACATTTTAAGACAAGCAAGTAGCAGTTGCACTGACACAGATGGAGAGCCATTGCTAACATACTCAATTTGTGTTGTCAAACTGAAGTTTCTGGATTCTGGCAGAGGGGAGGGAAAGAGAAAAAGAAGGGGGAAAATGAGAAAAAAGCCATGTCTCTTGCTTTTTAATAAACATAAAAGGCTACAGAAGGAATGGATTTATATTTCTACTGCTTTATCACCTTAGGTGATAGGAGATGAAGCAACTAATATTATTCAGACCAATTCAGACATGCAGTCTAGTATGTTTTTAACCCATGTGCAAAAGCAATTCTTTACAAGCATAGGAAACAAAGATTATCCTTAGTGCACCGAAATTCTTAAGAGGTTTGTTTACTGGGCTGGGGCCAGGGACGGTTCCTTTTCAAGTGGCTGGCCAGTTCCTGACAGTATCTACAAGCCACCAATTAGTACACAATCAAATTATTCCCAAGGCAACCCTGATCCAAAATGCTTTCACCATTTGGAAAGCAAGGGTTTATTTCTATTAGAACTTTGTACTCAGATATTGATTCTATTTAGTAACATTTCACTATCCCTCAAGGCTACAGGTTGCTATACAATAAATATTTTCTTCATTTAAACACTTTTTTCAGGTACCCATTTCAGCAGTGGATTTTAGGTGGGTTAATGCAAAGGTATGAGAATACTGGGCCAGATCCTGGGAAATGAGATATAAATCTGCACAAAATTCAATATGCTACACAATTTGCCAAAAAAGGTTTAACCTTGGCTGTTTGCAGATTGTTTTAAGTAACTAATCCTTTTCTTTACCTTGTCAAAAAGCAGCCACTACACATCATACCTAAAGAGACCAGGGCCACAAACAGTCATTTATTTCTAGCAGTGGAAATTTTCCACTACTAGATATGTTTTCAGGAGAGGGAGCATTACAACTGTTCAGCCTGCCCTTTCTCCCCTCCTCCTCACATCTTTCCAAAACTGAGTGCTCCCAGTTTGGGAAAAGCACTGGGGAGTAGCAGCTGCTCCAGTCCTATTCTTAGGAGGATTGAAGCAGTGGGGAAGGTTCCTCAGACTGGGAGTCCCAGTCTAAGGAGCAGATGGGGAGGAGTGGCTGCCTGTTGGGAGAACCTGTCCTCTGCGGCTTCTCCAGACTGGGGTGACCTGGGTTAAGAGAGCCCTTCCCCACCACTTTACTCCTTCCCAAGACTACAAGGAGAAGCACAGCAGCTGCTCCCTATGCCCTCCCCAGACACGGGTGACCCTGGCCTGTAAAAGGCATGAGCAATATTTCCCCACCATTCAACTCCTGGTCCCTGGGGGATAGGATGGGGAACACAAAAGAAGGGAAGTGTACAAGCATTTGTTCTCTTGGGAGAAACTCTCTCACAAGCAACCTGTACAGGGCAGAAAATGGGTTTTACTTTTCCCAAAACCACCACTTTTGATCTAGGAGAAAGTGTGTGACCGCTTGTAGTTTCTACTGGGAGAGCTGCAAGTCTCCCAGTGAAAACATAATGCCTTGTATGGGGCCCAAGTCCTTTAGACTGAAAACTGGAGAAGTAGACTTGTTATTAAGTTAACTAGCAAACTGCCCATCAAGAATGATGGGGGGGGCAGAGTACCGCCACCTACCGCCACCTCCCAGGAGCAAGGGAGGTGGGAAGCTTGCCCCACTGTCCCCTCTATCAGCACCGTGCGCTGCTGCCACCTCCAACTTGCCACCCCTCTCCAGCAATCTTCTCATCATGCCTGACACCTTACTGCTCTTTTCATAAAATTCTTTTCCTATTCTGAGTTTCATTTTATCAGTCAGGTCCTTCTGTGTTTGAGCAGCACACAACAACTCTATGCATCAAGCTCCTATTTAAATCTCCACTTTTTAAATAATTCCAACTCCTTTTGTTTCATCAGTGCATTTTGTTTCAGGAAA
>NW_017729034.1:81376074-81381138 GCF_001723915.1 Gavialis gangeticus
TGCCACCCCACCCCAGCCCTGCTCCTTGGAGGTGGCAGAGCGCCACCATGATTGTGGGGATGGAGCAGTGGGGCAAGGCCAGCACCACTGGCCTCGCCCCACCTCTCTGTCCCCTCCGTCCCCACCGTCATGGCAGCGCTCCACACTCAGTTTGGTTGTTTCACTAATCAATTAGAGTGCTCCAAGAGTGTTACGGACAGACAGACAAAGCCCTTTATTATATAAGAATTATTACATAAGAATAGTCTGTCTCTGACCACATGCAAACAGTTGGAAGGGACTTTACTTGGTAAATAAACAGGTAAAGTCTGGCTTTAAAAGTTTCCAAAGCAAAAACCAAAGCAATGGATGGTATGTAGAAGAGGAAATGACAATGATCCAAAACCATTGTTGAATGGGCAACAAGACTACACAACCTGAAAACCAGTTGTCCTGTTACCTGAAGGGCAACATCAATTACACAAAAGATTTTTTAAAATAAATAAATGGAGGAATACAACTGTGTTCCAGGATAATTAAAACCTGTATTCTTTAAAACCTTGAATAAGAGTGTAAGTAGCTTAAGTATTTATATACACAAGACACAGAGGACCCATTCCTGCAAGGGGCTGAACATCTTTCACAACAGTTGGAATTGACCATCTCACTGTCTAAAAGCAGCAACATCCATTTAGCTAGGAAATGAAACTTTCTCAGCCCATTTTCAGGTAATCATTGATTAGACCAATCATAAAACGTGCCTCTGACTGCAAGAATATCTACCGAATGCTTCCCATATTGACTTAGATGAATGTTACCTCAAGTGTTTAACTTTTTTGAAGATCTCTAATCATAGGACTCATTTCACTAGCACATATCAGTTCAGTAATGTTCCCATGCTCAAATAGCAGACAAAAGTGCATGCAGTATACAGCAAAATACAGATGACCAATATTGATAGGTTTCTTAAAGAAGTCACTCAGCACTAGAAATTTAGCTCATCCAACCCAAGTACCATGTTTAAATGAAACAGAACTACATTCCTTGAAAGATAATTTGATATGCATGCTATACCAATTTATATCCATTTAAGACATTTCTTCTCTACCTCTCTGAAGTTTTTTACACCTCTCTCCTTCTATACATTTTTGTTCTAGTCAAGAATGACTTCATTCACTAGTTACCACTTGGAGGTGGCTCAGTAGCAATTAAATGGGAGTCTGTTCAGAGTCAGACAACTGTGTTGTAAATTAGTTTCTACATCCTGACAATGTTAAACATAAGGCTCCTATCTTTACTGAAGGTAATAAAAGCATAGTAAAAAAAAGCTTTGCAAGAAAAATGAATAGAATAATAGAAAATTAGAGCTGGAAGGGACCTCAGAAGGTCATCTAATCCAACCCCTTGCTCAAGCAGAACACTCCCCAGCTAGATCACCCCAGCCAAGGCTTTGTCTAGCCAGGTCTTAAAAGCCTCTAAGGACGGAGAGCCCACCACCTCCCTGGGTAACCTGTTCCAGTGTTTTACTATCCTCCTAGTGAGAAAATTCTTCCTAATATCTAACCTAAACTTCCCTTCTTTCAACTTGAGACCATTGCTCCTTGTTCTGGCATCTGCCACCACTGAAAACATCCTCTTTCAAACCACCTCCCACCCCTTCAGGTAGTTGAAGGCTGCTATTAAATCCCGTCTCAGTCTTCTCTTCTCTTCCTATACTTCCAACACTGCTCCAAAACAGAATAAAACCATACCAAATTGCTAATTAGGGTGGCTTGATAAGCCAATGAGGATAGCAAGCAACACTGGTGGCTTCAGCAAGGATGGGACGTTTACAAAAAGAGTTTTACCTTAAGTATTTGCAATATTATTTACTGTTCTTCCAGACTCAGAAGGAGCAGATTGCTACTAACCATGGCAACTGGGTCAGATGTCCAAGGTCTGCCTGGCACACACAAACAGGGCCAGGGGATGGTATGGGCCAAAACAGAAGGTTCATACCAATGTGGAAAACTAGTGGCTAATAGGAACATAACCCCAAACCTCAGAGAGAAGCCCTGTTATACTTGGGGCACATCATAGGTATACAAGAAATTTACTTGCAGGAGAATGTATACAGCAGTAGTTCTCAACCTTTAACATTCAAGGCACCGCTCAAGAAGTGCCAGATCCTACTTTTCGCTCCTTTTTATGAGTGCAGAAAAACAGCAAAGCAATTGTTTGATGTGAAGAACTCAGAAAGTCCACAACAGATCAGATTTTTTTTTAACACTATGACTGCCTATTGAAATGTCTTGGTTTATCTCATAAATCATGTTTACGCACTGTAACAGAAAGCCTGGGGGCTCTCTGTTCCTTTAAGAGAAGCAGCCTATCCAGGGAGCCCTGCAGGCTAGGCAGGGTGCAGCAGCTACAGGTCACCAGGCCAAGAGTCTAATGAAGCAATTAGCAGGCACCTGCAGGCAGTCAGCTGACCAGACGTAGCCAAGGCTTATAAGCCTGGGAGCTTATAAACCCAAGGCTGGGGCTGGCTCAAGAAGCCTCTCCCTGGCAGCTGCAGGAGGAGCTCCTGCCTAGGAGAACCACCCAGGGATGCTGGTCTGACTGCTCTGCTGCCTGCAGGAATGCTCAGGCTCAGGGAGCTCACAAGGAGCCAGGCTGGGAGGTGTGCTGGCCCAACGCTGAAGGAAGATTTGCCCTCTTAAAGGGGCAGAGAACTATCTTCACTATGGTGATTTATGTTATAGCCCAGGGGCTTGTGTTTATATTGTGTCTGTACCAGAGGTTTGAGATGGGGTTGTAAGGGGCAGTTAAGGAGGTCCCATTAGTTCCTAAGAGACAGGCAATAGCCTTGAGCCCTACCAGGGACAGGCTCAAGCAGTTACTGAGCCTGGAGTGGGCAGAGTACAAGGCAGCAGTGAGACAGGGGCCAGAGGCAGCCTCCCTATTTATCACTATCCCTTCAAGGCGTGGCAGACAAGACAGGAAGGCACCATAGGGGTGGAGCAGGGCAGTCACAGAGCCTTCAGGGGCATCACAGCCATCCCTTGGATCCCAACATGCTACACACACCTACCAGTGCTAACACTGCATGGCACCCCACGGCACACTTGAAAGAATCTCAAGGCACCCTGGGGTGCTGCAGCACCCAGGTTGAGAATCATGAGTATACAGAAGCTCGTGTTATGCACTATAATGTACAGGACACAGTATACCAAAAACAATACCTGATAATGCCTCTCTCTCTCCTGGAATGGTGTTGTCTCTTAATTACACAGGTCTTGAAATACAATGAATAACATTTCATTGAAGTTTTAAGGTATTATTTCAGGAAAAAAAAATCTAGATTTTGATCCCCTCTAAGAATTATGTTAATTTTTAGCCATTTCCATCTACCTGATGGACAAGAAAAATATATTGGAAAAATAACGCTCCACATGTTCTGCCAAGTATATGAGTTGTCATGTGGGCCAATCTCATTGACAAACAGGATGTAATAGCAAGGACTTTAGGTGGCCAAAGAGATCTCCTCTTCCCAGCAAGCACAGAGCCTTTCCTGATGTGGGTCTGCTGCAAGCGCATTTTTAATACCCAACAGAGGAATTCAAAGCTACTTTCAACAGCCTGAAGTGTCTCCCCTTGTGGATACTGTCTTTGAAACCAAGACGCAGCAGAGGTTGGAGGAATTGACCAAGATGAACTTCTACAATTTAAGTTCAACAAGGGCCATCCACTTCAACATTACATCCCGCAATAAAAGCTACTAGAGCCAAAACACTGCATTTGCAGTGTAGTGAAGGTACATTAGATTAATATTTAGAGTAATAAGATTTGTACTGCAAAGGCCAATTCCTTATTTCGGTCAAGGTTTCATACAATCCCTTTTCACCAGGGATCCAGGTTTTCCCCTTTAAAGGAGAAAAGCACAGATTTCCATTTGGAGGCTGGATCTCTGCCAGCCTGCAAACAAGCTGCTTGGGGCTGGAGGGGGAGCAGGCAGAGGGCAATTGAAGGTAGAGGGCCTGGGAGGTAAAGGAAAAAAAAAAATCCAGGGCAATGGGGCAGAGGGTGCTATGCATATGTGCACACATGCAGCCAGCAATACAGCCAGGCAGGGTGGTGGGAACAGGTCCAGCACCTGCATGCAGGTAAGTCTGCGGGATGCAGGGGGACAAAGGTTGGAGGATCAGGGCTTAGGGACTGTCACTGTGTCACTAGGGCCAGGGGCCAAGCTCTGACAAGCCCAAACCAGCTCTGCACCATCAGGGTCCCCCGATGGCACAGGGGTGGGTCCAGGCACACCAGAACTCGGCATACAGCCCTGATGGCACAGGGCCGGTCCAGGCCATCAGGAGCCAAGCTCTGGTGAATCTGAACCAGCTTGCACCATCAGAGTGGGTGCCAAGCTCTGGAAAGCCCCACACAACCCCTGGCCCCTTGGTGATGTGCCAGGGAGGCATGGGGGGCATGTCCTCTGCAAGATTTCTGCGCCAATAACAGGGCGTGAGACATGAGGCTACAGCCTGGACGGACTGGCACCAGGCAGGAGCTGCCTCCACAGCCTAGCAGGTGGAACCCAGGGCAGAAGCCAGAGCAGGGTGGGGAGACTCGGTGTTGCCACCGCCGCTGCCAGAAGCCCCATGCTGCCACACCCCCATGGTGAGGTTGCCCTTGCCTTTCCAGCACCAGTGGGAATAGCAGCATGGAGTTGTGCCCCCCCACTGCGGTGGTGGTACAGAGTTGTATCTTTCAGTGTCAGCACTTATGTGTTTCCTGTGCCCTACCCCACACAGGCACATGCAGGTTATACCAGCAGGGCTAGCAGTGGCTGGGAAGAGGGGCATGAGTCATGCTGACAGGGCTGGGGGGGCCTGTGGCAGGGCACTGGCATGTCAGGGCTGCTTAGTGCCAGAAAGTAGTTGGCGGGGGGGGAAGCACCCAGAGTTGGACCCCATCATTGTGTGGGGGAGGGAGAAGGGGGGAGCTGTTGCTGGGAGGAAGTGAGCAGGGGGTAGACAGGAACTGGGGGTCAGGAGTGAGGGGCACCAGCAGGGCTGGGGGGGGCTGTGGCTTGGGAGTGAGGGGCAC
>NW_017729034.1:81386138-81392371 GCF_001723915.1 Gavialis gangeticus
AGGGCTAGCAGTGGCTGGGAAGAGGGGCATGAGTCATGCTGACAGGGCTGGGGGGGCCTGTGGCAGGGCACTGGCATGTCAGGGCTGCTTAGTGCCAGAAAGTAGTTGGCGGGGGGGGAAGCACCCAGAGTTGGACCCCATCATTGTGTGGGGGAGGGAGAAGGGGGGAGCTGTTGCTGGGAGGAAGTGAGCAGGGGGTAGACAGGAACTGGGGGTCAGGAGTGAGGGGCACCAGCAGGGCTGGGGGGGGCTGTGGCTTGGGAGTGAGGGGCACTGGCATATCAGGGCTGCTCAGGGTCACAAAGCTGGGGGACAGGCGCGGGGTGGAGGAGGGCTTCAGCTAGACCTGTGTCCTGGAGAACAAACCAGGCACAGGGAGCTCTGTGGCAGGGGGAACTCTGATTTTCCATGATTAAATTTTTGTTGTTTAACACCAAAATACATAGATATTTAGAATTTAATTTTATGATAACGATTGAGGCACCGGTAGGCTTCCAACTGCTTTAAAATTTAAAATATATCAATAAAACCGTGTCTGTGTGCCTGTGTGTCTATAAAATCAGTTGAACACAGTATATGTATTAGTGGCGCTTCATTTTAAACATGGAAAATGTGGATTTGGGGGTTTTTAATCAGAGAAAAATTTTGGATTTTTTTGAAATCAAAAATCCCTGCTGATCATCACTGTATCTGCACATCTTCCAGAAAACTGCAAAAAAAACAAAGTACAGTTAAATATGGTCCTCTCTCACTATCACTTCAAGGGAAATACTGTGAGGTTTTTATGGCAAGGGGAATTACTCCTGTTTTATTTATTGGTAGTTTTGTCACCCGGCACTTTGCAGGTATATTATGGGAGGCAAAATGAAAGAGGGCATGCTGCACTCGGAAGAAGCTGAAAGGTCTGTGATGGTTCTTTAGTTGTTTCGTTCTCAAGGCCACCATCTTCACCTGATCCTCCACAACAAATCTCCATCTACTAGAGAGACTTATCTGTACAATAGGCAGCATCCACTCTATATATATATGTAAGGGCTTAGTCCATGTGTCTGTCTGTCCATAACACTCATGGGGAGGAGGGGAGGGAGGGGAAGTGGCACACAGCTGGATGCAGAGTGGTGACAAAGCAAGGCAATGGGTGACGGTGGCAGCCACCGCATACAAGCTTCCCTCCCCTGCTGCTCCTGGGAAGCAGCAGCAGTGCGGGGTGGTGGGTGGCAGCGCTCTGTCCCCGCCCATCATTCTTGACAGGCAATTTGCTAATGCATGCGCGCGCGCGCGCGCACACACACACACACACACACACACACACACACACACACACACACACACACACACACACACACACACACACACACACGTCCCAGGGGAGAGGGGTGAATCAGGGCGACTGCCCTAGCAGGGTGCAGGGCAGACAGGCCACGGCCCCTTCTGCAGGGCCCACCTAGTGCTGGTGACTCTGCACTGCCGCCACTGACTTCACATCATGCCGCTCACTACCCCACCCACACACACAAGGAGCTGAGTTAGACATCAATAGTCTCCATCACAGAGTTTTAAATATTCTTTTACACATCTTGAGCCCTGGTTATAACGCACTGATAAGGTAAAGACTTGCATCTTCAGTTTGACCACATCCTATGGGAAGTCAGTACAGAGCATGGAAAACAGCCATATTCATCATAGTATTCCCAACAAGAGAAGAAGCTGCATTCTTTACCAGGAGGAGTCTCCAACCACCCTTCCAAAGGCCAATTATTTCATATCTAGGTATATTATCCTGCTGTAACCCAACCAGATAATAACATATTACAAAGGCCAGGTTAAGGTTTGCTAGACTGAGATACACACTTAGCCAATCAGGCAACCCTTTTTGAGACCTTGTTAAATGCATGTCTTCTTTTTACCCATTTCCAAAACAAACCCAAAATTACTGCTGCTCTTACTTTAAGACTGTACTACTTACTTAAATAAAAAAAAAGCAAAACTTGATGTTTTGTGGCAGTTGAATGCATGCCAGTCCACCAGAATAAATCAGGCTTCAACTGGGTATCCCTTTCTCACCAAAAAACAAGCTCATTTCCTGTTGAAGCTTGTTCTCTTAAGATATAGAGCTTCCTATTGTTCTAAACTCTATGGCCCATCCATTTAAATTAACCAAGTAGACCAGTAAATTAAAAAGAAGTGTCAACACAGCTTGTGCTGTTGCCATTCGTATTGGTTTTTGTACTCAGTAACCAAAGAAGCTGTGGTTGGCTAACGTCCTCAACTCTTAAAGTTCAAGAACTGTCCAATTATAAACCTAATAACCCTTTTTCTTGGATATAATAATGTGCAAACATAATAGATCTAGCACAATCCATATTATAGCTCCTGTCTTTTGTTTCCTGTAAGTTTTTCATGACCTATATTCCCTCCATGTATACTTCCACAATTCTGTTCATTACAGAATTAAAAAATTATTGCGGGGAGAATGTACCTTTCAGCACAGTAAGTTATTTATAAGGCTTAATCAATAGCTCCTATGGCAAATTCAGAGGTACTGTTTAATGTTGTACAAGTTTGGTAGGTGGTAAGAAGATGCATATGAGAATTTCAATTGGGATCATTTCTGCGCTGAGGATGCAGGTGTGGAATGCACCAATTTCGATTCCTTTACGCAAATGTGGGTTGTTTGATGCCAGAAATCCTTACCCACAAACAGCGAACTTGAGCCAAAATTCTGGAAGTGCTAGTGTTGTAAAAAAAGTTCTCTTACAAGAATTTTTTTTAAACTAATATACTACAGCGATTATAGAAACTCATCAGAATGACCTACAATACAAGTTTGGTACCCTGTTCCCACCTTACAATTTGCAAAAAAAAGCTAGAATGGCTAAGACACTATTTAAAAGTGTGTAAATGTGGCATAATCTAAAGTAACTTATTGAAGTGGCCCCACTTCATACAAACAGGAGTTTAAGCTAGATTCATATTTGTGCACTGAAATCTAGCTGCCCAGAGCACAACCAAACCAGTGTTAGGTTGGATTACCTTGCATTTCATTCAACATTCTTTGAAAGTATCTTTACATGAAGTGATCTCTCAGCTAACTAGAAGCTTAGGATACATCCCCTTCTATTCCAGATTCCCTAGTTCTGCAGGGTGTCCTTTTGACCTTGACAACCCTTCACAACTAAAGCTAGGCCAATCCCCAAATCTGATTTTTATATAGGATTAGCCTTCCTGCAGACATTACATGTTTTCAAGTGTTTTATATTGTATCTAGAGTTAGTGGCAAAAAAAGTTTTGCAAATAATGAATAATAGATGCACTCAAGAGAGTTCTCATCTGGTTTGATATCAGATTTTAGGGGGTTTTCTTTCTACTAGCAGTAGTTCAACCCAAGGAAGGAAGGAAGATCACATGCAGGCAGGATTTGTTCCTGTGTACCAGGAAGCCAGAAAAAAATACTACCTATCTAGTTTAAAATACAGAAATGTAGATTTTATATTTAAAATATAAATATTGGAACTGTTGATTTATCAATAAAACCTCTCACTGCAATTCATTAGGAGATGCCTTATAAATTGAGATTGATGGGCAGGCACCCTTATTCAGTTACAGTTTCAGAGTCCAAGATTGATTTATTTATTTGCACACGTTCATTGCGCCAAGCTACAAAACACCCCTCAGTCATACTTCTTCTGCTTTCCTTCCCCAGGACTGTAGGGTTATTACTTGTTATTACCGTCAATGAAAGCTGCAACAGCCAAGTCACTGAACAGATGAGACAGGGAACACTAACACTAATGTGCTATTCCAAGATTACATATTTTACAGATAGTGTGAAATCTGAAGGATTTTGAAGTGATTTCAGAATCCAAGCAATGCCACATTATGAGGACCAATTCCTCTCAGCCAGCCTTCCTGTTACAGTTATTACCAGTTTGTTCAGCTGATTAAGTTTCAACATGGGAGCCACATCCCAGCCTAAAAATAAATCATAAGGGAGTTTATTTAAAGTTCAAGAGCTGTGCAGTTAACTTTAACCTAATACTCTCAATTGAGCTCCCTTTTCTCACCCATTATTACTTCTGATATGCAGCCTGCTTGCTAATTAATTGTAAAGAAAAAAAAACCTGGAGGGAAATTGCATCATAAAGAGTCTGAGAATCTCGGAATGAAAATGAGCCATAATCAAATCTCCATTTTGACCTCAAGTGTAGCATTCTCAAAACCAATGGGATTAATAAACCACTTTGCAAAAAGAGACAGACACACAGAAAGACACACACTTAAGCGCTTAAGTCAAGACTTTAAACAATTTTACCCTTTCCTTTTCTTTTTTATTAGAAAAAATTGTCACATCAAGAATTATTCCCCATGGAGGAAAATAAGGTTTTGATTCATCGTTTGCATAGGAGTGGAACTCGGGGGCTCCAAAGGTTCTTCCCTGTCACCAAATTCTTCATTTACATTCTACCTCCTGTGTGTAGTCACACTGCAACCACAGTAAGGAGACATGGAATTGAATGTAAAAGCCTTCGAGTAATCGGGGCTTGTGGTAGAAGTGATACCTTTTATTAGACCAAAAAGATTTTTGCAAAAAAAAAATTTTAACTGTAAGCTTTCAGGCACAAACACCCTTCATCAGACACTGGAGAAGAGACTGGAAAAGTTTTCCTGGGTAGAAATGAAAGCTGGTATTTCATAGAATTTCACAGAGGAGTCAATAGATGGAAACCTCCTCTGGGCAGGCAGTTCTTAGCTGGTAAGGAGTCTCTCAGCTCACCTGTGAGGCTTTAAAATGATGCAAAACCTTTAAGTAATTAAAGAAATGTTTTTGCAAAAATCTTGTTGGTCTAATAAAAGATATCATCTCTATTACGAGTTCTGAAAACCTTTAAGTATACATTTAGCAACTTATTTTTTTAATGCATTTGACCAGCAGGAAACCTGGAAAACATACTAAATTGTTTTCCATCCTCCCTATAAGTAATTTCTGTATGAACCCTCAACCCTGAAGTGAGGAGGGTGCATGGTGTTCAAAGTCTAGTTATTCAGATCTTCACACCTACTTGATGCATTAAACACCTCAAGACATGTCAGGCATTTCCTGCCTTGTTGACACACCCTGGGACCCTTGTGGTGAAATTTCAGCTCTATTCAAATCAGCAGGAAACTTCACATTTGGCCTAAATAGAGCCAAGGTGTCATACCAGAAAAGATGGTTTAAAAAAAGATCTCTACACAAAAACTAACCAGGGTGACAGGAAAGGCCAGAAGGGAACTTCTGCTGAAATCTAACTACCTACTTGTGAGACCTTTTAAAAGCTGAACCATAAGGATGCGTTTTATAGCCATGTTGGCCTGAAACAAAGAGGAATACAAAACTCTAAAACTCTTGGTTTAGAGGTAATACCTTTTATTAGGCCAACTGAACCAAGAGTTTTAAAACCATAAGGATTTCATTTCCCCTCTTCCCCCCACCCCAAGGTGCCAGCAAATCTGCATTTTTATCTCATCTTGGACAAAACATGCATAGCTTAAAACAAGATTGATAGACTGACAGAAAGATCTCAAAGGAATAATAGGTATGGACTCAATGTGCCACCATCCTACATAATCTTTGGTGAAAAAACTTATTTTCAGCTGCTCCTTACACCTAGTGCGTTATTAACCTGTAGTACAGAATGAGCCCCAGGACCTCTTTAGAAGACAGTTATGCCCTTGGGGGCAGGGGCTTCTCAGCTGAGCACAGCCTTTTTTCTTTCAACATGTGGTCAGAAAAGCATTTGGACAGGAAGACAAGGTGCTGAATTTGAGGTTTGTTTGCAGAACATGTGACATGCACCTAAACTTGGTCTTTGTGCAGCCCTCTTCTGTACTATGGGTTAATAATGCACTTGGTGCAAGGAGTAGGTGAACATGAGGGTTTTTACTGGAGACTGTGTACGACAATGGCAGAGTCCAGATCTCTGATTCTATGGGGGGGGAGTGGGGGAAGGTTCATGTATAATTTTTATTATTATTTTTCTTTCTTTTTTTCAGCTATATACATTTTGCCCAAGATGAGCAGAAACTACAGACTGCTGGCTGGCACCTCGGAGGAAAAAAAAAGAAATCCTTACAGTTCTGCTTTTGGGGAAGGGACTTTTAAATTCAAGGACATTATCCAGAACTGTACCCGAAGGCCACCTTCAGAAAGGGGGTCCTGTAGCTATCCTATTTTAATAACTTAACGATCTTCA
>NW_017729034.1:81392507-81393311 GCF_001723915.1 Gavialis gangeticus
TGGGAAGATGGGGCAGGGCAAGGAGAGGCCGGCTGGCGCCTGAGGAATCTTCACTTTTGTTCCCAGCTCAAGGGAGCCAGGCCCATGGCAGCTGAAAAGGGAAGCAAGGGGACACCCTGCAGACAGAGAGGGCGACCTGCCGGCCTGTCTTGTTGTTTGGTTCCCCTGCACACAGCCCTGGTACAGCCGAGGCTTGAGGGGGGTGCTGCACCCCGCTCTCCTGTGAGACAGGGAGAAGCATGATGGGGGGGGGGAACGGGACTCAGCGACCATCTGCCAGGAATGTCATTTGGAGGTGGTTTCCAAGCTGGCGCCCCACACCCCGCACACGCACACACATGCGGACACGGCGTAAATCTAGCCACAGGCACACTGGAGAGGCAAAGAGGCCAATCCCCTAGGAGGCAAGTGCAAGGAGCAGGGCTGGAGTGCTAGAGGAACCCACCGCTGGCATGCACACACGTGTGGACACACACACACAGGCGCACGAGGGTGCACATACCGGAGGGGGGTGAAGCGCACACACACCCAGGAATGCACATGCAGGCAGGAGTGCGCGCGCGCACACACACACACGCGCGCGCCCCTGGGGGGGCAGTGCACACACAGGCACGCGGGCGCACAGGCGGGTACACACACGTACACCCGGGCCGCACCTGGCAGCCGTAGAGCTGGCCGAGCTGCTCCACGATCCACTCCTCCAGCACCAGGCGCTTCCGCAGCTCCTTGCGGTCGTATTTCACCGTCACTTTGCCCTGCTGCTGCCGCCGCTGCTGCTGCTGCACCGGCGCCGCCTCCTCCCGC
>NW_017729034.1:81393825-81395601 GCF_001723915.1 Gavialis gangeticus
GCAGCTTGTCACCGCCGCGGGCGAAGGGACCTGCCGCTCGCGCTCTGGGCACGCCTCTGTATATGTATGGATGTGTGTGTGGCTCTGCATACAGATGGGAGTGTGTGTATGTCCATGCACGCGCGCATGCCTACACACATGTATATATGCATGCATATAGAAAAACACACACACTGTATGCATACGTATATACGCGTACAGATATAGACACCTATGTACATATGTGTATACGTATGTACACATATAAATACACATAGATATATACACGTATATTGATATACATACGGGTATACATGTATACACCCAAACATGCATGTGTATATATATTATATACACACATACACAAATACACACACACGAACGTATGCACATACACACAAAAAATATACACATATGCACACACATATATACACCAGGGCTGTGCGAAACGGCACTGTTCCATTTCGGCTTCAGTCTCGAGGTTTGGACGGAACCGTGTTTTGTTTCAAATTTCAAGTCAAAACAGCCTCACTGTTTCGCTTCATCGTAACAGTGAGGCTGTTTCAATGCTGTTTCAACGTTTCACCTGACCATCATGCTGGGGAAAGGAACTCAGTCCAGTTGGGCTAACTTCCCATCCCCAGCCCGATCGTAGGACTGGTAAGGGGAACTGAGCAATGGGGCTCAGTTCCTTCCCTCAGCCAGATTGCAGTGCTTGGGAAGAGAACTGAGCCAAGGCTCAGTTCCCTTCCCCTGCACTTTGATCAGCTTCCCGCAGCCCAATGGCAGGAGACAGAGCCATAGCTGCGCTCCCGGCTGCTGCTGGGAGCGCAGCCCTCATTCTCCCCTGTCTCTCACCACTGGCTGCTTTGAAACATTTCAGTTAGCCTCATTTTGTTTCAAGGCTGTTTCAAAGCCCATTGTTTCGATTCGATTGCACTGTTTTGAGCTCAAAATGAGTCCAAACAGGGTAAAATCAAAACAGCCGGTGAAATTTCACACAGCCCTAATATACATGCTTGTATATGTAAATACACACATATATAAAACACACATATATACATACATTTACACACACATACATATACACACACAAATACACATGTACACACAAACATATACACATGAATACGCACTATATATATAAACAGACATATATACACACAAATACATACACTCATATACATATGTACACGCACACACATACCCATATACTCACATATATACCCAAACAAAATTAGACACACACACAGATATATTTATACTCACACACATATACACACAAACATATACACGCTAGGGGTGCACCGATAGAGATTTTGGGGGCCGATA
Organism: Gavialis gangeticus; assembly: GCF_001723915.1. Taxonomy (NCBI): domain Eukaryota; kingdom Metazoa; phylum Chordata; order Crocodylia; family Gavialidae; genus Gavialis; species Gavialis gangeticus. The sequence goes on from NW_017729034.1 coordinate 81,395,137, forward strand.
CTGACAGTCAGTTTTTAAGGAGGCATATCAGCCGATACTGATTTGATTTCCAATACAGCATGGAGAGCTGCATGCAGCTGGTAAGTCTGTTGTAGTGGAAGGGGAGGGGGGAAGGAAGAGGTGAGGAGCAGATCAAGGCCCCTGCGGTGAGGGAGAGAGTGGGGCAGGGGCTGAGGTAGGTGCTGCCCAGCCAGGGTGGGGCGGGGTGCAGGATGGAGCCACAGCTTGTCCAGGGGGGTACAAGGGAGGGGGCAGCTCCTGTGCCCCCTGGATCAAGGCAGGACAAGCTGCAGCTGTGGGCTGGGAAGGGGCTGTGGTGGGCTGTTCCCAGTGAGGGCTGGGTCACAGGCAGCAGCACTGGGAGGGCTATGGGAGGGTGGGGCTGCAGCCACCCCAGAATTCACCATAGTCCCCCACAACCCCCTCTCCTAGTACCACTGCCACCTGCCCCAAGTGCAGCCTCAG
>NW_017729034.1:81396012-81396400 GCF_001723915.1 Gavialis gangeticus
CCCCTTCCACCACAACAGACTTACCAGCTGCACGCAGCTCTCCATGCTGCTAGGCTAAACTCCTTGCCACCTACATGCTGTGCGGTGGCTGCACGCATGCACAGACATTTATCGGTCAAATTATCAGCCATATCAGGCTGATTTCTGACACGCTCAATTTCTTTATGTCGGTGCCAATCCAATATCAGACCAATGTATCAGTACACCTCTAATACACACACATATCTACAAATGTATATATTTACATACATACACACAAACTATACATACATCTATATATGTGAACATATATACACACAAAAATCCATATAGGCACTCATATATACAGAGAAACACACACACATAAAAATACATGCAAATATAAACACACATAAAAATGATCACATGA
>NW_017729034.1:81401400-81402212 GCF_001723915.1 Gavialis gangeticus
CCGGTGAAATTTCACACAGCCCTAATATACATGCTTGTATATGTAAATACACACATATATAAAACACACATATATACATACATTTACACACACATACATATACACACACAAATACACATGTACACACAAACATATACACATGAATACGCACTATATATATAAACAGACATATATACACACAAATACATACACTCATATACATATGTACACGCACACACATACCCATATACTCACATATATACCCAAACAAAATTAGACACACACACAGATATATTTATACTCACACACATATACACACAAACATATACACGCTAGGGGTGCACCGATAGAGATTTTGGGGGCCGATACTGACAGTCAGTTTTTAAGGAGGCATATCAGCCGATACTGATTTGATTTCCAATACAGCATGGAGAGCTGCATGCAGCTGGTAAGTCTGTTGTAGTGGAAGGGGAGGGGGGAAGGAAGAGGTGAGGAGCAGATCAAGGCCCCTGCGGTGAGGGAGAGAGTGGGGCAGGGGCTGAGGTAGGTGCTGCCCAGCCAGGGTGGGGCGGGGTGCAGGATGGAGCCACAGCTTGTCCAGGGGGGTACAAGGGAGGGGGCAGCTCCTGTGCCCCCTGGATCAAGGCAGGACAAGCTGCAGCTGTGGGCTGGGAAGGGGCTGTGGTGGGCTGTTCCCAGTGAGGGCTGGGTCACAGGCAGCAGCACTGGGAGGGCTATGGGAGGGTGGGGCTGCAGCCACCCCAGAATTCACCATAGTCCCCCACAACCCCCTCTCCTAGTACCACTGCCACCTGCCCCAAGTGCAGCCTCAG
>NW_017729034.1:81402863-81412571 GCF_001723915.1 Gavialis gangeticus
CCAACCAAAACCCCACTTCAGGTGTCTCTCCTGGGGTGCCTATATCCAACCAACCCCTTTCTGGACCACACCTGTAAGGCTGGGGTAATGGCTGCCACCACCTGGGCTCTGGTCTCTGTTACAGACGCTGCAGACCTTGTGGGTGCTTAGCTTACTGGTAGTATTTCTGGGTGCTCCGTATAGCCTGGAGCCACCCAGGAATTTTTTAGGTAGGGAAGGATCACATGATATGTATCTACATACACATATATACACACACAAACATCCATACACACCCCTACATACATATACACACAGACAAACAGACTCCCCCCCACACACACACATACATACATATAGGCATAGGGCATAGATTTATACACGCCCACACACATACACACCAGACTGGAGGCACCCCTCCATAACTTTTAGAAATTGAGCAGCACCCAGTTTCAAAAATTAATTCATATATTATAGGGCTGACCTCCTTGCCAAGAGCTTCGCAGTGGGGGTGGGGAATCGGCCAGGCAGGGGCAAGCTGGAGCCTGTGCTTATCTGCTTAATTTATCTGCTTATCTTCTCACAGCATGCTTATCTCCTCACACTGCAGCACAGCACCCTTCAAAAAATCTGGCATCACACCAAGGTGTCCCAACACCCTGGTTGAGAATCACTGGTTTATAAGGTGCAAATCTACCCTGCTTTCTACTTGACCTCAGACTGACAGGGCTAACTAGTCTCCTAAAGGAGCAGCTGTGTCAGCCCCTCATCACAGGATCATAAAATAGAGCTGAAAGGGACTTCCCAGTGTCATCTAGTCATCCCCCTGGGAGTCATGGCGCAAGAAGGCAAGGTACCACCACAGGCAGGGGGTCTCAAGTTAACCCAAAGTGGGTGCATCTACACATGCACAGCTGCTGCGCAGTACGGGCATACATCTACATGTGCATGCACATACTGTGTGGTAAGTATGGTGACATACGCCAACTTGCTACATGCATGATGCAGGTAACAAATTTATACCTGCTTAGTTACTGCACAGTAAGGCATGTGTAGATGCCTTACTGCACAGTAACACTGTGTATCTGGACTGACGTGGGAGTAACTTTATTCCTAAGTTGGTCCACACAGAGCGTTACTGCACTGTGACACCTACGCATGTAGGCTCCGAGCTAAAAGCTGCTTACTGCACAGTAACTTACTGCACAATAAATGCACATGTAGACATGCCCAGTGTGTTTTTTCCCTTCAGGATGCTGCTATCTCTCTTCTTTTAACAAGCACTTTGTGGTTTTGCTTGGGTGCAACTCCTCTTGCAGCCCAAGACAACTTAGCCTCAGGGAGGACTGCAGAGTGTGGCCTTTTTGTCCAGTGCTGGTCTTGGGAGCAGAGAAGTGGGGAAGGGACATTTTGTCTTCATGCTCTTGGGCTAGCAGACGTGGCCCCAACTCACCCAAAGTCAGACTGGTCTGTCTCCAGCATAAGAAGGAAAAGAGATATAGGGTTATTTTGGGAGTTTGTTGTTACCTGTGTCCCCCTCTGTTAGCTATAGCATTTGCAAAGGCAAAATGTCCCTTCAAGTCCAAAGGTTTCTTTCTATAGCCTTCCTAAAATTGCCTTGAATAATAAAGTATGGCAAGGGCGTAGGTTGTAGCGGTGTTGGTCTAATATAGGCATACAAGGTTCTTTGGGTAAATCCAATATCTTTTATCAGACAAACTCAAACAGTTGGAAAAATTCTTCATAGCAAGCTTTCGGGCACAAACACCCTTCGTCAGGCTGAGGGTGTTTGTGCCCAATGCTTTCTTAGCCTGATGAAGGGTGTTTGTGCCCAAAAGCTTGCTAAGATGACTTTTTCCAACTATTTGAGTTGGTCTAATAAAAGATATTGGATTTACCCAAAGAACCTTGTCGAAGTATGGCAAGCACTTTCTCAGGAACACCTTCATGCACATTTTCAAGGCAATTGCCAAATTACTTTAGATGATCAGCATAGATGTCTAACAAACCTTTACAGCAGTGGCAGTTAAGCAAATGTTCCTTCTCCTGGTTCACACAATTATGCATGATATCAAACATTTGCCAAAGGACTGCAAGTTAGTGTACATGGCACTTTTGCCATTTGATAATCTTTTCTCTAAAATTCTAATGCTTTTTCCACCCAGAGTAGGCTCCTCTGACAATCTATTATGTAGCTTTCCAATTGTATCTGTCAAGTGTGAAGTCAGCAATCTATTATCTATGCACATTTAAAAAAAATAATTCTGCTGCACCACACAAACTCTAGATACTGGAAAACTAAAATGGTGATTAAGCTAATTTTCTTTTCTAGAGGTGGGCAGAATGTTTCCATTGCAGTGAACTCAAATAGTTCAATTTAATGGAATTTTTATCATAATTAGCAAATCAAAACATTTTTCTCTAAAATACACCGTTTAGGCTTAGTGGCTTCATTTTTTATATTAGATTATTATACCTAAGAAGGCTTTCTTGAAGCATTTACTGGAGGAGGTTAATTCACTGTAGGTTTAAAAACCAGGTTAACAACCTCATATCATATATCTGCTTATGACTAGCCAGCATAATTCACTGTCTAATAGGGTCTTCCAGGTCACCATTAGCAAAGATACTAGTAACAGAGGTTTAGTTTATGAATATTTCAGGATCAATCCAATATTCTACTTCATGGAAGTACTGGCATTTCTCCAGTGTTTCCATCAGTTTCTTGTCTACTCTGGAATCTCAGCCACAAATGTAACTGCAGCAAGTGAACTGCTCTGATATAAAGCACTAACAAAGATATAGTTTACACCTGTGCCATGCAATTTACCCCAATGCCACCTGCATAATACTAGAAGTATTCTGGGGGGGGGGTTGTTTGTTTGTTTGGGTTTTTATTTTTACACACTCCTTTCACGGGTTGACCACAGCAGAAGCCAGGGTGCTGAAAAGAGTAAGCCAGCGCTGATCAGAGTTGCTTTTAGATGCCTAGCTGATGCATCTTGCTTATGTGCGGTACCGTAGCAGGGGGGAGCGGGATGACCACCCCGGGCACCGAAGCAAAGGGGTGCCAACAGGCACTGCCCAGCCAGAGCAAGACATGGGACAGAGCCACAAACGGCTCGTTTGTGGGGGGCGAGGGTTGGGGGAGGGTGGCTCCTGCTGCTGCATGCACTTCTGGGCAAGCATGGAGGGGCATGTGCCCCCTGGAGCTGCGCACAAGGCAAGGGCAGGCTGCCGCTGCAGGCTTGTCCCAGACACCAAACTTCCTTGGTATGGTACTGCTTACCTGCTCAGTGTAAAGCTGATCAGCACATGTAAGGTCTGAGAACAGTTTTCCCTCAGGTCAGACTGGCACAGAAACTGGAGAGTGTTCCTTGGCTGTGTAGCCTGAAGCATGGTTGTCATCTGAGACCTTTCACCTAATCAATTTCCTACATTTGCACAGGCCTTGAGCGCTCTGGTGATACCTTGGTCTCTCTTCTTCTGTGCCCATAGTACACAATTTATTATTCTGCTGAGTGAAACGTTTTAATCTAACTGAAGTCTCTAAGCTTAAAAGTATCTGGGTGAAATGTAATGGTTATGATATACAGGAGATAAACTGATATGATCTAAACCAGGGGTATCCAACCATTTTGAATGTGGGGCTGGATCAAGAACTTTATCACTCAGTGGGCCGGCAGGAGCGGGCGCTCAGACAGCCTGTCCAGTCCAGCTGTGGCCTGGGGGGGCAGGGGTCAAGGGGCACCGCCTGACCCCACCGTGTCCTCCCTACCATCTGGGCGGCCTCGAGGATGCTTCCACACCTGCGTGCCTGGGCTCAGCAGCCGGGGGACATGCAGGGACCCTACAGGGGGGTGCAGGATGTGCAGGGATATCCCCCTGCTCCCTGTCCCCCAGGGCAGCCCGAGCCCGACCAGCAGGGATCCCTCCCTCCCCAGGGCCACAACTCACCACCCCCAGCATGATGTCTGCAGGCGCAGGAGGATGCGGGGAGGCGGGAGTGGTGCCAGTTTCCCGCCCCAACAACTACAGCCACAGCAGCAGCAGCGGCAGCAGCATCTCCCGTGGGCCCATCCGCAGCATCCCTCCACGCCGGCATCCACACCCCTTCACCCACCACCCACTGCACCGTGACCTGCTCTGGCCCATGTGGCCGGCAGGGACTGGTGCAGGGCGGGGTCGGCATACAAATGAGGAAGGGAGGGGCGGGGCTAGGAAGGGACACCGTGAAATGAGGGGGAGGGGAGGAGCTGCACTGTGTCGGCAACATCAAGCTGATGCGGTGCATGTGGGAACCTTGTCCCTTCCCCAGCCCTTTAGCAGCCATTAGGAAGCTGCTGAGGGGCTGGGGAGGGACAAGGGGTGGGAACAAAAGTAAACAGTGTTTACTTTCCTTTCCTGTCGCAGCACCTTGGGCCTCAGAAAACGGGTTGGCAGGTCGCATGGCGGCCCATGGGCCATATGTTGGACAAGTCTGATCTAAACAGTCCCTAAGCCCTAAGCTTTTCAGTCAGGAAAAAATAAATGAACGTCGGATTTTCAGATTTGGTTGCATAAGAGTTAACCTCCAAAACCCATTTTCCAACTATTTAGCTGGTTTGATAAAAGATATCACCACCTACCCAAAGAACCTTGTCTGCCAACTTCCAAAATCCATACTTAAGCACATAGCCACCTGCAACTCATATTGACATCAATGGAGCCTGGGTCACAGGCGGAGCTTGAAAGATGCCTGGCACCTATGTTTTCCCCCTTTCTCTCATACAGAGTTGCTTCCTGATAAGAATTTAAATATGAACTTTGTTAAGTCTTCCATAGTCGATCCTTTTAGAGGAAACCTACAGTTAGTCTGAGCTTGTGAGGATCTGAAAAGAGAATTACCATTTCCACTCTGGGCTGCAGCTGTATAATTCTTCTTAGCTTTTATAAATATGGACATGGATAAATAAAATAAGAAAGATTTATTGTCTGTAACTGCTTCTTATGGTTATAGAAACCAAAAAGATGATGAGGTTTTAAAGGAGAGGAGTGGCTGTCTTTTAAACTTTTATGTTTTGAGAGACCTATAATTTGCATCTTAAGTTTTGTTATGCTGAAAGTCTGATCTAGAGTTCCTTATCCATATAGTTTACAACTTGACTTCACAGCTAAGAAAGGTTGTTTTTCTTTTCTTATGTTTTCTTCGGGCAGGCTGGGGCGTTTTCTCATTTTTGTTGGGGGGGTTTTTGGTCTCTATCAAACCCTGATAGACAGATTTCAGTCACAGTTATTAGCATTTGGTACAGTACAACAGATGTCTCCCCAGGAGGCTAACTACATTAAAAATAGCCTGAGGATTTAAACTGGTCTTATAGCCCTCCTTCCCTTAAGGGGAGTAAAGCAGGAAAAAAATCCCCAAATTAAAATGACACAACAGGATTTTTTTTTTAAAGGCAATAGAGTACTTTCCGTGTATCTCAGCTGTGGGCAGAAGCCTGAGCATTTTGTTCCCCACTGTAGCAAGTATCAGGTAGGTGAGCAGCTTAAGTACTCTTATCTGCACTAAGTGTGATGCTCCCAAGATGTCACTTCAGTACCTTTTCAGTATTGAGTTAACAAGACACTATAATCAGTACAGGCATTAAAAAGTGGCACTTGCCATTCAGGAAAATACTTAAAAAAATTCTAAAAGTAGAAAATGAGGTACTGGAGAATATTCAACTCATTTCCTCAGAATCATCCTTCAGAGTTGCATTTTTTAAATAATGTACAGTGGTTGGTGAATGTGTGCAAATGAGGAACTTGTAGAGCTGCCAGCATTCTTATGTGCAGTTGGGTTTTCATGCATTTTCTGAAGAAAATATATTCTCAGGAAGCCAAGAGGAAAATGCTGCCAAGAATCTTGATAACAATTCTCCTTCAGCTGAAAGGAAGATCTAGTTGCTTGAAAGTCAAAACTTCAGCAGAAACTTTTAGATATGCATATAACCTGGAAATGAGCAACACTGCCATGTGAATTCGATTTACACCATTTGCTCCTGAACTTCTTGTGTCGGGTGTAAGAGATGGCCATCTGTTAGAGAAAAAGTAAAACTACACACATTTTCTCAAGGACAATTTTCAAGGTCACCAATGAGAAACTTGTGTGGGAGGGTGGCAGGGCACTGCAGGTGCCTGCCACTTTAAGGGCCTGGAGCTGGCAGCTGCCAGGTGCCTGATGAGAGCAGCTGTTTCGAGCCTAGGTCTGCCCATATAAACAGGGCAGTTTTGCTGCTGGACGCCAGGCAACAACATTGCCGGGCTGCAGGTATCATCTGGAGGTAAGGGAGGAGCTGTAGGGGGATGGTCAGGAGGCTCCTGGTCCTGGGCATGACCTAAAACTGCACCCTGCCAGGAGTGGGTGGCCTGGTGGGGCTCAGTGGTGCAGGAGCCCCCAGGAAGTGCCAAGCCAGTTACCACCCTGGTGAAAGGCAGGTTGGGGTGCCATAACCCCTAGCCCCCACAACCGGCTGGGTTACCCCTTGTTCAGAGGGCCTGGAGGGTGGACCCCCGGAGAGAGAGAAAAGGCCATAGGTTCACACCTATCTGAACTTCCCCTGACTGGTCAATGCTGGGGCAGGACCGGAAGAGTCAAAGGGCCAGGGGCCCACCGCGAGGAACGCCCAAGAGCTCCTCGCCTGGGGTTCCAGCTGGCCTGGAGGTGGGCCAGGGCTAGTGAGCCAAAGGTCCCAGGGGGACCACACCCGTGAGGGGGAAGCAGTTCAGGGAGCCATGTTTGCTGAGGATGAAGGCGGATTAGGCCGCTGGAATGGAGGGATCATAGAGGGGTTCAACACTAGGATTATGGGGCCCAGCATGGGGCCGGTGATTGTGAGAACATCTGGATGCCATTTGTGAGGCTTGGGCTGTGGTGTAGGGGAGGAACAGAGCTGCAGATAGCACCCCTTGGCATCAGGGCAAGAAATGGGCAGCCTCCCGCTTGATTAACAACAAGGCTTGGCGGGCAAGAAGGCAGGCGATTAGCCCAGAAACAGGTGGGTGGGCCACTGGGAAGTCGGCCCTGAGAGGCCCCCTTGTTACAGGGAGTGAGGGGAAAAAAAGTCTTCCCCTGTACCTCCAATTCCTGTTCCACTTTCAAGCTTGATGAGAAGAACACATTTAAGATGCCACAGAAGCATGGCTTCATAGATGAGGATCTTCCAGTAGCTACATTATCCCGTCAAAATTATGTTTCATCTATCATTGATCAAATAGCTCCAAAACCCCCTAAAATCCTGCATTCCCTCTGCCTGCAGGTTGCCAGGCTCAGAACCAGCAGTGGATGTAGGAGCAAATCATGGGAAGAGGATTCAGTTCTTAAAAAGGCAGCTTAAGTGGTTAGAACCAATTCTGGGCACCAGTGAGATCTATCAGCTCCCTATTGGGCAATTCAGATGAAGCTGTAGAAAGAAAAATAAAATGAAGGAGAAATGCCAATGAAAGGGATTGAATTTTCTGAAGACAGTGAATTCTAATTGTAGGCAGGAGACAATGGATGTAGAGAAATGTCTGCTTGCCTCAGAAATTTTTTGAAACACATATGCAGCCTTCTTACTCCATTAACTTGTGTCAGTCCCTAGAATCAGGAGGAAGAAGCAAAATGAAGTGATAGGTAGAATAATGAAAAGGAAGAGCAAAGCAGAGGAAACTATGAACTGCAAGTGCATTTCTACTTCACAGTGTTGCTTTTTCCTCTGCTAACCTCCTGCCTTTCTCTCCTCATTTTATGTGAGTGTTCATTCCTTTTTTTATCTTATCCCAGCTGTTCTATACTCTGCTCCACTCCTTCTTTTCCCTCGCTCCCTCTACAGCCTGTTCTGCATCACCGCTGCCCTAGAATCGTAGGCCCCTTACACTATTTTTCTGAGCAAGCAGGCCCCTGAAAATGCTTTACAGTCATGACATAATACACATGCATGGCTTCAGATGGCTTTTAAAATGGCTGTGTGAGAAAAATTAACCCTCCTCAAATCAGGTAATAGATTAAGGCTCTCTAAAGCAGAGTGCCTTATGGAAATTGCATTCCCTCAAAGGTTATTTTTCCCGCTTTGCAGGGCCAGGCCAGACTGGGCTGGTGCTCCTGCCAACAAATTGGTATTTGTTGGGCTGTCAGCAAGGAAAGGAGGGATAGGAAGGGGAGGGAGCAGCACAGAGCTACCATCTGGCCTTTGCCAGTGGGGAAGGAGGTGGAATAGAGCCCCCTTTCCTCATGGGCCTGGACTGGCTTCCCCCAATACCCTAACAGGGGTAGCTGGGGCGGGGGGAGGAGGGGAGTTATGAAGTGAAGCGGCCCCATTACACTCCAGGACCCCCTCAGCTCTGGTGAGGCAAAACCTAGCTGGCAACTCCGTGCTGCTCCTTCCCTCTCTCCCTCCCACCCCTGCTGACAGCTCCAGAGCTGGGGTGGGCTGGGCTGGGAAGACAGGCAATTTGACAGCCTCCTTGGAGGCTGCTCGAGTGCCCCTGTCTGTTGGCCAGGGCCAATGCAGGCAGGCTCCAGCCCCCACAACACAACAGGTAAATGTCTCTTGGGTGGTGGGGGAGGGGCTCTAGCTCATGGCACTTTGTATAAAGTGCCATGAGTTACAACATGGCCTGTAAGGTCTGTAGCAGGCATGAGCAAAATACGGCCCACGGGGCCCCTAAAAAATTTACAAAGTATTTATCTGCTCCTGGCTGCCTGTCAAAGATGACAGGAGTCAGAGGCAGTAGGACCCAGGGGGAGCCTCAGCAGGAACACAGCAGCCCAGCCCTGCCCTACCCCAGCTATTTCCCTGCCTTTCTGCCCCCAACTGCTGCAGCACCATGTGGCTTCCGGCTGCATTGCCAGACTAGGGAGACAGGATCACAGCAGTTCCATGTGTGTGTGTGTGTGTGTGTGTGTGTGTGGGCTGAGTCCCACACGCACACCCTACCATACACATGCACCCACACCCCCCTTCACAGTGCCATACCCACACCTCCTCACACACCCCAGCCACCATCCTCCCACACACGCATGCCCCCCATAAACCCCATACCCCACATATCCACACACATACCCCATGCTCCCTGAACCTGCACCCACACACCCCCACATTTATCCACCCCCTACAGGCACACCCACAGCCCCCCACAAACCTATATCCCCCCCACTATATACAAGAGTAAGACTTAACTTTAAGTTATTATATACAATCACCTCTACATACACTACACAAACACATGTAAGTCAGGACAAAAATATTTTTTGAAATCAAATTAATGAATGTTTTAGATGTTTGCTTTTTAGAATATAATTTGGTATTTCTCTGGTTCTGACATGGCAAAAAACCCTTGCTGAAAGGAGTACTTCCGGGGGCAAGGGGAGGGACTTCTGGTGGCAAAGGTCAGGGATTGGGGCAGGACTTCCAGTGACAAGATAGTGACCGGCAGGTGGGGTACCTGCCGAGGGGCAGGGCTACCCAGGTGGCCAAAACTCAGTAAGAGGCCCTCCACCCAAAATAATTGCCTACCCCCGGTCTGTAAACACCCATAAAATAATAGAAAATGAGGGTCAGAAGGGACCTCAGGAAGTCATCTGGTCCAACCACTGCTCAAACAGAACTATCTCCAACTAGATCACCCCAACCTAGGTTTAGTCTAGCCAGGTCTTAAAAACCTCCAAGGATAGAGATTCCACAAGGTCTCTGAGTAGCCTGTGTTTTATTACCCTCCCAGTGAGTA
>NW_017729034.1:81417571-81424863 GCF_001723915.1 Gavialis gangeticus
GACTGAGGGACCTGAACCTATTCAGCGTCAGCAAGAGGAGGCTGAGGGGGGGACCTGGTGGCTGCCTACAAACTCATGAGGGGAGATCGTCAGCAAATAAGAAAAGCCCTATTCTCCCCAGCACCACCTGGGGTGATGAGGAACAATGGTAATAAGCTGATGGAGAATAGGTTTAGGTTAGAGATCAGGAGGCAATATTTTACAGTCAGGGTGGCCAGAATCTGAAACCAACTTCCTAGGGAAGTGGTCCTCGCCTCTACCTTGGGCAAATTCAAAAAGAGGTTAGATGATCACCATCTGGGGTCTGGTGAACCCAGCATTCATTCCTGCCTGTAGCAGGGGGTCAGGCTATATGATGTGTTCAGGTCTCTCCTGACCCTAGCTACTGTGAAACTATGAAAACAAGGGCATATTGTTGACTTATATTCAGCTCATTGTCCACTGGAACCCCCAGGTTGTTTTCTGCAGAGGTGCTGCCCAGCTAGTCAGTCCCCAGCCTGTACCACTGCATGGGATTGTTCCATCATAAGTACAGCACTTTGCATTTCTCTCTATTGAACCACATGAGATTTCTTTTGGTCCAATCCTCCAATTTGTCGAGGTTTCTTTGAATCTTAGCCCCACTCTCCAGTGTATCTGTTACTTCCCCACTTGGTGTCATCTGCAAACTCGCTGAGGATGTACTCCATCCCATCTTCCAGACAGTTGATGAAAATATTGAACAAAACTGGTCCCAGGACTGAACCCTGAGACACTCCATTTGATACCAGCTGCCAACTAGTACTAGTACTAACCTGCTACAGAGTTTATTAGTTTCCTGTGGCCTAACAGGTTCACACATGAGTGGCCAAGATGTTCCCTGTGGAGCTAATTAGTCTACAGCAAACATCCCATGTAGACATGTGTCTGTAAGGAAGAAGGAAAGAGTTTGAGGAAGCATACATACAGATATAGCCACACATGCATTTCCCTACCCTAATAGATTGCAATTCTTGCCATGAACAACATGTGCCCCCGGAGGCTGGGGGGGCACGGCAACCACCTGTAGGTGGCGGTGGCAGCGGAGGCATGGCAGAAGGGAGCTCCCGCAGGCAGCCACAGCAGTGTTGGCAGTGGGGGGAGGACGATTGTCAGCAGTCGATTGCAGGGGTGCACTGCCAATCTCGGGGTGCACATGCACCCGTGTGCACCCCCTATGTGTTGCCCCAGATTCTTGCAATTTCAGAGCACAGGAACTGCTCCTTACTTGTATACCATTCAAGACATCCCAAAGAAGCCAAGGAAGTAGTGTGATCTCACAAACCTATTCTCCTTATGCACCAACCAACAAAGCCAATCTCCCAGGCAGGCTGCCTTTTGGAGAGAAGAGTAGGAATTTCCTCTGAGGCAGAATTCTTCCCAGATCTCCATTCACATGGTACATGGCCACACTGTACCTACCACTGGCACTATTGAATGCTATATTAGGGTGAATAATCTGTGATTATTTGTGTATATGTTGCCATTCATCCTTTCACTGATGAATATTTAAGGTAGCTTCCTTTTTATGGAGAGGGCTGGTAGGAAGGCAATCAATAAAGTAAAGGCTTTGAAAAAAAACCCACACACACATACACAGCAGTGACAGACAATGAAAATCACATAGCCTCTGGTAATATTGATTTCTGTTGTGCCCTTGAGTCTAACTGTGTACAAGTGCCACTATTAACTCTTTGATGCAACATACAAGGCTCAGCATCAGTTTGGACATACATAAAATGTGTTTATTATTCTGCAACAAGAAAAACAGGACAGATATGACGAAAGAAATTTAGGGCTGCACTTGGACTGTAAAATATGCCACATCTGAAGTTGACCCCATGGCTCATCAGCAAGGTTTGAATGTAGACTGTTCCTATCAGTGGCACAGACATGTTTCATTTGAGCTAAAGGAATAATTAGTGTAAGACCAGTAGCGATAAGGTGTTATCTTCTAACTGGATCATCCGGTAAAGAAGGATGCAATGTGCATTATCAATAGGTTAAATAATTGTTTGCTAGGCAGCAGTGGAATGCTGGGGCTCAAGAGACCTGCCTGGATTGAAACATGACATGTTAGAGCAGACAGCTGCCAGTTGGGATCCTCAAGTACTTTTAATTGTTTGTACTTACAGAATGGTCACTCATTTGTGTGTCCAAAACTACTTTGCTGAAGTGGGTGTACAGAATGCACTCTGGTATCTACATAGCATCATCATGCTCCTAGGGCTGGTATAGCCAATTTGAAATGTAGCATGATTGAATAGACCCCAAATCTATTCCTAGTTATGATTAAAGTAATCTTATGCAGCCTCACAGATTCTCAGCTACTACTGTTTATGTAAAAGGTAGGAATGATGCCTGCCTGCCTAGTACAGTAAGCAGCTAGGTCTTTGCTGTATGTCAGGGTTAACTGGCGGCCCTCAGGCAGCACGCACCCCAGACTCCTACCTTGCTGCCACTCCCCCATCACTACAGCTGCTACTGCAGCCAGAACCTCTAGTCTTCTCTCCTTCCCTCAATTTTGCAGGTAGATCACGGAGCTGGCCACCGTTTTCAGAGGCTAATTGTGCCAAACTCCCCCATGCAGCTGACTGGCCAAGAGGTTCTAGTGACCCCACCACCCGGCTGATTGCATGACAGGCAGCCCTCTCAACCAATCAGTGGAGGGGCAGCAGCCATCTTAGCTGCTCCCCTTAGTGCTGACAGCCCTCCGCCCCCCAGCCCCGCCCAGCAGGATGCACAGCCAGGTCACAGAGGCCTTGAGGACTGGTGGCTCCCTCTGGGGAGCCATCATTTTATTTTCCATAAGACTTTTTTTTCCCCCACAGATTTTGCAGACCTTGTACAATTTCATGGTTGATGCCCAAAATCTGCAAAATCACAAATTGAGTAGGTCACTACCTATGGTTCATATTAAGGCAGCCTCTGGGGTGGCCCACAAGCCACTTAGAAGGTGGTTGCAATGAGCACAGCCTAGTGCATATTCCTTTAAGATAAACGTTATTTTGACAGGGGAAAACAGTAAGCAGTCATGATGACTGGTTGGTGCAATCAACTCAGCAAGGCCTGAGGAAAAACTGTGGTATAGTTGATAGAGGTGTGCAAAATGGGCCCTACCTGATTCAGATTTGGCCCAAATCGGGGACAGTGATTCGATTTGTTGATTTGGATCACTGTCCCTGATTTGATTCAGCTGAATCCAAATCTGAAGATTTGACACTGATTCAGAGAATCAGTGATTTGGCCATAGACACAGCTTTAAAAGTTTTTTCTACATACCTTGAGGTTCCAGGCATGGCTCATAAACACTGCAATGCTGGGACAGACGGAGAGTCTCACAGGAGTGTGGGAAGTGGGGCCCCTGCACGTTCTTGGAGGCGAACCTGAAAGTGGACCGGAAGTACTTCTAGTCCACTTCTGGGTCCACGGGGGAGCACGCTGGGGGGCTCCCCCACCACCCCCCAGCTTGGTGATCAGCCACAGGGGGACCCCAAGTGCCCCCCCCAGACCCAGGAGGCACCAGTTGCCAAGCCAGAGGGATGCAGAAGGGCCCCTGCATGCTCCCCAGTGGACCTGGACATGAACTGGAAGTGCTTCTGGTCTACTTCTGGGTCTGCTACCGAGCATGCTAGGGAGCCCCCCATGCTTCTGTGGGATGCTCCATGCACCCCAGCATTACAGCATTCACAAGCCACCTGCTACCTAGAGGTATGTAGAAAAAACATTTAGAGCTGTGTCTATGTCCGAATAGCCGAATCTCTCTGAATCGATTCAGAGGGTTCTGATTCGATTCAGATTCGGAGATTCAGCCACTGAATCAGGCCAAATCAAATCAGGGACCAAAGCTTCACACAGCCTTAACAGTTGAAGCACTAAAAATTTTGGAAGAGTGGAACAGGTTCTACTGCTCATGTACAAATGGCAGGTTCTGAATGGATTTTCATTAGGATAATAAAAAGCTTTTCTAACCTCAGAATCCCCTTTGTCAAGCTCAGAGTTGGTTCTCTAAACCCACTCATTCAACAAATGCTGAGTACTAAACCACTAAAGAAAACAGATCGACAAATAGCAGCAACTAACCTATTTTTATCACTTCTGCTGTTTTCCAGTAGACCTTTACCAAATAGAATACACAAGCTCTACTTAAATGTATATAATTTAACTAAATAACTTGTTTGTGCATATAACAATTCTCCAGCTCGTGTGTGACCTCAACTGTCTATGCAGCCCTTCCACCGTCCTTAATAATGTAGTTGCTCTATTTAGGGGTCAGCAACCGAAGGCCAGATACAGCCCACAGAGCCATTGGATCCAAGACAGAAAAGGGTCTTCTGTGGCCTTCAGCAACAAGAGGTTTTGCTTGCAGTGCACTGCACCACACCACAGCTGGGCAGCAGAGAGAAATGCCTGAAGATGGTGGTGGCAGTAGATGAGTCTTAGTGCCAGCATGGTCAGGAGAGGTATGGGGATAGTGGGGACAGGAAGAGGAAGACTGCTGTCTGTCTAGTTCATCCAGTGACTAATGCAAGACAAAGAGCAGGTGGGAGGGGACAGGAGCAAGGACCAGATATCCTCTGTAGCAGGGCAGTGACCTTCTGGCTACTACAGGCGGGTCCAGTCTAACTATACTCAGAAAGATAAATCAAGTTGTGCAGTGGGGAACAGGATCCAAGATCTATGTAATGGCATTCACATGTTGATTTTAGGTAGCTAATTAGCACTTATCTGCCTAAAAGGGAGTTGGACTTGAGTCCATGTGCTTACGTAAAGGATCATTTTGGAATACATATTGGAATATATACATTAGTAATAATCTTAAGTAGTAAGCTTGGTTTTAATCATCCGTCACTGAGATAGTAAATCACTTTTCAAAATTTTCAACGTGGTACAGCTTATCAAATACATGTGCACATTTGCAATAAGCCTCCTTAGCCAAGAGGCAAGGATTTCTTAGAGTGATATCTTTTACTGGACCAATTATGTAATTGGGATAAAAATCAGACAAGCTTTTGAACGCAAAACATTCTCTCTCAGATGCATACACAGACTAATAGATCTATAAGAGCACAGCCATCAAATACCTAATTTGGGTCCTCTGCCTAATTTATTTTCCTTTTACAAGTTAACATTTAATTATGAGAAGGAAAAAGGAATATTAACCAGTCCAAAGGACACACAGAAACTATGCTACTTTATTCTACCACTTGGAGCTTTTAAGCACCATTTTTTAGTTTGGATATCAGTACTTCATAGAACTCTCTCTAAGGTGGGTGTGACTGAGTGTCCCCTGGGGATGCCATAGCACTGCTTTCATGGGTCATTCAGCCTTCACTCCTGCCTCTCAGGGTCTTCCCTTGATGTCTCACCTGCCACACCTTGTTGTTAATACACAGGGACGGCTGCCCTTTAGAGACTAGTGAGCCTTAGGTGCTCTTCCTAGTCCTTTCGTTGCTACTCTGTCAGCTTAATTTGGCCTGCTTGACTTGGGGCTCAAACCCTGACACCCAAAGTCTCTCTCTCTTCCTCTCTCCCTTTCCTGCCATGAACTAACACTGGGCCCCTCCGACCCTGACCCTTGTCCAGGCTTCAACCTATTCAGCCGACTTGGACCCTGGCTATTTCTGCCTCATAGCAGAGAGTGTCTGCCAGGTAGCCTGCTTATGGTCTCCTCTGCCCCTACACTCCCATAGCACAACAGAAATACAAGCAAACTGCTTTCACAAAATGTTTTCCCTGTCAGTCAATACCCTACCACAAGCTATACTTCCCAGTACTAGGCTCATTCACCCCTATGGGTGGCACATTGGTTCCTGCAGTCAGCTACCCCAGGGAGCTCCTCTCCCTGAAACATCTGACTACCTGCTCTGGCTCAGGCCCCAGGCTTATAGCCTCAAAGTCCCACCCCCTTTCCATCATGTTGCTTTCCGCAGCCACACACAGGGGTTTTACCATCTTAAGTAAGGACCAGCATGCACTCCTGCCACTGCTGCCCAGCACAGCTGGCTTGGCTTGCTGCCTTCTCCTAAAGCAGAGGTGGGCAAAATATGGCCTGCAGGCCAGATCTGGCCCACCAAAGGATTTTGTCCATCCTTTGGCAGGTACTTTGGCCCCACATGTGTCAGGTGGAGTCATGAACCATGCAGCTGGTCCTGCTGCCCCTGGGAATACAGTGGGGCAGGAATGGCACAGTAGCCAGACTTGACTTCCCAGCAGTCCCCACAGTCAGAGATGATCCTAGCAGGGCACAGGGTCTGGGGTAAAGCAACCTGCGCAGGGACCCCCACCCCATCCCATGGCACACTTATGCCAAGGAGTGAAAGCCCCAGTACATTGGACGTGGCGGGATGGGTGACAGCTGAAACTAAGAAAGGGGTCTCCAACCCACCAGGCAGGAAGGTGGGATAAACTACAGCCATGGCCTCTCTGCCCAGCTCTGCGCGGCCCTCCAAAGTGCAGGGCCCAGGGCGCTTGCCCCAATTCTCCGCACCCTCCCTCCCCTGTGACAGCCCTGCCCACAGTGGTGGTTTACTGTGCCCAGCTGTAGCTGCCAGCATCTCTGTCAATGCCACCAGACCTGGTCCTGCTGCTCCGTCACCCCATCTGCCCCACACTCACTGCTGAGGGTGCCAGATGGATCAGGAGTGTGGCAGAATGCTATCTCTGTCTCTCCCCAGACTCTGCTATCAGGCAGGGGACCAGTCTGACAGTTTGGTTACTATGGTGACTGCAGAGGGCAGACACCCCTGGCCCCATTGGCTTCAGGTAACCCTGAGTTATAACCTGAGCTGGATACATTCCTGAGGGAAGAGAAAACCTGCTCCTTCTGCCTACATGACTGGCCTCACACACCCAGGTGGGGGCTTAAACTCCCTAATGTTCTAAGCAATGTCATCATGACTGGGAGGAGGCTCGAGACCCTGCCAGTCTACCCAACAACCAGTGATCGATTTCAAATTGGTTGGCTGGCAGCCAACAGTTGCTGGCTTGCATTGGATGAAGTAAATGAGGTCATAATGGCTATATAAGTTAAGGACTACCCAGGAGGCAGGAGCAGCAGCCATGATGAGAACTCTCAGAGAAGCTGGACCATCTGAAACTCACTCTCTCTCTCTTGAAACTCATGTTCAATGAACCACTTGCCTCCAGAAGGAATTTCCACCTGCCTCTGGATGATATTTGCGAGTAAGCTACTCAAGATCTAACTAGATATATAGCTTGCAGTAACTCAGATGCGTGATCAAAGGCTACCATGCTACCATGTTTGCTCTAAG
>NW_017729034.1:81429863-81430192 GCF_001723915.1 Gavialis gangeticus
CACTCCTGGACAGCACTACCCACCTGCCTGACTGAGCATGCCCTTCCCATGGAGCCCCAGGCTGGACCAGGTCAACACTCCCACCTCCTTAGCCCACAACAGCTCACCAAAACTCCTTAAGTGTCCTTCCAGACCAAATAATTGCCTACCCCATCTTAAAGTGAGAGGAGCCACCTGGCTTCCTATTACAGTCCCCTCTCCTCCCCCTCCATTGTGTCTAAGTAACAGGGTTTGGGTTCCCTATTACATTGATATCTAGAGAAGCACAGTAATAGAGGCCCATACATTTGCGGGTTGTTATCTGTCCTTTATAAGCCACAATAGGAGGC
>NW_017729034.1:81435192-81436246 GCF_001723915.1 Gavialis gangeticus
CTACCCAACAACCAGTGATCGATTTCAAATTGGTTGGCTGGCAGCCAACAGTTGCTGGCTTGCATTGGATGAAGTAAATGAGGTCATAATGGCTATATAAGTTAAGGACTACCCAGGAGGCAGGAGCAGCAGCCATGATGAGAACTCTCAGAGAAGCTGGACCATCTGAAACTCACTCTCTCTCTCTTGAAACTCATGTTCAATGAACCACTTGCCTCCAGAAGGAATTTCCACCTGCCTCTGGATGATATTTGCGAGTAAGCTACTCAAGATCTAACTAGATATATAGCTTGCAGTAACTCAGATGCGTGATCAAAGGCTACCATGCTACCATGTTTGCTCTAAGGTATTTCTTTGATATTGCTCTACCCTGTACCCTATTCCAAACCTACTCCTTGTAACCAATAAAGTCCTCCTCTGTACCTAGCATGGGAGAGGATCTAGATTATGCCTTGGGGTCCCCTTGGTTCAGCTGACTAAGGGAGACCACTATTTGTGCTTAAGACTGAGGGAAGCACCCCAATTTCTTGCAGTGGGTCAAGTACCCTCAAGGACTACTAGGCCTCTGTTTCCCAGGAGGCACAGGGCCAAGATCAGTCCAGACCCTGGGTGGTGGCAGTGTTACCCCCAGGCCTGCAGGTGTGCTCCAAGAAGGAGGTTGACCGGATATGAGGCACCCCCAGGGAGGCACTCAGAGCCTGGAAGGTGGTTGGGCGCAGTGAGGTGGGTGGTTCAGCACAGAAGCACCCCCTACTGGCCACAAGGAGGACAGGTGAGCAGGTTCTTCATGGAAACCAGCCCAGGACCCCTACAAGCAGAGTGCACGCAGCTGGGTAGATGGGATGGGTCTACAGTCAGGGAGCAGTGTCTAGGAGCAGGAAAGACAGGCAGGGGCCAGGGCTGGGATTGTGGGGTAGTGGCAGCATGAGGCTGGGGCTCAGAGAAGAGCCATGATCTGCATCCTGCATGTCCCCGCCCATGGAACCAGTGCTCATCACAGGGACATGCAGGGAGCAGGTCACATATCTGCCCTGGGGCTCAGCACGGTACTATC
>NW_017729034.1:81441246-81455574 GCF_001723915.1 Gavialis gangeticus
CACTCCTGGACAGCACTACCCACCTGCCTGACTGAGCATGCCCTTCCCATGGAGCCCCAGGCTGGACCAGGTCAACACTCCCACCTCCTTAGCCCACAACAGCTCACCAAAACTCCTTAAGTGTCCTTCCAGACCAAATAATTGCCTACCCCATCTTAAAGTGAGAGGAGCCACCTGGCTTCCTATTACAGTCCCCTCTCCTCCCCCTCCATTGTGTCTAAGTAACAGGGTTTGGGTTCCCTATTACATTGATATCTAGAGAAGCACAGTAATAGAGGCCCATACATTTGCGGGTTGTTATCTGTCCTTTATAAGCCACAATAGGAGGCCCACCACAGGCATCAGATAATTAGCTACCTCCAACCACATTGAGCCATTTGCTATTCACAGGAGGGCTAATCAATATATTAGCTTTAGAGAGAGCAACATCAGCAATCTATGCATGAATTTTATTATATAGCTCAATCTCCATCTGTCCTGTAGACTGCACAGCATATACTCATTCATGCACCACCACATAATGAGGTGAGTTATGGGGAAAGAAAGCCATTAATTCCATAAATATGCAGGTGTTGTATAATGTGCGATAACTTGGCCTGGGGGGGAGGTTTATAGCAATTTAGAATTAAATGGGAATAACACTAAATCTGTAAATATAAATACATTAAATGATTAATTCTAACCAAATTATTCTGTCCATCTATCTAGGCATTTTAGTGATGATTCCAGATTCCTCCAGAATTAGATTAAAAAATGAACAAGACTGAACTATAAAAGAAGTCTTCAGTATGTATCTAAATAAAAGAGATAGCTATATGGTACTATACGACAACATTTACATAATTGTTACATTCTTAAAATGCTGTATGTAAAATATTCCTGGTATGCTGTAAATGGGAAAACACTGCAACCTGCCATGAATTATCTTTAGAATGGGAGGAAAGGATTAATGAATCAATAATAAATAAGGAGAAAATTGCATCTGATGAAATATGCCTGCTGACTGACTTGCAATTGTTCTAGAAAAATGTAAGGTGATGATGAAATAAACTAGATGAACAGAAACTGTGAAAAGAATGAAGCAAATTCTGAATCCATATGAAATAGCCATTTTGATCAGGCTTGCATTACATATATGCTGCAAATGAAGCATAATTTTACACTCATTATCTTCAGCAGCAGCAGCCTGTGTATTCCTGTTAATTATTTCTGAAATGATATACTCTGAAGAGCAATGCACTTAAGCAGGAGGAGGGCAATGTGTTCTGGCCAGGGGACAAGAATGATCTAGCGTGGGTCTGAGGGCATTAGACCCTGGCCTCTGGCATTGTTTCTCTCTGCCATTCAGCTGTGGTGCAGCAAAAGCCCCCTTCCAATGGAGCCCATGAAGCCTGCCTGCAGCACAGCAAGGCAGAGCTCCCCCTCTGCCAGAGCCCTGCAGCATGGCACAAGGAAAGCTCCCCACCACCAAATGCCTCTGAAGCCATGGCTTTGTGGGCTGGATCCAAAGGCTCTGCAGGCCACAGGTTTCTGCCTGAAGCATTTAGAGCTAAATCAACAAAGGACTTAGGCATGTATGGAGTTTGGTGCTGCCACGTTTAATTTTTATGACCCTAGCATAGAATCTAATAAGACACCCTATTCTGTGTATGGAGCACATCAGAGTAAGTGGAGCTGTGTTATTCAAGGTACTGTAGCTGAAAAAAGGCACTGCATTCTCACAGCACAATTTCAAATGGAGAGGTAGAGAGTGTTTTCCACCCTGGATAAACAATAGCCTGGTGGTTTAAGCACTTCCCTAGGGTCTGAGATGTGGGTTTAAATCCCCAGGGAAAGTTGGACCTAGAACTTAGAGTAACTGTTTTAACTACTAGTTTGCTACATAAAACATAGGCACAAAAGAAAGAGGCCAGCTGTTTTGTGAACGTTCCTGCAGGGAGTTGTTAAGCACACTGGAGCAGTTAAGCAACTGGGCCCCTCAGGGGATTAAGATGGAAGAGCATTTTTTCACCCCTAAAAAGACAAGTTTTTCAGACTTATGCACTTCTGGGCATGTTCATAAATAGCATTTAGGTGTCTAGGGAACTTTATAGTCACACAGGGAGCTCCAGAGTGAGGCAGCAACTTAGGTTTTTTTCTGGAGCATATATTTGGACTTAGGCACTTCAGTTCGTCCTAAGCTCTGCCTTAGACGCAGATCTAGCCTTTACACATACGCACAGCAGTGGTGAAAAGAATGGTGAAAAATAGTGAAAATATTTTATAAAAATTAGATGAGTCTGGCTATCTTCATCTCTAAAGTGACATATCTGGTAAAGTTGAATGCTCTGGGTTACTTCTAAATGCCTATATGGGTTATTTTTTTAAAACTCCTGTTAACAAAAAATATTAAAATATGCTAACACCCCTTAGTATTGACTAAACAGAGGTGGAAACGGTAGCTCTGCATTAGCATTGCTCTATGTTTTGCCACAGCTGGTTCAGTGCATTAGATGATTTGTAGTTACTTACTATATTAGACAAAATTGTAATAGCCCTAGCAATATCACCCTTAAGTAATTATTTAGCAGTGTATTTATTAAGCAGAAATCCATCTTCCCTTTTTAAAATCCGTTATGGAGCTTCCAAGTTTTCTAGGTCATAGATTAACACACCATGTTTTTATGTTATTATATTCTTTACATTCATGTATTTGCTTTACATCAATCAAAATTAATAGGTGGCCTTAAATGGTCCTGTTGCCTCTGAGTTGTTTATTTCCAATTTTCTTACCAGTGCTGCCATTATCCAACATAATTTCTCACAGCAGAGTTCTCTGCATTACACAGGTTTAAATGGTTTGTCCATTAGTGACTGTTAACAATGATAAATCTCTCTCATGCTGTTGCTGAATAGTCTGAATTCCATTTCATCATGGACTCATAACTGACTGAAGGCTGGGGCTTTGACTTTGCCAGGTACTTGCCCCCACTTCCTCTCTATGGCTAAGGACAGACATTCAGAATGCCTGAGCCTGAATTGATTCAATCTTTTCAGGTTAGTCTAACCTGCCTAGGTTGAACTGGTTTGCAACCTCACAGACAACCTGGACTGAAAAACTGCAGGCCCATGCCTGTGGTGGCTTAGGCTAGAAGCTGGGGGGTGCTAGAGCAGCCCTCCCTTCCACAGTGCTGAGCTCAGGTGGGGCCACAGCCAAGCTCCAGCAGGATGCTCCGATTAGGGAAAGGTGTAAACCCCAACCCTGGCCTGCACTGTCTCACACTTTTCCCTGCTCACTGCTCAAGGGGTGGAAGTGTTGCCAGACCCCAGCCCCAGGCTAGTAGGGCAGTGCGAAGCTTTGGTCACTGATTCAATTCAGCAGAGATTTGGCCCAATTCAGCAGTCAAATCTCCAAATCTCAATCAATCAGGAGACCCTTTAATCTCTCCAAATCGATTCGGAGAGATTTGATGATTTGGACATAGACACAGCTTTAAATGTTTTTTCTACATACCTCAAGCTACCAGGTGGTTTGTGAATGCTGAGATGCTGGGGCAGATGAAGCATCCCACAGGAGCGCAGAAGGGTCCCCAGCACGCTCAGCAGCGGACCTAGAAGTGGACCAGAAGTACTTCCGGTCTACTTCCAGAACCGCTACAGAGCAGGCAGGGGACCCTCCCCATGCCCCAGCAACTGGTGCCTCCTGGGTTTGGGGGGGGGGCACCTGGAGTCCCCCCACAGCTGATTGCCAACCTGGGGGACTGCAGGGTGGGGGGTCCTCTGCATGCTCGGCGGCAGACCCAGAAGTGGGTCCACTTTCAGTCCACTTCCAGGAACACCACTGAGCATGTGGGGGGCCCCTCCCATGCTCCTGTAGGATGCTCCATCAACCCCACCATCTCAACATTCACAAGCCACGCCTGGTACCTTGAGGTATGTAGAAAAAACATTTAAAGCTATGTCTGTGGCCACATCACTGATTCTCTGAAGCAGCATCAAATATTCAGATTCAGCCAAATGGAATCAGGACAGTGATCCAAATCAAAATCAAATCACTGTCCTCTGAACTGGGCCGAATCCAAATCCAAATCGAATATGGCCTGCTTTGCACACCCCTACAGGCTAGCACTCTGAGACAAAGAGGGGCCTGTGCAGTGCATGCATTTTCAATCGCTCTCTCCCTGCTTCTTCATACTGTTTGCAAACCTGACAGGTAAGGAAGCCAGCAGGGGGCTGATAACACAGCATTTATCAGCCCATCAACAAAACAAAAGCTTCTCTTACTAGTTCAAGCTCTTCTTAAATAGCTTTTTCCAAGGAAGGAATGCAGGAACATTACCAGCTGACCTGTTGATTAGCCCCAAAAAGCCCTAAGCAGACACTGTTCTGTTTGCCTTTGTTCTGTCTGCCCTTGTGCTGTCCCAGTGAATTTGGACCCACACACACACACACCCCCCTCTCAGAATTAGCTAGCATACCACATGTGTAGGGCCCATAGGGCTGGGGTCCATACTGTAGGGATGCCTGCTTGAGCAGTGAAGGAAGCCACACAGACCCTGCTGTGCCTGCAGTCTCCCCCAGAGCTCTGGCTAGGGAGGAGAGGGACAGGGCCAGCCCTGTTCTCTGGAGCAGAGACACCAGTCCAAGGATGCTAGAGGACTCTGGTTTAACTTAAACCAGGAAGGGGTCTGGGACAGACACTGCATAAACTGGTTTGACCCAAATCAGTTAAGTCTGACACTACATTCAACCAGGTTTATCTTTAAACCAGTTTCAGCCATTTTGAAACTGGATTATGTGCACTGAACTTCTGTTACAGGTTTAAACCAGTTTCTGATCACTTAAACCAGTGTAATGTCTGTCCCTAGCCTATGGCTATTTCTCTTGCCTAAAAAGTAGAACCCCACCTCTGGATTCTTGCAGCTTCTCAGGTTATGTCTGTGATGTAGAACTATGATGATGGCCTGATCTGAAGTGTTTCATCTAGTTCTGGGTTAATTTAGGAAAAATTGTATATGCATCTAATTGAAGCATGGGAGTGATTTTACTGAAGCACTTTAAAAAATGCATTATAACATTAATTAAATGAGTGTTCAGCCATACCTTTAACTTTGTTCACTTTGGCTGCACTGCATGAAGGTCAGAATCTTTTTCATGTGATGCTGTTGCAGCTATTCTTGACTGCTATACAATCGCTGTGTTTCAGGTACTTTCCAAAAATCTTCCCTCCAATTCCTGACTGCTTCTCCGGCTTTGCTGCTTACTGCTTTCTCATTACACACATGCTAAAAATGACACCTTCCAATATACTCTCAATGTATTTTAAAATAAAATTTAAAAAATACCTTAATACGCTTGACTATAGCAATACAATTGAATAAAACCTACCAAGTTATTATTTTCATTTGAATGGTGACATTGCCAGACTGTACACCTGGTAACACAGAGATTTGATAATATAACTGCACAGTGTTTTTTTCCTTTAATACTCAAGGGACTACTTGAAATTAGAGAAATACATTATATTAAATGTAAAGCTACTAACTTGACACGTTTATACAAAATACCCAATTTTAAAAAGATGCAAGAAGGTGCACAATGTAAAAGATAAATCTAAACTCTTAGAAGGTGCAGAAATAGATTCTATGCTGCATTTCTCACAAAACCAATGTGGAAGAAAGCAAATGTAGATTGATGCTACTTTTGCCCCACGTGAATTCTGCCTGTGCCAGAAGACTTACAGAAGCCTCCCCTGAATGCTCGGTGCTCAGGGCCCGTGTTTTCTGTGCATTTGCACAGAGCCTAGGAAACTGGATCCCACATTCTGAATGAAAACTTCGGTGCTTCTGCAATAAATAATCTTCACTGTCTCTTTCAATTTATCTTCTGACTAGGAAAAAGCTATTATTCCATTTTCATTCCCCTTTACTCCAACCACTGAATTTTCTTGTAGTGGTGAGCTTCTCTGGAACGCTACTGGATTTTACAGTGTTTTAATTAGGCAATCATACTGGGTTTATTTTGTAGAGCAGACATTTTCCCTGGCCATAGCTCTGATAACTTCTGTTCTGATTCTGTGGCTAAGCTCCTGGACTGTTTATTCAGGTATGAGTTTGTCACTTTTCCTTTGCTTCCTGCCACATGATTCTTCTGTCCTGGGAAAAAAGTCCTTTCTGGTCTCCACAGCATAAGGGACATTGCCATATGGAGCAAAAATGCTGCAGCAAGCTTTTTGTATTTTGGGTTATTTATGACCCTAGAATATTTAATTCTCATGAGAAAGTGTTGGCCTGGTTTTGGGTATAGCTGATGGGGGATAGAGCTGAGCTAACAATCAGGAAGGATATCCAATAAAACCCATTCAGATTTAGAAAAGAATTTCAAAGCAGCCCTGTTCACAATCCTTTCATGTTTTCTTTCTGCAGCTGTTTGAATAGTCAGGCTTTACTAGCACAAATACTCCCAGAAAGCGCATTTTGTCCCAGATCTCTCCTGTGCCAAGTTTCTGCTCAGCATAGTAAAAGCAGGAAGATGCCCAGAAACCGGTCTTCTGAGTACGACTGTATATACACATCCAAATGATCTGCAAGAATTCTTTCAAGTTTGTTCTCCTGGTAGAAAAACTTACCCAGAGACCCCTGAACAAACATTTGCATACTGAGTCCCTGAAGAGCAGAGAGCTTGCAGTGATGATGCTGCACTGCCAGGGGGTCTCTTTGCACACATTTAAGCATGCTCTGCAGGCTCCCTCAGTCTGCCTGGCCATAGATGGCAGCAATGCACAGGGCAGCCCTGATTGGCTGACTGAGACTGCTCTGGGTCAGCCTACATCTCCCTGCACAACTTCCACAAAACCCATGTGAAAATTGTGAAGGGGTAATGGTCTGTTTCTTGCTCCATTGGAGCAGTAGAATCCATCCCAAGCAACATACTGTCTCCCCAGAGAGGGGGAGAGAGCAGGAACAAAGCACCCTGGGATGCTGGAAGACTGTTCTGTGGCTACTGCCTCCTAAGAGAACTAATGTCTATATGCATTCCCTTCAGAATCTCTTCCAGGAGTGATTTGACCCCGGTTGTTTCCAGTGTATTTCCCCCCTGGAGCAGCAATTTTTGTCCAGGATCTTTTCCCCCAGAGTATCTGTACACTCAGGCTAAATACAGATGGTTAAAAAGCCAGAGGACTGAAATGACTCAGTCTTTGCAGCTTAATCTAAACTGCGTAGATTGAACCAAGGAGTAAGTGAACAGACATTTACTCCTGATTCCAGAAATGCAGCCACATGCCTGAAGTGGCCCAGGCCAGAAAATGGCGGGCAGGGGGCATCATTAAAGCATGCCTCCCAGCTACTCAAGGGGGGGGCCAGGGGAACAGGGAGAAAGAGGTCAGGGGTTTCAACTCCCACCCTAGCCCCAGACCCCCAGCTGGGGTTTTCCTGGGTGGGGAGGGGAAGCAGGGAGAGAGGTACAGCCCCTACCAGGCTTTTGCCCCCCCCCCACTACTCACTGTAATGGGGGGCATGGCCACACCCTGAACTGAGGTTCACACACTCAGGTGGGGAGGGAGGGGGTTTAAACCCCCTGCCTTAGTGTGTCAGCCCTGGCCTGGGGTGTGGCCATTACCCCCATTCTCCACTCGAGTGAGGAAGAAAACCCCAGCAAAACTCCAATTCGAGAAGGGAGAGAGGGGCAGAAGCATGGCAGGGGCTGCCCCACCCCCTCCAAAGAAAACCCAACTGGGTGTTTAAATCCCCTCCCCTTCAGCGTGCTGGCCTACCTGGCATCTGTCCATACCCCCCACCCCTCCGTTCCAGCAGGGAGCAAAGGAAAAGCCAAGCAAGGGCTGCTTCGCCCCTGCCAGGCAGGCCCTGGCTGGGATCCCTTGTGGGCAGGAAAGGCAGTTTAAATCCCTTTCCCTCCCTTCAGCTTTAGCCTGCCAGCCTGGCTGGTGCCTGGCAGCTCCCCTCACCCCTCCACTTGAGCATGAAGCAGGGAAAAATATTTAGGGGCTGCTCCACTCCCACCAGGCAGACTGCAGCTGGAGTTTAGAGCTAGGTTTCCCACCCCCCACACCCTCCTCTCAGTCAGCCAGAGCAGTGATAGTGCTCTAGCTAGGGTGCAGAGGGGTGGGGTCAATCCTGCTCTGCTGAAGCACACAGCACAGCACAGGGCTGCAAAGCATCCTGGGATGCTGGAGGACTGTGATTTTACTTGAACCAGGAAGGGGTCTGGGATGGAAGCTTCATAAACCAGTTTGACCTAAATCAGTTAAGTCTGATATGACATCCAACCAAGTTGATCTTAAACCACTTACAAATTGGCCAAAACCAGCTTAAGTGCACTGAACTTCTGTTCTGTTACAGGTTTAAACCAGTTTCTAATTACTCAGACTGGTTTATGTGTAACTTCTGTCCCTAACCTTGCAGTTTCTCCTGGGAAAGCAACAACTCTGCCAGGAGAAACTGATTGTCTGTATGCAGATCTGCACCATGGTACAGGTTACAGCAGATGTATAGATATATGCCAGCTGTCATAGCTCCTTTGGCTGTTTTTGCACCTATGCTTTGTTTATCTCTAGTTGGGGCATCCCTCTGCTCTCCTGGGTGGGGGTGAAGGGGAATCTCACCTCCCCCCTCCCCATCCTATTTTCCCAGGAATAGATAGGAGAGAGAAATATAGAGCAGGGACCAGCTAGGGTCAAGTCTGTACCAGCTGAGAATTTACCCCCCAGAATCTGAGATCATGCTATGTGATGTTTTAGATCAAGCCTAAGGGTGAAATGCTTACCACACTGGCAAAATTTCCAGATATGTCACTGGGCTGGGAATACACCTCTATATCAGAGTCATGGGAGTACACAAGAGTATCAGCTTTAAGGCAAATTTCTAGCTCTAATGGTTTTGAAGAAAAAAGGAAAAAATGTGGACCAAAAACTTTGAAACCAGAAGGCAAATAACTCCATATTGCTTAATCTTATGGATTTGGAGGCTCTAACTCATGACCTATGAATGCTTAGGAAAGGCAACACCAGGGTAATTTTTACTGGTCCAGATTCTCTGTTGCCTCTGTGCTGCCAAAGCTGCATATAGGAGCTAGTACACATATGCGAATCTGCCCGTTTAGGCCTGATTTACTCTGAAAATGAATTATAAGCTGTACATATGGCTATCATAGTCTTGATATATACAGTGGTGGATAGTTATACAAGTCAAGCTGTTGGGGAACTTCAGCAGTACCACATGATTTATATAGCTATCTAACCTAATATGAAATCCCGCCCCCCCCCCGATTATTTATATAAGGAGAAGAAAATAGTATAAAGAAATGAGAAATTAATTTTGAAGAACTAATACACTGGAGAACTACATGGTCTGCTTACCCAACAAAAAAAGCAGCAAAATGCAATAAACCCTACAACTAATTGAAAATTGTTGATTGCTGGAAAAAACCTGGGAGCAGTGGGAATGTGTGAACATATGCACAAGGGCCCAGCAGGAGCAGAAACAGCCAGCCCTGGTGGAAGTAGCCAAGGGATTAGAGGAAAACTGAAGAAAAGCTGTCCGGCACCAGGCCAAGAAAGCAGTAAAAACCTTTGCTCAAGTATAAGCTGATGATTAAAAGTTTTACTGACTCAGGGACTTACTTTTCAAAACCGGTAGTAATTTTAACATTTTCTGTGGGAATTTAACTTGTCTACCAGTATATTTAGGCAGCAGCTTCTATTTTAAAAAGTACACAACTAAGAAAATAGATGGTCCATTCATAGATGTAGGCCACCTGCTAAAATTAGGCCTTCCCTACTTCTCTTCTCCCATATTGTCCCATAACTAAGGAGTGCTAGACCAAGAAGGAGCCTCCTGCATTTTAGCCTAATATCCAGGTGTTACAGAGAACCCTTGTCCCTGTTACTAAGAAGGCCTGAGAGGGTAGGACACCTAGGGCAAGGAAGGGGGGCAAGGAGTAGCGGCCCAGGGAGAGTGAGTCAAGAACTAAAAAGGCCAGGTGGCTAAGGAGGCACTTAGCTGCACCTGGTCCCTGGGGGCAGCAGATCCAGTCACATGCTGGAAGGAGGCTGGGCTTGAGGATATAAACCCAATCCCTGACCACATAAGAGGTAGCCTCTGTATGCAAGAGGAGAGGAGCTTCCAGGGCAAGAGGCAGGCCATGTACTCACCCGCCCTCAGGAGCTGGGATTAGATGGCTCCTATGAAGGTAGGACCTGTGCGCACTTACACTGAGGAGAGAGACTCTGTTTTGTGAACCTACTAGCTTGTGTTTTGTTCTATTTTGAACTAGAGACTGAAGGAGCGGATTGTGGAGGAGACCACAAGCAGGACTGCCTGGGTGGTACACCCCTGCTATAGAGGCCAGAAGCTAGCCCCAAGCCAGAAAAGCCAAGACTGACATGGTGAGGCTGGTATCCTAAGAGGGGCCATTGCCAAGGCAGGACTGATGCCCAGGAACTGAGGTCTCAAAGAGTGGACCAAGGCCGAGGGTGTCAGAGATAAAGGAGGCAAGGCTGTGATAGCTGAAGCCCTGAC
Source organism: Gavialis gangeticus (assembly GCF_001723915.1). Taxonomy (NCBI): domain Eukaryota; kingdom Metazoa; phylum Chordata; order Crocodylia; family Gavialidae; genus Gavialis; species Gavialis gangeticus. The sequence continues at coordinate 81,451,764 of NW_017729034.1, forward strand.
AAGTGCTCAGAAAACTGCGGGAGCACTTCCTTAAAGCGGAAGCACCAAAGGAGAGGGCTGGCCAGGCCAGACAATCAAGGTGACCAGTGAGGCTACTCCCAGCCCCAGGGATTGCCCCCACCAACAACAAGAAAAATAATATCAGAGTTATGGCAGGTAAGATACTGGAGGTGAGGTGGGAGAGAGCAGCAGGCAGGCTGGACAATGGGGGGAAAGGGGAACAGGTGCTGGGGTGGCAGCCCTCTTTTCCCCCTCCCCCCCACAAGGTACCACACCAGAGTACTTGCCAAAGAAGCAGACACCTAGATTCTAGGCTCCCATCTGCATCTTGGGTATTATCCACTCCCTTCTCCAGCCCTCCTCCTTAAGCTGAGCACCTCCACCTTAGAATCCTAGAAAGTTAAGGTTGGAAGGGACCTTGGGAGGTCATCTAGTCCAACCCCCTGCTCTTTGATTTTATTAGTTTTTGGATAAAATGTAGAGAGCAGTGGGGAAGCTTCTGCCCTAATGGGAGCAAGGGTCCTGGCTAAAACCAAAGACCCTTCTCTACCAGGGTAGCAGCCATCTCTGAGCCCCATTCCCTCCAGCTCAGCTTCTCCCAAAGTGTAAGTTGTACCCCTATGGGATGGTACACAAGATCCCTGGGGGAGGAGGGCCATGTGCAAGTTGCAGCTGCCAATTAGTTTCATAGTTGGTAGGGTCGGAAGGGACCTGAGTAGATCATCTAGTCCGACCCCCTGCCATGGCAGGAAAGAGTACTGGGGTCAAAGGACCCTGGCTAGGTGCTCATCCAGCCTCGTTTTGGAGACCCCAGGGTAGGAGCGAGCACGACTTCCCTTGGAAGTTGGTTCCAGATCCTAGCCACCCTGACAGTGATTCCTGATGTCTAGCCTGAACCTACTCTCAGTCAACTTGTGGCCGTTATTCCTAGTTACTCTGGGTAGTGCTTGGGGGAACAGGGCCTCTCCCATTCCCCACTGGTCCACCCAGTAAGTTTTTCATAGATGGCCACCAGGTATCCCCCCTCAGCCTTCTCTTGTGGAGGCTGAACAGGTTCAGGTCCCGTAGCCTCTCCTCATAGGGCCTGCCCTGCTACCCCCGACCATGCAAGTAGCCCTCCTCTGGACCCTCTCAATGCTGGCCACATCCCTCCTGAAGTGCGGTGCCCAGAACTGGACGCAGTACTCTAGCTGTGGCCTGACCAATGTCACATAGAGAGGGTAGATCACCTCCTTGGACCTGCTCGTGATGCTTCTGTGGATACATGAGAAGGTATGGTTAGCCTTCCTGACCATGTCCTCACATTGGCAGCCCATATTCATCTTGGAATCAATAATGACTCCAAGATCCCTTTCTGCCTCTGCGCTGATGAGAAGGGAGTTCCCCAGCCTGTAGGTATGGTGCTGGTTCTTTCTCCCTAGGTGCAGCACCTTGCACTTCTCAGTGTTGAATCCCATCCTATCATCTGCTCACCCCTGTTACCTGTCCAGATCTAATTGTAGCCTGTCCCTCCCTTCTAGCATCCCCACCTCTCCCCACATCTTAGTGTCATTCCCCCCTCAGTGTTGAGTGCTGCGAGTTTGGAGCCTCCTGCCCTGGCAGTGACAGCTAAAGTAATGGTGGGTCAAGAGCAGCCAACTCTGCTATGGAGGGGCATAAACCCGCAAAGCTTGGGAAATGCTGCTCTGGCTTGTTTTCTTCCTCCTGGTGCCACATATCACTCTCTCTTGGCTGCCCAGGGTGGGCAGCTTCAAAAGTGCCATTTGGGCACAAAGTGAAATAGGATTCTGCCCTTAGATTCTCTCTCTTCTGCTTACAAGTGACAATGGGTCCCCACCGACTACCCCTTTTTTAAATAATGAGTTGTGTGTGTTTAGTTTGTCATTATCACTAAGTTTAAAAAAAAATCAGTTGAGTTCAGTGTCCTGCAATCTTTGAGATCAAGCACCACCAACTATGAATACTTGGGAAAGTTGGGGGGGAGAATCAGTACACATCTAGGATTTCAGTTTTGAGCTAACAGAATTTTGGCAAAAAACCTTGACTAGGAATTTATATTTGCCTTGCTATGCCAATGCTCTGTTAGCTCCTTCCACATGGCTGTCACAAAGTCCTCCGACCACTAATGGGATACAACAGAAAGGGTTGTGGCCTGGCTACCAAAGAGAAAAACCGCCTTTCTCCACTAACCTATGCTCAAAAAATGTAAGTTTTTGAAGGCAGGTAGCTCAAGCTGTAACCACTACAGCTCTTACACAGTGCACAAATGCATATGCACTAACCAGATGGGTAGGCAGGCAAGAACAATACAGGAGAGAATTACTGCACTCTGTACATATCTGGCAAAAGTGCAGATGACTCAGAGCTATAAGAAATGGGCAAGTGGATATCAGGCTGTCTCAAGGGCTCCCAGCCAGGCTTCCTACCCCTTCTTTCATGACCCTTCTTTTAAAAAAGGCAGAATGTGAAAAGACAAAGTGAAATCTTTAGAAAACTTCCTCTCTTGTGTTTTTTGTTGTTGCTGTTTTGTGAGACAAAGCTTCATCAATAAACCTAGACTTCTTGCTGGGGAATGTGGGACAATAGCAGCTCTCTGTGAGGCATACCAGAAACACTAACATTTTAGAAAAGTAATAAAACAATGATGGGTATTACTTTGTAAAGGCTACTGCAATCTTCTCAGTATATTCAATAAATAGTTGGCATTTTGCTGGTCTGCAGCACTTATTTATACTGCCAACTAGGGCTGTGCAAAATTTCGCTGGCTGTTTTGATTTCAACACTCTTTCAACTCATTTCAAGCTCAAAACAGTGAAATCGAATTGAAATGAAGGGCTTTGAAACAGCCTCAAAGTAAAACAAGGATAGTTGAAACGTTTCAAAGCAGCCGGCAGTGAAGTGGTGAGAGACAGGGGAGAACCAGGGCTGCGCTCCCAGCAGCAGCTGGGAGTGTAGCCCTGGCTCTTCCCCGTCTCCCACCGCTAGGCTGCAGGAAGCCACTAACAGCGCAGGGGATGGCAACTGAGCACAATCACTTGGTTCCCATCCCCAGCCCTAAGATTGGGCTGGGGGTGGGAAATCAGCCCAGGTGATCTAGCGAAACATCAAAATAGAGTTGAAACAGCCTTGCTGTTTCAAATCGAAATAAAATTTGAAACAGAACATTGTTCCATCAAAACTCAAGGAGAAACAGAACAGTGCCGTTTTGCACAGCCCTACTTTAGATATTTTCATTTGGATTAACTTGCCTATCTAAAAATCAAACTCTGCAGTTTCCCTTCAGTACTTTCTATGTTTTATTTCTTAACTTGGCAATTCTCTAGCAGTTTGAAGGGCATTAGGTTGACTAATAATTAATAAACTTCAAGATTCTGGAAAAGTATTTCCAGAGCATGTATGTTCTTGTTCATCTCACAGTGTTTCTCTGTCAGTGGGGGACTGCGTAATGTACCAGTTTGTCAGTCAGTCTGGTGATTCCAGTTATGCAAGTTTAGTTGGCCTTTTAAAACTTTTAAAACTTTGATAACTTTTTTTTTAATAATTCCTCCAAAGTTTGCAAGGCTCTTTAAATATAAAAGTCTTTCCCTGCTGATTTTATTTTTGTTTGGTTTGGTTTGGTTTGGTGTTTTGGTTTTTTTTGGCGGGGGGGGGTGTTCCATTTAACAATCATTCCCTCTGCATTTCTATTTTCTTCCTTTTCAAAATAAATCATACAATTACTGGAAATAAAGTTCAAGATTGCATACTCCAGAGATCAGAAAAGTATAACCCACAATGAAAAGGAAGCTTGATTTTTTTTTTTTTTTTTTTT
>NW_017729034.1:81455619-81471161 GCF_001723915.1 Gavialis gangeticus
AGGAAGTTTTTTTTTTTTTTTTTTTTTTTTTTTTTTTTTTGCATACAGGCCTGTTCCAGGGCAACACATAAAGTAGAGTCAAACATATGTTTAGGAGCAGGCTGTGGTTTTAAGCTGCAACCTTCAGGAAGAGGCTGTGTAGATTTGTACTGTCCCAACAAGAGCTCCAGAATGTTTCTAACAATAGTGCCAGTGGCTCTAACGGAAAAATGCTAAGACACTATACAGTTTCAAAGGGTTTAGCCAGTCCCTCTCCTTCCCAACTCATTATGGCTGCTGCAGATGGGTAGACTACAACCACATGATGACCCCTGTCTGTATGTCAGTTGACAAAGCTATTACTGCCGAAGGCAAAGATTCAAACTGTGAACAAGCCAAGTACTGTCACAATGGGGTTGCTTTGTGTTCCCACTCCCTCTGCTGTAGTAGGGCTGGAATGGTGTTGGAGCAGTGATGGTCCAGGAAATGTGCAAAAAAGCAAAGGATTTCTTGGCAGTATCTTGTAATGGACCAACTATATGGTTGAGAGAGATGTTAGACAAGCTCTTGGGCACAAAATTATGTCTAAAAATTTATCTAACATCTCTCCTGTAAAAGATATCATCAAGAAAATCCCTTGCTTCTCTTTCCCTTTGCTCAGTTAAACTCTCCTCAACCCTACCTAGTTCTTAACTTTTAAGAAACTGGCTAATCTTAGAGTAGATTGCACCTCACAGATTACCTGGTTTCTCAACTTACAGTCAGGGTCCTGCGTGTTGGAAGTGGGAACTAGAAAGAGTGACTACGTCTTTGTCTTCACTGTTAAAGAAAAAATAGCTGAAACTGGTTTCAAAATGGCTGAAACTGGTTTAAGATAAATCTGGTTGAATGTAGTATCAGACTTAACTGATTTGGGTCAAACTGGTTTATGAAACTTCTGTCCTAGACCCCTTCCTTGTTCAAGTTAAACCACAGTCCCCAGCATCCCAGCAACCTCTTCAGCCCTGGACTGGGCTGTGCCATCTGCTCCACAAAGTAGGGCTAGCCCTGCCCCTCTGCTCCCTAGCTGGAGCAGTTAGGGCTGGCTGACAAGGTTGGGGAAGAAAGTGGGGGAAGCAGCCTGGTCTGCAGGGGGGAGGGCTGCCCCCCCCCCTCCCGACCAAACACCAGCTGGGGTTGGGGCCAAAGAGGGGGATTAAATGCCCCTTCCCCCTCTCAAACTTGCTGTTGGCTACAGCTGTGGACTACAAATCCCACAGGAACCTAGAAGCAGGAAGAAGTGATAAGCAATCCTGCAGGGTCCTGCTGCTGTGATTTTTGAACTACAAATCCTAGAAACCTTGGGAGCATCAGGAAGAGGTATCAAACACAGAGCCAGAGAACCCTGCTCTAGTGCCCCCCAGCTTCTGGCCAGAGCCACTCCAGGCATGAGGCTGCATTTCCTGAATCAAAGGTAAATGTCTATTCACATCTGTTTCAATTTAATCTATGCAGCTCAGACTGTCTGTACTTAGCCTTTGTGGCAAATGGGAGGAGGTACCAATTGGAAGAAAGATTCAGTAGGAGGGAGCAGTTTCAGAACAGGGCAAATAAGGGAGAGAGCAAATGCAGTTTTCACAGCTCCTATCCCTTATCTTAAAATGAGCACAGCTCTCCTTTAGAGCTCAGACCTAGAGATGAGCCCAGCCAGAACTCTGCCTCAGAATCCCCTGTAGTCCTCGTTTTTTGACCAATTACAGTGAGCCATTTTACAGGGTGAGGCCTTCAACATTGAATTAATTCACAGCATAGCTTACTGTAGATAAGCAAAGACTAAACAAAGGATGTTATGTACTTTGTATGGGGTATGCTTTTTAACATGCAGAACAGTAAGAGCAAATTCAAGCTCCCCTGACCAGAAAATGAAGGGCACGACTTGACACTGAAATCCACTGAGAGCTGGCATGGCCACGGGAAGCTTTATGTGTAGAAATGTATTGTGCCAGATCATTCCCTCCGGCCTCCCAGACAGGGGGTACGAAATCCAGCAGATCTCCCTAAACTGCCTCCCCATAGCAGTCTCTCGAAATCAGATAAGCCAAACATACTTTTCTGATGGACTGGAGTTTGTATAATTTGATCAGGATAATAAGCAAACTAAGTAATAGCAAATATAATCAAGTTACCACAGAGTGCATAGAGTTCCAGAGTGACATCCAGCTTCACATCATTCTAGGGAACAACCTAAAGCTAAATTCAGCTGTATATGAAAAGCCATTTGGCATTCAGCCTCATATGATGCAGGCCTTAATGGTATGGTAACAATAAACCAACTCTGAAAGCGCTATATACCACATCCTTATCCTTTCCACCTTAAAGGACATAGTATAAAAGATGCTAGGGTGCACAGTGACTCTCAAAATTGGTTTCTGCTATAGGGTCCTGTTCATTCAGAGAACTCATTCCATTTTTAATTGTCTCTTGGGAAGTATTTGCCTTCCACGGTAGAGAGAGACAGATTTTTCTACATCTGGCCATTTTATCTTCAGCTGCCTGCAACAACAATCTCCTTCAGCTCCGCTAGTTTCTAAACTATTTAGAATTAGTCAAATTGAGGAGGTAGAAGCAAGATTGTTCCACTGCTGAGGAATAAATTTTTGTGGCATGACCCAAGGGAAAGGGGGTCCTTCCACCTGTGATGGTCCATCCTGCTGCCCCATCCTGCCCTGCTCGCAGGCCCCCCAGTCCCACCCGCCTGCCATGCCTTGTTGGAAAAGAGTTAATATGGGAGATGTCTTGCCACTGCACAAAGGACTGCTAAGGCCAGCGCTCAGTGGATTTCAGTGTCAAGTGGTGCCCTTCATTTTCTGGTCAAGCCATTGCCTCACCAGCTTCCTCCTCCTCTATTCCTCAGTCTTTGCCTCTCAGTTTGTTTGCCTCAGGCTCTGGGCTACTCCTGAATATCTACCTAACTTGAGCTGGAGCCCAAGACTTAAAGTGCCTTATATCACCACAGCAGACACTTGGGCTATTTCACCTTCAGCTCCAACCTTCCTCAGGGGAAGTAGGTTAGGCAGATTGCTAGAACACCCTGTCCTGCAGCCTCCACATCTCCCCTTACAGGTGCTCTTGCTCCCCCACATGTCCATTACAAAAAAAAAAAGGAAAAATCTCAACTTAAAGTTCTTCCCTGCCTCAAGATAATGAACAGTCTTTGCTCAGGGCTTTGCCCCAGGCCTGTAACCTCAATAACCAGGAGCAAAGAAAAACTGCAACAAAACTCACTCCTTCCAGGGCTACTTTTTTAATGTAGTGTCTCAGGCTAAATTAGTCAAATCCATTCCAAATTCCAATCACTGATCAGAGCTCAGTGGTTCAGATCCATGTGGTGTTACCACCAGCAAATATCTTACCTCCCAGACTCTTCAGCCGGGGGCCTCAGATACTCCCAAATCCATGGCAGGCATCCTACATGCCAGCCCCAAGCCCAGAGGTCTTTCAGTCCAGGTGCCCCAAGTCTCGCTTGCCCTTAACCAAAACAAAAGCTAAGGAGCAAGCTAAGAAGAAATTCCCCATCTCCATAAAATAAAGTGTGTACCCAAAATCCTCCCACTGGGGCTAGGGACAGACATTCAAAAAGCCTGAGTCTGAATTGATTCAATCCTTGCAGGTTAGTCTAACCTGCAAACCTTGAACTGATTTGGAGGTGGATAGACATATTCCCTTTTCATTCTAGAAATGCAGGGGGAGGAGAGAGGAAGCAGGAGGAAGCCAGGCAGACCCCACTGTACATGCAGTCTCTGCCTAAGCTGCAGCCAGGGAGCAGAGTGGAGGAGCCAGCCCAGCTCTCTAGAGCAGAGAGCAGAGCTGTGCCAAGAGAGCATGCTGGGATGCTGAGGGACTCTGGTTTAATTTAAACTAGGAAGGGGTCTGGGACAGAGATTGCATAAACTGGTTTGACCCAAATCAGTTAAGTCTGATACTACTTTCAACCAGGTTGATCTCAAACCAGTTTCAGCCATTTTCAAACTGGTTTATGTGCACTGAACATCTGCTCTGTTACAGGTTTAAACTGGTTTCTGATCACTTAAACTGGTTTATGTGTAATGTCTGTCCCTAGCCTGGGAGGCTATAGTAGACTCTCAAAGGGTGCCTGTGCAATGGACAAGTCTCCACCCTCAACCACACAAAGCTATTCAAAGGCAGGGAGAAGGGGATCTCCCTTTCCAGCTACAGCAAAAACTACCTGGACTGATACTACTTTCCACTGCGGTGCTAATTATGGTATCTCCCCGGCACTTCTGTCCCTCAGGCAGGGACAATCCAGCCTTCAGCAGTCAGGACTCTACTGCCACTCCCTCTTGTTGAGTGAGCTTTTATCTGTCTGGGCCACTCTCCTGCCTTCTGCTCATGTGGCCCACTTGGCCACACCTGGCCCTTGCTGGCCCAGAAAGTCCTGGTCTGAAAAGGGCCAGGTCCTCTTTCTAGCCTTTTCCTTTTATTCTTCATAACAGGGACTCTACTCCCAGTTACACCATCCTGTATTCAAAATACTCGTCCTGCACTCAAAGTACTCATGAGTATTTTTTCCTCATTTGCAAGTATGTTGGCAGAGGGACCCAGGGTTTCTTTAACAGACACAGTAACACACAATACGTGATGTATTTGCTCACTCACACATATGGTGTGAACAAAAAGTCTGTGTGATATTAAGGTGCCTACTGATGTTGCCAAAGTGGACATAACACACACACACATACTGTTTTCCAAAATTTAGTTATCTCTTGACAAACATATTGTCTTGAACATAGTTTAATCATAATTAAAATTGTAATCATTACAGACTTTAATGGACTTCTCTGAATTTATGCCTGCTTCAGTAAGCTGAAGAGATGACCCCTGGTTATACTAGTAGGCCTAATTGGTTCTGAGTCACATTTCACTGAAACAAAAAATGGTAAGAGATTGGGCTCCTCTAAGCAGTATAATGTGCTTCATTCATTTAAGAATAGTTCCTTTCTGATTGCTTGCTCCTTGATCAGGGAAAGGAGATTCTGTACTAGTTCTTCTTGAATCAGTGTACTGAGGGTGCTACCAAATCACTTTTTCTCCTCAAAAACCTAAAGCAGCATCCCTCTTGGCTGGCTAGGAATCTTTATCAGCAATTGGGGGGGTGTCAATTTTTGTACCAGAAAAGGGCTTTTCTACAAGTGATAAAACTCCAGAGGGTCTCTCTCTTTTTAGTTATTTATTTATTTTTCAAGTCAAATGTCCAGCTGAATTAGCGCTTAAATTCACAGTTTTGCTTCAGCATGTTTGCACATCTTGCATTAGTTTTCCATGAACATTTGTGCAATTAAGGCTTTTTTTTTATTGGCAGCAATGTTTAGAATTTATTTCTTGGAAGCTGAATGTGCAAGAATTCATAGTAAATTACTTTTTAAGTTAATATTAGCAGGTATTCTCGCCAGAAATGCTTGTATGCTTTGCTTGGGCTCTGACTTGGGAGAGAAATTATGTATGTACTTAAGTCCATTCTTCTCCAGGACAATACTTCAGCTTGTTTCTAAAATGCAGTGTTTTCCTTAAAAATTATATACTTGCTTAAGGTTGAGTTTATCAGAAATGGTCTTCTGAATCAGGGCACTTATCAGGAAAGAGAAATAATACTAGGTGACTTACTGAGCAACCTAACCAACCAACACCACTCAAGTAGCTGACATAATGCTTGCCGTCAGTTCATAGAACAAAGCAAAAAAATCACAAAACTAGGCTGAATCCTTTTATAGAGTATAGATTTGAGAAAAATGTTTGTAGATACCCCAGAAGTCGAAAAAGAAACTGCACTGTTTCTTTACCTCTATTGAAGATACTTTAAAAGACTCATTTAATATGGGCAGGTCTAGGATTTGGCATCCTTGTGCGATTAAGTCCCTTTAAAATAGTCTGTAGGTTTCCTAAGAAAGAGGACCTGAGCAGAGGGGTAGCAGGGCAGCTGCACAGCCAGGACAGCACAGGCTGCCACCATGCCAATTGCTATGGTGCGATCAGATCAGTTACCAATGCAGTGGTGGCTATCTTTCCACCGCCCCACGAAAGCAGTGCTGAGAGCTGCTGCCCCAGTTGCCCCCTCTTGGCTATGCTACTGGGCCCAAGTATTAACAAATGCAAGGAAGGAGTTCTGACATGTTCCTAAAAACGTCAAACACCCAGAATCCTCAACAGTCACATGCCTATTTAACATACCATTCATAACATTGTGTCAAAGGAGTGTAAATACACTCACCTGCCTACTTTTACAATACGTAAACATGCAGGTCCGGCTTCCATAGAGCATTTAAACACATTCTTAAGCCCACCCCTGTTCAGCGAACCTCTTCAAAGCACTTACACATGTTGCTGTATAGGGAGACTCAGCTGAATCTTGGGAGCCCAGCTGAAAACCATCTGGTGTCTAAGGAAATTAAAATGCTGTAGGCAAGTAGCCAGCTTCATTTTGAAACTTAATTCAAAATACAATTAAGTTTAGATCCTTTTAATAATTTGGCATATAGATGACCTTCCTGAAGGCCAAGAAGTATATTTAGGTCACTTTTAAAAATGCCATTTATGAAACTTGATTTTGCTGTTCCTCAGATATATATGTACAGTCTGGACTCTTGGAGACGTTGCTCTTTGTATCAGTCAGTTTTAAAGAAACCCACACAATGTAATATCCATTCCTTGTCACCACAGCCAGTGTAAGAAAAAGAGAACATGAAGAATTTATTAAAATGTATTTACTTTCTTAGACCAGTAGTTCTCAACCTTTTTAGACTCAACGCACCCCTTCATAATGTTTGTGAATTGAGCAGCGCCCCTTTTCAAAACCTAATGTATTTGTTATAGGGCCTACCTCCTTGCAGAGGGGGACAGGTAGTAGGGATGAAGGGGGAAGCAGCTAGACAGGGAGAGTCTGAGCTTGCTTATCTCCTCACACCTGAAGCCTAAGCCTGCATTTATCTAATTATCTCCTCACACCTTGCTTATCTCCTTAAACTTCCTGTGGCACCCTTCAAAGGATCTGCAGGATTGCAAAGTGATAGGAAAACTGCTTGTTTAAAAGAAAAGGAACTTACCATATCTCTCCAGATAGTGTTTCGGATCATTAGTGTCAATAAAGGGAAAAGACCTACAGACAGCAAGATTTCAGAAAAAAATTACAGTCTAAAGATTTTTGCTAGAAACTGAAAGCATATACTAATAATAATGAAACAGAACAAATTAACTAATGTTGCTGACTTGTGCTGGTTCTTGCTGTATCTGCAACCTTATTATTATTTTGCCTGAAGCATCACAGTGAAGTTCAGTTTCACAAGTAATTATGCAACTAACAGTGTGTCAGTTTTTATATCTGTGGGAAACAAAATAGCATTTGTACTCACACGATTAGCAGTGCCCTAAATGAACTTCTTTTAGCACTCTGTCAATGAATACACACCAAGACCATTCTGTAGTATGCGTAAAATAGGCATGTCTTAGGGGGAGAGATTCCTGTGCAAAGTCCTTTGGAGTAACCTAATAGAATATCTTTGATCATCATTTGGTTGTTGGGAAAAATGGCTTGTTTTGAGGTACAGGCTCTCCTAACACCTGGGCATTCAAATAGGTAGCCTGACAGTAAATAGCAAAGTCAACTAAACATAAGACTTACTCTTGCCTGAGGTCCTCCAACTGGGTGTACAGTAACCAGAACAAGATGTAGCATGAAGGCACAAAAAGCCTGCATGCTGGGAAGGGAAAAGAATTATAATTGCTTGACTGTAGATCAAAGAAAACAAGTAGTTAGAATGAAAGCAAAAGGAACTCTTGATCTGTGAGAGAATGAAGCTTGGAAAGATACTACTCTGCTTCAGCAAGGTCCATTATAAGCTCCTTTGTCACCAACGAGTTGGATACCAAATTAAAAGTATCTCATGTCAGATGTAAAGTAGGCTGCAGTTTGGCAACAATAGTGAAGTCAAAAGAACACCTGCTGTGTTAGGATCACTCTGCTTTCATGCATGTGCTGCTGTGCTCCTGCAGTGACCCTCTTTTTCCTTTTAAATACAGTCACTAAACTGACTTTCCTGCCAGTGAACTGATAAAGCAGTGGATCCTCTCATCTATGCTTCAGCCTAGATTCCTCAGTAGGATTCCCTGAAATCAAAGTATTACACTGAGGAAATTTATGAAAACTGAAATTAGTAGGTAATATTTCTCTATCATATTCCTTCCCCCCTCCAACACAGTTTAGTAGTACAAATAATTTATTTTAAAATGTTGCTGGCATGTAAGAGACAGAAACCAGCCTCTCTTTTTAACCACTGATGAAACTGCACAAAACCTCACTTCACTATTGCCCCTCTGCTTTAATTTATGACAAGATAAATACTGAATTTTTACCAGCTACTCAAGAACAAAAATACTAAGCAGCCCTTATATCTAGGGCCAGAATCTCTTCAGTGAGCCTGAACTGAGGATCTCTTGGCATATGCTGAGAACCAGCACATGATATATTGAGAGGCATATGATTAACAGAAGAATCTCTGGGTTTGTTTAAAAATGTATGCTCCAGATCCTCTGATGGCATAAAACGTAATGCTACTTTGCAATGCCATTTACAGCACTCAGCTCTGGCCCCATGCCTTTATTCATATGTAACTAATGCAGTGGTGCCAGCCTTGGTTTTCAGAGCACCTAGAAAAATAGCTCAGGAGTGAACAAAACAAGAATAAAGGATACCATTCCTCATTCTTTAGGGAATAAGGTGATTGCCAGCTGCGCTCTGGAAGAAAATTCTCTCCAGGATATAGCATTACACTGTCAGGTAAATTAATTCTTTCAGCTTCCCCTCAATTTACACAAGTTTCTCATTCTTGCCTTCTGGGTCCTATACTCTCCTGCTCACTCATTCCATGTTATATCACCTCTAGCTCCGTACCTGTGCCAAAGCCTGTCTCTAGGGTTCTGTCAAATGGCATAACGCAGTTAAGTGTAGCGCTACCCAAGCTAATTCTGAATAACGTAGCTTGGGTACTAGCACCAATATTACCACATTATCTAGATATGTTAGCACAGGTGAATCGTCCTGCTATTGTGGTTCTTCTGTTTCTAGGATACAAAAAAGCCAGAGAACATCGATATGGCACTGTGAGGTGCTGCTTTCATTCATCCTAGCAGTAAAAAGCTATTTTCAAGTGACAACGATGGATGCCGCTAGATTCTTCCTCTATGGGTGCGTCCAGGCAAGTGTGGACATGAGGCATGTGGCGCCACACACCCGTTTGTGGTGCTACACACCGCAAATGCAAGCATTCCCTGCACTGGTACTCACGGGGTCAAAAAAACCCTCACACAAAAAAAAAAGAAGGAAGGCGGCACACGTGGCAGCAGCACACACCACCCAAAACCAGAACCTGGCCAGCCAGAGCCACACTCCAGGCTTCCAAGTAATGCAGAAAGTGAGTGGTTCTTCCTCTTCCATGGTGCTTGTTTGTATATTTGTCTTTTGACTAAGACAATGACACTTTGCGAAGGCAGAGGAGTTACTAGTTTTTCAGGGACTTGAGAAGGGTGGAACTGGATTGCACTCAGGCAGCTAAATCCACTTAGGCATCTAATCGGTGAAATACAGCCCAATCCTGCAACAACTCAAATCAGCATGGTGTTAAGATAAGAATCTAATCTGCAGCAAACCTGCTTGTGATGTCACTGTGCCCAGACCACAACTTTGGTTATGCTGTATGTCTAGACTGCGGGTGGGCAATTATTTTGGCTGGAGGGTCACTTCAGGAATTTGAGTGAGCTGTTGGGGGTCAGGGGGTGCTGACCCAGCTGGCATGGTAGGGTACTGGCCTCACTTGGTGCAGCAGGGGGGAAGGAGGAGGGGGCAATTGAGTAATTGAGCCTATCCAGCCCATGCCTTCCTCCCTGCACCCACCATTGGGGGCACCATATGGAGCAGGCAGGCAAGGTCTCCATGGAGACTGGTCAGGACTCTTGCAAGCAGGCCACACTTGGATGGATGGATGGGATGAGATGGGGCTGCAGCAGGTGGGGTGCAACATCTGGGTTTGAGACGGGCTGGGGCCGGGAACATTGGGCAGTGACAGCATGGAACCAGAGCTCGGAGCAGAGCCTCAAGCCACTCCCTAGGGAGCTCCCCGGGGAGTGGCCATAGCCTCATGTTGTCACCACCCCACAATCCCAGCCCCAGGCCCCGCCCACCTGTCCCACTCCCAGACACCAGTCCTTGCCCACCCTTGGTCCCATCCAGTAAGAGCTGGAAGGAACAGCTGCTGTGAGGGCTGCTGGGAAGTGGAGTCCAGCTGCCACACTGCCCCTGTCCTGCCATGCGCCCAGGATCAGCAGGACAAGCTGCACATGCCACAACCTGGGCTGCCCCCTGCACCAAGGGACCCGCCATGGACCAGATGGAAGCCCATGGCAGGCCAGGCCTGTGATTGAAAAAAATCTGCTTGTGTTTAGAACAGTATCTCTGTTGTAGAAGAAAGTATTTCCCTAATGTACAAATTACTACTTTGATTCTGAAAAAAATTAGTTTTATGTTCATGTGTCAGTAGTGGAATGGCTAGTCAACCCAGCCTAGGTTAACATAAAAACTTGACTTTGTCATATATTTTTCTTTGGATGGTAACTGCATTGTCTGGTCTGTTCCTCCAGTTTTACAGCCGGTGAAACTTCCTAGTGGAATATGCTAACCGTGTGTGTTAGGGTATCTGAATCTTGCCTTCCATTCAAATTGTCTTTAAAGATACCCCCAAATACACACTTCTGGAACCAAAAAATCACATCAGAAGTTTCAAGCATAAAGAAGAGTGGAAAGGACCCGTGTATAACCATACTGACTTGCACTGTAGGTCAAAGAATTGCATTGTGTTCTTCTCCAACGTATGTGGGAGTATTTGTTCTGAAACCCACCAACCTAGCCCCCTGTATTTTAACTTGTAATTAGTAAAATGTGTAGTACAATCTGTATTATTAAAACAAAAATTTAAAACGTTCAGTCTCAAACTGAAAGCTTCAAAAATACTGGGATCACCATGATTATAATCATATTGCTTGGCTACTTCCACATTATGAGAGAAAGGAAAGCAAGAAAATAGGCAAAGGGATTTGACCCTACTACTGAACAAACATCAATAGTAAAGATTAACAGTTTAGGGGGAAGACAGTAGCTAGCCTCTGTCAAATACACAAAGCCCAGTTCCTTGCTGCACCTTCAGGAGGCCCAGAAAGACAGGACATAAGCCATCTTATGTCAACTTTGCATCCACTGGATGGTGAACTTCTCCACATTGTTTTAATTTACTGCAGCCTGCCCAAGGTGGCCCATGAGCTATAGCATATTTTAGAACCCCTACAGCACCGAGCCCTCGGGCCCAACCAGTGTATGGCAATTTTAGGTTTTGTGAAGAGGGCATGTGCTAAAGAAAAGCTCCCAGCAGAGAAAGCAGGAGGTTCCTGTTGAGAAGTGTGATAAGAAGGGCTAGGCTGGCTGTTTGATAAAGGTGACTAAGAAAGAGCCCATGGAGTATCCGAACTTGCATCTCTGTCAATGCTGTGTGCTTGGGACTGTAAGAACTATCTATGTATACTGGGTGGGATATTAAGGACTAATTGCATTGCCTGCATTAATAAATTGCCCCAGATAGGAGAGGTACAAGCTCTAAGAAAGTCTGTGATGAAAACCTTGGGAGAGGCTGTGACATTACATAAAGGTAGCTTCTATTACCCCTCTTTCACTGCTTTCTTTATTATTAGTATCTGTATGGCTGATTGCTGTTTCCTGGCTCTCACAAGAAGCTTATCTAGATGTCATGTGATACTCCCCGTGTCCTTGCCCATGTGTTGCCCCATACACTTGGATCCATAAGGTATGCCTTGCTCTTGATCTTTATACATTCCCTCTGGGATGTACACTTTTAATACTAGGCCCTGGGACTCCAGTTGTCTCTAGGGAGAATCCAGTGATGCCCAAATCTGATACTGGGTATCTGTTTATTTCTTGTACTGGCTCTTCCTGGCAGTCCAAAACACTTTGATCAGGTTATGTTTCCTCATGCAAACGTACTGCCTTAGCAGCAGTTTTGCAGGAAAACAGACTTCTTTTTTTCAAAATGAGCTAGCATGTACTGTTGAACTGAAATATGGTATTTTGAACCCTTTGGGTAGAATAGAAAAGTTAAGATTACATACAGGTCCAGGACAGCAGCATGACCTGCCTTATTGCCCTCAATGTCCAGGATTTATCCTCTCCTTTTCACTACCCAGCCAGCTTCTTAAGGCAACCTGTTCATGCTTCAGTTCTTTGTTTCAAGTTGCAGTCATGCTGTTTTCATATGTTAGTTCTTTCTTGGCTAACAGCTGTCAAAAGTTAAGGTTTGGTCATTGTTCTGTATCTCCCTAGGGTAACTCATTTCACATGTTTGGCAATTTACTAGTACTACTACATACTCCCCTGAAAGATCAAACACCCATTTTTTTTATATATATATATTCCCCTATTCCAGAGAAGAAATTAACTCCTCCTATCTTCAGAGGTCATAACACAGCAGAAAATGGTAAACTCATATATACATCTCATTAAATATTTTCCACACCCATGTCTAGGTATTTGCACTGATTAAAGCCACGCTCACTGCAGCCTGTCTGACTCACACTCCACTCCCATTTCCTGGGTGCATGAGAAATGACCAGTCATCTGCACCTCTCCCAGAAATTAGGCTACTCCTGAAGGAATTTATCTTTCCATTCCACTTCTGTCCTTTCTTGTCATGAGACCAATTTCCCCAGCTGGAGGCTAAGGGCAGTCAGTTCTGTGCCAGGCCTATTCTTCAGCATCTACACATTGTCTCTATAAATAGTTCAGTTGCTCTTTGCTCCAGCTCTTGGCTCTGCCAGAGTGCAAGTTTGCCAGGGCCTTCCTCTGCTTGAGATTGAGATTTTCAGTAGATGGCTCTTTATTCATGCCTTTTCATTACATACTATAAGGATTTTGACTCTAATTATAAACAATTGCTTGGTCTTACCTGTGTTGCTGCTAAGTTTCACAGTCTCCTATTTCAGTTCAGAGTCCAACTGTATTACTCTTGGAAGACTAAAATGTCATTTTACTTAAAGTTAAATGTTTGAAACTACTTTGAATCAAGTATTCCTAAGCTGTCTGTTTAAATTAAATGGAGGGATATACAAAACTAAAAGTTTTTCGTTTGCAAATGGCAATTTTGATAAACTATGGGAGCTAGAATGAGAAACTTATGAATCTTGAATGTAGAGAAGGCCAGGAATTTCTTTAAAGTAAAGGGGCAAAAGCCATCTGGAGTTTTTCCTAAGCAAGGAAGGACTTGTAGGAAAGAGCTCAAAGTCTAACAGAATGAATAACCACCATAGTAAGGATACTGGGAATAAACAGCCTCTAAAGAAATAGGAAAAAAGGACTGATCAGCAAAAAACTCTCTTAAGAATGAGAACTGCCAAAAGGCAAGCTAAAAATATAAAAACAAATAGCAAAAGATTTTTCAGCCATATAACTAACAAGGAGAACAGAAAAAAATGGGGCAGCTATGTGGTGAGATCAAAGATAAACTAAGTAATTGTGTTAAATGACTACTTTGCCTTTGTGTTTAACATCATTGCCCTTCTTGGAAGCTGAGGCAAAGCTAAAGGTTTGACTACAGTAGCAGCAGTTTATTTAGAACTTTCACTAAAATGATGCAGAAGAATTAACAATACAATTATATATGATACGATGTGATTTGGGGTTATTGGTAAAAGCATACACTAAGATTACACATTCGACTCATTTAAACAAAAGTAAAATTGAACATAATACATTATGATGCATAAAAATAAATAATATGAAGCACTACAAAATAGTAGAATAAAAAAATTAAAAACAGGGAATTCTATTTGATTTTGGCCTTTATTCTTTGTGCAGGTAGTGCAAACAAACCTACAAAGTATGGGATGGGCTGTAAGTTGTTATAGAGGAGTCAAATGTTTTTTCTTCATTAACCCAGTATCTAAAATTTTCCACTAATGGAGAGATCCATTTTTCTCTTACTTCTTCAAAGAACAAAGAAGACCACAGTGATTTAGGTAATCTATCCCATTCTTCCCGCAAGACCATATCCTGTCCAAATATGGGGTCTGACACCACCTTCCTGTGATGACTACAGATCTCATTAAAGTGAATTGCAGTTTCATAATGGCCTCTCATTGTTTGTGGTTTTGTACTTCAGGTAAATAAAGCTTTCTTTCAGCCTAGAACTTATTTCTTTAAAAAAACAGGAAGTTTAAGAAAATCTTACTGCCTGCATATCTGTCTGCATGCTGGCATCTTTAACTCTTAAATGTATGTCTTTTTAAAAATATGGTCTGAATACAGTAATTGTCACAGCAACTTAATGCACTCCAGCTGGGGGACCCTCTCACTTGCATCCCAATGTTTCAAAAGAACTGCCACATGAAATAACAGGTCTGATGTTTTGAAGAAATTTATCAATGCAGTAGTAATACCATAAGAATGGGCAAAGTAGCACCTATATTTTAGAAGAGTTAAAAAATAATAATCTGGACAGCTACAGACCTGGTAGTTTCACCCTAATACCATGTAGTGTTGGAGAACAAATTTAGAAGGAAAGAATAATCAAAGGTACAGAAGTAAATGGAAAATAGGGCAGACTACAACATAGATTTCAAAAGGTAGATCATGCTGGACCAAGATAACTGATTTTCTAGTCAAAGGACATGTAGCAGTGATTTATCTGGACTTCAGTAAAGCATGTGGTATGGTACTATGTGGGACATTATTACTTGAACAAGAGAAGATAGGGATCAATATCAGAGTTGTAGGTGGGTAAGGAACGGCCTAATGCAAGGGTGGGCAAAATATGGCCCACGGTAGCAGTTAGGGTTAGCAAGCTTCCCTCCCCTCCATCCCCGCCCCCGTCATTCTTGATAGGCAGTTTGCTAGTATGTATATTTATATATCTATATCTATCTATCAATATAACTATATATATCTATATATAGATAGATATCTATGTCAATTGAACACAATGTTTTATTGATATATTTACAATTTTAAAGCAGTTTGGAAGCCTACCAGTGACTCAATCGCTATAATAAAATAAATTCTAAATACCTATAAATTTTGGTGTTTTATTTTGGATTTTTATCCTGGAAAATCAGAGCTCTCTCTGCCCCCTTTGCTCACCAAGACACAGGTCCAGTAGTGGCTGTCCTGCCTGACTGCTTTGTGGCATGAAGCAGCCAGTGCCCTACCCATACCATTGCCCCTCACTCCCCACCCACAGCCCTCTGGCCCTGCTGGTGCCCTCAGCCCCCAGCCCTGCTGGAGGGGGACCCCAGCTACCAGGGCTACAGAGTGCGTAGCCCAGTTCCCCCTCCCTATGGGCAGAATGGATGGAGCAGATCCCATCAGGGAGGTGGATGTGAACTGTCCGCAGCAGGCTGGGGATCCCCATCCTGTTGCCCTCCCTTGGGGCCTCTGCAGCTCAGCTGGCAGGACCCAGAGT
>NW_017729034.1:81471186-81472642 GCF_001723915.1 Gavialis gangeticus
GCCCCAAGCCCCATGTACCTCCCCTGCTGGGCAGCAGCCCTAGTCCCAGGCCTGCCCAACTCCCACAATATGGGGCCTCAATTCCTCCCTTCATCCTCCCCACCCCCGACTTACCTGCAGGGAGTTACTCTCCAGGTTGCCTGGTGGACATATGCATGCGCCCATGCATGTGGCTCCCTCTGCCTAATTGCCCTCCGTCCACTCCTCCCTGCCCCTTGCAGACTAGAAATCCACCAACCTGCAAGGGGAAATACCTGTACTCCTTAGAAAGAGAAGACCAGGTTTTCTCCTTTAAAAAGCGAAGACCCGGGTTTTACCACATTTTTCCTTGGCAAACGGAAAACCCGGATCAGTCAAAGCCAAGTTAGAAATTAGTGTGCTGCCATTACTGGTTTTAGTTTTTACTATTTTACCATTTTCACGATTACTGGTTTTAGTTATATGATGAAAAAAAAACAGTACAGTAAAACTACTCTGAGTAACTCTCCTGTCTATGGGAAAAGAATAAGTGACCTGCTTACCTGGTGGTTTTGTGTCTCAGGTTCCTAGCACTGAACAAAGATGAATGGAAAGTTTATTGTGTTTTGATTTCATTTATTCATTTATTTTTACAGGCTTGGCCAGGGCTGGGATAGAGCCAGAACCCAGGGGACCGTCCATGGCTGCCCCCACCCCTAAGCAATTACATGCTTACCTGGGCAATCCTATTCCACCACAGGCAGCAATAGACACTACATACACACCAAAAAATGCACTTATGGCTATATGATGCTGCTTAGGTGCATAAAGGTGAAATAGGATTCAGCCATTTCTGTTCAGGACAGTTGCTAGTTGTGTTTTTATTTTGGTGGATGGTTTGGAGAAGAATTTGTGGGGGGAGGGGGAAGTTAGAAACAGTTGCATTTGTATCTGGGTGATTCTACCATAACCTAGCCTATGTTGCCATAGGGAAGCCTTCTGAGCAGGCTCAGAAGGGACACAGGACAAGCATAGCCAGGCAGGTAGAAATGCAATCTAAACTCTACATAGATACTAAAAATTACACTTAGTCAGCTTTGTAAGTTTAGGTTCACAAAGGTAAAAGTTTTTACTTTTACCCACAGTTACAGAAAATAACTCATGACACCAGGACACAGGAAATGCTAAAAAGAAAAATGGTTGAGATAGAATATTATATACCAAGAGTGAGCTCTGAAATATTTTACAGCATCTAGACAGTTCAGATTTTTCTGTTTTTGCTGACACTAATGTACGCTCTGATAATCACCATTTCTGTTTTCCTCAGCATGAGCATTGTTGATATCAAATCTAAATAATCAGAAAGTAAATGGTTTCTGGGAAAGAACAGGCTGTTTTGTTGTTCACACTGAAAAGGGTATTCTCCTATATGCATTTGACATATATTTACAAAACACTACTCTGTACACACACACACACACACACACACACACACACA
>NW_017729034.1:81472679-81488494 GCF_001723915.1 Gavialis gangeticus
CACACACACACACACACACACACCCCTTGCCTAGGCTAGCCTGGCCCCCCCCCCACACGCTTCTTCTGTAAATGTATACCAAATACATGTAGAAGAATACCTTGTTCAATGCGAACAAAAAAAAACCAGCCTGTTCTTCCTTGGCAATCATAAATATATACATGCCCACCTCTTTGTTTCAAACGTCTTTCTAAATTATTACTGCTTAAATATGAAATAGTCCAAATGCTGCCCTTGTGTATCTTTCTTTAACTTAAATAAAGTGAGACGTGACCTATATAATTGTGCGGCATGACTAGAGTAGGGTCCTGTGCTTTTTGGAACAACTGCCTTCAGAAGATAGCAACGACTTTGCAATCAACTTGTTAATTGTATGCGTCACTGCGGTAAACAGCTGAAAAAGTCTTTGCCATTGCAACTCAGCTACTTGATATTCTGAGATGCACTCCTTACTTTATAGCAAGATACAGGCAGGTGAGGAGATTGTGACCCCACCTACCTGCAGACTTTCTTATACAAACTTGGCAAGACCATGTTTACCAACCTCATGCAAACGAACATCCATTTTCCACAAGAGAGTTCTTAATGTCACTCGGGCTTTTTCTTTTCCATCCTTTAGAGGAAAGATCCTGATTTTTTTCACCTAGTTAGATAGCCTGGTTTTACTGTTTTTTACAATGAGTGTACAGGGAAGTTTCAGATTTAAAACTAGAAAAACATTCTCTGTCTGCCACACTTAACACCAAAGTGCCCTCTAGTGTTCCTACTGTACTGGCAACTGTATTTAAAAGAGACTCTGGTTTCCTAGGGAAATTTCTTCTTCATCGTTGCCTGTGTTGGGGCTGGTAGTTCACAATCTCTTGGGTGCCCTCACCACTGTCCACAAATTACCAGGTGTTGTGAGATCTCCCTAATCAAAATCATGTCCAGGGTCACTCAGAACATTGCCAGAGCCCTTGTTACTGTCCTTGTACTTCTTAATAATTCTGACAGCTTCTTCCCTTGTCCTGGGAGTGAGCTTTCTCCACCATAAGCTTTGATATGGGTTTGTATATCTTGGCATTATAGAAAGACTGCCAGTAAAGCAAAAGTGGCCTCTCTCCTCTCCCCAGATCCCAACGTAATCCCTGATCTTTGCATGTGCCCAATGTGGATTCACAAGATATGGCTTCTAAAAAGCTGAGAAGGGCGGAGGATTCTAGGAATGAGAACTCACAAGTGAGGCACATCTGAGTACGTGCTATCGCTTAGACAGGTTACATCCATGCAGTCTGACCCCAGAGTAGTAGAGGGTAGATGGGCAAACAGACAAGTCAGTGTAAGTGAAGTAGTGCTGTGTGGGATAGCAATAGGAAGCCCAAGACGGGCAGAGAAGAGGCATTTGTATAAACCTTTCTTTGGATCACCTCATACAGAAAGAGACTTCATCTGCTCTGAAAGCAGATTGTCCAGTTCACAAAAGTGGCAGATAATTAAAAAATAATAATAATTGCACTGTGTGGACACAAGGGATGGAACTCTATTACTGGTTTTTGTGACTAAAGGGCAGATTTTCAGCCATGTAGGTGGCCTTTTTGGACCACTCCAGTGCTCCTTTTGAAGGTGGCAGCCAAATGAGAGAGATATGCACGGCTAAAAGAAGAAGAACATGCTAGAAAGTGCTTGGCACAGTGAGCTGTTCCCTGCTCTGGAAGGGAACAGGCCCTGGGCTCTAGCTTGGACTCTTGGTCCCAGTGAGACAGAAACTTTCGCAGTGCTTGCCATCTATTTTTTTTTTTTTTTAACTAGTGATGAGTAAAAGTAAGGTGCAGTGGCTCAAGCTTTGAAAAGAGCGCTGGAGAAAGGGAACAGATAAAACTTAACCTCTGGCTTGATGGCTAGAGCACTCTACTGGGAAGTCAGAGAGATGGATGTTCAAATTCCTCTGGGCAGGAGGGGCCTAGAACCTAGGACTCCTGCTACTTAGGTGAGTACTCTAGCTACACTGCTATTGAGGTTAAAATATGGGAGAATCCTTCTCCTGTTTTTTTTTCCAGGACTTATGCTCAGGTACATGTGTACATAACTACATGGCTGCCCAGCCAGTGCATAGTTCTTTGCACATGCTCACTCAGTATGCTTACACATGCATGTGCATCTCACACTGCATAGATAATAGACTTGCTAACTGTGCATAAATGGCAGAAAAGATCACTTGTGACTGGAAAACTGCAGTCTAGGCACACAAAAGGTAATAGAATTCCATACCACGTGTTGAACCCCAAAATAAACACAAGATACTGTGAAAAAACTTCTCGATGTAGACCACCCCTAAACATAAAATAAGAGCATAAGGGTGCCACATATGTACCCCAAAAATACTTTGGTCCAGTACCGATGTGATCACAACTGAATTTAAACAAACAGAATTCTGAAAAAATTACTGTGTGCATGCCACTGCTACAATTTTATTATTCATGAGTTTGGTATCATTTAATCTCATGCCAGTACAGTGTGGGGGTTTTTTGCTAGAAATCTAAGCAAGGCTTCTAAGTAATTCTTGATTCATGGAGGAATGTAGATATGGTTTCATTTCTTTAAGCTGGGAGAAATTTATTGCCCCCAATATTATTCTTGACAGAATAGAAAGTACATATTCTTAGTAAAATTGAAATTCTTTGAGTAATTGAGGCATAAGGATAGTTTGCCACCAGCCACTTGTGGGTAATATATAGCTCTCAGCCCACAATACCAAAATTTAGGATTCTTACATTTTTGTAATGTATCTAAAACACCTGATATAGAAAGAACCATAAAGAAGTAGAAAGGAAGGCTTAAAATAAAAATGGATTTTTTTAGTATTATGGTGTTTACCACACTAGACTCAAGATTTTGTATTTTGAGGTCTGTTATATAAAGGATATTAAGATACTACTAGGTGAGAGATGGACAGAGGAAAGATTTAGGTCTAAAAATGAATGATTTAAGTGTGGTACAATAAAAAGCATGTTGGAAATTAATGGAGTGATGATTCTTGAAATATTCTACTATAGCTGTCCAATAAAGTGATCCACTCCATTGTTGTTGGTAGTTCAGATGTCATATACAAAAGTCTATACATTAGACTTCCACCCAAATTTATTACAGGACTGTTTCCTATAAATATATCATGCTGCACAGCAAGTCATGGTTGACATTATGATGCATCAATTTTTTTCACCTAGATTTTTCTGCTATAGCTGTGGGGCAGTTTCCAGCTTTACAAACTTTTAGAAAACGCCCATCACAGCATTTTTATGCTGTCAGTTTTGCCTTCTCCTCAGGCACATAAAAGCCTTCGCTGGGATTTCAACATATGCAAGTGGAATTGTTCACTGGTGAGTGGACAGAGAGGCCTCAGTCTCACAAATGTCAGCAAAGTAAACAGTTTGAAGAGCTGTTATGGTCTAGTGCAAGGATGAGCAGAGACTGTGTGTGGGTACAAAGTATGGTTAAAATATGCAGACTCATGGAAAAGCAGAGGTCCACCTTTACTGTCACAGCCATTCCCATAACAACTGTTAAAAATAAATAGCAGTTCTTTCCTAACTCTCTGTAATGAAAGCTGTCTGGGATCTGACAGTCAGGTTCAGTTTCTACTTTTCATATACTCAGTAATAAAGGTCCTACAAAGGAAGTTAGAGCCATAGTTACAGGTACGCTGCCCTGAGTACCATCTCCTTCTCTACAAGGTAGGGTGAGTCACCTTTTGCTTATTTTGACAACAAAAAATATCTTTTAAATTACTCACTGCAAAATTTTTTGTCTTAAACAGGCTTGCATGAGTTCTGCCTGCCCCAATGAGAGATCAGAGTTTTCCTCCTCCTGATACTGTTGGTACCTCCAGCACCTGATTCTAGTTTTTAGTGCAATGTTTCTGTGTTTCCCTGAAACAGGCTACCCAGTCCATCCCTCAAGAAACACACCTTTGTAGCCTTGTATCCCAAAACTAGGGATACAAGATTAAAACTAGTTTTAGAACAAGTAGTGGGTTAGGAATGGCATAGTTTCAGTCTACACTGAAGTTGTATCAATCATAGCATAGCTCCACACTCTGACACTTGATGAGAAAATAGTAGTAATGGAGTGTAAAGACATCTGTTGTTTTTTCCCCCATTTTAAAAGGCATTTGATTTGGATTGGATGGACGTGTAATGAAAACAACTACATTTATATTGTGTTCCAGATGAAGTCATTGCCATTAAAAAGTTACATGTGAGGTCTCCCTAATGACTGTAGAAAATCAAGCAATGGATTCAAGTCAAAGCTTGGCATGACTTGTCACCACCATTTTACATCATGTACCTAAGCTGCCATTAAGGATATTAGATTTGTGGGAGTGCATGACATTGAATTGGATGATACAGTGATTATGTAGAATTAAGCTCCTTTGCTTAAGCAGATGACATCACACAAGTGGCAGACATGTTTTGAGTTAATGATAATGATGTTCTTTTTTACCTGAAAAAATTGATGCAGTCACCTTGGGCTGATAATAAATGCCAAAAATATACAGTGGTGGTGTCTAAGTAAATGTATAAAGATCAAAGTGTTGAAATGCAGCAGTGGGGAAGTAGTAGAACATATATGGGTTAATTTATGGGTAGTTATAAGAATTTTTAAGGAGAGTAGGTTGTGAAAGCAAGGCTTAGGAGTGGCTACAATTAAAAAGAGTAGGATGATAACAACACTGCAGAAAATCATGAACATACATCAACTCAGGCTGCTGAGGTAACCACTAGCTAAATGTCTGGACATCATCCCCAGAGATATGACCAAACTGAACTAAATGAAGGACCAAACCCTGAAAAGGCACAAACAGCTATGCCGCATTGCTACCTGTGTCTGTAAAGAGGTTTTGGGATGAAAAGGAAAAAAAGCAGCAGCTCTTTGTAGAGTCAATAGAATTAGGAAAAATAGCCAATATAATTGGGAGAGAAAGTGAACTGGATTCCATTCCCATTTCTGCATCTCCTGAATAAATTGTTCACTAGGTTCTGATCAGCTAAAACCCCATATGATTGGAACTCAGGGAATGATTACTAGGTCCATGATTCTATGATGTTCACTTTCTCTCTTCTGCAGAAGAACACAAGGCAAAAAAGTGATAAAAACTAATTTATCATTGAAGGGAGGTGACTCGAATATACTTCTTAGAGTAGGTGGTGACAGTACACTTAGTTATATTTCGCAACAGGAAACTTCAAGCACTTGATGTGGGTCCTGCACTGACAGAAGTGTCAAGTCCTTTTTATATCCATTCCCTTACTCTCACAAGACCGAGTTAAAAAAAGGGCAGTGTATGAGAGGAGTATAAATGTGTCAAGTGCACAAATCAAATGCTTAACTACACGCTCCCATCGTTCACCTTACTTCTGCTATTAGATAGAAACAACTTGGTAGCAATAAACCATCCTTGCCATAAACATAGGCTTGGTTCCCTGATACCATGGTGCTGTTGTTCATCATCATTTTCTACCTTGTGCAACATCCCATACCTACTATGAGCAGAGCAAGTTACCAGATAGTACATCTACTGCAACAGGGGAGCAAATTTACCATATAAAATGAAGTCAAGACTAAGAGAACTATTCCAAAAATAAAATGGCATGTGGATTCAGAGGCAGGTTTGGGGCATAGAGACCTCTCATGGTTACTTTCATTCAGCTCCTCATAACAAGAATCACTAAAGGCCAAGTTCCATTCTCACATTCTCCCACTAAAGTCTATGGGAGATGAGTTCATGCAGCTAATTACAATCCAAGTGACATATTTTATTGTTTAGGTAACTAATACAGAGTTTTCAGCAAATATGTAACCTTAGTATGGTCGTCATCACCTTTGTATTTCTTTGGAATCAGCCTAGAAAAATCTTTGGCTTAATCATGCTGTGTTTTGTTGATCTCCATCCAGAGTCATGACCCCTGAACTAAGCCCTCCGATCCTGTCCTGAGAATGAACTGGCTTCAGCTACTACATAGATTGGGGTGTGCAAAAGTAACATACTATCACTTTTGCCCCACCTTAGTTCCTGTGCCAAGCACAGGGTGGCCAGACTTAAGAACCAGAACCTAAGTGAAGACGTCATTATAAAACATTATCAGCCTTCAGAAAATGCTGAAAATGTTTCCAAATTTCTGTGTCTGAAGGATGAAAATAATTCACTTTTGGTGAGAAGTAGCAGGTAGTTGGTCCATAACTGAGTACAGAAAAGGAAACACTAGGTGCTGAGCTTCTGAAATTTTCTACATTTTCATAGACGTGTGTGGTAAGTTCCTAATGCCAGCACTGAATTTCATGGATCAGATTCTGATCTCACTTAGGTTACTGTAAATGCAAAGTAACCAGTGACTTAAAGATTTAGGACTTATTATGAGTACTCTAGTGTCTGCGAAATCTGAACGTAGCCCACTACCCTTCTGCGACGTGATTCTTCATGCAAAAAGATTCTGATAAGATGGGAAAATAGCTCTCGTGGGTGTGTCTGAATTAATTTTTGTAATTTCTTTTTAAATGTCTCATATTCCCTCTTGAGGTTGTTTCTTTAATGCCTCAGACATGGAGGTCTTTATGTATTAATGACTTGGCTATTTTCTGCTTCCCTTTCCCCCTTTGCACTTATATTACCTTCCTCAAGGAAGGGTTCCAAGAAGTGGGCACTGACCATCATTCACTGACAGCCATTGGTCTCAGGAGACTATGGGGATTTCACCCTTGGTAGGTTACCAGATACTACCACAGCCTTTTGAGTGACTGAGGGGGTCCAATACATGACAGGAAGATCCTCTGGCAAACTGCACGCACCAACTCAGTTGAGCTTGCACTGGCATATTGATTCCACTAGCATGTCAATTTGCAAGGCAAATTGACACCTCTTCTCTAGCTCATCATTGATCCTCTCCATCTCCATCTCCATCTCCATCTCAACCATTGACCAAACAGTTACTGAAGTTGGATCCCATGTTGGAAAGAAAACCAGCATTTTCAAGAACATATCTGTAACCAGTGGGAGTCCAGGGCTCAGTTGAGTTATTGGCCCACCCTTTTGTCTCAGGGCTAACTGCCCACCTACCTTCCCTGCCACACCTTTGATGAAACCAATGTAAAGTTGTTAACAAGGTGGGAGGCTGCCCATTTACTTGCCCTGATGCCAAGGGCCCATATATGGCTCCAAACCTCCACTTCTACTGTGTCCCATGCCTTGCAGATGGCATCCCTGGCCTAACACCCAGCCTATAATCCTGTGCCCTCACACTGGGACTCTCAATGTCATTTACTCAGGGCTCCCAGCCTCTCCCTTTCCTCAGGCTCCCTGCCCAGCTTGGGACCCTCTTGGTCCCCTGTGGCAGGGCGCTAAGGCGCCTGCTATTTGTAGAAGGGAGATAACTACCCAGGTGCAGGTTTCTAAGGCAACCAGAGGGAGCTAGTGACCCACACCTGCCAGCGGTCAGCTGACTGGAAGGGGCAGGGCCTGGCCCACATTTAAACCCCAGGGCTGAGGCCAGGCAGGCAGTTCCCTGCCAGCAGCCATGGGGGAAGGAGCTCTCCCAGAGCAAGGAGAGGGGAGAGGCCAGACCTCAAGTACAGCTTTGAGACTGGGGGAAGGATGGAGCACCTCTGGTGGGGCAGGAATAATGTTGTAGCCAGATGACTAGGATTTATGTTATAGCCCAGGGGCTTGTGTTTTGATCTGCTGTTTTTACCACAGAGCGAGACAGGGCTGCAGCGAGCCTGAGCACGAGAGAGGGTGCAGAGCAAGACAGGGATGTGGAAAGCCGAGCACCAGAGAGGGCACAGAGCAAGACAGGGCTGTGGGGAGCCCTGGAAGGACAAGGGGGCCAAACGGTAACAAGGCCCCATACTGGAGAAGGCTAGAGCCTCAGAGTCAAACCCTGTGTGGTGGGTTTTGGATGAGGAGGCCTAGCTAGAGAAAACAGGGGTCAGACCTGGGTGGGCAAAAGACCCCAATATACAAAATACAGTAAGCATTCTCCCACTCACAAGAACGACAACAATAATTTCCATCAAGACGTGGCAGGAAAGTAGAGGGCGGGATATAAGAGTTCCAAAGCAGAGTCCAAGGGCACCCCATGTAACGCGCAGATTAACAGGGAAGATGGCGTTGGGGAGGGCAACTTGTTACATCCCCTCACACCCCCACACTGGGGCCTCATCCTCTGCCCAACACTGGGCCTCAATTCCCTTGCCCCAGGAGCTTCACACCAAGCTTCTTCATGGGCCCAGGGCCCCATCCCCCTGGGAGCCTCACACCTGGCTCCTTCATACACCTCAAGACTCACTGTGAGCCTGGGCTCTGCCTCAGGTCCCTTGATACAACCTTGGCCCTACCTCAGGCCTCACTGTGAGCCTGGGCTCTTGCCTTGTATTCAGGGTATACTCCCCTAGCCTTTCCTTTCCAGAGGGTAACCCACAGACAACAGGGGCTGAGGCTTTCTGGTACCCCAAATTCGCCCTTCACTGGGGAGGCACAGGTGTGGTATTTCCTGGAGACTGCCCCACTGCTGGCAGTCCCACTATACCATCCAGCCCCAGCAGGGTAGAGTTTTAGGTCATGCCCCAGGACTAGGAACCTCCAGCCGTCTCCATAGTTCCTGCCCTGTACCTCCAAGATGTTATAAGCAGCAGCTTCAGCCAGGTGATGCTCTCTCTGTCCAGCTGCTTGCAGCAAACTGCTGGCTCCACTATTCAAAGTCTGTTGTTATACCAAACAGCCAGGCCCTGTTCCCAATCAGGCAGTTGTGCCTGACTGGGAGTGCAGCCACCTGCAGGCTGCTCTGCTGCTTGCCCTTGCCCTTATGAGTAACAGAGCACAACTTGTGCTATGCTACAGTATCCCAGGTGGCTGATTCCAGGATCCAATTCCATCCTTGATGACTGCCACTAAATCAGAAATTCAAATTCAGTTACCTGACATACCTATGCTACACCTCTGTCCATGCCAGCCTCCATTCTGAGGTCTCGACTTGTTCACCTTCTCCACAGATACCTAGGCTTTGGTAAGTAGATTTGCAGTGATGGAAGGGACAGGAATAGTTGGCTTCAGCAATTCCTACAGCTGTGAATGAATTTCACCCAAAGGTAAATAAATTAGACAAATAAGTGAACCGGAGAAGAATGTTTCTCTTCCCTCATCTGCCCCTTTCATTCCCTTTCTTAAAAATAGGTTTGAAAAATCTCTCTTTTCACCAAATATTCAGTGCTTTTGGCATCATAGTACCTGGTACTATACTACATGCTGGGCGCATCTACCCATGCAATTAATGCGTATGAATCAACTCCGGTGCATATTTCTCTGGAGTTTATTCATACGCCACAAGTGGAGCCTGGTCAGAGCATCCTGAGCTGGCAGAGGACCTGGACTTCAGCCTGCCAGTCCAGGACAGCTCTGACCAGGTTCCACATGCTGTGGAGGGGCTGGCTGAGGCATAAGGGTGTTTCAGCATGGGAGCTCGCCAGCAGACAGTCCCTGCACTGAAGCACTTTCATGGCCCAGTCAGCCCTGTCGGTGTCTACACGTGTGCTGCTGCGCATGAAGAAACTCCACAGCAGGGTAGTACTTGTTTTTACAAGTACTACCCTGCTGCAGAGTTTATTAGTTTTGTGTACTCCAATAGGGCTGCACATGCAAACGCCAAGATGTTTACTGCACAGTTAATTAGTCAACTGTACAGTAAACATCTCCAGTGGAGGTACCCACTGTCTGCTAATACTGAGTGGTCAATTATACAGTAGCTGGGCAGAAAAACAATCAGAGCACATACAAATGCAAGTTAAAATAATCACATAATGTGACTTGCTCAGCCTGGGCTTTACTACTGCTTGTAGTTAGGGGGATCTCAAAACAGTAAAAGTCCCAACCTTTCTCTTTTTCTTCCTTCAGAAAGTAAAATTTATTAGAAAATAACAGAACACAACAGTGAAGCCATTTATCATATTCCTCTCTTAACACTGCTGTTAACCCTAATTCCAAGCTAAACTCACTAACTGTTGCTGCCCTAGGTTTGGCTCTCATTTTCATCCAAACTATAAAGAAAATATTATCAATTCAATTCATACATCAGCAAATTGTTCAAACCTAGCCAGCAATCAACAATCCGCTTCCAGCATACAGGAAGATTTACATTTTTCATGTGAGCGATCAGTTGACAGATACTCACAAACAGGTTAGAATAGAGAAAAGTTGTTTAACCACAGAATCATGCTGATGACAGATTTTATGTAGATAAGGTTTGTGTGATGTGTTTATTATTTACAGAACATTTTGAAAAGACAGAATGAAAAGTGAGGCATATTTATTTTTAGAATACGTTTTTGAACAAAAATGGAACAGCTAGTCCTGAAGAGTGATCTGCAGATGGAAACAAATATGGTGCTCTTCCTTTCTTTCCCCATACCCAACCTCCTCCTTGCCCTCTCCTCTCATTTTGTCTTCTCCTTTCCCTGTCTTTTTTCCTGTTCTTCCCTATTTTTATATTTATATAAAATATAAAATAATAAAAGTAAAAATAAAAAAAGGAAGAGGGACAACCACACATTATCAGGGGCTTCCGTATTTGTGTTCTCCTGTGCAGTTTGAATATACCCAGAGGTGAAAATCAATTAACAAGCTTTTTAAACATGAAGGTTCATATGTTCTGAAACTACCTATTAAGCAATCAGATATTTATATTTAAGGACTAAATGCATCATTTAGCCATCATGTTTTGAAAGAACAAGCTTGCAGTTTCTTAAGCTGTTCCATTTTTTCATGAAACATCTGTTCTGACATTAAACTGGTGTACTTGTAAATAACATTTGAAAAGTTCTGTGTAAGGATGAATAAACCTAGCAACTCATCTACATATTATCTAGCACTGATGCCAATCTCTAGCATCAGTGCTTGACAGCCAGACTGCTTTACAATTACATTTCGGTGACAGACTGAAACATATAATACCTTTTATTGATCTGACCAAGCGATATGACCTAGAAAAAATAATCTACAATATTCACAATAATGAAGTATAAATGGGTATGCATTTAAACATAATGCAAGAAGCAAGGGTAACTTATTTAAATATAATGAACATTTATCCATACTCAGCCATTATGGAATAGCTATTTGAATAATAAATAATAAACTGTTGCCAACTCTGAATAAAACTCAAAATGACAATGAATGTAACCCCTTTCAAACTATAAAAATAACAGAAATAAATATTTTGACCCAGGAGGAAACCATGGACAATAGGCCACATTCTCCTCTTAGTTACACCACTGAAAATCTGGATTATATCTAATGTAGTAATATGTTAAAATCAATAGAAAGTTGGTCTAATAAAAGATATCACTTCTACCCAAAGAACCCTGTCTGCCTATAGAATAATTATACATTTAGTTCCAATTCAGCAAAACATTTAAGTATGAGTTTAATTTTCATAGATACCAGGGTCAGAAGGGACCTCAGCAGATCACTGAGTCTGACCCCCTGCCCAGGGCAGGAAATCATGTATGTAATCCCATCTCTACTAAGCAAAATAGTTCAGTTCATTGCACACTTCAAACATGCTTAAACTACCCCAACATCTGCTGGGAGGAGCAGCCAGCTGGATCTGACTGTTTACGTAGGTTCTTAACCTGCATACAGGACCTTCACCTAATGCATGCGATATATGGTCCCACTAGGGGAAATGCCTTACTGGACTTGGTGTTTGCTACAGGGGATGACCTGGTGGGAGATCTGCAGATACAGGGTAACCTAGGGGTGACCACCAATTGTTAGAATTACTATCTGGTGAAAGGTAGAAAAGATAACCAGTAGGACAGAAGTGCTAGAATTCAGAAAATCTAACTTCAGTGAGCTCAGCGAGGCACTGAAGGACAAGAGCATTGGTGAAATGGGAGTCCAGGCAGGGTTGTCATTCCTCAAGGGAACAATCCTTTGGGCACAAAAGGAGAAAATCCCATTGCACATAAAAGGGGGCAAGAGGGCCAAGAAACCCTCTTGGCTGAACAGGGAAATCCAGGAAAGCCTAGAGGTGAAAAAAGAGGCATACAGACTGCAGAAGGAGAGGGTAGCCACCAAAGAGGAGTATACCTACTTGGCTCACACTTGCAGGAAGTCAGTTAGGAAGGCCAAAGCAGCGACAGAACTCAGGCTGACAACAAAAATTAAAGACAACAAAAAGTCCTTCTTCAGGTTTATAGGAAGCAAAGAAAAGGCTCATGGCAACATAGGACCCCTGCATGACAGACTAAGGCAATCGGTGACAGATAAGAGGGACAAAGCTGGGCTCTTCAATGAGTTTTTTGCTTCTGTATTCCTGAGCACGAATCAAGACACATCTCCCAATTGGACTATAGGCAGGCACAGGAGGGGCACCAACCTACCAACAGTTAGTGCCGACCTAGTGAAGGGATACTTGGAGGGCCTGGATGTGTTTAAGTCAGCTGATCCAGATGATCTTCATCCATGGGTGCTGAGGGAATTCACCAGTATCATAGGAGAACCACTGGCACAACTGTTTGAGCACTCGTACTGCTTGGGACAGGTTCCAGAGGACTGGAAAAGGGCCAATATGATTCCTATTTTCAAGAAGGGGAGGAAGGAAGATCTGGGTAACTATAGGCTGGTTAGTCTCACCTCTATCCTTGGGAAAACCTTTGGAAAAATTATTAAGGATTACATTTGTGGGAGTCCAGCAGGAAAAGTAATACTGAAGAGCAACCAGCACAGGTTCATAGCAGGTAGATCCTACCTGACTAATCTTGTTTCCTTTTACGACCAGGTCACAAAAAGCTTAGATGCAGAAGTTGAGGTTGATGTCATTGGGTTTTTAAAAGACCTTTGATACAGTGTCTCATCACATTCTCATAAATAAACTAAGCAGCTGTGACGTAGATGATTACATGGTCAGGTGGGTGGCAAATTGACTTAAGGGACACACCCAGAGAGCGGTGGTGGATGGATCAGTATTGACCTGGAAAGATGTCGGCAGTGGGGTACTCCAGGGTTCAGTCCTTGGACCAGTGCTGGTCAGTATCTTTATCAGTGACCTGGATGAGGGCGTGGACAGCACTCTGCCCACATTCATGGATGACCCCAAATTATGGGGCAAAGTAGACACACTAGTGGGGAAGGAACGGATTCAGGCAGATTTGGACAGATTGGAAAAGTGGGCAGAACAGAATAGGATGCAGTTTAACAAAGATAAGTACAAAGTGCTGCACCTAGGGAGAAAGAACCACCAACACACTTACAAGCTGAGGGATGACCATCTCAGCAGCACAGCAGCAGAAAGGGATCTTGGAGTCATAGTCGACTCCAAGATGAACATGAATCGTCACTGTGATGAAGTGATCAGTAAAGCTAACTGCACTCTATCATGCATTAGCATATGCATGACGAACAGGTTTAGAGAGGTGATACTTCCCCTCTATGTGGCATTGGTAAGGCTGCAGCTGGAGTACTGTGTTCAGTTTTGGATGCCACACTTCAAAAGGGACATGGAAAACCTTGAGAGGGTCCAGAGGAGGGCTACTCAGATGGTTAGGGGCCTGGAGGTAAGGTCCTATGGGGAGAGATTAAAGAACCTGGCTCGCTTCAGCCTCCGCAAGAGAAGGCTGAGAAGGGATCTAGTGGCCATCTACAAATTCATTGGGGGGCGGGGGTGGGGACACAGCATGGAATAGGAGATACTCTGTTTACCAAGGCACCCCTTGGAGTTACTAGAAACAATAGCCACAAACTGACAGAGAGCAGATTTAGATTAGACATAAGGAAGAACTTCTTTATGGGTTACCAGAATCTGGAATGGGCTTCCAAGGGAGCTGGTGCTCTCCCCTACCTTGGAGGTCTTTAAGAGGAGACTGAATAAGCACCTGCCTGGGGTCACCTGACCCCAGTGCTCTTTCCTGCCCAGGGCAGGGGATCAGACTCAATAATCTACTACGGTCCCTTCCAACCCTAAAAATCTATTAAATCTATGAAATTTCACTCCAGGTTCAAGTTTCACTCAAGTCAATCATTTATACAATTTGCAAATATTTTTACATTTTTTTATCTGTACTTTTTAATTTCCAAAATGTTTGCGTTTCCTCGAAGGAAACATTTTTCTATCTGATTAATGTTTATTCACTACAAAATGAAGCAAAGTCTATCTGTTTTAGTGGCCTCTCTAAAATGATCTGATGTATGTGAATTTTTTGAGTTGCTAAAAAGCAGGTGCTCACGCCACAAAACTGCTACCACTCTAAACAGCAAATCATGAGTCTCTTCTTTTTTTCCATCAGATTCATATACAGTTTTCAAGCTTGTTGGCAGGGCAATGGAGGGAAGCTTCTACTGGGTAGGCTGATGTTGCACCTGTCCTGTGAACAGATTACCTCAGTCTCCACAGACTAAAGTAATGTGACTTATTACTTTCAGAAACAGTACAATTAAGCTAGCTTTCTGAGTCACCAAACTGACATGCCAGAATTTTGAGGAGTCGAAGCAGAGCTAGGGGTGTCTAAACTCCAATCTGTATCTGAATTTTGTGGCAAATGTATTTGGGCCTGTTGCAGCAGCATTAGCTAAAAGAGCTCTACTCCTAAGGTCACTCTTCTTTATGTCAAGGACCCTTCTTGGCCCAAGAATATGAAGACGTTAAAGGAGGATTAAAGCTAATTTTGCCTTTTTCTATTTCGGCACCAACTTCCAGCAAGGAGAATTGGCCCAGATCCCACTGACATCTGCCATTTACTTCAAAGGAGCCAGAACTTTACCCCTAGATGTTTGACCATCTTATTTCTTTTAATTTCAGGAATAAATGATGCTGAATCAATTATTATATCATTATTCTTTATTTTCACTTGGGAGCTATTTAAAACTGAAAAGAGTGGCATCCAAAGATCATATTTTAATGAACAGTCACTTGTATTTCACAGAGCCTTTCAATATTTCCAGTAATATATGATAGGGTCCTATGTTTGATATAAAGCCCTCAACCTGATGTTATTGTTAAAAAAATAGTATACAACCTCCATTTTTTGGATGTAGCGGCATGCTTCAGCATCTCTGAGTAATAACTGTTTGTCTTTCCTCATAATGCTACTGGAGCATTCAAAACGTCTCATGCTGCAGCTGTAGGGACAGATCCAAGTCATTGTCACAGGCACCTCAACTTAGGCATTGCCAACTTAGGCAGAGAGGAGGGGTAATCAAAAGTAGCTAATGGGAAAAAACTAATGGGTACATATATGTCTGATTTCTCATAACTCAGGACTCACCCACCAGGGCTCCTCTTCAACTGGCTACAGAGTCCAGATGCTTTTTCTTGATCTCCTTCTGCCCCCATGTATCTCAGGAGTTGCCCTTGGTGCTGTACTTTGAATTGGATGCTGCTGGTGTTGTCAATCAGATATGTTCTAACATATCAGGAACATAGGTGGATATTAATCACCTCCTCACTCCAAATAGATGTTAGGATGCAAGGTACCAAAAAGTTTGATCTGGATCTCTTTTGAGTGCACACAGGGTGTGTCTACATATGCAATGAATTTTCTGCACAGAAAATTCAGGCTCATTAAAGTACCCCCTAGTGCATGTCTGCAATTAGAGGTCTGGAGAACAGAGCATTTGAAGAGAGGTTGAGGGCCATGGGACTGTTCAGCCTGGAGAAGACAAGACTCAAAGAGGACTTAGTGGCAGCCTTTAAGTATGTAAGGGGTGAACATCAGGGGCTAGGGGAACACCTGTTCACCAAAGCACCTCGGGGGAAGACTAGGAATAATGGTCATAAACTAATAGAGGATCG
>NW_017729034.1:81488505-81491213 GCF_001723915.1 Gavialis gangeticus
GAAGACTAGGAATAATGGTCATAAACTAATAGAGGATCGCTTCAGATTAGACATTAGGAAAAAACTTCTTTATGGTTTGTGTGCCTAGAATATGGAATAGACTCCCCCCAGAGGTGGTAGAGTTAACTTCACTGGGGATCTTCGAAAGACAACTGGATACACACCTTGCTGGAGTCATCTGACCTCAGCAGTCTTTCCTGCCTTGAGCAGCAGGGGCTGGATCTGATGATCTCTGAGATCCCTTCTAGCCCCTAACTCCTGTGAGTCTATGAATCTATAAAATTGGAATGGGCACCCACCTCCTGTGGCCCTCTGCTGCCTACGCTGACCAGAAACAGCTTGTTCCCAGTCAACATCTATGCATACAGTATAGTGCATTAGTTAATGTGCCATTTTTCTAGTACCTGTATGTACAGGTACTAAAAAATGGCACATTAGACTAATCAACTCTTCAGATTATGTATGTAGATGGTGTAGATGGTGATGCTTTACTGTGCAGCAGATTACTCTAATGCACAGTAAAACATTTTGTGTAGATCCACCCACAGGGTCCTTAATCTTGTTTTCAAAACTTTTTTTTCATTTGTTGTCCCCTAAAAACTTTTGAATGGAGGTGCAGACCCCTTTGGATTGCAAGTGTGGGTATTTATTTACTTCTGATTGATCATAGTCATCTTTTGAGGACCCCTTAGACATCGTCTGCAGGCCCCCAAGAGTCTGCAGACTCCAGTTTGAAAACTACTGATCTATGCATTTAGGCACACACACAGGCCAAAATGAGACGTCCTTATTCAATTTGTACCCCTCAGCAGTTTTGGAGCTTATGAAACAGGGTGAAACAGAATGGTCTCTGGGCTACTGAGTAATTACAACATTAGAAGCTGAAAGGAAGAAGCAGAAACAGAAGAAGGAAAGGAATACTCTTCCCATCAAAAGATGAGGAATGGCTGCTGGGGATTGTATATTTGTGTGCAAAAAACAGCGAAACCACCATTCAATTATAAATCCTGAAAGTTGAGCTTGATTTACAGTGGGTAAAAATTTTCATTTCAAAATTTATGGGCAAATCTGGCTTTTTCTCTAATCCAAAAACAGGCATATTTTCTTCCCAAAAACAGGCATGACTTTCTCTTCCCAAAACAAGACAAATTTTCAACCTGAATTTTGCTTCTGTGTACAACACAATGAGCAATGTCCAGGATTTTTGCCAAATTTCCATTTTGCTTTTTCTCGCACATTCAAAAAACTGCCATTGACTTCAATGATAACTTGGCCCCAAAATTTTATGATATTCATTAATGAAAAACAGCAATTAACAGAAAGTTGACTAAACAGTAAAGGTATATGATTTGTGCCTGCATGGGTTGACAAAACATCTAAAACAAGTTTTGTGATTGGCTCGTGGAGTGACGTTTTAACATATCAGTAGAACTTTTAAAAATCCCATTTACTG
Source organism: Gavialis gangeticus (assembly GCF_001723915.1). Taxonomy (NCBI): domain Eukaryota; kingdom Metazoa; phylum Chordata; order Crocodylia; family Gavialidae; genus Gavialis; species Gavialis gangeticus. The sequence continues at coordinate 81,489,959 of NW_017729034.1, forward strand.
AATCTTATAAAGAACTATTGATGTAGCCAATTTGGGATGTGCTAATTGCAGTCCAATCTAAATTTCTATGAAACCTGTGAAGGGGCCTGATATGTGGGGAATATTATTCTTGATAAAAATAGTTTACATTTTCCTAAGTGTCTGATATGTTCCAATGAATACTAAAATGTTTCATTCCCTTCATGGGCAACCAACTCCTATTGAAGACAATGGGAGTTTTGTATATGAAATAATTTTGGATCACATTATATGCACTTCACCTGCATGTTATATGCACTTGATGTTATATGCATTTTACCTGCTATTTTGCTCCACCCACATCTGAGCGTACATGGGGCAAATTTAAGAACATGCACGCACACCAAAGTGAAATTTGGGATGGGTAGGAAAGCAGAATCCCATACTCAGTGAAAAGAATTGAGAAAGTCCGTTCACAACTTTAGGTCACTTGAATGAGGAGAGAGACAGACATCGTGTGGTTACTGGGCCCAGCCCCCCTGCTCTCAGCAGGAAAGACTGCTGGGGTCAAATACAGACAGTCCTCAGACTTAAGACACAATTCATTCCTGAAAACCATGTCTTCAGTTGAAACACCATAACTTGGAACTGCTTTTCCCATAGAAACAATGCTTTAAATAGGAGTTGGTTCCTGAACCAAGGCCCAATACCCTATATTCACCAAAAATACCCCAGAAATTTGTACTCAATTAATTATAGATGAGTAATATAACTACATTAATGTATTTATATTGTAAATAGCAATCATATTGATTTGGAAGGACTTATTTGAGGTGACTTTACTGGACTTTTTGAAGGGCTCTTGGCTGGAGTCTTCTCAGGAGTCTTGGCTGCAGGTTTTTCTGGAGTCTTGTCTGCTTTCGTAAAGAAAGTGTCCAAGGAAGTTTGGACAGATGTTCTCCAGGGAGATGGGCGACACAGTGAACTTGCTTGCTGGCATGGTGTGGCATCACATAGAGTCCTAAAGTCAAACCTGAGGTCAGAAAGGCAAAACGGGGTCAATTTATAAGTGCCCTAAGTGCCATTGGTTGTAACTCCAAACTTCTTAAATCAAAGACTGCCTGTAACCCCAGCAGCTGAGGCTAGGTGTCCTGAAAGCTAGGCAAGAGGCTGGCCTGCCCCCACCACCCTGCTGCCCTAAAGCACCACAGGGCCAGAGGCTCAGGGGCGCCCAAGGGAGACCAAAAAGATCCTCCAGTGGGCGTGGCCAAGACGAGTGGGCGGGGCCGGGCGCCCT
>NW_017729034.1:81491876-81504298 GCF_001723915.1 Gavialis gangeticus
GCGCCTGTGTGGTTGGGCCGCCGGTCGGTGTATACGTGTGAGGGGGTGGATATAGATGTACATTCGTGTGTATGTGTTTTCTGTGGGTGTGTGTATATACATGTATTTGTGCGTGTCTGTGTATACATGTATATGTGTGCACCCTGGGACATGCTTTCTGCTTCAGAGAGCAGGGCTGGCCTCTCCCCTCTGCTCTCTAGGGCGGGGGCGTGGGCAGATGCTGGCCAGCATGGCTCCCTAAGGTGGAGGCTTATTCCCCCTCAGTGGCGACAGGGGGTACACATGCACACCCTGCGTGACAGGCTGCACTCCCTGCTCAGGCAACTGGTTGCTGAGGGGCATCAATCATCCATGTTCCCCCTCCCTCCAATCTCCCCCTGGGGGACCACAACCAGGGTCTGCCTGGCTGGAGTGGAGCAGCCTCTGTCAAGGTCCCCCCCTCACTGCTTCAGTGGCACGAGCAGGGGGGTGTCCAGACACATGGCCCCACCATCCTCCTGCTTTGCCCGGGGTTGACCTGGCCTGTCTCGGCCTGCGGGCAGTGCTGAGAGCAGGTGTGGAGGAGCAGGCCAGGGTGGCAGGGGCAGGGCCCTTCCCAGCTGATTATAGCTCCTTGACAGGCCAGCCCACACACAGGCAGTGGCCTGGAGGTGACACTGCTCCAGCTGCAGGTAGTCCCCTTGCAGCCAGACTGGCTGTGTGGGACAAGTCCTTCATACCTGCGGCTGCCTGGGCCAGCTGAAAGGTGCTAGCAGGCCCAGAGCCTGGCAGCCATCCACCGCAGGGGCTCACATGCCTGCAGTCACTGCCACCGCCATTGCCACAGCTCCTGCATGGTGCTCACTCATATGTCTGTAGCTGCCATGTGAGATGGATGAGTAGGCACCATGCAGAAGGCGCAGCAGCAGAGGTGGTTACGGGCACACGAGCCCCTGCAGTGGGCAGCTGCTGGGCTCTGGGCCTGCCGGCACCTCCAAGCCACCCTGAGTAGCCACAGACACGGAGGACTCATCCCACGCAGCCAGTCCGGTTGCCAAGGTGCCCCCCCACAGCTGCAGCAGCATTGCCTTCACACCACTGCCCAGCCAGCCACCACCCATGCACCCTGGGCCAAGCTCTCATGGAGCTGTAGCCAGCTGGAAAGAGCCCTGCCCCCACAGTACAGCCCAAACTGGCCCTGCTATCCACCCACCTCACCCAGGGCTGAGCTGAGCCAGCTGTGGGCACTGCTGAGGATCAGTGTGGAGCATCCAGCCTGAACTGGGCCAGGCTGCAAGGGCAGGGCCCTTTCCAGCTGGCTGCAGCTCCATGACAGCCAGGTCCAGCCTAGGCATAGGGAGCCTGGAGCAATCCGGGTGAACAGCCCCAGCCTGAGCCACAGCTGGCTGAGAAGGGCCCTGCCTCCACAGCCCAGCCCAGGCCAGCCCCTTTGTGCCCACTCTCAGTAGCACCTGTAGGCCAGCCTGGCTCAACCCCACAACCCCCGGCCCAGCCTCAGCCCTGGGCAAGGTGGGTGGATGGCAGGGCCAGTGTGTGAGCAGCCAGTGGGGTGGAAAGCCGGGCAGACCCTGACTGGGGTCCTCATGCCTGTACTCAAGAGGGGAGACAGGGGAGTTTAATCCCCTTCCCTGCCCCCCCTTCACCTGAGGCTGCTGCCCTGGCTGGCTCTGGCCATGCCTCCTGCCAGGCAAACTGCCAGCAGGGCAGAAAGCTGGGCAGACCCTGGCTGGGGTCCCTGTGCTTGTGAGAGACAGGGGAGTTTAATTCCTCTTCCTGCCCCCCTTCAACTGAAGCACTACCCTGGCCCTGTGTCTGGCTATGTGCCCCCCCCAAACCTGGAGACAAACCTTGCAAGGGCTGCTTCCCCCTTCCCCTTCCAGGTGCACCCCAGCTGGGGACCCTGCAGGCAGAGTCAGGGTTTAAACTCCTCCCCAATCATACTCAGGGGCCTGCCTGGGCCTGGCCATACCCCCCACCCAAGTCAGCTTTCCTCCAGCCTTGCAGCTGCTGCAGAAGGGAAGGAAAGGTGTGCTCTAGTACCCCCTGGCTTCTATCCTGAGCCACTGCAGGCATGTGGCTGCATTTCCAGAACCAAAAACAAATGTCTATTCACTTGCAAATTGGTTCAATCTACACAGATTAGACTAACCTCCAAAGATTGGATCAATTCAGGCTCAGGGTTTTTGAATGTCTGTACTTTGCCTAGGAGCAAGGAGCAGAGCTGTACCTACTTGTTGTTAATGTACTTTATTATGAGAATGGAAATTTATCTTCTGACCTAAATCTGTTAAGTGCTCAGTGTGCCATTGGCTTTACCTATGCTCTTTCCATTTCTGAGTTAGGATGGTCGTGATTTTATAAATAGGGACTTATGACTTCCTAATGCAATTACACTGAAGTAGAGTTGTGAGGGAAAAGATGGAGGCTGTGAGGCCAGGCAGGGTGGGCCTGCCGCTATCACTTCCTTAGGACTTACCTCATCCCTGGGGGGCTGAGGCAGCTCCTCTTTGCACCAGGCAGGACTGGGCAGACCCCCTGAAACCTGCTTGCAGCCCTCCAGTGTGCCATGGACCCTTGGTTGAGAACCACTGATCTAAAGCTCATTCAATGAGGTTTAGATAAAGTGCCTCCGTGGCCATTTTGAAATGTGCAGGGGCTTAATACACGTGATGGTGAGGTGATGCTGGAGCCATCTAATTAGAATGCGGAACAGAGTCTGATTCTGATGCATTGCAATTAGAACGTGAACGAGTGCACCTACAGCACCCACAGGTTCCAAGTCACCTGAAGAACTGGTTGTAGGTACAGTGCCACACCATGTCATTCATGTTTTTTCAAAAACCTAGGAAATTATACGTAACAGAACTATGTTAAAAAAACATTACTATGATTGGATTGTCAGTTCTCAAGACCAAGGAAGTGTCAGTATGAGGTGGCCTTCATTGGATCCTTTATACATGCATTATAATATATTCATTGATTATATAATTATAAATTATATTTTTTAACCATACTCTGCCTCTTCCAGTAAAAAGGTTATACTTACTTTAGGCTTGAATCAGGGTTATGTAGTAAAAGGCACTACTGACTATAGGACCTCTCCATTATTTCCTAAAGAAGTAATAATAGGGGGTTTCATAAAGAGAAAGAATAGCTTGATGATAAAGACAGCTGAACACTGAATGGATTTTCTTCCTGCTTGTCATAGAATACTTGTGTGGTACTAGTCATGTCATTTAAACCAAGCGTGTGACATCAGGTCACGTAGGATAGAAATAGACATCATCAAATTAAGCAAATCTGTTGAAACGTATTTTTCTGGGGCTTGAGGGGCCCAGTCCTGCACATCCCAGGAATCCTCACATAGGATCAGGCCCCTCAAGCCCTGGGAGCACCTGCCCACTGAAGTGCATCACCAGGGTTTCATGCCTTTAACTTATACAATGATATCAAGTCCTTAATATTCTTAATATTCTGAACAGCCAAGCCCTTGGTAACAAACACTCAAACTTAGTTATCTCTTTTGAGAATTTTGGCCTTAATCCTTCTCTGCCTTGGTTCTCCATCTCTAACATTGAAATAATAACACCACCTCACTGGAGATTTCTTCTAAATTAATCAGTGAAGTGTTTATAGAACTTTGGATCCTATAGTTATGAGTACCAGAAAGGAGGCTATGAGGAAATTAACAATCTTTTGTTCAGGGCTATGTTTGGAAATACAGTAAATATAGGGTTAGTGTCATGTATTATATGATTATGTGTGCATGCATGTAGATTGGTCTTCCTCAGTTAAATAAATTTCATATTCACTATATAATGAAGCATCAGCGTGTGTAGCTGAGGTGTCATATGTAACATATTTGTAAGTGAAATAGAATATGAGAATACAGCAATTTCCCTCCTGGCTACATCTAGACCATCATTCAATAATGTTGAACAGTTAAAAGCACAAAAAGTTAAGTATGCATAACTAAGCTTCAGATTCTGCATTTAATGTTCGTTGGTATATCTCTGTTTCCTTCTAAAACACAAGGAAAAGAGCAGTGCATCTGTGTACATTACAGCTGGCAGAACCATATATTTTAATGAAGGTTTAGAAGCCCATGAAAGTCGGTGTGCATCCTAGGGTGCTGCAAGATCCTTTTGAGAGTGCCGTAGGGTGCAAGGAGATAAGCACTCACTTTTCCCTGCCTGACCCCTATGCAAGGCAGTAAGCCAGGCTCATCTCTGCTTGGCTCCATGGAAGGAGGTAAGCTCACTCTTGTCCTGTCTGCCTCGGCATGAGGAGTTAAGCATTTGCTCCTCCTTCTTTCCTCTCCCACTGAGTGAGCAGCAAAGTACAGGCTTATCCCTGCCCAGGTCCATCCAGTACAAGGAGGTAAGATCATACTCATCACTACCCTGCTATTTGCTGGGCAAGTCTACATAAGATGTTTACTGCAGAGTTGCCTAATTTGCTCTGCACTAAACTTTTCAGAGTCTACATATGCAGTGCTATTAGGATGGAGTAAACTAATTAACTCCATAGTAAGTTAGTACTTGTAACAGGTGTAGCCACAGTGAACTTGTTGTAATACTGAATAGATGAAAACATATGCACACTGAGATTTTAAGGAATAACAAATGGAATCTGCTGCAAGGTGCTTGATTTCAAACCATAGGGAAGCAAAATGATAAACTGACATCTCAATCACAGAATAAGTAGGAAGAATTCTGTTTCCCCCAATGAATAACTAATCTGTTTTATTATTTTAAAGAAAAAGACCAGCCTCCCCAGAGCAAGGCAGGACAAGATATTGTGCTACAGTCACCTGTAGATTGGGCAATTTTGGATGGCCGAGAAAGTTTAGATGACCATGGAATCATACAATATGAGTGGACTTTAATGCAAGGTGATCCGGCAGTCGATATGAAGGTACACATAGTAGCTCATTTAAAATCAATTGTTTATTGTTAACTGTGTGTGGTTCTTTTGTAAATGTGGAAATAAAACATGCAATGGTCTCCCTTTACTCAGGTGGACATGGTTCATGGTAAAGTTAGGATAATTTAAAAAACAACAGTTGTATTTTATATGAGTGATGGAAAGAACATAATTAGCAGTAAGGGAAATTGACAGTATCACATAAGTAGGTTCCAAAAATCTGTTAGATATCAGCTCTGCTCTCTTCACTGTAAATGTTGCCTTGCACATTGTACTTCTTGTTCAGCTTCTAGGAGCCAGGTCAGACACCTCAGTAACTCCATTATTAAAATAACACGATAGTTTCTCTAACAACTTGTTGTAAGAGCTTGCAGAGAAACTAAAGGTGTTGTACTAAGACTATCTCCAATAAGGGATGCTTCAAGATGACCATCATATGAGATTTAAAATACAGTCTTGTTTCATCTTGAAATTAGACACTGGCCTGGTCCTTGAGAAGCTGAAAAGACCTAGAGAATGACCCTTTGGTGTCTGATAGAATTCCCCTAACACAGATACTGCATAAGCTACAGAAATAAAAGCCTTATGCACAACTGCTCACACCCCGCAGTGTTGATAGCATGCTTGGGACTTGTCCCAGCACATATTCCTGTAGAGCAGTGCTTCCCAAACTTTTCCTCAGCATAACCCCATTTATGATCCCATTTCCTCAGCATAGCCCCACACTCCCAATCCACAGCCTCCCACCCCCGTGACCCTATCTGCTGATGTTGCGACCCCATTTGGGGTCATGACTCACAGTTTGGGAATCACTGCTGTAGATATTTTGCATACTGCTAATGCCCATCTTTGGTGAAGACACTCAGGATTTACAATCAAGCAACTGAAGGCAAAGTTTGTCCCAACAGCTGCATTAGGCAATCAAGTTTTTTTTAATCCCTCAAGTGTTAATTTAAGGTCCTACTGTATTTACATACACAGTCTTAATAAAGCTTGCCATGTAGTTCACAAAAGATTCGATGAACTGTTAAGAAGACAGTTGGGTTTTGATGGATGGTGCAACAGATCAGGAGTGGGTTTTCCCACGTGTCCAGTCAATGGTCCAGTCCAACAGTCTTCCAACAGCACAATAACACCCAAGAGCCTTTGCTGTCCCAACACTCTGTAATTAATGTGCCATAGTGCACAGCATAGATATGTGCTGCATGAAAAATACACAGCCCTCCAAGCAGTGGTAGCCTCAATACCTGCCACTGGGTGTGGAATTAAAGTTGGGGACTCTTAAGGAACCACTAACTGCTCAAGGTTTGATGAACATATTTTGAGTTATACCTATTTAGTAAATTAGGTCTGACAGCTGTTGGGACAAATTTTTTCCTTCCATTGCATCATTATAAAATGCAATCATCCTCATTAAAGATGACAGTTAGACCTGATTTATTTCAATAGAACAGAGCAGAATTTGACCTTCTGTGCAATTTGTATTTTGCTTGTCTCAGAAGCACAGCCCATACAGGTACGCCCCAGGGAAAGGGGTGGCTAATGTGCTTTTAAGTTGCCTTCTGATTTGGAGCCTTTCCAGGTCCAGTATGACCCCAATGCCAATTAGTAGCTCACCCCTCCTGTCACTGGCAAGTGGCCTCTGGGAGGATTAGCTGACAACATTTCCTCTATACTACTCAGCCTTCTCCCAACCCACATACTGGGCACATCTATACATGCCCGTATGGTGCCATTGTTACTGCGCCATCATTTAGTACTTCCAAATTTAGCCCCTATGTTCCCATAGTGACATGCTATACCAAAGGAGTGCATCACTACAGCGATGTAGCTGCAGCATCACGGTTTGTCTGCCAAAACTACATTGCCCTAAAGTGTTGTTACAGTGACATAGCATCACGTATAGACACGCCCACTTCCTCTGCAGTCGAGGAACCACAGCTGACACTGACTCCCAGGTGACTGTCAGGTCTGTGTGGTAGCTTAGCTTTCCAGCTAAGTGTTTATTGCTATACCACTCACAAAATATAGGACTAGAATATTCAAAAGTATAAGTTAAGCCAAAGCTGAGCATTGTGAAAAATGTTACAAGCCCCAGTTCTTAGACTAATCAGCCCAGTGACTGATCCGCCCAATCCTAGATGATTTTTAGGGATTTCAAAATGGGAGTTTGCCAGAAATCAGCATGCCATTGTATGTCTGGGTATTTAATATGCTGTTTTGTTGATACAAGATTAAAGGGTCAAGAAGGCATTAACTAACTAGGTAGGTAGCAAAGTATGCAGAGACCTTGAATGGAATTTGAAGAACACCTTCCACCTTTCTTGTAGATAAACCGAAGCGCTAAATATCTAGGGTTGTTAAGAAAAGACCTTTCAGAATATTTTATTTATTTAAATAATGTTTCTGTAAAATAAGCATGATTAAAGAAATTACTTTAGTCATGCAACAAACCAGAAATGTAAAGACATAAATGGAAGTGCTGTTAAATTAATATGCGCTATGGGAACCTGCTTCCAGATCATCAAAAGTCTATTGTCTATTTTTAAAACCATATATAAATCCAAAAGTACCAGAGAGACTGGGGCTGGTGTTTAAACAAAATAAAAGACAGCTGCTGCTTTGCATTTAAGTACAAAAGAACAAACAGAAGTCACAGGTGTTGAAAGGGCTTATATAAAGAGATCCTATCATATTGCAGCAGGCTGCCAGTGGAAAGAAAAGGTTTTGCTTTATGATTACTTAGTTTAAGACTAATTTGCTGGTCTAATTTCTGCTTATGTGCTGTGGCCACTGAACTGTGCAACAGGCAGGTTTTTTTAATTATAACCTGGAAATTTGCTGCTAGCTTCATCAAAGATTTAGAACAAGCAAGAGAGATTCAGGATCTGCTCAGAATAGAAAGGGAAGAGAAAAAAAGGGAAACCAGAAACTCACGAGGCTGTATTCTGCTGTCTTGTACAGAAATACATTCTGCAGACTAGAATTTGGCTGAACAGGTCATTGCATTTGAATTCTTAAAGTTGTAATGGCTATAGCCATTAAGTCAGAGGGGGAAAAAAGTAATTTTAAAAAGCAAAAGTAAACTTTGAAATCAATATAAAGAAAGAACCAATAGCCAAAGCATCATGTAACTAGATGGCAACAAGACCGGATACAATCATTGTATTTGGCAAGCAGAAGTAACAGCAGGGATATTACTTTCATCAGAAGAAATAACTGAATTTATCAACAAAACATGTTGTAAATCAGATATTACAGTGGGAGCTCTTTTATGCCTTGAAAATTCCTGATGACTTTTACCCATGAAGATGCCATTTTGAATGGGTAAAAGTAAAACGCTTCACAATTTTTCTATTTTTTGTTATTAAAGATGTTTATAAGGGGTATCTTTGCTCAGTATTTCTCACATGGAGCTCAATCCTGTAAAATGTTGAATGCTTCCTGGAAAGTGCTATACACACTCAGTGGCTCTGTTGAAGTGTACAACATTTGCTAGAAGTTGTCTAGCACTAGAAGTCTAATATGAAAGAAGTTCCTCTGAGCCTGCAAAAAGCATGTCTCCGTTTAAAATCCACAGATGTCAACTCTCTCCTGGAACTTGCCACCTAAGTAATATTAGTCATTACACTGCAGTAACACCCAATACAGATGTATTATTCTGGAATAAAATTGCAGGAATAACTACTCCATTTTATAAACACACTGCTTATGTGAGAATAAAATTATATCTTCAGGAATAGAGTATCTTCACAGAGAGTTGTTCCCCAATATTTGCTTCCTTGTTTAGGCAAGCTTTTACCCAGATATGGGAACCAGATGGTATCAGGTCCAAAACTGATCTGTATTACAGCACTGAACAGAACATGTGGCTTCAACTTTAAGAGCCAAAGCAAAATTACACAGCAAGAATGCAGATCAACTGTATTAATTGTTTTGTTTAGCCAAAACCCAGAAGTGTTCTTGTCATCTGGTTAGGCCTCTGAACTTGACCTTTTATCTTTATTACTCTTGTAGCTACCTATTTACCAAATCACAGTTTCCATGGGCTGCTTCTTCTCTCTTCTTGGTCCCTTTGCTAATCTAAATCAGTTCCCACAGGTACTTTTATGGCTCTGATCTTTCAGTGTCACATGATATAATTCCTTTTCCCTAAGTAGCTCCATTTTCTACTTGGACTGTCTGCAGAGATTAGACACCTGATAACTCCAGTGTTTTGTTTTAGTTTTCTAACACGACTCGCAAGCACTCTCGCAGCTTTCATTCTCTCTCCTTTGACTTCCATTTGTGTTTTCTCTGAGCCCATTCATGTGCCAACTATGTCCGAGTCAGAGGGCCTAGGTACCACACAACTGCAGTTTGTACCATCAACAGACCTTTGACCATGTTCTTTAACTAGGCTAAAACCTTGATAGTAAGGCTTAAGATTTCCTTTCTGCTACAAACTGCACTTGTGTTGTAACTGGAATGAGAGACATAACCCAAGCTTTGTCTGGGTACAATAGGGGTGGGCAAAATATGGCTTGTGGGCTGTATACATCCTGCCAATTGATCCTATCCAGCCCATTGGCTGCTGCCGGGAGCCTGAGGAGGTATGGCTGCACCCCATGCTGCTCCACTCTGCTGCAGCCAGGAATGGGCCATGCCACAAAGCACAGTGCAGCACACAGATTTGCCGCATCCACCCTACCCCGGCTTCCACCCTACCCCAGCTTCCACCCTACCCCTTCCCCCCGCATCCTCCCTACCCTGGCTTCCACCCTACCCCTTCCCCCTGCATCCACCCTACCCCAGCTTCCTGTTGGCATTGCAGCTGTGCAGTCCTGGCACTGCAACTGCCAGCAGCTGGGCCTGCATAGAACAGGACATGATGCAGCATTCTGAGTAGCCATCCCACTGCCCAGCCACTGCAATGAGCATTGACAGCTGTCCCTGAATTTCCCAATGAAACACAGTGCCAGCAGCAGGTCATCACTGTGGGTGAGCAAGGCAGACAGGATCACACCCCATCCCTTGTAGGCCTGGCTGCCAGTGGATGCAGTACCAGGACTGTGCAGTGCCAACAGGAAACCAGGTGGGGGTGGGCAGGGAAATGGATACAGGGTGGGTCTGCATGCTGCAGCGACCCAGCCCCAGTTATGGCTGAACAGAGCAGCGCAGAGTGCTGCCTTCCCTTCTCAGGCTCCCGGTGGCAGCTGGTGGGCCAGATCAGACAAGTGGCAACCCCTGCCCCCAGCTCTCAGCAGCTCACCAAAATTTAAATGGCACTCCAGCCCAAATTATTGCCTGGGTTACAAAGTTTGGTTGCATATTTTTTTTCTGCCTACAAATTGCAAATGAGAATCAGGTGCTAAATTCCAACTCAAGATTGGAGCCTTAGTGCTTGTTCTAAAAATACATTCTTTATCATACTTCATATTAATATGGATGCAGTTTGTACAGCAGGACCTGGCTGCAACACCTCCCGGTGGCCAAGCGACTACTGCCCTGCTCTGGCTCCTTGGGCTACCCTCCCTTTTTACCTTACTTGCCATATCTTGATGGATCTTATAGTGTTTAGGGAGGTTGCCCAGGGTCTCAGAGTGAGCCTCAGTTCACCTCAGTCAGCTAGTACTACCCATGCTCAGCTGGCAACAGTCTTGCCCCTTGGGCACTGACTTGTGGTGCTCCTGGCTTAATCAGTTGGTCAAGGCACAAGTCGCCTTGCAGGCTGTATTTGTGGCCTCCTGATGTACCCATGCTGTGAACCTGGTGTGCTTGAATATTTTGAGACAAATCTGGGCTCCTAATTAAATACCATAATTTTTCTGTAACATACATTAGTAACACTGTTCATGCTCTTGAAATAGGCTAGTCATCCTGGAAAAGCCAAGTTTTCTAGGCAACACAGAGCCAGGTTTGGAATGAGTGTGCAAAAAGGATTTCACCCATCATCACAGTAGTCATTAGTAACGTCACATATGCCATTTGTTTTCTTTATGCTAACATTTGCAATGCCAAGTATTTAGGCACAGAAAATTATTATTAAGACCATTGATGATGCATAGGGGGTGCATATGGGTGCACGTGCACCCCCTGAGATCGTCTGCTGCTGACACTGCCGGCAGCACCCACAGGCATTCACTGCTCGCCACCGCCCCCTGCCGCCAACACCAGTGGTGGTATCTGCAAGCAGTTGCTGATCACCACTGGCCGCTGCCACCATTGGTGGTATCTGCGGGTGGTCACAGACCGCCAGTCAACATTTGCCACCACCCTCTCCCCCCACCACCACCAATGCTGTGGCTGCCTGCGGGAGCTTTCCACTCACTCCTGTCATGCCCCAGCTGCCATCACCACTGCCACTGCCTGCAGGCGGTTGCCATGTCCCCCTAGCCTCCAGGGGCACATGTCGTTCATGATTAAGATAATAGTTCAACATTTGGCAAAACCAAATGGAAAGCAGGAAAAGATCAATAGCTATTGACTGATATATGAGCTTAAGCGATCTGGTGAGACTTGAAAGAGAAATATACTGTAGTTGATGCTACAGTAGCTTGTTTAAGAGAGAGAATTTAAAAAATAAACATGCCATGTCTTTTCTTTTTGTTAGGTACCTCAGCCAGGTACACTAAAGTTATCTCACTTCCAAGAAGGCGTGTACATTTTCCAGCTGACTGTGACAGACACTGCTGGTCAAAGGAGTTCAGATAATATCTCTGTGACCATTCTTCCCATGGTTCATTCTGCATTAGGTGAGAAAATTATTAAAATTATAGCTTGAATGACTGTCAGGTTATATGAATTCCTCTGTCTTGGTGGAGATATGAATGGAGATACATATCGTAATCTTACTCTGCTTATAAGTTATAACAGTACCTTTTTTGTATCTTCACACGGCTACTTCAGACTTGAGGGGTAAGAATCACTTTGTTGGTAAAGAGGAAGAAATAATACTTTTATGCTTCTGAATCACTTGGTTACTGATGAACATGAAGAATTGGACAGCAGAACAACAGCCCCACTCTTGCGTATCAAAATGGTGCTTTGCACAGTTTACGGAGGATCAATAGAACATGGCAAAGGCATACACTGTAGAAAAGGGACAGGCAATTATTTCAGGTGGAGGGGTGCTTAATGAGGGTTGGCGAGCTGTCGAGGGCCGCATGGGTAGCACTGCCTCTTGACAGGTGCCTCACCTCCTGGCCGCCATCTTGAGACCAGAAGTCCCACCCCTTGCCCCCCAGAAATACTCATTTTGGGAGGGGGGTTGCCATCTTAGAACCAGAAAAAGACAAATCATACACTACATGTCAAACACCTACTATAACATATTTTAATTTTATTACAAAAAATATTTTTGTCATGATTTGTGCTTGCATACTGTATATAGAGGTGATTGCATAATAATTTGAAAATAAATTCTTAGTCTTTTATATTGTGGGGGGGTGGTTGGGGGGTGTATGGTGGGGTGTGTGCATATGGTGGGGTGTGAGAAGGTGGGGGTGTTTATGTGC
>NW_017729034.1:81504371-81511503 GCF_001723915.1 Gavialis gangeticus
GGTGAGGTGAGGGGGAGTTTGTGAGGAGGTGTGGCTGTGTGCGGGGGGATATAGGGTAAGTTGGCAGGTTGTATGGCTCAGTGGCATACTGTGGGTCTCTGGCGCCTGGGGACTAATACTTACATTTGTGCCCCCCATGTCCACAGCCAATCGCTGGCAGTGAAACCGGAAGTGCTGCTAGGGGACCGAGTACGCACTAGAGGACCCAGCTGGTGCCCTGCCCCCCCCAGGCCGGGGCCTGGGGGCATGGCCCCCAACCCCTCCCCGTCAGTACACCACTGGTGTGGCATTTGTGGGGTGTGGGTGTGTGCCTCTGGAACACACTGTCCACTTCTGCAGTCAATGCAAGCAACACTGAGGGGTGTGGGGTGTGTGTGTCATTTGTGGGGTGTGGGGGAGGATGGGAGGAGTGTGAGGACCCCACTCCCCCTATGGCGCAGCAGCAGGTGGAGGCACTGGTGCCTGGCTCTGGCCAGCGCTATATGTGGCAACAAGGAGTGCAGCCCACACCTGGCCGTTTGTTTCCCTGGTGCTCCCTGCACTCACAGGGCACAGGAGAGAAGCCCTAAGTGCAGGAGCTGCCTGCTTTCCCCATCCCAGCCTGCTGCAGTGCCTAGGGCTTCCCTACAGTGCTCTGCGAGTGCAGGGAGCACCGGGGAAACAAATGGCCTGGTGGGGCTGCTCTCCACGCAGTGCTGGCTGGAGCCAGGCACCAGCACTGAGCAGAGCCCTCCCGTGCTGCTGCCCCCAGCTGCCTGCCAGGGCTGCACGCCTTGGGGTGGAGTGTGGGAGTAGTTGCCATACCCCTCCCCCCACACCCACACCCTGCCCAGCCAAACCCCACACTGCCCCCTTCCCCCTGGGTGCGGGCTCCATGCTGCAGCCACCCCCAGCCCTGTGCACCATTGTCCTGCCCAACCACAGCCCCGCCACCTTTTCCCTACCTGCTGCCCAAAGGGAGCAGGATGCCATGAAAGACTGCAGCAGCAGCCCATCCCGTGCTAACAGGGCCCGCTTTTCTGCCCATAATAGGATATGTTGGATGTGGGTGTAGGTGCCTTACTCCCACCCTCGCAGGTGGATGGGCTGCGTGGGGTACAATTTGTTAGGGGGCACCACAGGCCAGATAGAAGTGTGTGGCAGGCCAGATCCAACCTGCAGACTGTATTTTGCCCACCCCTGCTATAGAGAGAGACCCTAAAGAATAAATTAATAACTTGAAGGTTTCACAAAACTTGTAATATTGAGAAGCATTTATTTAAACTAAAAAGAGTTTTTTCTTTATGCTTTCAATTTTTTCCCTCTTAAATGTTTGCACCCCAGTTATTGCAGCTTTATGCCAGCACAGGCATGTGGGGCTGAAACTAACTGATGTATTTAAAGCCACAAGCTCTAGAAAATACAAAAAGTAAACAAATAGCATAAGTGATGGAAAAGAAGCCAAGTCAATGAAGTGCTCAGTTGTAGTGATATAAAGTTCTTTTTTTCCCTTTTCTTAAATAGTCTCCAGAAAAATTTGCAAACTGACATAAATTAATGTAGTTGAACCAGCACAAATTCCCTTACTGTACACAACATTTATAGTGATGTTAGCCATAACATTAAAATTAACAAAATGCATTTTTCACAATATGATTTTTAAGCTAATTAACTGTCTGTACACATGGTGGCTTGCATTCTAATTAGAATACTTTAGTGTGGCTTCATTGTCACATGTATAAACCACCACATGTTTAAAACTGGCCACTGGGGCACTTTATCTAAACCTTGTTGAATGAGGTTTAGATAAAGAATCCCACAGCTATTTTTAAACCTCTGGGGGCATAATACATATGAGGGTGAGGAGCTTTCATTAGAGCAGTTCTCCAGCAACCCTTCTAATTACAATGGTGCCCCCCACCTCTACCCTTAAGCACATACAGAGGCAGTGTGCGTTCATGCCCTACTTTCATTGGAGTGCTTAGCTCTTAAAGTTGCTGTTAATGAATGTGGAGGTTTAATAACCAAACCAGTGGTCTCCAACCTTTTTAAGTAAGAGATCACCCTTGGCATTGAAAAGGAACCCAACATCTACCATGCGCCACCCCCCTTCTCACCCCCCGAGCAGGTAAGTCTGTGGGGAGGGAAGGGGGTGCAGATCAAGGCAGAGGGAGAAAAAAATTATTTGGGGGCACACCCCCAGCAGGTCAGGCTATGGTGAAAGGGACAGAGGGAGAGGAAAGTGTGGGGGGTGCAAATCAAGGCCCCAGACCTACCCCCACTTCCTCCCTCACTGCTGGGGCTTCGATCTTCCCCCCTTAACCCCATCTCAGCGGCAGTAAGGGAGGGAGAGGGGCTGGAGCAGGGGCAGGCCCTCCACAGCCAGGGCACAGAATGGAACCGTGAGCGGCTCATCCAGGGGGTGGGGAGGGTTGGAACACAGCCCAGGAGGGCACAGGGGCGTGTGCCCTTGGATCTGCATGCCAGCTGGGCTGGCTGCCACTGTGGGCTGGGCCTGGGCTGTGCTCAGGCCAGGCAGCGGCAGCACTGGCAGCGGGACTACAGGGGGGCTGCAGGCACCTGAAAAATTCACCATAGCCCCCCCATAACCTCCCCTCCCAGCATCACCACCATTGCCTAGCCTGAACGCTACGCAGCCCAGACCCCCACCATGATGAACACAGAACTGCCTTCCCCTTCCCCCACCCCTTCCCCCCTGGGATCTACACAGGGTGGGGGATGGGGGAGGTGACTGGGGCTGGAAGGCAGTGCCACACTCTTCATGGCGGGAGTCTGAGCTGTGCTGCATTCAGGCCGGGCGGCCGTGGCAGCATTGGGAGGAGATTTAAGGTGGGGGCTATGGCAAATTATGAGGTGCCTGCAGCTCTGCCCCCCTTCCCCCATAGCCCCACTCCCAGTGCTGCCACCACCTGCCCTGAGTGAAGCCCAGCGCAGCCGGGCCCTAACCCGCAGCAGCAGCCGGCCT
This sequence comes from Gavialis gangeticus, assembly GCF_001723915.1. Taxonomy (NCBI): domain Eukaryota; kingdom Metazoa; phylum Chordata; order Crocodylia; family Gavialidae; genus Gavialis; species Gavialis gangeticus. The sequence continues at coordinate 81,507,337 of NW_017729034.1, forward strand.
GACCAGCGGGCAGATCTGGAGACACATGCCCCCTGTGCCATCCCAGGTTGTGTGCTCCCCCTCCCACACCCCCCAGACTTGCTGCTCTTGGCTCCATCCCATGCCCCAGCTTTGCAGGGCCTGCCCCTGCTCCAGCCCCACTCCCTCCCTCACAGCTGCTGCAGCCACCCGTGCTGCCCAGTGTTTGGGGGTGGCATGTGCCCCCTCAGCTGTGCGCAGCGGAGGCAGCTGCCATTGCAGGCTGCGCTTTGCAACCCAAGCCCCACTGCAGCTGGCCCGGGAGCAACCCCACACCGTGTACATTCTGTTTCTGGGCTGAGCCTCATCCCCTGCCTGCCCAGCAGAAAGACATGTGGCATCGGGCCGCTCCCAGGCAGGCTGCAGTGGGGCTCAGGGCACAAAGCACAGCCCACAACAGCAGCTGACTCCACCGCATACAGATAGATCAAGATCGACTGGTTGTTGACCACTGAACTAAACACTAATTTGAGATACTCATGCAGAATAATTTGCTGGTACAATCTTAACCAGACATTGGATTAATGGAGTTTTAAAAAGCAAAGAAACACACTAGCATTGAAAGTGCTACAGCAATAGTGACTTGTAAAAATCTGATAATTACAAGGTCAAAAGTGTGTTTGCTGGAAAGTCTTAAATATTTAACAGCAATGCTGAAATATCCAGGGACATTCTCCATTACCAGAGGAATCTAAATATTAAAGCAGGCAGAAATCCAATTCTTTAGTGAAGGTCACTTGCAAAGATATGGGCTCAATCCTATTCCTGGGCATGCTGTGTTTGAATCAAGGGAATCACCTGAGTAAGTGAAGAACACAGGATCATGTCCTTCATTGGTCTTTTAACCAGTATTTAGAGAGTATAAACATGTACTGGGGAAAAGCCGACAAACGTAAAAACAAAGTTGTTTTGTGCATGTAGCATAAAGTTCACAAATAGATACAAAACAAATACACTGTTATTAATAGTTTCTGTAGCAAATGGAGTTGCAGTCCCATAATTCAAGATGATCTTGACTGTTTTGTTTAGGAACTGTCTTCAGTTTTGAAGTCCAAACCAGACTTGCTACTGATTGTCTTTAGCATTTACCCAAACCGTGTGGTCCTTGCTTCCTCTGTATTGTTGTAGAAGCAGAACTGCTTTCCATCCCTTAGAGCTGCTGTGTAGCTCACCCAGGAAACCAGCTAGTAGTCACTGCCTTTCAGTGATACCATTTCTCCCTGTTCCCTCTACTTTCTGAGTGCAGAATAACTTATAAGGAGGAAGAAGAGCAATGAGGAAGCTTCTTCTGCTCAGCATAGCAGCAGTATTAGCTCTTACCCTATATGCTGTGTTTCTTGGCATCAGATACTAGAGTTTCTCAAAACTCACTCACTGAAAGGAACAGGAAGCAAAGAGATGGAGCAGGGTGAAGAGGACTGTCTTGATCTCCCCTCATCAAAGGGAAGGCTATGGTTATGTTTACATGGAGTTTGAAGAGTTGCTTTAGGAGAACACTTAGGAGCTACAAATCCCAAACTGTAAGCAGTTCCTCTCTTCTGCTGTAGAGGCAGTACCACAGTAGCATGGGGAATTCCAGGTTATTGCTTTTATTAAGAGCTTCTTTGTCAATAAGGTATTAGACTAGAATCAAAAGGCTGAATCTCTTCAGCTTTTTTTCCGCATATGTTGTTTATATTGACAAACTTAATATAGTTCTTAAGTTTTAATAACTCCCTGACTTAACATCCATGGTTGGGGCTCCCTTCAACAGGCTGTGTTGGAGTTTGCTCTCGCTACCAGTTCATTTGTGATGATGGCTGCTGCATAGACATCACATTTGCTTGTGATGGAGTGAAGCAATGTCCTGATGGATCAGATGAAACCTTTTGTCAGAGCCGTGAGTACATAACATGTTTTTTTTATCTTGGCAGTAGCAGTTGGGAAAGGAGCTTATTACAGAGAGTGAGATCAGGCTAATCTCTCTGTTCTCTCAATGCACAATTTGCATTCTCACGTCAAAATTAGCATTTCCAGCCCTTTCTTGGAAAGAGTGGGAATAACAGGGCATTAGGTATTTAACAGAAATTAATTAATTTTTTTAAAGGATATTGAAACTCCAGGAGATGCTAAAGTAACAGACTTAAAATCACAGTTCTCAACACCACATTTTGAAATATCAGTTTTTTCTTTCCTGCCATGCTCAGGGTTCTTAGATTACTCGAAGGCATGGCTGAGACATCGGACGCCTAATGTAGAATATGCATTGCTCTAGCTGTGCACGTTGCAATAATCTGAAATAGCTGAGTGCCCCAAAATGAGCAGCCAATTCACCACTGTTCTGAAATACTTCACCACTCCAGCTGAGCACCTTCGCACAGCTTTTACTTTGCTCCTGTGGTCTGTTCTGTAAAGCAGCTAGACTGCTGACTGCCTGTTCTTGATGCACTACAATCATAAACGATGCATGGGGTGTGAGGCATGGAGGGCACATGCCCCACAGGATTTGCCCTTGCCGGCTGGGAAGTGGGGGCACTGCAAGAAGTGCTGGCTGGTGCTCCCCTTGAGATTGGTGCCGGCTGGGGAGTGGGAGCGCCAAGAGAAACGCCAACAGCACTTCTGGTTTTGCTGCCAGGGCTTCCAGGGTTGGTGATTGCCCCCACCCCGGTTGGCAATCAGTTCCTGGTGCCCCCCCAGACTCGGGAGGCACCAGTTGCCCATGACTACAATAGGAGTGTAGTTAAGATGTAGAAAGCATATGTTCCCAGGTGGTTCTGAGAATATGGTAGTTGTGTCAGTTCTGTACACTCCCTCAATTTGATGCAGTAGTGCATGTTAATTTTTTTATGAATAGGAATAATTGCTGTAATGAAGTGTTGATTATATGGTAGTGTTATCTTGTATGAGAGTAGGTGGAAGAGTAAGATTGTATTTTTTAACTATGTTAATTATATTGCATGGCAGTATGTGAACAATATAGTTTAAGTTCGTGCTTTATTCACGGTGGGTCCATTGAATAGAGAATAAGCAGAAAATCAACCTCCTAGTAAATTATTGTGTTTATATTTGCATATTTTAGAGGGGCAAAATGAAGGTCGGCCAGAAGCAAAGTCTTATTCAGAAAGTGACTAAGGAGTATATGGCTGAATCCCTTAACTCAGGGCTGGGCAAAATGCAGCCTGGGGGCCAGATGTGGCCCACCAGGCCATTCTATCTGGCCTGCTGGGCCCCTAAAAAATTTAGAAAATTAATATTCATCTGACCTAAGCTGCCTGTCATGTGGGCCTCGATGGCTTGCCGAAACTCAGTAAGCAGCCCTCTGCCAAAAATAATTGCCCACCCCCGCCTTAACTGGTCATTATCAGATACGTAAACGTTGTTAGAAAGTATTTAACCCCTCTGTCCTTCCCCTAATACAAAGCTGAGGTTGAATGTCCTGAATGAAGTGTTGGCATTATGTTGTTTGCCATCTTATGCAAAAGCCACTTTACTCTTTCTTCTTAACTTTTTAGTGGGGTGTGTCCTCACCTGGGTGCACTCAGGCTGTTTGGTTTCTTTTTTGGGGAACCTCCCATAAGGTCTCAGCTGCTTCTAGGTAGCTAATGCTAGGCCAGGACTCTTTCCTTCCCTGCTTTTTGGTTATTATTACAGTACTAAAATTGTCAGATCCCTGCAGCCTAAGTCTCAGAGTAGTCCAAAACATCCTTCAGAGAGAGCAGAAATGAAACAACAACTCCCAGAAACATATTGCTGCTGGTTTCTCACTTTTAAATTCTTTCTTCTGTTTTATATTCATCCTGTCTCTTGCTCCATTAAGTTGCTGGAGGCTGTGTGCCCTGGCTTTGTTGGTGGTCCTGTGGACTGTTCATTTAAATTACTTCACACAGTTAGGAGTTTCTAGTTTCTCTGCCACACAGCTGTCTCCAAGGATACCTTAATATTCTTCACAGGCCTCTGCCAGCCACTTTAGTCATGCTGCTCTTCTTCAAAGCAGCCCCTAGAGGCTTAGATGGGCTTTCGTGCACCTGGAAGGGTGGATTACAACTTTCACACAATTATAAAGAAATGAGGCAAACTGTGGTTTATACTGACAGCCAGTTGTTCCTTACATCTGTCCACTATGTCTCTTACCGACTTCAAAGAATAAACCAGCACCTCACGGGACTGCAA
>NW_017729034.1:81516503-81535324 GCF_001723915.1 Gavialis gangeticus
CAGAGACACCTCTCATCATTAGTTAGCATGGAAGGGAGGGCATGGCCAGATGCTGGGTCCCTGTGTTTGGGTCCCTGCTGTGGAAGAGGGGTGGGAGGGGGGTGAAGCTATTTGTTGCAAATTGGCCTAGTGAGTCATATGCACACTTAGTGCAGTGATAGGGATCCTTGAATTGATACTCTCAGGATGAAATTAACTAGATTGATTAGCCTTTGATGCCTTGACATACCTGAATTCAGAGAACTAAGGACAATAGAGGACTACTGCTGATTCATTCAGTCCATGATCCAGTGTAACCTCCAAATCCTTATTCCCCATTTTTGACTTTGTGTATTTGTTTTCTCTTTCCTAAGTGTAGCACTTTTTATTTGTCTTTCTTGAACTTCATCTGGTTGAGTGCCAACCATTTCTCCAGTTCACCAAGATCAATCACTTCCAGACACACTTCTCTAGTCACCAACTACAGAAATGATCCCTGAAAGTATCTAAAGCCTGATCTTGTCCTGCAATGTATCTAAAGCCGCCCACAGCTTGTTGCTATCCACAAAATAGAAGCTATTTATATAATTTATCATTATCATCCAAGTCATTAATGAAAATACTGAATCAAACTGGAGGAGGAGGTAGGGGTGATGTGTAGGGGGTGTACATGGGTGCATGTGTACTCCCTGAGTGTGGCAGTGCACCCCCTACAAAAAGGCGCCGTTAACACAGCACCCATGGGCAGTCGCTACTCACCACCCGTCCCCCCCCGCCGCCAACAGCACCGGTGGCATCTACAGGAGCTCCCTGCTTACCACTGCCATGCTCCCGCTGCCGCCACCATGCTCCTGCTGCTGCCGTGCCCCCCAGCCACTGGGGGCATGTGTCATTCATAGGCAGAGGTCCTCTCTCCTAGTTCAACAATTACCATTACAAGCTATTTGAAGTTTGCTTTTCTGAAATCCATTGTCCTTATTCTGCTGCTCTCACTTCTCTTTCCTTACCTTAGACTCATGCACTGATCCTTGTGTGATCATTTTCATACCACACTTTTCGTCTTCAGATTCTTCACCACTTTCTCTACATTCCAGCTTGAATGTAACCTCTTAAGAGAGTCAAACCTCTTAAGAGAGTAAATTCTTTGAAGGTGGTAAGGTAATCATTCAGTAGGGCAAGGGAGGTCCTGTAAATTCCCACAACAAATGAATCAGCCTAGTCCTGTAATTGAAAGACATTTTTCAAAGTAGCCCCAACCATTTTGTGAAGAGAAATACCTGAACATTTAAACTGCTAAGGCAGGAGTGTAAACTCATCTGCTCCCCAGGGCAGCATGAGTGGCCAAGGGCCAGGTTGTGGCCTCACTGGACCCACAGACTGACCTCACATTCCAGCCCCAGAGTCACCGCTGCCACCAGGCTGTGCAGTGTGGCCTCATAGCCCCAGAACAGTCACACATGCTACTTGTAGCAGCTGCTCCAGGGCTCAAGCTGGAATGGATGCCCCTTATAGTGTGTGGGGCCATCTGATAAGACCCACGGGCAGCACCAGGGGCCAAATGATACTGCTCTGGCGGGCCATGTGTTTGACACCTCTGTGCTAAGCCATAGCCCACAATCTCCCATAAAGTGAAAAATTACCATTAAGCAGAGGTGATTGTGGTTTGGTTTTTCATGCAAGTTCTGCGAAGGAAGGAAAAGATTCAATAAGGTTATTTTTATAATTACACTACACCCCCAAGACAGCCCTTGGCAGGCAAGACTTTTGAATGCTTTTCTTCAAGGAAGGGGAATGTAACAAGCAACAGGACAACAGAGAAACCAGAGATTGGCTATTGTTCAGATTTGCTGCAATAATGAGAACAGTGAAATTAACAGCTTGGTTTGATTAATGGCTTGAATCATGCAGCGTGGTCCATTACAGTGCATAGCCTTGAGACTGACAAAGGCCATGCAGTTGCACAGAATTTGCACGTATCCAGTACGCATGTGAGTAGAGTACATTGCTTATACTGTGCTGCTGCTTTTCAGAAGGCAGATGTGTTTAGGGGATTCACTCAGTCAGAAACATGCACCTAAGTCCAGTGTAAAATTTATATTTAGTGTTTCAGGAGTCAAAGAAAGCTGCCATCTAAACTGAGTTTGAATGTTGAACAGTAGCAGAGTCTATTAAACATGAATGCTACATTAGAGTGCAGCGTTTTCCAGGATGAGACAGCCACCCACTTTAATTCCACATGAAAATTATTGCCCTTATGTTTATAAAAAGCATATTTTTATTTCCCTTAATTCAGTCAGTCCAGGCCGAAAAACAGTGACTAATGCAGCTATTGGCATTGCTCAGCAAAGATCCATGGGACTGATTAAAAATGCAGATGATGACCTCTCTGCAGAAAACACCCTGAAAGCCACTATAAGAAATCAACCACTTTCGTTTGATGCAGACAAGTCAAACCAGACGCTTTCTCAGAGACCAAAGAAACAAATTGGTGGGTTTGTACCAGGTAAGAAATGGTTTCAGTCAGTCATGCCCTATTGACACAGGAGTGCCTTGCGCCGTTTTTGACACCTACTCACAAGAAACATTTTGCAAATGTAGTAAAAGTAGGGGAAATTATAAGGGGTTAATAAATATATCAAAAATTATCTCTAAGGTCTACCAGTGTCCTTTCTAGCAGCTGGTAAAAAAGAAAGTTACATTTTCCAAGCACTAGAATTAAAATCCAACCAACAAAACAGCCAGATAAGTGCAAAAACATTTCTGCCCCAGACACTGTTGTATGTGCCTGACATGGCACTACAGTGAGGGTGGCAGCAGCTGTCCCAATGTGAACCATCAAGGGCTTTGATTCTGGGGAAATATTTTTCATGTTAAAGTTGCTTTCCTTTCTAGAACTGCACTTAAGTGCATGACCATCTGGTGTCAGTGCAGAGGGTTCAGTGTCACACGCAGCGCACAGCCTGATATGATGCTCATGGACTTTCACTTGTGGAGATCAAAAAGCCCACACACTGTTGCCTTCAGAGGCAAAGAAGCTATTGAGAGTCAGTGAATGGTACCATGGCTGTGAGCAAATACAGAACACTCTCTTAGCCAATAATGGAAGCTGCAGTGAAATTGGTTTGCTTCTTAACTCAAAGCAGGAATAGCCCCCTGCTGAAAAGTTAAAAAATTAGCATGGCAAACAATTAAATTAGCCACCATACCCAGAGCCTTTGACAGACACACAGAGTACAAGAGACACCATTTTCACATGGTTATTATTTAGAGTTAAGTTCCCAGAGGTCCAACTCATTGTAAATACAGTATTATTTTCTTGTTACAACAGAGCAGTGCTTAGCGCCCCCTGCTGCCGGCCCTTGTAAAGGGCACGTCCCTCGTTGGCACTTTGATGTTTCTTCAGGCACTTGCTTACATTTCATCTATGGCGGCTGCAAAGGGAATGAAAACAACTTCCTTCAAGAATCTGACTGCCTCAGTGAATGTGTAAAAATCCATGGTAAAACATTACCTCTGCTGGGAAAAAGGGGACATATTCTGTAGAGTTTAATTTCCTCTGGCAGTGCAGTATGTGACAGGAGCTCTCTAGACTAGAGGCTGATCTAAAATTCCCCATTCTGCCTGAAATCCTTTTACCTTGTATAAAGCTAATTGCTACCTAAGGTTATAAATGCATGTTAGTTGAAAAAGTAGTTGTGGCTTTTTCTCAGTTAGGTTTACTTAGGACATTTGACTGCCCTTTTGTATTGTCCTTTTTGGTGCTTACCCTGAACAGCTATTTACTCAGTCACCTGCCCTTGTTAGTCTTTCATGCATCGGAGAACATGGAAAAACAGGTTTAAAAATAAAAGGCCAATTGTAAACCCCAGAAAACTGGCATAGGGAATCAGGGAGAGGTATGGTACCAGAGCCTACTTACCTCACTTTTTCTTAACCAGACAAGATTTCCATCGGACTGTCTCTTTTTAACTCACGGACTTCTAATATTACTTTTTTTTAAGTTTTTCTATCAGAATTTAAATGCATTTCAATGACAGTTACGAATTCCTTGCAGAATAAAATCTCAATAGATTCTCATATTTTTGTCCAGAAAAACTAGCAGTCTCTACTGACATCTTGGCAAAGTTAAAATAGCTTTTGGCCTAGATCCAAAAAGGAACTCAGGTACTGAACTTCAGATTTAAGTCTCCAAATCATGCCTAAATCCAAAACCACAGTCTTCACAATCCCCACTCAGGTACCACCTAACAAACCAATTTCACATTTTGTCATTAAAGCTCCCCACTTGCTTAAAGCTCTTGTTCTGCATGTGTCTAGAAGTAGCTTATTTTTGACAGAGGCAGCTCAGTGCCTAGTCATGCCTAAGTAGGCTGACCATATGTCTCAGTTTGGCCAGGACAGTCCTGGATTTTTTGGGTTGTCCTGGTGGTGAAAATAGAAACAAAAGTGCCAGATAGGTGCCACCCCACCTGCACTGCGTCGCCTGACTCCTCCTGAGCAGTGGCTGGATGTGGGCAGCAGACCAGGCTGGGCACAGCTCCTTCTACCTGAGGCTGGGATTAGCCAGGGGGGACAGTGTCCCAGATTTCCTTAAAAATAATATGGCCGCTCTATGCCTAAACCTCAGCAAGATCCATAAAGTAGGAGTGCCGTCATCCACTTCAGCTGAGTACCTTCATTTGGTAGACATTTTCAAAGAACACCTACCACTTCAGGCTCTATCTAAAATGCAGTGATGACCACCATTTTCTTCTGAAAGATGAAGAGTGGGATGATGCTGCAGCCATTTTATAATAGTTTTGGGGTTAGAGCACTCAGGAGGTAGGAGACCAAGGTTCAGTCTCCTCATCTACTTGAGGGGATTCCAGCCTATATCTCCCACCTCTCAGGAGTGTGCTTTAATTAACAGACTATAAGCTATTCAGATGGGCACTCTCCACCCATCCGGCTGTTGTTTCGTTATGTGTGGAGTAATAAAAAGCTTAGCCCAGAGAGAAAAGACCAAGGAAGATAGAGCACGATTTCTTGGACTAGGAGGGGAATTCCTGGGTTTTAGTTCCGGCTCCTGGGGTTGTTGATTTATTTTATATTAAAGAGTTTTAAATAGCAGCATCAAGAACCCAGGACACCTCCAGGTGAGTGACCTCACTCCTGCATTATAGAATCATGGTCGTTATGGACCGTTTCATTTCAGCACTTTTGACATGAAATGTTGACTTGTCATTTTGAAATGATATTTTATAAGTAAATATACTTCAATTTAGAGAACCTTAAAGACTCCTTAATTAAATTAAATTCTTTTTTGTGTGTTGTTTCTCCAGAAACAAAAGTGAACAATTGAAGTTTGGAATCCATTCAAAATACTTATCAGAAAGTAAGCCAATAAACATGAGACGCAAGATTTAATAATCACAGCGGGTCTACAAAATATTCTTCATGCCCCTTGTTGGGAAATCTGTGTTAATGAAGTTCTCATGAAAATGTCTACATCCAAGCACTTGGGTTTTTATTTTCCCCTCTTAAAAAATCAATTAGACTTTGTTGCACTTTACAAAAGTATAGGTCTTCAAAAACCAGGTACTTAATGCACAGGTGTAAGGCTCAGGAGGCAGACATGAGAGTTTCTTACAAGACGCTGTGTTGCTTTTTCTGAAGAACTCTTACCAATCTTCCTATTTAAGGCTGGGTCCTCTCCTGAGCTGGCACTCCAAATTCTCAGTGCTTTTGTGAAATGGTCCACATATATATCGTATGAAGGACTACATCAGAACAACCACACTAAATTTATTTGTAGGTCAGTCAAATTGAACTCTAGATCACCACAGTGTTAAAAAGACAGTCTTCTAAATCACTATGCCTCCTAAAAGATAATGATATGAGATTTAAATCTCAATGTGGTGACTCTCTTTTCAAAATACCTATTAACAGGTGTGACTGCACTACAGACCACAATGGATCCATCATCTCATTCCAATTCAGAGCCAGGTCTGACCCTTTTTTGATAATTATTTTATATTTGATAATTATTTTGTACATGAAAGTATAGGTTAGGAGGGTAAATGTTGTGGTTTAATCAATCCAATGGCTTGAAGTCACAACTGGGGAAAATCAAACTAGAAATAAGTATAAATTTCATAGTGTGGAATTAACTCTTGAGACTGTCTACACAGGGGTGAGGGGCATCCATCACTCATAGAGTATAGACAAAAAAAATAACCATGAGTAAAAAGGGGTGAGGTTTTAAAATGCAGCCTCCTGTAATCTCTTATGAAAGATAACAAGGTCTTACATTTGTAAATTTGAAGATCATCATTAGGACCATCTGGGCTGACCTACTGCCTAACAAAGGCCAAAGAATTTCAGCCAGTAATTCCTGTATAACGCCCAATAACTTGTGGCTGGATGGAAGTGTGTAACAGAAGATCATCTAGTTTTGATTTAGGTATTCCAAGTATGAACAAACAAATTACAGTGAGTTAAAAGGGGCCAGGGACTTATCATGGAGTTCCTTGGTTACCACACAGGAACTGAAAGCTAAACCAAGGCATCTGAGCCCCTTTTCAATCAGGGATATTACTGTTGCTGTTGTTGTTATTGTTATAATTCATAAGATGTGGGAGGCTTGTTTTTACTCCTGCTTTTACTTGCTCTGATGGTTATTATTGCAGGTGTAGATGGGACTCCTTTTACCTTTCACCACTACTTGGGAGCTTTCTATCTGTAAACCTATCTCTGGAAACAAAGGACGCCTATATACGAGCAGTGAGGCTGCTCCAATGCTCTGCAATTACAGCACGTCAGAGCAGACTCAATAAATAGTCTGCTGGAGCGTGGTAATTACCGTGTTTTAGCAGCCTCCAGCGTCTCATGTATCAGCATTGCCGCACTTTGAAATAGTGGCGGGGCGCTTTATCTAAAGCTTGTCAAACAAGCTTTTGAAGTGAGGGGATGCTGATACATGAGATGCTCTGGGTGCTTTACTTAGAGCGGCTCTTGGAGCCCCTCTAATTAAAGTGCCCTCCCACTCCAGGAGCACATGCATAAATGCTGAAAGATATTGCATAGACAGGCAACATTCTTTGGGTAGATGTGGTATCTTTTCATAGACCAATGAGTAGTTGAAAAAAAGTGCTTTGCAAGCTTTCGGGCACAATCACCCTTCTTCAGGCATAGGGAGTCTCTGCTGTTCTGAGATTTCCAAGGAATGCTGTCCTTTGAGATCTCAGAACAGTATAGACTCCCTATGCCTGAAGAGGGGTGATTGTACCTGAAAGCTTGCAAAGAACTTTTTTTCAACTACTCAGTTGGTCTAAGAAAAGATAATACATCTACCCAAAAAACTTTGCGTTCCTATGTCCTTAGACCAACACAGCTACAGCCAAAAACTCAGCAAAGCTATTCATAAATCCGTGCCTTTGGTAGAGCCACTCAGATAATATGGTTACAGCAAGCAGGACAAAACCCTATGATAGGATAAACTTCTAAAGCTCTGTCTGGACTTGCTATGGTGGCAATTTTCTAGGACCTTGATCACACTTTGAAAATTATTTACTGTTGACAACAGGCCAGCTCATTTCTACCGTTTCCAAATGGGGTTAGAAGCTGTTGAGCTCCATAGTTTCTGATGGGAATGAATGCTAAAAACCTTGTGCTCTAAATATGTTTGCTGTAACAAGTCTACGGTTTGGTCCTGCCTAATGGAGTGGCCAAAACATTTGCAACCATAGTCAGAAGTCTTGGGGGCAGCAGCTCTAGCAACCACAGCCATGTAGGAGGTCTGAGTTTAGGAACAAGCCTGAGATTTTCACAGTATAAATCACTGTAACAGCTCTGCATTCCTCCAGCCTAATCTCTCTCTGCTCAGATTGGTCTATGCCAGGTGCTTTGCAGCACTGTTCAGTGAGAGAATTGCAACACTTGATTAAAGGCCAAGCTATTGCCTTACTACTGCTTCTGCTACAGAAGCATCCAGCAGTAGTAGCTACAACTGAAGCCTGTGCAGCCAGTTCCAGTACTCTTAAATGTGACTACACAAGGAGTTGTCCCAAGACAGGAAACCTCAAGGGAAATGCCTCAGAGCAACTATGCACAAACAACCAGCAGTCCCAGGTGGAAATTGCTCTGAATTACAATGGGTTCAAGAGATAGTGTCATGTGCTCCCAGCATTTTTTTCTCTAGGGGAAGCTTTTTTTTCCCTAGGATATCCTGCTCACGTGTCCATGGCTTTAAATAAAAGCACACTTTACTGGAGATAGGCAAGAAAATAAGGAGAGTCAGAAGATCAAATCTTGGCATAAACATGCTTTAGATTAATATTGGTAAACAAGCCATTTGACAAACAAGAAACTTAAGTGCACAAACTTTCCTCCAAAGATGTGTCAGTAAAAGCAGCACTCATCTTGTTAGGTCAGGGTTAGGACTCCAGGAAGGGCTCAGGGAAACATGTTGCAAGTCTCCACCAGAGTCAGTGCACTTTGATAAGTGCATTTTTTTCAAATTTGTTTTAATTCATATGATTTTTCCAAAAATTAGGCGGACAAGGTTCTTCGGGTAAATCTGCTATCTTTTATTAGACCAAATAGTTGGAAAAATTCTTCTTTGCAAGCTTTCGGATAGAAACACTCTGCATCAGGCTGAGGAAACATCGGCCTCAGCATTGATATTGTACTACAGCATACTCCTGCAGACACGGTAACAGTTCCCACAGCTGATGGGGAGTAGTTAATATCGCAGCTAAAGTGTCCCACATAGTGGGCCTGTCTACATGTGCATTAATGAGCTGTAATTACAGAACATGAAGTTAGTACCTGTAATAACAGATATAACTTAATGCGCCATAATCAACACTATTGTGCAGTAGCACCAGCACACCTTTTTTCCCCTTGACACTAATGCACAGTACACTAATTTTACTATGCGTTAATGCATTGGCGTGGCTATTGATCAGTAGAATTAGTCTACTGCATTTCTAGTGTCTCGTGTAGATGTGCTCAGTGTATATTACCATTAAACACAAACGTGAGAGGTGAGCATCAATCTGTTTTTATGGGGTTGTTGGGGTCAAGTCCATCAGTTTTCATTAAGTCATCCCATTATTGCTCAGTAGTGCAATATATAAAGCATTTCAGACTGTGCAAGCATGATGGAAGAAACAGGCTGAATTGTATAAGCTCTTGGCAAGCAAAACTCCCATAGCATGCAGGCCAGCATTCCAAAAACAATCACTTCTTAGCAGCAATAAAACACGTGCCTTTGCAGCCCTCCTTACACAGCCCACTCTCTTTTATAGCTGGTATTCTGCAGTGGGCTGAAAAGTCCAATTCACTATATCCTCCTCACTTCAGTGTGGAATGTTTTCCAGACACATTTATGGCTTAAGACTACTCAAACACCAAAGTATACAATGTGATGGGAATATTAGTCTGAATTAAGGTTGTCTGTGAAACTTATGCAAGTCCTGACATACCACAGCTGATTATTTTTTAAATGTTAACATCATTAGACATCTCCTAGTTTTTAAATATGTGTCATTTTACTTTACTAAGATTTTGGTTGACATTTACTTACACCTCTTACTTCCCTTTATTGCTGACTTTCTGTTTGGGATTTGTTTCAGTTCTCTAACCCACACACAATGCCGAGGTCTGCACATTGGTGATGTTCTGTGACTTGTTTATAATGTAGAATGTTTTTCCTTTCAGCTTGAGCCTCAAATGGCTTTTTTCAAAATGTACAGTAAGGATTTGCAGCTCTTGATTTGCAGTTTGCGAAATGTATCCAAGGTCCCATTTTTTGAGTAGTCTGTCATGGGGTTCTGGCAAATGTGCTTCCTGAATCACTGTCCACAATATGTATATCTTGCATTGGCTTTTCTGCAGATAACAGTTCCTCAGGGAAAAGGACAGGTGATAAAACTGAAAACGATGTTGTTCTGTCAAAGAGCGATCAGGGTGGAGGGGGACACCCAGTCCCAGAAACAGGTAAGACTCTTCCTATGTATGTTAATTTACTGCAGGGTCAGGCAAAATGCAGCCCACCAGGCCATTCTATCTGGCCCACGGGACCGCTAAAAAATTTAGAAAATTAATATTTATATGTCCTTGGCTGCCTGTCAAAGATGACAGGAACCAGGGCCAGTAAAACCCAGGGGGACCAAGCAGCAGAACTAAACAGCTGCAGCAGCAAGTCTGGGCCGGTCCTGTCCCCCACCCCACACCACCACCACCCTGAGCCCCAGCCAGAAGCCTCTGCCTAGTAGGGGCTTCTGGCCTGGGACTGCTCCTGCCTTCCTGCCTTCCCCACACCCCACATACCCACCCTCCCATGATATACAAGAGTAAGACTTCATGTTAAGCTATTACACTATCACTTCTGTGTACACTACAGAATCACATGTAAATCAGGACAAAAATATTTTTTGAAATGAAATGGATGAATGGTATAATACAGGTTTAATTTTTAGAATATAATTTGGTATTTTTCTGGTTCTGAGATGGCAAAACCCCTTACTGAAAGGAGTACTTCTGGGGGGCAAGCAGAGGGGCTTCTGGTGGCAAAGGTTAGGGGTTAGGGGGTGGGACTCCTGGTCCTAAGGTGGCGACAAGGGGGCGGGGCTCCTGTCAAGGGGCAGGGCTACCCATACAGCCCTCAACGGCTTGCAAAAACTCAGTAAGCGACCCTCTGCCCAAAATAATTGCCCACCCCCGATCTACTGGCTACACTTCTTGAGCAGTATTTTTTACCTTTACTATCAAATAGGCTAGTATGACAGACCCAGATGAATAAAGGAAAGGAGCACTACTGTGCTCTATTAACACTGCTGCTTGTGTGTGTGTGATTCTTCTAAGGGTAACTAGAAGGCTCTGTGTTACTCCAGTCTGGCTCAGTGGTTCTTAACCTTTTTTGTGCCAGGACCCATTTGTAAACACCGATGGCCAGTCCAAACCCAGTAAATAGTTTAAATAGAAAACAGCCCTCTGGCCCTGCCAGTGCCCCTCGCTCCCAACCCATTGCCCTCTGTCCCAAGACCCCCAGTGTGCACGGCAGGAGGATGTGTGTGTGTGACTGCAGGGAGGGGGCGAGCAGCCCCTTGCAGGCTGGAACTTCTTCAGGTTTTCTTCTTTAAAGGAAAATCCATTTTTAAAGCTTGTTTGCAACCCTTTCATTCATATATTCTTGCGACCCACAGGTTGAGAAACACTGATCTAGTTGATACACCTACAAAAAAAAGACCTATTAATAGTTCTCCATCATAATTTTTTTAACTTCTTTCTAGGTGCTGTGCTACCCCTGGCTTTAGGCTTGGCGATCACTGCTTTACTGCTACTTATGGTCACTTGCCGGCTGCGTTTAGTGAGACAGAAACTGAAGAAAGCCCGACCCATTACATCTGAGGAGTCTGATTACCTCATAAACGGGATGTATCTCTGAACAGATGGTGTAGATAGCTGGTTTTCTCCCCTTCACAGTTTTTTTCCATTAACCTCTGCCTCTAGCAAGTGACCAAGCTCCTCGGTAAAATTTCAAAATAAAAACTATTTCTAGATCACTTTGCAAGCTGACCTATCTGTTCTTCTCCTTTGGCTATATGGTAAGCTCTCCCATGTCTCAGTCCAGTTACTAATTTGGATACATATATATTTGTAGACAGAAGACAAGAACAGTTCAGGCTATGTCTGAAAATAACCTTGTACCCATGTTTACCCTGTGTGCAGAAAAAGGCTGCAACTTAAAGAGACCACCACTGGATGGCAGAGTATCTTTGCCTTCCACCTCATTCTTTCCCCATCTGAAATAACAGTTAGCCAGAGCCAAGTATTTTACATTAGAAAGAGATAGATTAGAGAAGTATTGGGCTACCATAAGGCAGGGTAAAGACAACATAGGCAGAACTGTGGAAAAAAGCAAGTACCAATGCATTATGCTTTAGCATGTTCATTTACCATCTGAGGAGTGTTTCAAAACCCTGCTCATGCACTGGCAACATTTTTACTAGAGGCTTTTGTCTTTGCCTAGGTACAGGCTGCCCATAACTAAAAAAGGGTCAGCTTTTGTAATATAATTTGGAATAGAAATACACACTCTGTGCATCATCCTTTAAAACCCTTGACGGCCAAGGCCTGAGCACTAACATGAAAGATATCAGCACTACAGGGACTTCCATAGACAAACCCAGTGCCAGTGGCAAGTGAGCAAGCTCATGGGGCTATGCCCCTTCCCCACAACTCAGCTTGATCAGCTTTTTCCATCCCTAGCCAAGCACTTCCAGGATTTTGAAAGAGCTACGTGTAGTGACTTTGACCTGTGCTCAAGATAGGCTATGCTTTTGTTCAGGAGGACATGGTTTGTTCTTTTATACTGTGCTGTCAGTAATAAAAATGAAGTTAGTTCCAGCCAGACATACACAGGCAGCACTATTACTGCTTCTACCACAGTGAGCTTGATACTCAGGACTAACTTCCCATGTAATGCAGATGGGATACCATTCCTGCTTCCTGAGACATTTCAGAATCTTGCTCATTGATCATCACTTAGCACCCAGCAAGCTCTAAGGCTTCAGTGACCCTCCCAGTACAAATCTTATAGAATTAGAGCAAGTAATTGATGTGTGTGAATGAACGTCAAACGTGTTAACTGTAAACTATGTGCAGTACATGTTAGATATATATACCGTGCCGTTTATCCTGTTTGTCTGAACATGCAAGGGTGTCGCATTCATCAAAGGTCCCAGTAAAAATCAAGACAGATAAGGCATGCATCTTTTTGTATGTCATCTTTTGTACTTCAATGAATTAAAGTCAATTGGAATATTGCCATGGTGTACAAATAGTTAATCAGAAAAACCCCATGTCTCGATGTCTTGATTACTTTTATGTACAATAGCTATAATAAACCTATTTTATTCTTAAATGCCTTGTGCTTATTTTCAGCTAAAACTGAAATTAAATTGTTTGAATTTTCTGGAACATACAGGAGAGCAAGCATCATACCTGCTGAGCACTTTGGCTTTTCCAAAACCAGGAAGAGGTTGGAGTCTGTATTTCTGTGGTATGGGAAAACAAAGGAGGAGCTGTGAACTTATACCTGCTGCTGCTACTTGCTTCATCTAATGATATAATTCCCATAATAAATAACTTGATTGCTTTAAATTTTTACATCCTACTTTAAACTGCAGTAAGCGTAGACCTTGTTTGGCCAGCCTGTCAGGGAAGTCTGATGCTGGTGCCATCTACAAGCAAATCTGGGTAAGACAAAATGTTGCTACATACTAGATGCAAATTAAAAGGTCCTTGTGCTCCCTAGTTATATTCCAGTGTAGTGTTGGGTACAGGTTACTTTCTGCTGATAAAACCTATCCAAAAATCAATAGATACATTTGTTGTTTCCTTTCTACCATAGGGGTTGAATGCCTTAAACAAATACATCATGTTGTCTAGGGTATACAAGACAAGTTGCACTATCAGTGGGGTTTAAAAGATCGAGAAGACACTCCAAATTTGCTTCAAGTAGCCCTGCTCACTGTCCCAGCATTAATGCATTAGTGCCTTGCAGTAATACTTTTGTTTTGTTTCTAAAATTAGACATTTAGCACAGTGGTTCTCAGGCTTTTTAGACTCAAAACATCCCTCAGAAAATGCCAGCTCTTGGCTTTCACTCAGTATTTGACTACAGGAAAATAACAGAGCAATTCTTCTCTCGCAAAGAACTCAGAAAGGTTACAACAGGTCAGCATGTTTTCAACACTGTGGATTCCTATTTGAAATCTCTAGGTTTATCTTGTGAATTATGTGCAGGTGTTAATGTTGTGCAGCACCCAGCAACACCCTTACAAGGATCCCATAGCACTGACTGAGAATCACTGCTCTAGCACTTCTTTCCTCTCTCCAAGGCTCATCCCTGATCTTGGATATCAAAGTCTTTATTGTTTCCCTACTGTGTCCATGTAATCCCTAGTAGTGAAATTCCTGATCTTTAGGACTAAGCTGATAGGAGGGATGGAAGCAGGATTTACCTTGTGATTCTGCAGAAATGGATTTGGATTCTGCAGAAATGTCTGAGGCCCACTGAGGAGACAGGAACAGAATCTAATGTCCAGTAAGGCAATTTAATATGTACATACAGGCTGCTTGCAGATGTTAAAAAAACACATACTTTATTGGAAGAAGCAGTGTGTTCAACCCAACTCTGCAGCGTCCATATAGATCAGGCGCTTCAGCAGGCTTTTTGGTGCTTTTATCTAATAGCTGATTCAATCGGCTATTAGATAAAAGCTGCAAAAAAAACTTCACTAAAGCACCGGATCTATACAGACATTAGGCAAGCTGGGTCCAACTAAAGTCTTCTGGGCATGCGCTGGACTCGGTGCAGGAGTGTGCTGAGTTTAAAGTAAAGCACCATTTTTTTTAATGTCTGTAAGCAGCCACAGTTCTCACGCAGCTTTGTCTGACAGCCCAAGTTGTCTCTATTCCCACCTCCAGAAGATTTGAGGAAACACTGTGCATACTCTTATCTAGAGTTTTGGTGCAGGCAGTATTAAGAATGGCTTTGTTACAACTATTAGGTTTGCCCTGCAGAAATGCATAGGCCACTGACTTCTGCGGGCAGTTGCTGCCTACCCCTTGTCACCAATGCAGCCACTGGCAGCTGTGGGCGGTCCCCACTCGCTGCCCGCCACTCACCACGCCCTCCCACCCCACCATGGTGCCCCCCCCCCCAGTCACAGGAGGCACCAGTTGTTCATGCAGAAATGCATGCTTCTAGATGAGTGATTCTCACCCACAGTGCCACAAAATCCTTTTAAGGGTGCCTTGTAACATGAATGATGCATGCCCCCTGCAGCTGGGGGGGCATGGCGATGGCAGGAGTGCAGCGGCAGTAAGCAGGGGAGCTCCCGCAGATGCTGCCAACACTGTCAGCAGTAGGGAGGTGGTGGCAAGCACCGACCAGGAGTTGGCAACCACCCGCAGATGCCGCCAGCAGTGGCAGACGGTGGGGATCACGGACTGCCCGCAGACACCACCAGTGGTGTCACCAGCAGGGTGGCAAGTGGCGACCACCTGCAGGCACCTTTTTGTAGGTGCCTTTTTCTAGGGGGTGCACCGCCACACTCAGGGAGTACACCCGCACCTGCATACACCACCTATGCATTGCCTCTGCCTTGTAATATTAACACTGTTAGATCTGCAAACACCTACACATGATTCACAAGGTAAATCCAGAGATTTCAAATAGGAATCCACAGTGCCAAAAACATTCTTACCAGTTGTGGGCTTTTCACGTTCTTCGTGACAGAGGGATTGGTGTACTATTTTTCAGTAGTCAAGACATAAGAGAAAACTAAGAGATGGCATTTTCTGCGGGGTTCCTTGAGTTTTACATGGAGTGTCTTGAGGCTAAAAAGGTTGAGAACCACTACACTAGACACTAAGGCTAGAAGGATGATCCTCATCAGCTTGTAGGCCACTTGCCTAATACTAATGCACAACTTATACCTCAACTTTAGGGCCTGAAAAATGCCTGGCCCCTTCTGGTCTTCTCTCCTAGAGATTACTTAGGGCAGGCTAGCTAACTAGCACTTTATTTATGTTAGTGGCAGTTAGTTGTGACCAACTTACAACATCCCCAACCCCCCTGATGAGTTACATCTCAAGTCTGTTCAGTGGAGCATCACCTTTATATTTCATAGGAGAATATTTAATTTAACAGTCAAAGGGGTAATTTGACCCAATATAGTCAATACTAAACAAAAATGTTACAGGTAGCTTCTCAAGCAGTTTACCATGTCCCTTATTTTATTCTGTGCCTGCTAATTACATTAACATGTCTGGATGTCACCTCTACATGCAAATGCATTTTGAGACATGCATTGCAGCAAACTTTACTTAAAGAAAACAGAATTATAGAAAAGTAGGGCTGGAAATGACTTACAGAGGTCACCTAGTTCCGGGTGCGGGCAATTATTTCAGGCAAGGGCTGCTTACTGAGTCTTGGCAAGCCATTGCAGGCCATGTGACAGGCAGCCGGGGCAGATAAATATTAATTTTCTAAATTTTTAGGGGTCCCACGGACTGGATAAAATAGCCTGGCCCACCCCTGATCTAGTCTAACCCTCTGCCCAAGGCAGCATCATCCCTATCCAAACCACCCCAGGAAAGTTGTTGTAGGTTTGTAGGGACCTGGACTATTGTACAAATTGTTGCCAGCTGTAGGGGACTGGACTAGGAACTATGGTCTTGACCTTTCTCACACGACTATAAGGCATAGCACCCTAGCCACAGGTAAAGCAGGGGGACTATGACAGTCAGCGTACAGCTTCTGCAGGATTTTTGAAAAGTGCTCAAGAGACCCAACACAGAGGTCACACCCCCCACTACAGAAGAGGGCAAAACCCCCACAGCATGCACCAGTTTGACCAGACAGTCAAATGCCTTCCTGACCCTAAATACAACTGATCCCTGCCTTAGCTGCAGCCAACACCAAATCCTTCTGAGGAAGACAGGGGGGGAAAAAAAACAAAGCTAAAAACCCTTGACCTTCTTAGAATTCCTTCCCAGCTCCATGTGTTAACCAGCAAAGCCCAAAAGCATGGGAAGCTCTAAACATGTTGTGTTCTGCTCTGCAACCTGGAGACAAGCAGCAGAACCCCACACATCACACCCTATTACTAGAGAGCCAGAACTCCCTTTTATGTATCCACTTCATAACCCGGCCCCAATTCCTTTAACCTTCTTTTATAATTAAGCCAGGTATGGAGCTCTGCTTCATTCTCCTGCTGCTGAGTACGGTCATCTCCAGTGTCCTGCTGGCAGTTCTCATGATCTCCCAGCAATCTGTGCAGGAGAGGATCCTCCTGAGCTTCAAATGTTGCTCTTTACAGAGCCACACCCCCTCCCCCCCACACAGCTGGATGGGACCCCACCTCTTCACCCTATGTGCTGGATTGGGCTCACTGGCTAGATCTGGCCCATGGATAGCTTAAGCACCACCCAGCTGACCCATGGAGGAAAAAGGTTGGGCACCACTGCCCTAGACAATCTATTCCACTGCTCCACTATTCTAATAGAGAAGAATTTTTTTCTGATATCCAATCTAAATCTAATTTGCTGCTACTTCAAGATATTAGTTCATGGCCTGCTCTGCAGAAAGAGGAAGTGTTTTCCCTCTTTTTTTATTGCAGGTAGTTGAAGACTGCTATCATGCCCTCTCTTAATCACCTTTTCCACAAGCTGAACTTGCCTATTTCTTTCAATTTCTCATATGGCTTGCCCTCCATTTATCATTCGTTGCCCTACTCTGGACCCTCTCAAACTTCTCCATGTCCTTTTTAAAATGTGGTGCCCAGAACTGCACATGATACAGATGAAGCCTAACCAGTGCTGAGCAGAGAGGCACTATCATCACCAGTGTCTTGCACCTAATATTCCAGGGGTGGGGGCAATATGGCCCGCAGATGATCCCTCGGTCCTGCCTAGCCCAGGCATCGTCCCACAGTGGCGCATCCTACTACCTCCTGGGCATGCAGCAGGGCTGGGGCAGCTCCATGCTGGACTGCCCTTCTGGTGGCAGCAGCAGCCTCTGGCCCCAGCCCTGCATTACTGGTGTGGACCTGCATGCAGCCCTGCCCCACCCTGCGCCTGCTGCAGACTTCCCTGCTCATGCTGAACAGGGGGGAGGGGGGTGGGGGCAGAAGTGTGCTCAGCAAGGGGAAAAGTGGCCCCACCCCCTCAGTGCTGCCCAGTGCTTCCTGCAGCTGTTGCATGGAGCCCTCCAGACTGCTCTGCAAGACAGCAGGGGTAGCGCAGAGGAGTCACAGGTCAGCCCAGCACAGGCTCTGCACAGCTGTGGCAGGAAGCACTGGGCAGAGCTGAGAGGGAGGGGTCACTTTCCCCCACAGCTTGCCAACACTGCTGTTGCTGCAGCTGTTCAGCATGAGCAGGCGAGTCTGCTCTGGAGACTAGTCAGTCTGGAGTGGGTGGATAAAATATGTTATCGTGGATGTTAGATTTTTAGTATAGATTTTGGGTTTTTTTCTGGTTCCAAGATGGCAAACCCCCTTCCCAAAAGGAGTACTTCTAGGGAAAGGGCAGGGATTTCTGGTTACAAAGATCAGGGGTTAGGGGACGGGACTTTCAGCACCAAGATGGTGATCAGGGGATGGGGCACTTGTCAAGGGGCAGGGCTACCCTTGTAGTCCTCAACATCTCACCGAAATTCGTGAAGCAGCCCTCCAGCCAAGATAACTGCCTGTCCCTGTAATATTCCTATTGAAACACATTTGCCTTTTGCACACTGCATCACACTACAGCAGGGGCAGGCAATTATTTTGGGTGGAGGGCAGCTTACCAAGTTTTAACAAGCTGTCAAGGGCTGCACAGGTAGCCCTGTCCCTTGAGAGGTGCCCCACCCCCTGGTAGCCATCTTGGGACCGGAAGTCCTGTCCACTAACTCCTGACCTTTGCCACCAGAAGTCCCTCCTCTTGCCCCCGGAAGTACTCCTTTCAGCAACCAGTTTTACCATCTTGGAACCAGAAAAATACCAAATTATATTCTAAAAAATGAACATCTAAAACATTCATTAATTTCATTTCAAAAATATTTTTGCCCTGGTTTACATGTATTTGTATAGTGTACATAGAGGTGATTGCACAATAGCTTAAAATGAAGTCTTACACTTGTATGTTGGTGGGGTGGGTATAGGTATGTGGGATGAGGGAGCATGTGTGCGTGTGTGTGTGCATATGTGGGGTGTGGGTGTGTATGGGGTTTGTGGGGAGTACTGTGTGTGGGAGGGATGGTGGCTGGGGTGTGTGAGGGGGTGTAGGTGTGGGGGTCTGCATGTATG
>NW_017729034.1:81535465-81542806 GCF_001723915.1 Gavialis gangeticus
CCTACACACACACACACACACACACACACACACACACACACACTGCCCCTACTTACACACACACCCACTGCCCCTGCCTGCACACACACACTGCACCTGCCAAACACACACACTCTCTGCCCCTGCAAAACACACCCTCCCATACCAACGGGGCCCCATACTCTCTGGTCCTGCCATGCAGCTGGGCTGGAGCAGGCCGGAGACAGGAAGCAGGAAAATAGCTGGGGGTGGGCAGGGCTGGGCTCCCCATGGGTCCCACTGCCCCTGGCTTTTGTTGTCTTTGACAGGCAGCCAGGAGCAGATAAATATTTTCTAAATTTTTTAGGGGTTTCATGGGCTGGATAGAATGACCTGCTGGGCTGGGTCTGGCCCATGGGCTGTATTTTGCCTGCCCCTGTGCTACAGAATCATACTGAGTCTGTGATCCACCAAAACTCCTAAATCCTTCTCCATAGTGCTCCCATCCAGCCAGTTGTCACCCATCTTGTTTATTCTTCCCAAGGTGCAGCACGTTATGTTTATAAGCACTGAACTTCATTGTGTTAGCTGGATGGAAAATGACAAATGAAATGTTCTTGGCATTGGGAACGTTTAATAGAATTTAATAGAAGTTAAATCTTCAACATTTGTGTCATAATGAATAAACTGTGGCCACAGGGGACAGGATTAGGAACTATGGGTGCCTATACACATGCATCAAGGCTGCTCCGATGCACTGTAATTACAGTGCATCAGAGCAGGCTCAAGTTATTGAGTCTTCTGGTGTGTAATAATTACCACAGTCCAGCAGACTCCAGCATCACATGTATCAGTGTCCCTGCGCTGAAAAATGGCGGTGGGGTGCTTTAACTAAAGCTCGTTTGAAAAGCTTTAGTTAAAGTGCCCCCACCACCATTTTTCAGTGCAGGGATGCTAATACATGTGACACTCTGGGTGCTTTAATTCAAGTGGCTATTGGAGCCACTTTAAGTAAAGTACCCCCTGCCTCCTGGAGCATATGTATAAACGTCCTATAGTCTCAAGTTGCAGCAGAGGAAATTTGGGTTGGAGATTAATGTCATATTGAATGTAATAGTTTGAATGCTTGTAATAAATACCCATTAGCCAGTTTAGAAAAAAAGGCAAGGTTCATCTTTTTATCTAGGGTCATTACTTGTTTTTGCCAACGTGGTAAATGTCTTGATTTTGAAATTTATCTTTAGAGAACTTGCAGCGAACGTGCTGAATGTCTTGGTTTTTGAATATTATCTCTAGAGGCCTTTAACAAAGTTAACCTAAAAGTGACTCTTGGGCAAACATTCCAAGAGATCAAAACCTAGGGACTTTTGGAAAGAGGTTGGCAAGAGGTCACAGCGGTGATGTAGAAAATTTCCCAAAGACGACCCAGGAAAGGAATCTGTTGGGTAAAAGATCTGAGCCCAAATTTGGGAGTAGTGACAGGTTTGGGTAGGAAGGGCCCAAGATGGCAACTCACCCAATAAAAACTGTAACCTACTGTCCCAGTTTGGAGGTAACCTCACTTGCAGAATACTGAAGGAAGAACTGCAAGTGTAGGCCAAATCAGACTGATCACCTGAACCACCCTCTCCATGAACAAGAGCTCCCGTTCACACTGAAGCCTAGGAGCGCCCGAGTGGGACCGAAGGAAGGGGACTTGTTCCTATCACTGCTGAGTCCAACCCTAAAACCATAACTAAAGAATTAAAGTATACCTGGGGATCTGGTTTCTAGGAATTCTAGGATTGTAAGTATACCATGAGAAATAATAGTAGTGATTCCAATTTAACCTTTACTTGTAATTGTAGTTGTTTTTGTAATACTAATGCTTATAGCATTGTTTGGGAAGGAAGTGCATTTGGAGCACAGTTTCTAACATATGTAGTTATTGTGTTTTTAATGTTTGCAGTTTTTCTTAAAGCTAAGCAGTGTTATATGCGTAGCAAGGAATTTAAAAAAAAGAATTGTGTTGTATGAATTAACTGTGCAATCATTGTGAAATCGTGCAATCAACCAAATATTCCCCCAGCCAGGCGCATCAAACGAATCAGTAAATTGTGTGGGATCTTTCTCTATCCCATAACGCACTAGAGACAATTAAGAGAAACTTTCTGTCTGTGAGGGTAGTTAAGCATTGGAACAAGCTACCTAGAGAGATCATGGAATCTCCATCCTTGGAAAGTTTCAAGAGCAGGTTGGACAGAAACTTTGCTGGGATAGTTTATTCAGGAATGATCCCGCCTAGAGCAGGAAGCTGGACTAGAGGACCTCCTTAGGTTTCTTCCAGCTCTATTTTCCTATGATCCTATGATAGATTAGTCGGCATCTCAGACAGAAAAAAAAGCCAAGCAACTGCTCCACTGTTTGCAGCTTCTCAATTTCATATCCCCCCTCTTGAGTTTAAACGCTGAGTTACATTTTAGCATGAACAGGACCAGATTCCAGAGCTTGTTTCTACCAGTCTCTAGCAAACATTTTCATCACAGCAAAAAAATAATTGTTTTCTATGTCACAGAGGGCAATCATCATGGACTGCCAAGCGCTCTGAAAAAAATGCAGAGACCAGAAATGGTAGCTGAAGTATGTTTTGTTTTGTGCCCATAAAAAGAATTTTACAAAGCAGGTACCTCAGAGCACTTGGGAATATAAGCAGTATACCCATTGACTAATGGTTCATAGATGGAAATGAGAAAATATAGGTTGCTCTGAGGCCACGTTGGGGTATTCCCCCTCATCCCATAAAAGAAGAAAAATACCAGACTTCAGGAAAGTTTTATAAAAACATTTTTAAAAATACACTGCATTCCTTGATATTTTTTCAGCCAGATGAACATTTACATTTTGAACTGTTTCAGACCTGTTACATTCTTTTTATTCATACACATGAAACAGCTTGTACCATCACGTAACAGCGGTCTTTGAGAGCCTGCAGTTTTAAGCAAGCACAGGACTGATCTGTATGTTAGATGTAATTAGGTAATCACTTTTCACTCAGAGAGACTGGCTTTCCCATTATGCAAGATGCTTGCTGCACAGCTTTCCAATGGCTATTAAGCTGCAGATCAGCCTACAGCACGCAGATCAATGCAAAATTATAGCACAGGCAGTTCCAAAACATTTAAAAACAAAGCCTGAAAGAGCTCAGTGCAATGTTCTCCTATCCTTCTAAATCCCAGATAAAGCACAAATGTTTCAGGTCAAAACTGTGGGGTGACTCAGAGGCGTGAAAAAAGCCTTTTAATAAGCCTCAGCAGAATTCACAGTCATGCATTGCTGAGGTCCGGGTTAGCTGCTCTCTTGGTCATCAAGAATCAGAGTTTTATGCTTCTGTGAAAAGGGAGCAAAGAGGAATCAGTAGGAAAGGTTCAAAGGAAGCTACCAAACTTCAGGTCCAAACATGCAATTTAGAGGGGGCATTAAATAAATTAGCAGTAGAGTGTGAAGAGAGCAAGTGAAAGGCTCTACTTGACTGGGGGTGAGGAGAGAGACTCGCATACTAGGCCAGGACTTCTGGAATGAAAATTTGTTCGGAAGAGACTATCTATCCCGCCCGTCCCCCCACCCCAACAGCAAGTCTGTGAGGGAGACAAAAGGGTGGCCAAGCTTGCATTTGTAATTTGACAGGAACCATGACCCCTCCTGACTGCTCTTCTCGGCTTCACAATGATCTCTGAGCACAGTGCACAATTTAAAAGACATGGTATTAAATAGGCCATGTTTGAACCTTGAAGCCTGAGGGGAACGCAGGCTCCTAGCTCCTGCAGCACATTCAACCCCCCAGCTTTACTTGCAAAGGAGTTTGTTCCGACAGCTTTGCTCTCCAACCCCCTCTCCTTGTCCTTCACCAGGTCTCTGTGCATTTCCAAACTGCAGCAGCATTTGATGCGAGCTTTTCCTTTTTCCTTATACCATTATGTGCCCAGAATATTTTTTTCCTTCGGTCTGTGCAACTGCACTCCTGTTCACAGTTCTCCTTTACACCTGAGGATACCTGAGGAGAGCTCATGCCTGAAGCTCTTATTGAGAGAAATCTATTACACTGTGAGAAAAAGAAAAACAGGCGTAAATAATATAAGTGGAAATGCTGATGCTGGCAGTGGTTGGTTCTGCAGCAATGCTTATACTGGTGGGAAAGATGGTGTACTGCTGGATTAGCAGAGCCATTTGGGTATATTACTTCAATGTATTAGATTTGTAGTATTCATGGTGCACAGAAGTATGCCTGTCAGACTAGAGATCATTGGCTGGAGTGCAAGGGAACAAAAAGACACATTTAAAACATCCTTGGAAATTGTGAAAGTAGCAAAGGAACAGCTCAGTGCTTAAAGGAACAGGGGACAGACCCCTGCAAGGCTGTCTTCAGCTGTTAAAATGACAGAGGAAGGAATTAGTTTTGTTTGGGTTAAAATCCTCTATTTATCTGAAATCAACAAGTTCTCAATGCACAGGGGAGCCAATTATATCTAACACACTAAAGTTGTACACAGAAGACTGAACTTGAAAGGTAAGAGGCAGCAGTTTACTTAAATGAGTGAGAAATAGGAAAGAACAAATAGAAGTCAACAGAAAGGAAAGTGGTGACTAATACTGAACCACAAGATTTTAAATAGTAGGACTGATTTTGCTGTAAAGACTGAATTGACACAGAGAAGGTGAAAAGCTGACTTCCCGCCTATGGCACAGGATGCGGGGGCTGGACCTGATGATCTCATGAGGTCCCTTCCAGCCCCTAAAGTCTATGAAATCTATGAAAACTGCTGATAAACTGGGTAACAGACAGTTGATGGCAACTAGGAAAGAGGACTTTCAAGTATTACATGAATAAGAGAATTCGGTTATAAGAAATAAGTTAATGTGCTTAGAAACTAAGATGTTTTTTAAAATTTTACTCTAAGGGTGCATCTACATGTACATTTAAGTCCAACTAAATTTAATGTGCATTAAACTAAATACGCATAAAGAGATTTTTGGCAGGTGCCTACACATGCAGAGACTTGGCACTAAAGTTAGCGCGCTCAAGTTAGGGCCAAGTCCCTGCAGCTGTGCCATGTGCCCCTAGTGCCTGGCAGACCCAGCACTAAAGTTAGTGCCAGCTCACGTCTACATATGCGTTAATGTACATTACTAATCGGGCCTAAATGTGATACCTGCATTTGTAGGTATTAAATTTAGGTGCAATTAGCCTAATTTTGCCATTTTTAATGTCCATTAAGGGAGCACATGTGTAGATGCATGCCCATGGTGTGCATTACATTAGACTAATGTGTATTAACATGTCTCATGTAGATGCGCCCTAAGTGACTTAAGATGCCAAAGTTCCACTTTGTCTCTCTCTTCCCTTTCCCCCACCAGCCCTAAATTTGAAAATAGAACTGGACTAAGTCATTTATACCTTCTTGACATTTTTCCTCTTACAGATAATAGTATATGCTAATCCACATGATAAAATAATCCCTGTATAAACATATGAAGAAAATTGGCAGGAGACAGAAGATGGTCATCTGCTCTGATGCATGGTAATTAGCACACCGGAGCAGACTCTGTCAACCAAGTCTGCTCAGACATGTGCTAATTAGTATGCATCAGAGCAGATGCCCATTAACTAATGTGTGCTAATCAATTAACACACTAACCATTAACTAGTATGCTAATTAACATGCTCCAGTTATGTCTATTCAGCATCCCTGTGCTTCAAAATGGTGGCGGGGTGCTTTAATTAAAGCTTGTGGAATGAGCTTAGGTCAGGTGCCCTCACCACCATTTCGAAGCATGGGACACTGGATACACGTGATGCTGCAGGCACTTTAATTAGAGAGGCTCTTAGATGGATCTGCTTAAAGCTCCCTTCCACCTTCACCCTGGAGCATGTGTATAGATGCTCAATGTGATCTAGACTTTATCACAAGCTATTCATTCAGCTAGAGAATGAACCAGGTCAGTATTCAAAACTTACCTATAATGACATCATCTTGTCAGATTGGAGATGTTTCTTTTGTTAAAAATTGCATGGTTAAATTGCTCAAAAGTGTATCATGTTTACCTTAAAGTTCCCACCATTATTTATTTTAAATCTGCAGGGATGTTTTATTTGAGAGCAAAGTTTCCTAATGCTTCTCCTGAGAGTTAAACTTCAGGAGCTGCATTCCCTGGAAACAAAGATATCCGTTGGTTTTATGGCTTAGAAGCTAAAATCCCATCTTTTGCACTAAAACTTCTCATGCAGGATGCTGCCAAGGGCCCGACAGCCCAACCCACGCTAGCCTTTCACAGAGCAGACCACAGATGAAAGCATTTCATTATTTTGACCTGTTCTCCCATCACATTAGCACCATTGTGAGTTTCTGCTGAAGGGGGACCAGTTAACTAGTAGGGTAGGCAGCCCTGCAAGTCAAGAATGAGGTGCTTTTGGTGAAGAGGCGGATAGGGAAGGATTTGCAACACATGCCTATGCAATGCCTCATTCTAGTCCTGCCAACATTCCCTTGATACTTCAGGAACAAAACAGAGCCTGACATTTCTTTCATTTCTAACAAGGTAAAAAAAAAAGGAAACTGAGGCCACATCTGTGTCACACATTAACCTGAGCACAGTAAAGCTCCAAAAGGCCAGGACTAAGAATTGGGACATGTGATAAACGTTTGTGCACTTCTTGTAAGCATCTCCACTTCTAGTGGTCAGCTGCAAGTGTCATGAATTGACAGAGGCATGAATTAATTAGACGAAGGCTAGAGCAAGATACAGGCTTACTGTAGACATTGGAGCCAAGTACAGACAGTCACAAAGCCCAAGGCAGAATCAATTCAATCCTGGCAGCTTCCTCTAAGCTGCATAGGTTGCACCAATAAGCAAGTAAACCGACATTCAGTTTTCAATCGTGAAAGCACTGACCCAGGCTAGTAGGCAGGGGGCACTAGACAGGTCTCCCAGCCTGCTGGCCAATGCCAGCCCAGCCAATGTCCTTGACTGGCTCCCCAGTACATACCCCCAACCCCCTGCTGTGCCCCCACAGGGGGGGTGAAGAACCCCTGCTGGGTGCCGGCCCACCTTGTTGTGGGGGCGCATATGGCGGGGTGAGGGATGTATGTGTGCATAGTAGGGTATAGGTGTGGGTGTGTGTATGGTGGGGTGTGGTGCAGAGGGTTGCAAGCGGTGTGCCTGTGGGTGTGGCATTAGGGGACGTTGGGACAATAGGGTATGTTGGGGTGGGTATTGGTGGGGTGGGGTGGGGTG
Source organism: Gavialis gangeticus (assembly GCF_001723915.1). NCBI lineage: Eukaryota > Metazoa > Chordata > Crocodylia > Gavialidae > Gavialis > Gavialis gangeticus. Next base: position 81,542,693 of record NW_017729034.1, read on the forward strand.
GGGTGTGGAGACCCCTCCCCCCCACAGTCCCATCATGACACACAGCCCTGCAGGCAGGGGCACTCCAGGTGCCTGTGCCCAGCCCAGGCACTGGTGCCTGGTGACACAGCTGCA
>NW_017729034.1:81547806-81548318 GCF_001723915.1 Gavialis gangeticus
CCCAGCCCAGGCACTGGTGCCTTGTGACACAGCTGCACATCACAGCTGTGCAGGTCCCAGGACTCCATAGGGAAGCAGGGGCTGGGGCTCCCCTCTGCTTGCAGCACTCCCAGGACCTGCAAAGGCAGGTGGCTCCAGCACGTGGAGCTTCCCTCTGGTGGTGTGCCAGTGCGGAAGCTGTACATGCGCAGCAGGGAGCCCTGGTAATAGAGGCAGCCTGGGCTTCAGTCCTCGCCATGATACGCAGCGCTGGCGGGAGCCACACGCTGCCAGGTGCTAGTTCCTGTGCCGGGCATGAGCACCCCTGCCTGCTGCTGCTGCCACCGCCTGCAAGAGCTGCACGCTGTGGTGGAGGGGGAGAGGGTCCCCACATCCCTTCCATCCCCCGTCACACCCACACCCTGCCCGCCTGAGCTCTGCACCGCTGCTGCCACCCTAAGTCCAGGTTGCATGCTGCTGCCAGCCCCATGCTCTGTGCTCCCAGCTACCGCAGCTCCCCACCCCCACAAATT
>NW_017729034.1:81548328-81576973 GCF_001723915.1 Gavialis gangeticus
CCCCCCACAAATTCCCTACCTCCTGTCCGGAGCAAGCAGGATGCTGGGGAAGCTGAGAAGGCCCCCGTGGGTGCAGCAGTGGCAGCAGCAGCGGCAGCAGCAGCCCTGCCCAAAAGCTGTGCGCTGGCCAGGCCCTTCCACCCACAAGGTTGGGAGCAGGGGGCAATAGGGTATGCTGGGGCAGGAGGGGTTGTATATGTGTGTGCCTCACCCCTGAACTCATGGGTGGAAAGGCTAGATAGCGTACAATTAGCTGGTGGGCACTGTGGGCCAGATGGAAGTGTCTGGCAGGCCATATCTTGTCTGCCCTTGGTGTAGACCCTGACTGGGGGAGGAGGGGGGTCTGTTCCCCTGCCTCCCCCTACCTATAGGCCAACCAATACAGGCTAAGGGGCAGAAGGGTGAGGCAGTCCCTGCTCCACTGAAGCAGACAGTATAGGCCAGAGCTGTAAAGCATCCTGGGATGCTCAGGAACTGAGTTACCTAGGATCAGGAAGGGATCTGGGATAGACGTTCCATAAACTGGTTGGACCCAAATCAATTAAGTCTGATAACTACATGCAACCAGATCCATCATAAACTGGTTCTGGCCTTTTTTGAAAGCAGTTTATGTGCACTGAACTTCTGTTGTTACAGGTTTAAACCAGTTTCTGATCACTTAAACCAGTTTGTGCAACTTCTGTCCCTAGCCTGGCTGTTAGCAAGCTAAGCCCCATTCTGGACTCCATTTATTGCCCATCACATTAAAGTTAATCTTCACTTCTAAAGGCCTGTCTCAGACCCCATTTCCCTGGCTACTGAAAGCAGCCTTTCTATTCTGTATTTTCCCCCATTCCCACCTCTATGCCTTTTTTCATTCTGAACGTGTACATATCTAACAAGCCTTTGGTTTATCACACTTGCTCCCCCTTCATGCCAAAATTAAGCTGGGACTGCAACCCTGGCATTATTTGCGTGAAATATAAACAAGCACGCTTATGTATAAGGGAGCCACATCCTGTGTACATGGTGCAGTGTAAGATCCATGGAACAGCCATTCTAGTAGGCAGCCTGTTTCCTTAATTATTATCTGTTGTGTTAAAAAGAGCTTGACCCTGTGCTGATGGCTTTGACAGCCAATAGCTAATAGCTTTTTTTAAGTTTTAAATTTAAAGGGGTCCTTCCCTTCCACATTTCAGGCAACAATGATGTTCCTAGTTCACAGTTCCTTCCTCAGCCTCAAGAAATTTAAGCTGTCATGCTGATGTTATTTGATTGAATCCCACAACAAAGTTTTGTGGCCTGTGCACTCTGATACAAACATGGTGCACTGGTAACTCTCCTATTGGCCGAGCACTCACAGACTGGTGGGTCTAGAGCCTATTTCACTTGGGCTTTAAACCTCCTGACTGAGCAGAGTCCAGAAATTATCTCTGGTTGGACTCTGGGATAAACCTGGCTACTGATCTAACACAAGCCTCTTTAACACTTGAGAGATTGCGGTCCAACTTCTTACCTCTGAAACTACAACCAATGCCTCAGAGCCTAGCTGTGCATGCTTTAGGTCAGGAGTTTTAACTCTTCAAGGGGCATGAAACTGGAATTGTGCAGGTTCAGGCAGGACTCCATATTTCCTCTCCTACTTCTTTCTATCTCCTCATCCTTTCTTTCAGGTAAGCCAGCCCCAGAGTTAGGTTAGCCCAACATTAGACAGGACACCTCTGCTACAAAAGTACACTTCCTTCTTGTCTCCTGCCCAAAGTCTTTGTATGTGAAATCTCAGCCAGCCAGTCCCTAGCTCTAAAAAAATTTCCACCATGTTGTCAAGTCTATGGCCTCCTCCAATTTAGGTTGTTATTTTGTCTCAAGGCAAGAATTTGGATATATTTGAGCATCACCCCTCATCTATCAGGATACAAGCCATTCATGAACTTTAGTGGCAAATTTATATTTCAGCTCAGTAAGTGAGGCAAGATCCATGTGATGCATATATGACTGTTTAATACAGATTTTTGTATTTAAAAATATGGTTGTGACATGAAGGATGTTTTCAGCTTGATAAAAAAAACTATCCAATTTAAAAAAAATAGAGAAAGAAAAAGAAACAACTCATACAGGTTCCTCACTTTGTTTTATTTGGCAAAGTAGCATTTCAGATAGTTCACACAGCATTTATTCGCACTCTTCAAACCCTCTGCATTTCAACTCTTCTCTTCCTCCCAACAAATCTTTAACTCCAAAATCATTGCTGTGTTACAGAGGGGTCTTACTTTCAGATTCTCAGTGCTACCCCAAGTTCAGATGAAAGATCCTACTATATGAGCAGCAGGACCAGCATCAAGCCCTCCTGTGGAACAGGCATAACAACCCCAATGCCTTGGTCCCAGAAGTCTTACAGATCCTGAAATGCATTTCTTCTACAAAGAAAATACCCACCATGTTGTCAGGTCCATCACCTCTTCCAACTTAGGCTAATTTGTCACACTTTAGTGTCTAGAGACAAGAATTTGGATGCATTTGAGTTCTTATTCTTCATGTAACCGATTAGTGAAAAGATGGAAATAAAGTTGAACTCAAAAAGAATGATACAGTGATCAAAACGCTTACCATTAGCATGCATCATTTAAGATATTTCACTTTAACACTAAGAACTAGATTCACAGTTGTTTGCGAGTTCATATAAATCTGACATGTTGGATGCAAGTGGATTTTCTAGGATTTCTAGGATAAACACGAAAATTGAGCAACCCCTTAATATGAAATATTAATCTCTTTTATAAGATTAACTTTTATATATGTGCTCCCAGGCTTCAATTAGATTATAAGGAGGCATATTAACCTCACAAGTGTCTAAATAAATGAGGTTATACATTTTAAGTAAATACACTGGACATAGGAGAAGGATGGAATTGACCTTCACATAAAGGTCATTCAGACATTCTCCTTTCACACTTCAGAGATCTTTAATTATTCCCTTCATGCTTTCACCGCTTAATTCTATCACAAAATATTGCTGTTCTATCAAAAGCAGGATGAAGGAACAAGGATCACTCTGAACCACTTTTACAGATTTTTTTTTTTCCTGGCTATTAGCTCTGCTCACAATTAAGAGGGCAAGGAGCGCAGTAATACACAGTAATTTTACCATTCAGGCTCTAGTGACCAGAAATTGAAAGATCACCACACTTCCCTTTAGCAGTCCAAGAGCTATACAGTTCTTACACTATTTGGGGGTTTCCAAACATTAACAATATCAGAAAGAAACAGACCAAACAGAAAAGTTTGGGGTGGAAGAAAGCTTACAACTTCCCAACTCTTTTAAATGGACGTTTGTTATGTTTACAGCTATATGTGTATTTGGTTGATGCTTCTCCCCAACATCAGTTCTTCAGAATCTATGAATTACTGCTCAAAGGTTTCACTTCACTTTCTAAAATGAACCCAGAATTTTTCCATGATTGCCTGTCAGTGGAAAAAATAAGAAAATTAATACAGCAGAGATTTTTGTGTCTAATTAACCAATATGGATGTTAATTTTACTGGAGTAGAGAGATCTGCACCTCACACAATTATATTTAACATACACACCGATCCTGTTCTTCCACACAAAAAGCACACAAAAACCCTTTTTTTGCTTTGAACTTTATTTGGCAAAGCAGCACTGCATAAACTGTTCAGTGATTAGGACATAGCTTACGCAGCCTTTGTTTTTTAAATTCAAATACATCCATCCCATCATCAGTGAGCTACAAAGCAATACTGGGCTTCAAGTTTCCTTTAATTATTCTAGGAGGAAGGTAAAAGCTATGTTAGTTATGTCCCACCTGAACAGCAAATTTTTTATAAGCGCTGTAACCTCTGATGTCTTGAAGTTTAATATATACAAATGCCTGGTTTTAAAGGTAATAAAGCAGCTGATTGTATCTACTACATGCTAGTCTATGACACCACACCAAAAGCTTTAAAAAGGAAGTTCATCTCATTTTTAGTAGCATCTAGCAGACATCTGAACACAGAAAACCTGATATTGTTTATGTAGTGTCATAAGGTGCACAGAAGCTGTTTTACCAAGGAACACAGAGATAAAGTAAGTGTTCAAGTACCCCCACCCCCCTCAAACACAGGAGTTTGCAAATTGTGGGTCTCTGGCTGCATTTTTGCAGAAATCCATTTCTTTGAACAGATGAAAGCAATAAAGCCATATTAAAACAAACAACCTTGCCTGCATTTATTTAAACTTTCTACCATTTCTTTCCCAGATTTGCCTTGAGCCTCTAAAACAACAAAATAAAACAAAACACCACGCTTTTCCATGCTGATAACAGTATAACAAAGTCCAAAACAAGCTGCAATGCTGTTGGTTTTCAAAAAGCTTTTAGAACTGGAGATGAGCAGTCCACTGTAACACTATGTTTGGGTCAAGATGATGTAGCTTTTACAATTCATCCCTGCAGAAAGAAAACAAATGTGGTTATGTTTCATTTCCCTGTGGAGTTCACACTTGAAAAGTTTTGCTATCAAGTCAGAAGGCATAGCAGTGCTCCAAAATACAGCAAGCAGCAGAACTGCAGAAAGCTTGTCAAACATTTAAGCCAAAGTAAAGAAAAATCCTGGAGCACAGCATATTACAAAGTAGTATGTGTAATATGGATCCCCGTTCCTTCATTCTGAAGTGTATCGTTTGCTTCAAATCAAAGCACCCATAGCTAACAACTCTCTTAGCTCCCTGGACCATTTACAGGACTGAACGGTGTTTGAAGCTGTGGTCTAATTCTTGGTAATGGCACAAGAGGTAAGATGTGAAACCTAACTTTAAAATTAAAATTTAGTTGTAGCATGTGTTGAATGCTGGACATCACCTCACCCTAAAGTGGAGGAAGTTCCATAGCATCTATATATTTTGCTTTCACAGGGCAATTTTGCCAGTTCCTGAAGGAAGTATTCATTAAAGTCAGGGCGGTCCAAATTCTGAGCATGAGGGCCACACTCCACATGGGCTGTAGTCCTGGAGGCTGCATGAGGCAGGGACCAGAGACAGAGGGCTGATCACTGTACAGGTGGCCTTCTCACCAGCTCTGCCCTGCCACAGGCAGTCTAGCATGCCCCCCTCATCCTCTCACACAGCCTGACTCCCCTCTCTCCTTCCAACTGTGCATGCCAAGGAGACAGCCCACCTCTCCTTACCCTGCAGCACAGGCAGCCCAACTCCCCACTGCAAATGGAGCCCTCTCCTCCCCTCCTGCTACGTGCACATCTGCAGTGTGGACAGCCTGACTCCTGCCCCTCTCTCTCTCTCACAAAACAAGCAACCCAGTCCCCTCCTGTGAGTGGAGGCATGATGTAAGAGCTGGAGGAAGGAAGGGGGAGACTGAATAACCCAGCTGCCGTGACAGGTGCAATGGTGAAAGAGAGGGAGCAGCAGTTGTGCTGGGAGCCTGCAGGCCATTATACTAACTCTTTAGGTGTCACACGTGGCACGTGGGCCCTGCTTTAATTCAATGCTATATAATACCTTCAGCAACTGGAAAAATTAAAGATACAGAGGAATAAAAGGTTCAGAAATGAGTACAAGTGTACAAAAAGCTCCTCCCAAATGTTTTGATCACTACAATGACTCCAGAATATTAAGAAACCTGCTCCTACTGTATATTTAAAACACAGTGAAATACAGAACCCACTAGAGCCTGAATGGAACTATGATACATTAGTGATATTTGTGCAGTGATTGTGTATTTAAAAATAAATTTTAAAATGTTTTTCCTACTAGTCAAAAAGTTTTAAATTATGCATGATTTTACTACTACAAGGAGGACAGGTAATGCTACACAGCGTTAAGTTTCCCTTTGCCTTGAGAAAATGAATGGTCTGTAAACTGATAAAATATGCTGTAGTTTAGATTTGGGGGCACTGTGTATTTTACTTCATTAACTTCATAAAGACGCACATTATTTTAATTCCATTAATGCAATCCCAGGACTATTATGAAATAGTGTTTCCAGCCTAACATAAAAAAAAAAATAATCACAAAACCATGATTGCTACATGCACACAAGCAATAAAGTTCTCCTAAGAAGGATGCATTTGTAGAATTATATTGCATGAAATGACAGCATGTGCAGCTTCTCAAGGCAACTGAGGGCTTTCAATGGCCAGGATTATAGTTTGAAGTTCTAGTTGTCCTGAAATGGTAGCTACTAATTCCCAAATAAACCAGGCAGCTGCAATCTTCGCAATGATTTGTTAGCACTGTCTTTAATTCTTTGCACCATCTACTGCCAGCACAAGGAGACCCTGATCCTCTGGAACTTCTGGGTGCTACAGTAATAAAAACAAAAATAAAGACACACAGAAGGAAGAGGAACTCAACTCTTGGCAAGGTAACTGGAGGAAAATTGAGTGTTTAGCTATAAGAAATCTCTGTAGTTAACGCTTAGTATTATGCAAGTCTTAGAGTTTCCAAACCATTTATTTTATGCAAAACATCCCAGGTCATGTTATTCATTTTAACTACATTAAACTATGGATATCAAGCTGGATTTGTTATGATACAGTACTGGCGGACTTAGTGTTACTCTGACTTTTGTGGTAGCAAGCTAACTTTTAGTACTTTGGGGGCCAGACAGTGGGGGAGAGGGAAATTTTCTCCATCAGCATAACTTAGTATGATTTTGGAGCACTAACATGCTCCTAGTAGTCACATGCATGACGAGTAGGATACTATGATGAATATACATCTTGACAGTTAATGCTGGGCTGTGTTAAGCATGCCCTGACTAATATGTATAATCTCCTATCAATTCATTTAAACTCTATCAAATCTCCCTTTCAAATTAGTGACACTATGATAGTCACACATTGAAATCCACATTAAATGAATAAAGTAGATCAACTGGTGTCTAAACAGTTTTTGCTGGAGTTATCAGTTGCTACATCCTTGATCAAGTCAAAACACAGACATATCAACTCCCAGGAAGACATCATATATTATGCATTGTAATTGTGCCCTTTATTTTCCCTTGTTACAGAAGCTAAGGAGAAGCCCAACCAATGCTGGATTAAGTTATCAAAAATAACAGATACACCTGTCCTTTACTTTTTATCAAGAAGTAACAATTCTCAACTTTTTGCCTGAATTAATTCATAGACTAATTTTACAACATATTGCAGAAAACAGCATGTTTTCTAAACTGCACACATAGGAAAAACGTCATAATTTAGTCACTTCCGATCCATTTTGGCAGCTGCTCTGAAGTTAATGACTAAAAACAACCTAGGAGGTCAGCAACCTACAGCCCACGGACCAGATCTAGCATGGGGCAGTTCAGGGCATTGACAGACTGTTCCAGCCACAGCAGCAGAGGCGGCATTGCTAGGGTCCTACTGCCTGCTGAGTTCAGTTCATTTTCCGTGCTGCAGCAGAGGTGGCATCCCGTGGATCCTAGAAGCCTACCTTTATCTATTCCCTTCTCACCATCTGCCAGTTGTCTGGGGGTTCCTTTAAGGTCTCCTCTTCCAGCCACTGAAAGTGTTGACCTAGCATGGTAAACTGAAGGAGAGTAAAGAATCGGGACACAGAAAAACTAGTATTCTGTGCCCAAAATACTCCCATATAAAGGCAGACCTCAAAAATTACTGGTTTAAAACTTTCATCTTTAAAAATAAATCTAGAGAGTTTTATTTGCTTTCTGGTGTTTGAAAATATGAACGGTAAAGATTCCAAGTTTCCTGCCACAGTTGTGGGACAATGAAAAGACGATAGAGATTCCCCAAAAATAACCTATTCCAGTAAGTGGGACTTCAGAGAAAAAACACCAATTTCTGGCACTCATGAAAAAAAAATCACAAGCACTGAAAATAAATGCAAAATAACTTTAATACCCAACTAGAATATTTTATTTAAAAGGAGGAATTAGAAGATTTCCTGATCTTATTTCATCTGCTGATTAAAAGGAAATGTAACTAAATTTCTAGACCAGCATAAAATTGATTACCCTTAAATTTACAGTTCAAACCTGTTGATTCAATTCAGTGTTAATCCTTTCCTGTTCTCCCTGCTACAGGATGTAGGACTATTTTCCCTACCTATTTTAACTGTTGTTTCCCTTAGTTGAATCCTACTAGGCTGCCCTGTTTCAAATTGCCTCAGTATTTGCATCTGTTCTGTGATGGCTGCAACACCTTCCAAAATATTCACCAAGTTGTCAGCTCTCCCTTCCTCCTGACTATTTCAACCAGTGTTCAGTCTGTGAGTGCTCATACCCCAACCAATCTGCACTGAATCCAGAACCTAAGGTACCATATTTTGTATCTTGAAGTTAAGATGCAGTAGATGATGTATGTATGCTTGATGCACACACTTAAATTAAGAAGGACCCTGCTGTCTGCAAAAAAATTTCCCCACTCCATCAGATTGAAAATGCTCATCTTACTGATCAGTCTATGAAACTGAACTGTGAACTGGGCAGCTAACTCAATCACAATGCTTTGAAGCAGTGGTAAGGATCATCTTCTAAACAAAAATATATCTTATTTTTAAAGTTTTCAAAGATTAACTGAGTATTTTGCACATGAAGATGCAACTAGGATAAAATCTTGATTCCACTGAAGTCATTTATGTTGGTATTCAATTAGCAATGCATTATATTATCAGTTTTATTTCTTAATTTAAAACATTTAATTGATTTTGAATAGTGTGAGATTGGGGGAAAAAATTCTACCAGTGCCAAATTTCAGTCTATTTCCATCAAAATACCAAAAAATAAAAAACGTATTGCAGACTCAAACTATTTTGTGCTTGTGGTACAATTACCCTCTGTTTACAAGTTCTCTTTTTTTGGTGTGTTACTTTTAATGAATCACCAAAGAAAACAGGACAGTCATAATTTATATAGGAACTACTTTAAAAAGTTCATCCAGCCAAACTGCTATCTTTTAAAGGGTGAAGTACAAAAGGTTTTGGGTTTTTTTAATGTGTATAAAACTTCTTGATTTGTCAAAAAGTTAGCAGACAACTAAGACATTGTATGTGAAAGGCTAAGCTCCCTTACCTGCAATTTAATCCTCTAAGTAGGTACCTGCTGCTCTATGTGTGGTATATTGAAGAATTTCTTGCCTTTGAACCACTCTTCAGAGAGATTCCCTGTGAGTTTATTTTACTTGCAAATGCTCTATGATGGCATGTTTGAGGGGACATACATTCATGTTTGGAGCCCAGGTATAAAGCCACAGCTGAATTAAAAAAACAACCTATAAAATAAAGCAATATTCAGGAAAAAATAAAACAACAACATCATTCAGGAAAAGAAATTTCTTTAAAAAAAAAAAAAAAAAAAATCAATGGACCAAGAAAAAAATGCTCTTCAATTTTCTTTCCCTCCCATCTAGACCCAATGATATAAATAAAAATAAGTAGAAAAATCATCAGAATTGACTCATCTCCTAGACCAGCAGACTGTAGATTCTGACATAGCAGTGGGCATCCCCCTAGGGACAAAGTTGTACAATTTCTGTCCTCATAGGTACCTACTTTTCTTCATTCTGGTACTGGTTAGAAGTAACAAGCAGTAGCAGTCATCTTCAAAACAATGAAGAAGAGAAGAGTTGGAAAGCAAGATGGAGGGATTATCTGAACAATCCCAACAAATAAAGCCAATATACTTCTCCTGTAATACACAGACGAAGCTAAAGTTTGGTAAATTCAAGAACTGTTTAATACCAGTGTGCCCCATACCTGAAGAGAAAACTACTGAGTAACTTGTAGACCTGAAAATGAATGAAAATGTTGAAAGCTGCATATTTACATGCCTTTCATTTGCTTAGGAATGCTCCTACAGAACAAGGACTACATTCAAATTCCACAAATGTTTTGTTCTTTATAAACAACATTACCCTGACTAGATCCAATTTGCCCAACTGCTTCTGAAGCTAAAGAGAGCTTCAGACAGAAAGGAAGCTAAAAGAGTGGACCACTATGCAAGAGTGAAATTTCAGATTCCAAAGCTGCTTCAAGCACTACAGGTTTCCCTCACTTAACGCTGTATATGTGTTCCTGGAAAATGGCACATAACTCCAATTTGCATACAGGGAACCCACTTTACAATGCAACTAATAGGGATACGTTTCAAGACCTCGACTGTACTGACCTGCAGACCCATTTCTACCACTTTTACAAGACAGTCTGGGTACTCACCAACAGCAGACAGTACACACAAGCACAGGGAACTATCATAATAGGGACGGCAACTACAGAAACACATGTTGCAGACAACAAGCGAAGAGCACAGATCCACACAGGACACTATATTTTGGTGTGCGTCACTCCTACAATGCACCACACAGAGCAGCTGACTGCAGGCTTCCACCACACCAATTGCATAAGAGTTAATTTACCTCACATATTATGAATTTTTGGTATAAAAAGGGTCATTGCATAAGAGCGAATTCACACTTACAGAACCTGCATAAAGCAAGGGAAACCTGTACTTTATCCAGAAAAAACTGCAAATGTGACAACTGGAGGAAGGTAGCCCTATTCATTTACTACATCAAAAGAGGTCACCCTTTCTGCAAATCACTTCAACCAAGAAAAACATCAAAACAGTGATATTATCAAAAGTTCAAAGTTTTGATAACTTGTAAAACCAGACTGAAGATCTGTTGACCTGTGATCTGGATAACAGAGAAATAATTCCAGAAGAAGAAGGAGTCAAAAGATCCCCACCAGAAGGAATACCTATTAGACAAAAAATGCAAGGGTTTTCATTCCATGTTGAGTTGCTCCATGAAAGAGTTGAAGGGAGAAAGCAGATTGCTCAGTTTGGCTGTGTATTTAATGCCTTCTTGCTGGTACTTTCCAAATAACTTAGTCCCCATGAGAAGCATATGTATCCAGTTTCCCAGGTTAAAGGTACAGGTATGCATCTGGGACTGTAAATTTAGGACAAAGGAATTTGGAACAGAGCATGCACACACAAAAAAGATCCATTTTAGTTAATGAAGAGCATTACTACTTGTCAACTGGGCCATAAAATTAAGGACTTTTTCTTTTGAGAATTCACAGTTGTTCAAAGTAGGAACAAGTTATCAGTGCAAGGGAAAAAGGTCCTAATGGAATCCAACTCAAGTCACTCCAATACTATTATTTGTAGCCTACCTTTTCAAAAAGCAATTCTGAATAATACAGCTGTAAAAATACAACAGTAATATATATCAACTAAGAGGGAGAAGGACTGTATTCAAAACCTTCCTAAATCAGAATTCATAACTCTTCAGGTTCTTACACCATGCTTGCCTTCATAGTACCTTTGAGTAACTGACATCAACTTGGGTCTCAGTCTGGATGTTTCTCTCAGAATATAACTCCTGAAGTTGGAGGCATGAAAACTCTGGGAAAAGCTATTTATCCTGTCCCTGGGAGGAAAGAAGCTGAAACACTGGCCTAATGAACTAGATTAGTGGTCAGCAGCCTTTTGCCAGCATGGTTGTTGGTGACCTGGCCATGGGTGCAAGCCAGAAAGAAGTCTGCAGTGGCCCACCCTGTAGTGGCCAGCTGCCTATACTTGCTTTGCTCTCTCACTGAAGATTACTGTCCCCTCTGCAGCAAGGAAAGCACAAACACTGAGGAGCAGCAGAATGGAGCAATCCTGAGGAGAGAATGGGCATCACAGCACACATCTATGCCACTGATGCCCTTTTGATCTCAATACTGAGTCCATTGCAACTACTGTTACAAGTGTAAGTAAGCAATCTCTTGCCTTCCATAAATCCTTCAAAAGCACTTTATAAATAAAACTTACTATTGTTTTATCACAATCAAACACAGATGCTCATGGGGGGGGTGCAGAAGAAAAACATGTTAAAATTCCTGCTTAGAAACAAAGAAGTTTTCAAGCTTCTGGAGGCAGAAGAGAAAGTCCAAATTTGAGCCAAGTATATCAGATATGGCAGCAGTGAAAACAGGCCAAAAAAGGAAACATCCAAAGCATGGGCCAAAGGCAGGAAACTCTTCAGCATGGTACTGACAGAGCACTGGGTGCCTGTTGGGACAAGCTATTCGTTTGAATAATACTGACAAAAAATAATATCTGAATATAAAATTAACTTACAACTAGGCAGTAACTCATTAAACTCATTCTGCCCCATTTTATAAATGGTAGCTTTATACTAGAGAGATATGGTAATCAGTCAAAAACTAACATGAGGCTTCAATAAGCTGCAGGCAAGTGAAGCTAATTGTTTTATTTGTTTATTTTTATGAACATTTTTATAACTTAAATGATAGATGTCAAAGCACAAAATGCATGCCGTAATTGAGAGTAACTTAAGAATAAAAAAAAAAACAACACACTTAAAACAAAACGAAAGAGTTAAATGGCTCAAATTTTATCTTAAGAGCTCAGTATGCATGTATACACTTCAATTAACGAAGCATTCACAAACCTTTCTATCCAGGAAACAAACTGGGACTGCTGGTTCATTCATTTGCATACTAATGTCTGGTATGGTTTAAGCTGACAGCTGTGTTGTGTCTGTGCTAGATCAGAGCGCCAAAAAAAACAACTAGAAGGTTTGTCTACCTCTGAAAACAACTTCTTTAAAACTGATGAGGACTGGCAGCTTGCTATTTGGGAGAATAATAAAATGCCCAAGTGACATTCAGATAGGGTATGTTTGAGAAAGAATTTTTTGAACATTGTTCAATTAAGCATTTGGTTTTTGTTTAGGAGGGCATGGACTGAAACACTTTCTGCTACTTTTAAGCCCTGGAAATAAGATATTTGAATATTAGTTATATTATTCCCTAATAAGGAACATCAAGAATTTTCCTTATTTGTGGGCTCTTGAGTTTAAGTGGCAAATTAGAAACTTGCTTTTTTTTCCTGGATCTACTAAAGAAAGGTTATGATAAACAGAGCAGTCCTGTGAGGCACAGCACATAGTGTTTGATTTCATCTAAAGTATTTTTTTACATTTTAACTTAGAGACCTGTGCTAGCAAACATGCTTCAGTAGATGAGAAGTTCAAGCTTAGGAAGCATCATGTTCTAAACAATGAATAAAATACAACTTCAACACACCAACAAAGCCTCCAACAGCCATGAGTTCAAATGAAACAAAGTGCAACTCATGCAATATTTTTCCCGTTTTTAAATTAGACTCAAAACTTAGCAGAACCTCCTCATGGTGGTGCAATGCAGAGGTGCTCACTTTTCATGGTATGGAGCAGAAAGCAATGCAGCAAATGCAGCCCTTGCAGTCTATCTGCTTAAAATTCACACCCTTTCACCTTGTGTGTATGTGTGGAAGAAGTAAGTGGAACAGAAAATCACTTCCACCTGGACCATTGCTTCTCCTTATCTGTTAAAGGCACATATATAACTCCCATCAGAGGCTTCATTTTGACACTGCCATCTTCTAGTTTGTCATACTGTTCCAACATCTGGTTTCCCCCTGCAGGACCAACTGGTAATATCAATCTTCCTCCAGGTTTTAATTGGTCTATAAGCTAGAACACAACAAAAAGAAGTAATCAGAGTACATATGGATAAGTGCAATATAATTCAGTGCAGAAGGTGAAATAACTGTGCAGTATTTTTTATCATAGAAGCAAGGTATTTTTGCACAAAGCACAAGTCAAACTGCATCGTCAGCTGACAATGTATTAACAAGAGTTATTTTAACTTGTACGCAGTGTACAGTAGCTTGAATAAGGACAATAATTTCACTGAAAAAAACAGTAGTACAACCTTAAGGTACAACTACTTGCATTTTAGAAACATTTACAGTAACCATCTGAAATTTATCTGATGGAGTGTTAGAACAGGAATTACTTGAAGAAAGAAACTTTTTGCCATGGTACTTAACCTCCTTTTTATAACTAGATTGTGCTTATAGGAAGTGTCAATTTTTCTGATGTTGTTATAAAATAAAGGAGTCTCTTACAAAGTTAAACAAATACGCATTTGACAAAAACATTTAACCATGCATTTTCACTATAATTTTTTTTATCTCAGAAGATAACAAAACTTAATATTTACATCTACCAACAATTCCTGGAAACATTTTGTTACAAAGGCATCAACCAACATCTAGCAATGGATAACCTCTCCATGCTACTGCAGATTCTTAGTTCCAAAGCATCATTTAATGGAGTTTCCAAAGATCTTCAACAACAGTTCAAGATTTGTGATACTTACCATACCAAGAACTTTCCTTAAAAACATTATTATTATTATGTTGGATGTGTCTACATGAGATGCTAACAGCACAGTAGCCTAATAATACTGCACGGTAGCACATCACAGCAGAAACAATGCTAATACATTACTATGCAATATTATTAGACTATTGCACAGTAGTGTCACTTAAAAGGCATTTGCTGGTGCTACTGCACAGTAACTGCAGTTACTGCACATTTATTTAGCACTTGATAGTACAAGTACTAAATAAATGTGCAGTAACCACTATGTATTAATGAATGTGTGGATACTTTGACAACAGCACAATATTTAACTCCATCTCTTCTCCTTCTTTCCCAAAGTAGAAAAAGAGAAAACTGTCACTATTTACACTCATATGCAAGCATTCATCATTACCAGCAAAAAATGGGATGACGCTTTTCTGAAGGCCATAAACACTGGCCCTTTATTAACCTTAAGTGACATAACCCACTTCCTTTCCTTGCAAAGGGCTGAGCATATTTCCTCTACATTCCACACAATCCCTGAAAACCCAAGATGCAAAAAAATCAGGTACCTATTTAAACTTTACAACCTACTACTTGATGAAAAGGAGTTTCATTCATTTACTACACTAGAATTTCTAGTTAATAATGAAGATCCAGTAAGTACACCATTTTTAAATACACTTACTTAGAAACAAGTTTTAACACTGCATGTGTGTGTGCATGCACTCGTGACCTCAACTGAATAGCTCTACCAGCATTTCAATTTTAAAAATACAACTTTTTCATAGCAGAGAAATTAATGATTCACATAAAAACAAGGAGCTTACTGCTTGGGGCACAACTGGTGCTGCAGCTCCTACATGAATAGCATCATAGGGAGCTTCTTCTGTGTGTCCCATTCTTCCATCTCCCACTGCAAGAAAGCAATATTTTTATCTTTTCCATACGTGTAGAGGGGAGAACAGAGCTTAAAATATTCAGACCATTCACAGCTGCATATAAAATGTTATGCTCAAATTTAACTTGAAGCCCTGAGCAAAACTGAAATGTAAATGCATGATATTTAAAATGAGTTGTCATATTTAGCTGCATTATGTGAATTAATTCAACCAAAGAATTTGCATCTACATAGTATGTGAAGTGCTGCTGGAGCAACAACCACCAGAGGAGTCCATTTATATTGAAAGTAATTCATTTGTTAAAGTTAAAAGACTAACAAGAGAGTGTAAGTGGCATTCAAACTGCAGATATAGATGCCACTAAATAAAATACTCATTTAAAACATATTTTGTACTACTTAAGAGTAAAGTAACTTTAATCATGTCTATCTTCTGATCAGAGATAACTTAGTCATTAAATATGGCAACCACATTTTAAGTATTGGGATTTTAAAGTATTACTGTGCTGCTTAAGCAAACATCTTAACATTGCTTTCAAAGAAATTTAAAAGCACCTGGATTTGGGGGTTGGTTATTTTTTCTTTAGAAAACAAAAACAAAAAACAAAAACCTATCTGTACTTAACATGAGTAGACAGAAAAATTAAAGGGCCCTGGCCTAATTTCATAAATTCAACACCCAGTGGGAACCAGGAGTTCAAACTGGCCTCACTCTGGACTCGGACAACTGTTGTAGGAGCAGTGTGCTCAATTCCCATAGGAAAAAGGAAAAACTAACCTCATGTCTCTTCAGTATCCGTTTCTACTAACTAATTTGGAGTTTAGGCAACATGCAACCCATGAAAGGTTTTTGAAAAAAAAACAGGTCTTCTAGCGTACAAATGCTACACAGGATTTTTTTTGTCTGTCTTTTTCAATACACCTGACCTGCTGATATTGCACTATTGTATAGTCTATCCACAAAGCAGTAAATATATTTCCCTGTGAGCAGGAAAGTTGTGGTTTTGCTTTGTTTCAACATGCACTATACTCCTTCACTTGCAGTCTCCTCTGAACACCTAACTCTCAGTTCTCAGCCAGATCTTTGAGGTTTTGAGAAACTTCAAAAACCCCTTTAGGAACCTTGAGAAAGTTCATGAATGTTGTGCGGAAAGCCTATAAGCCACTTTAGGGTTGGTACTTCTTATGCTTGGAGGTTAAAAAATATTCTGCTCCTGTTCCTTGCTCAGTAAGAAAGTTCTGCTGGAGCTTTTGTAAAGCAGTTGACATAACTGAAGCAGTAGAAGATGTTTCATCAGCAACCATGGAAAACCACAGACCAACAATCAAATATCTGAATTCACGCACCAACTGTTATCTGAATAGCCTATCAGTTTACATCAATTCCAGATAATCCCAAGATCCCAAAGCTTTGCTAAACAAGCTCTGACCAGTCTAATTCCCTTAATCTGCCTAGTTCAAAGGCACTTTTTCCTCCATGTCCCTCACTATTAAGGGCTGCTGTAATATCTAGAAAAAAAGGGTGGGCAAAAATAGCATGAGAAAATCCCAAGTATTTGGTCCAGGCCATCAGACAATATACTTGCTTTCTGCTGTCATTTCTGTCATCAGCCATTTGTCTTCCTATGGCATAATCCATGTCTGCCATTCAACTGTGGTCATTCTAGATCTTATTTTGCCCCCCAGTCCACACCAATGATGGATCCTGGGCTGCACAATGGCTTTTGTATAACTGGCAAGCACACTGGTAGACTGATCTTCCTATGGGACAGAGTCAGTTGAGGTGAAGAAATAGTGTCGGATGCTGGTCAAAACAGCAAGTAGCTGAGCTCTCATGTCCTTACACCATTGTTCATACAGTTTAGTGGCAACTTAACACCAGTGCAGTGGAACATAAAAAACAGAACAGATAAGCTCCCTATGAAGAAAATGGTGGACAGTATGGTAGCAAGGCGAGAAACCATTTTTACTAGCGTGGCCATTGCAAGTGTTATCAATGACTGACACTTCACCAACAGAGAGCGACAGCAGAAAATCATGTCATGACTAACCCTAATCAAAGAAAGTCTTTGTGGTGGTTCACTACCAGGAGTATTTTTGTACAGAAACAAGATGTTTTTAAATGTGCCAACAGAAGACAAGCACATTCTTGGTTACTGTACCATTTCTCTAGTTTCAAAAAGATCTGGAACAGCTTCACTGACAGAAAAAGAACCAAAAATGACTTGAGAAGAATTTAGCTATAAGGTTCCAAAAGAACAGAGAAAAATAAATATAAAGACAAATAGTGTGTTCACAGCTTTCTTACTAAAACACTTAGTGACCCAGCCCTAAGCCATTTTTAAAGAATTCACCCAAAGACTGGTTTTCAACAACACAGCTTTCACTCCAAATTTCTCTCTCAAGACATCAATATCCATGATGATTAAGTGCTGATTTGTAACCAAAGTAAGTTTTAAAACTATCATTTCTCTCTTTAACATTCTTTCTTCTCATTGTCTAATTTTATTTTCTTGATATAAATTAATATTATTAAGTCCTAAGAGTGAGAGATGCTATCAATACATTTAAAAACTCTGGACAGACTAATTCAATGAGTACACTCTGTTTTTCTAGTACATTTTTCATTTGAGAAGCTTACTGGCAAAATGTCACCACTGTTACTGCACAAGCATGAAATTTTTTTACTATATTGCTCCAGTTTAAGTTGGAAGCTCATTCATGTATACTAAAAGCTGGAAGTAGTTTAAAAAAAATAAAAACATTAAGACTGAATCAAATTCTCATTCTTCAGATCCTCTGCGTTTTATTACACATATTTTAAGCCACATGTATATTTAGCATAGATTCTGAATATTTCTTAAAATTCTAGAAAAATCAAACTATTGCCCAACATGGAAGGGGGAAGCTTATACAAGGCCTGAAGGGAAGCTAAGCAACTAAGCTGCAACCAGTTAGTGAAAATAAGCAACACCAAATATATTGAAATCTGATGCTCACCAATCAGTTTCACTCTTCCTGAAGACAGCAATGTAGGATCATCCTTTTTGACATTATTTATTGAGTCATCTACTAGTTCTTTAATATGATCAATTCCTACAACTCGCCCTTTGGGACCAACCTAGAAAAAAAAAAAAAAGATATAGTTGAACAGTTTGTGCCACAGAACCACCATCTCTAGCTCCTGAACCTTTTCGCTTCTAATACATTTGGAAGATAAAGCTAAAATATAATTCCTCAATGCAATTAAAGAAACTGCTTAGAACAACTAATTGTCTTTCAGAATTCATAGTTAAGCATGCATATACAATTTTTGTTACTTATAAGTTCTTTATTTAAAAAGCAAAATGACAACACATCTTTAAGAAGTGGTTCTGCTGAAGTCTGATTTTTACAGCATTAAAAATGATCTTCCAATTCAGTTTTAAACAGTTATTGTCTTATTTTGTTATATTTAGAACTTTTTTTTGTTGAAAGATGATTAACATTTTCTAGATAACTTTATAATAAAAGAAATCCTTATAAAGGATTGGTCAAATGTGATTTTGCAGTTTCTGCTCCTTATCTCTACATATACACCAATCTAGAATGCTAATTGAGTGCCTCTTAAGCGTAAGAGGCATTGCTTGTCTGTATGTTTGTGTGATTGACATGAGAGAACCAAGTTGAAATAGCAGGTTTATATTTTGCTGCAAGGTGCCAGGATTCATATAACATACTAATCTTTCAGAAAGAAGCTCAATAGTCAGAGAACAGAAAGCAAGATGTTCATCTCTTGTTCTATTGTTCCATAGCAGCTTATGATCAGACACTGGCCTCTGACACTGAAATTTTAGGTTTATCTGCAGGGGACCTGACTGGCACAGCAACAGTAGAACCATAATTCTGTTACTGTCAAAATTAACTTCCCCTCCAAATGGTTGCTTATTCTAGTATCCATATGTCCAAAAAATGACTATTTTTAAGTCACTTGCTCCAGAATGGAGGGGTCACGTACAAAACACTAAGTGAACAGTATGGTTATAGATATGCTTGTTGATATTCCAAGGCAGCTGAGGTAGAGTATTAGCACCTATTACTTTAAAAACATATAAGCACATGTTAGTGTAGGCAAGGCATACTGCCATCAGCATATGTTAAACTGAAGGCCAACAGACTTAGTTTAGTATGTTAATAGAAGTAGAAAATCTAGTGCAGACATTTTAACATGTGCAAAGATTACAAAATAAAAAGTGTAGGCTAGGCAATGCCACAATAAAACAGTGACTTGTAACTTGGAGGCTCTGAAAAAGATTGAAACTTTATACTCGTCTTTGAATAGAGATTCAGGGCAAAAGGCAGGATGAAAGAGTGACCTGCTCTTGGCAACTCATTTGGTCAATAACTGTATCCTTTTACCAGTAGCTTTTAGGGGTGTGCAAAACAGGCCATATTTGATTCAGATTTGGCCCCAACAGGGGACGGCGATTTGATTTGTTGATCTGGATCACTGTCCCCGACTTGATTTGGCCGAATCCAAATCTGAAGATTCGATGACAATTTGGAGAATCAGGGATTTGGCCATAGACACAGCTTTAAATGTTTTTTCTACGTACAGTGAGGTACCAGGCGTGGCTTGAATGAATGCTGCAATGCTGGGGCAGATGGAGCATCCCACAGGAGCGCCGGGGGAGGGGAGGGGAGGGGAGGGGAAGGGAAGGCCCTGCATGCTCAGCGGCGAACACGGAAGTGGACCAGAAGTACTTCTGGTTCACTTCCAGGTCTGCTGCCGAGAGTGCTGGGGAGCCCCCTGCGCTCCTGTGGGATGCTCCATCCGCCCCACCAGCGCAGCATTCACAAGCCACCTGGTACCTTGAGGTATGTAGAAAAAAAACAAAAAACAAATTTGAAGCTGTGTCTATATCCAAATCGCTGAATCTTTCCGAATTGATTCAGAGAGTTCTGATCAATTCAGAGAGATTAAAACATTTCCTGATTCAATTCAGATTCAGCCACCAAACTGAATCAGGGTCCGAAGCTTTGCAAAGCCCTTGTAGCTTTGTATTTGTTGCAAGTTATATTTCTATAGTGTACATTTTAATTTTATAAGCATTTAGGATTTAGGTACAGCTTAGCAGAAATCAAGAGAAGAAACTGATTAATTTCTATATTCTGAAACTGAAATTAGTAATATCCACCTTTCTAATTGATTTTTTTT
Organism: Gavialis gangeticus; assembly: GCF_001723915.1. Classification (NCBI taxonomy): domain Eukaryota; kingdom Metazoa; phylum Chordata; order Crocodylia; family Gavialidae; genus Gavialis; species Gavialis gangeticus. Next base: position 81,568,587 of record NW_017729034.1, read on the forward strand.
CTAGTGAAATGAGGCAGGCCTAGAATTTGAGTGTGAGAACAAGCAACACATGAGACTGCAAGTTTTCACTATGACAACAACAGCTTACTATTTGTAGGAATGCTTGGCAACCAGCAGGATTGAAAGCAAGCAAAAATTCTGAAGCAGTCATCCTCTTTGGCAGGCTGTAACTTCTTGCCATTTAAAGTTCAGCAAAAAGAGCACAGCATGAAATAGCCTCTTTTAAAATAACGACACCTCCCAAAAACACCAGCAGTCTGTCAGAGCCCCTTAGGCTATTCCAGAATCCTGCACACCTATTCCTTTCACTTCTACTTTATGATACAAAATGAGCCATCAAGAAACCAAAAGAAGCATCTGATCCCAGAATAAAACCACGCTCCACCCAGTGTACAATTTCAATATTCACAGGATTGTTAGTGAATCACGTTCCAAAAAATACAAGGGGATGACTATTTTGCAGTTGCTATCTCCTATACATATCTTATCTGACTGTTTCACCTTAATTTGTCAGACAATATACACATTCTACTAGACATTAAAGGTTTCCCTAGAGAAACCAACAGATGACTATCATAGGGTTAAGTTTCCAAGACATCAAAACTCAATCAGGCAACATACCTGAGCTCCTGACCTATGTTTTGCTCTGAAGCTGCCTATTCTATTTTCCAAAGGATCAATCAGTGGGGTGTAGTTCACTGGGAACACACAAAGGTTGCATCCCCATGAGTGGGAACATGTGCTTTGCAGTGCCTCACAGGCTTTTGAGGTGCCACAAAACACACACGGCACACATGAAAAGATTTACCATGCCACATTTCAGCACAGAGCCAAAAATCAGATACTGGGAAATCCTGGTATTTTAAACAAAAAACAAACAAACAAACAAAAGTCCAAAAAACCCCAAACAAAAAACAGTGCAGTGTATGCTGCTGGAAACGAGCCTGGCCAGCCAGAGCCACACTCTAGCTGCTGGCCAGGCTCTGTGCGCCCTAATTGCTGCCTCTGAAGCCCCGGAAGACCCCCAGGACCCCAGGTAAGGCTGCTGGTTGCAGCTTCCCCTACCCCATTGGGGGCAATCTAGTGCGCACCACAGCACGTGTGCAGGGGCGTCCCCTGGAGACAAACGCACATGCTGCTATCTGTACCCAGGGAAATGCACGTGAGCACACATGGGAATGCACCCATAGAGTCTAACAGGGAGACTGACTGCATGTGAGTAGTCTCTTTATCAAAGGCTTGTGTGTGTACATGGGGAGGGAAGGCAAGAGGCATATTTTGCTATACCCAGACTTCTAGTTCAGTCAATCACCATAAATAATAATCCATTTCACAAATGAGAAAACTGAAGGCAGAGAGATATAGTAACTTGCCCAAATCAAAGAACAGGATAAATAGGACCATGGCCTATTCCATAGTAAGAATTAATTTAAGTAAGTAAAAACCAAAAGTCTTCTAATAAATTAAACTTTTTACACAACATTGAGCAAAATTTCATGAGGATTCAATAGAGGATTTGGCCAATAGGTGATTTATGTGTCCAACCAAATTATACAGAATTTTTATATATAAATATAACCTGGGTTAAGAAGATTTCCTTGTAGGAAGATTTAAGACACTGTTTCTGCTGAATTCTTGAATCAATTTGTACTGACCACTGTCAGAAAGCTACTGAACTATCTGGACAAAAGATCTGACCTAATAAGGTTATTCCTTCTTTCCACTGCAACTTGTAAATGCAAAAGCAAATATTACAACATTACACAACGCAGCCAATAGGCAGGAAGTTTAAAATGGCAGGGAGCCTCTTAAATCTTAAGACTCCCTCCCACCTGCATTTGTGATTCTGAATTTCAGACACTATTTTTCAGGAACAGAGAGAGAAACACAGGTCTGAGAAAATTGGGTCAGAATAAGCATGGTCTTCTGGTTTACCACTGAATCAAGACATAGCTCAATACGTTTCTTTGCATTAGCAAGCCAACTTCTTATGCTTGTATTGTTCAAAATCCATCTTTTTTATCCATCAATTCCCCATCAGTAAAAAGGGAATAACATTTTTCTACCATGCAGGGATGCTGACAGAGAGAATCAATTCCTTAATGCTTTTGAGGAACAGTTACTGTGGTAGGAGTCAATACTCAAGAGACTGACCTGATATACTTCAGCAGCTGGCACAACATGACATTACATTTACATACTATCTATTTATGGTGCAAGTTAAGAGGCTCTCTCTCACTTGCCTTGCTATGTTCCTCAAAAGACCTTATCAAACATGCATGAGAAAAAATAATCAAAAAGTAAAATCGGAAATAATTTTTAATATTAATGTAAGTTCTATCACGGTTCATTAGATTGACTAAAAGATTTCTCAAAGTATTTACAGTTGCAATTATGTGTGGGGAGGAAAAAGCAAATTAAAAAGATACTGTTTCTCTCTGATAAGGCTACAACAAGCAGGTGAATGTGATGATGAACATACCAGAACAACATCTTCCTGGCCTACATGTGCTTTCTTTTTCCTGATATAGGAAATGGCTATGGCATTATCTCCAAGGACTTCTGCCAGACAGTACTTTATGCATTAGCAGAAGGCTTTTTAGGACACATCTTCCTGCACTGATTTCCAGATCGCTCATACAAAATTTGGGTTCCCATGCGTTCAACAGTCATGCAACCTAGACGTTGTGTCAATGAGCACTACAATCCAAGTTTGAGACATATGTGACAACCGGAATAGTATGAGAATAAAAAGCAAATATATCCCCTTTGGAGTACACAGGGTCCAATTTTCCATCAGCCAAACTGGCTAAGCACTCGAGACCCATGGTCAACCTGTGTGCATCTGAGTTAGGCTGCAATGACAAAGATATTTTCTGAAGAGACCCAGTGCAGTCACAGTCCAAAAGGAGGCATAAAATCAGGAAACAATTTGTTCCCCACATGAAACTAGCAGATACTTGATATGAATGGGTTTTATTTCCACATGGACAGTATTAAAGTCAGTGGTTCTCAACTGGGGTCCCATGAGACCCCCCCCGGGGGGCTGTGACATAGGTGCTACAACATGTGCACTTTCTTGCCCTAATGCAGGAAGAAGATCTGTCTTGTATTGCAGCCCTTTCTGGTACAGCCCTCCTCCATAATCCTCCTGGAAAAAGAAGGGGTTTAGAACAGTTCCACCTGTCCCAAGCACCTCTTTCCAGGAAACATTGTCCAGGGTCAGACCAGGAAGGACTGCAGTATGAGCTTGCTCTCCTGCCTACTTTATAGTCAAAGAGCCTTAACGCAAGGGAAATACATTCACATACCTCAGCCCTTCCTGGTATACGTTGGTATACGTTCCTGGTATACGTATACGCTGTAAACATTTTAGCTGGCAGCAGTAGCACCCCATTGAGAACCACTGAGGTAAGCTGAGCACAACAGCGGTTTTCAACTGGGAATGCTGCCACATTCAAAAACATTGTGAATGGGGCAGCCTGACTGAAAAGATTAAGAAACACTGAGGCAGAAACACAAATACTAGCTTCTCTTTAAGCAGGGACAAGACAATCCCCAGCATTAATAAGCTGCACTTCAAAGTAATTCACAAGTATCTGTTGAGGATTCTGAGACTCCAGGTAAACTCAGATACACGGAAGAAACTTTTATAGCCTTCTTTTGTAGTAGGGTGGTTAAATGAGTGAGGAAAGAAAAATTGCTGGTTGTTAACTGCTCTGTCAAAAATACTATAGTATGTGGCAACCAATGGGGGGGTGGGGGATGGAAATGATATATGGCAAGGAATCCTTCTTTCGTACTCTATTTTCCACCCTCCCTATTAGCAGAAACAGTATTAGAAAATGCACCAGCTGCTTTTTCCTCCGGAACTGTATTTCTGGTGTAGAGAGAGGCTCTCTCTGGAAAGAAAGACGTAAGTTTTTCACCCTCTTTCTGGAATTATGTTCGTTTATCATTAAAGAGACCTCAAAAGGGGAGGTCTTTATCAACTTCTGGGAATTTGGAACGTGGCTAAATAACCTAAAGAAAAAAAAAATATTGCCTTAGGATAGTGCCAGGAACCCTAGCTCTAGCAGAAGAGTTTAAAGCAGTGGTGCTTAACTTTTCATCCCCATAACAGATGAATAACGTGAGGTCAGTCCATGGGCCAGATCCCTCCAGCCCCTGCATGGCCTCAACTTGCCAACCCATGTACCACAGTCAGACCCTGTGCTGCCAAAACTTGGCCCTACATGGCAGGATATGGACTCAGGCCACCCCAGCTCCACAGGCCAGATTTAACATATACAGTCACACTATCCAGCCCACTGGGCTCCCCACACATCCAGAATTTTGACAGCAGGGGAGCAGCAATTAATGCTGGCACTGCTCCCCGCCACCAAATTTCAAGACACAAAGGAAGCCCTGCAGGCTGGATCTGGCGCAAAGGGCAGTGGTTGAACACCCCTGGTTTAAAATATAAACTGTCCTTGGCACATAAGTAATGTTCTACCCTCAGCAACTAAGCTCTTACAGCTTCTTTTTGTTCAGTAAAGTTAGGGTTAACAGAGTCTTATTTACAGTTATTTTGGGACATTCTATGTGAATAGTCACAATATCTTTTTCTACCAAGAATACTGATATAAGCTGCCACATTGAAGCATTCTGTTTTGACACAGCCTGTAACACGAGTGAGACTGAACCCTAATATGCGTTTGCTTCTGGGAGATCAAACCTGGGCATGACAGGTTCATATCAAGACTGGGATCTCTCTCAAGTCTCTTTATAGAACATCATGGCGCAAAGGCAAACATCAGAAATCCCAAAGGATGATCTGACTGAAGGTAAGGCATGCCTGCAGTCTTCACTGTCTAACTTATCTCACTTGACGAGCAAAAATGCAGTAAGTTGCATATTGGGATGCTACTTTTTAAAAACCCAATACAGTTCAGGATATAGTGTAGCCTAAACAGTCCAAAGCAGGGTAGGATGGCATCTTAGAAATCTAACTCATTCAGAGAGGTATAAGCTTTCATAGGCAGTCACCTATGAAGCTTATGACTTCCTGAACAGGTTACTCTGGAAAATGCCACCCTGCCCTACCTTCTACATAAATGGTAATATAAAACCAGAAACAATGTTCTTATACTAAACCATATAATACTGGTGCAATCTTCATTATGCAGTTTGCATAATTTATGAAGATTCTCAACCAAACGCTACCCAAAAAGTAGATGTTAGAAAAAAATGAGTTGTCATAAAAATACATATAGTTGTAGCCATGCCACTATTAAACTGATCGTGTTTCCACAGGATTTAATGTTAACAAAGAAATCATATACTAATTTGCTATGCTATACATTCTCTGTCAAAGGACAACAAATGGAAAAACCTGAACAGCACATCAGGGTTACAATGGAAGCAAGTAATGCTGGATTCCTCACAGCCTCAAAATAAACTGTAATTTAACTTGCTTCTTATATTGTCTACCCTTCAGGTTTAAAACATGTAAAAAAATTCTTATGACACTATTGGCAAAATCTGAAGGCCATATTCTGGCATAAATTCCATCAGAGATTTTGGACATATCTGAAATGAAACTTAAGAAGCCATCTTAAGAGCATTTTCTTCCCAAAACACTGAAGTCAATTTACCTTCTCTATGAGCCCCTCCTCCTCCCTCCAAATACAGGTTTACATTAAAAAGGAAAAGAGATGCTACTTCCAATTGTTTTATGCACTTATATTTTTCAACCCAGTATTTTTAGAAACTACCTAATCTTTTAACCACTCCAACCACATACTAAACTAATCAAGATTCTGCTTTCAAATCTACATGGCAAGCAAAAACCATTCCTTTAAGACATACATCCTAGAAGCAGACTCTTGCACTCATCATGCAAAAACCTGATTTCATCCTTAGTTTCATAGGGCGCATCCACACATGCAAGCACATGTGCTTGCAGCAGCTCAAATAGGAGTGGTGCAAATTTGAGCCGGGGCTTTTTGCCTCAGCACACATGCTCAGACACGTGCTTTGGTGTGGAGCAAACTGTGCCACTTGGGGCAAAATAACCCTGCCTGGCTCCTCCCAGATCTGCAGCCAGGGGGAGATAGAGCCCAGGGTCAGCACCTGTGCTGTCCCCAGTAGTATAAAAAGCTGCCTTGTACTGGTCCCATCCATACAAAAAGCTGCCCTGGCAAGCAGCTCAGGGCTACTCGCTCTCTGGAGCTTCTGGGGCCCAGCCAATTAATACTTGAGGACACTACCCCTTGTGCCAGCTGGACTGCTGCAGCATCCCAAATTCATTTTTTAAAATACCCCCAAAATCCATGTTCATCCACATTTAAAACAAAAAACCACTCTACACACACACAGGAGAGAGAGAGTGATAAGTTGGGTAATGCTTTATTGGTATATTTACAATGTTAAAGCAATTTGGAAGCCTACCAGTGTCTCTGTCATAATGAAAAAATAAATTCTAAATACCTATGTGTTGATCTGTGCTTTTGTTTTTCTTCACACATGATGGGTGTGTGATGGGGGGGATGTGGTGTTTGCAGGAAGGTGGTGGGAAGGGGTGTGGAAGAAGGCAGTGGGTGGATGTGGAGGGGTGGTGGGTTGGTCTGTGGATAGGAGTGGGGCAATTGCTGGGGGCACTGTGGGTGTGGGGGCTGCTCAGGAGGGGTGGGTCTCCTGGCCCCCACAGGGTGCAGCCCCCTCCCCCACAGCACATGGAATGCCCCCCCTCGCCCAGGGTCCCAGCTCCCCTCTGGAAGGCCACAGCTCCTATCCCTCACAGGGTTCCAGACCCCTGCCCAGGGTCCCAGGCCCCCCCACCCAGGGTCCCAGCTCCACCCTGGAGGGCCCCAGCCCCCTGCCCAGTGCCCATAACTAACCTTTAACAGCAGCAGCGGGGAGAACCATGTGTCAAGCCCAGCCTGGTTCTGCTGGCTCTGGGACTGCTCTTGCTGCCCAGCTGGGCTGGTCTTGTGGCAGCAGGACTCGGTGCGGCACATAGGGACCACGTGTCAGGCCCAGCCAGATCCTGGGACCCCTCTGCAGCCCAGCTGGGCTGGGTCCAGATCCCTGAGGCTCGCTAGTCTGGCTTTGCACTACAGCGGGTCGCATGGCTCCGGGATGCGTGCACAGGAGCCTCGCCTCCCAGAGCCCTGTGGCCTGCTCTGGTGCAAGGCTGGACTAGCGAGCCACATGGGGCTGAGCCAGGTCTTCCCCCCCGGCAGGCACAGGGGGCAGAGGCAGGAGCCAACCCTGGGGCCTGGCCCATGCTGACAGGAGCCAGCATGGTATGCGGTTCCCGTGTGCCACACCAGGACTGCCGTGGCCGGGCCCTTCCTATAGCTGCAGGACCTGGCCCGGCGACCACGTGGAGCTGAGCCAGGTCCTGCTGGCCTTGGGGCTGCTCATGCCACCCAGCTGCCAGGTGGCTCCTGTGTGCGCCTCCCGGAGCCGTGCAACCCGCTCCAGTGCGAAGCCGGACTAGCAAGCCTCAGGGATCTGGGCAGGATTGAAAAACAGAGACCAAGAAAATCTTAGCTTTTGCTAAGCCTCATGAAACTTGCAGCATGGGGAACATTTTTTTGTTTCCTCATGTGCCTGTTGACCCACCTCAAAGGAAAGAGGACCGAAATGGTGGCAGTTGGCAGGGGAAGTGGGGGGAAAGAGAGTGACAATGAGCAGGTAGGTGGAAGGGAAGCAGCAATAGGCAGGAGCCCAGGGCCAGCGCCAGTGCCCTGGGGCCAGTGGAGTGGCAGAAATATGGAACCCAGGCTGGCAGGGTGTTTGGTCCACCTGGCTCCATTGTGTGGGGCTCCCCTGGGCTCACGTGCAGTTCCCAGGTCCTTCACCCGAGCTGTACACCTCCTGGGGGAGCCCCATGCAACTGAACTAGTGGCCCAGCCCCACTCACTGCTAAATGCACGTCATGGGGAACAGTAGGGAGCTCCACACTATGGAGCCAGGGTGGCTCCACTCCTCTCCTTGACCAAGCTCCATGACCTGTGCCTCTGGCTTCATTGTGCAGGGCTCCCCCCAGCAGCACGGGGCTTGGGCGGAGAACCCAGGAACTGCATGCGAGCCCCATGCAATGGAGCCAGCAGCCCAGCCATGGGCAGTCCTGGGGCTTGCCAGGACTGCATGCAATCTGCAGGTGCCCCAAGGGCCTGCTGCTGCTGGAGGCAGAGGCTGTGCACAATGGGGGTGGAGGCTGTGTTTCTAGGGGGGCTATTATAGGGGTATCTCCCCAACATGCATACCCATCATATACCCCCCCACCACTTCACACATCCCCAGCCACTCTCCCCTTCCACACATCCCACAGACCCCCACAAACCCCAGACCCACCAGCACACACACATTCCCCCACACCCCACATGCTCATCCCC
>NW_017729034.1:81577317-81584334 GCF_001723915.1 Gavialis gangeticus
TCCTTGTGGCCCTCAACAGCTCACCAAAACTCGTTAAGCAGTGCTTCAGCTGAAATAACTGCCCATCCCTGAGTTACATCAACATCTGCAACTGGTTTAACAATGAAAGTGAAAAAGACTAATATGCAAGTCAAAATTGACTAGAAGACTCAACAGCTTAGGGACAAGAATGCAATGGTAACAAAATTAACATGGGAATCCAAGACAGTGTACTTGAATATAAACTGTTCCTTGCAGTCACTCCCAAACTGTGTTGTATTCTAGTTTCACTTCTCTAAGTGTCAAGACAGATAGTTCAACTTAATTCTAACTCTCCAGCAGTGATTAAAAAGGTAGGATAATTAGACAAAGAACTAATATAATACCATTATACAAGTCAACGGCATGCGCTCATTTGTTAGTACCATGTGTTTAATGTTTAGTTCTAGTCACTTTACCTTGAGAAAGAAGATACAGGAGAAATACAGAATTGAGACTAGTAATAAGCAAGAAGAAAGGCAGACTGTTTCATATAAAGAAAATGGTAATCATGAAATTTTGCATTCATCTTCCTATTTTTCTTTAAATTTAACCAGAATTATAATTCAAATATTCAGACTGAAATGTTCTGGTTGGTTCAAGTGGTTAAAATTAGGTTTCTCACCATTCGTGCAAAGCATGCCGTAAGAATTCCACTTCCAGATCCAACATCAAGGGCTTTGGCTCCTTCATGCAACTGTTCAGATAAAAGTTCTAGGGCGTATGCATGCTGATAAAAAGAAAGACAAAAAGGTCTGTAGTATTTTAAAGGATTAATTTCTCCCAGTGAATGTTCAATTCTTCAAAGATTTAAAGTAATACATGAAAACCCTGGACTGCTTTAAGAAAACAACTTTCAATGTTATGTTCTTGTTACGTTTTGTGCCACAGCAAAAGTATTTTGATGCTTTTGCCATTTAAGTTTAAAACATCAAGATATTCTCAACTATTTTAGTTGATCCCACAACAAAAGACAGACTATGGTCTTCAGATCACTGGATTCCCAAAGAATGCGTCACAACATATTAGCTTACCATGGAAGTAATGGAAGTATGCCATAAGACCCATCACCGCTTCATGAGAAGATAAATGTCCTCCTTCCCTCTCCAGCACCCTGTGCCTGCCCCAGCTACCCTGGGGATTGCCACTGATGGTGCTGCTGCTGCCTTCCCTGCCCTCCTGGCAGCCCCGATGCTAGTCACACTCACAGTAGTGCATTCTGCTGACACAGACAGATACACTTTGGAGCCAAGCCCACCCCCTCCACTCCTTCCACACTGCCAGGGTTGGAAGGAGGGGTCATGGTAATAGTTGCTGGCATGTAAAATCTTGTAGAAGAATCCTCAGCAGCAGGGACTGCGCCTTTGCCCCTGAGGTACAGACAACAGGTCAGCAGGGGGCAGACAGCAGAAAGAACAGGGCATAATTCTGTGCCGCCACCCTTAAGTGGCACCACCTAAATCAGGGATTCTCATCTTTTCTGATTTAGATCTCAATGATTTTCAACTAGGATGGTATGAAATTCAGATTAAAAAAACCCCCAGAAAACTTCACAACTTAATAGAACCTCTCAACACTGGTTCAATTTCCTTTGGCAGGGGAATGGAATTCTAATATAATAAAACAGGGGCAGGCAGTTATTTTGGGCAGAGGGCCACTTACCCAGTTCTGACAGTCTGTCGAGGGCCGCATGGGTAGCCCCACCCTTTGACAGGTGCCCCACCCCCTGGTCACCATTTTGGGATTAATGTCCCAGGGGCAGCACCGGTGGGGCCCAGAGCAGGGCACAGGCTGGCAGGAGTCTGTGGAGCTGGCCTGGGCTGCACCAGCAGGGAGAGGGGGTGGCCTGGATCCACAGAGCCCCTACCAGCCAGGACCCTACAACCTTGCCGCCCTGCTCTGGGCCCTGGCCCTGTGTTCCCACGCCCACTCACTCCCAGTGCCCCCCCCAGCCCCATGGTACAGGCAGCGGGCAGTGCACAGCCCCAACCCCCTGCTCCCCAGCAGGGAACAAGCTGGTGCGGAACGTGGGGAAATGCAGTACCTCCCCCATCTCCTGGCCCACAGTCCCTGCTGCAGTCACTTGCAGCTCACACAGGGCTGTCCTGAGCAGACCCAGGCAGCCCCACGTGGGCTGTGAGCGGCTGCAGCACGGGGCAGGGCCGCTTTTCCCCCCCGCACTGAGCACCAGCTGGTAACCCACCCCTGCTGGCAGCCTGGGCCCTGCACGAGCTCCGGGCTTGCCTGTTGGGGCTGCACCGCGATGAGAGCAGCTGTGGCCCCCCAGCTTGCCATGCTGGGCAGTGTTTGCTGCTGCTGCCTGCCTGGAGCTTGCATGCTAGGCAGCACAGAGGTGGCAGTGTCAGCAGCAGCCTCACCGCAGCCTACCACGGCGCGAGCTCCAGGTGGGCAGCGGCAGCAAACACTGCCTGGTGCAGCAAGGGGGGAGGGGGCGGCGCTGGTGGGCCCTGCTGTTGCGGGAGCCAGCCAGGCTTCCCTTGGGTCCTACTGCCCCTGCTTCCTGTCATCTTTGACAGGAACCAAGGACAGATAAATTTTAATTTTAAAAAATTTTTAGGGGCCCCGCAGGCTGGATAGAATGGTCTCGCGGGTCGGGTCTGGCACGTGGGCCATATTCTGCCCACCCCTGTAATAAAGGGCTTAGACTGTGCATCTGTCTGTCTGTCTGTAACATTTTGGGTCAACTGCACATGCACTGCTACAGTGCGAGTGGCAATTGGCTGAGTGGGTTGGGGCGAGGAAGAGGTGGAGGCAGGTGTGCACACAACCAACAGCTAGCAGGAAGGGGAAGGTGGTGGGGACAGAGGGGAGTGGGGAGAGGAGAGGCAGGGGGAAACCCTGCTGCTCAGAGGAGGATGCAGAAGGAAGGAGCCCCTGCACCAGTCGGTGGCTGGAAGAAGAGGCAGTAGCAGTGCATACAGCGTTTACATGGTCAGCTCCAAAGGGTGAACGGGAGGCGGGGCAGCCATGTAAACACTCCTTCGTTATTTTAAATCCATCATTCATGACAGGCAATTGGTTTATATCTATCTATCTATCTATCTATCTATAGGGTTTAGTCAATCTGTGTCTGTCTGTAATGGTCTTTAAATGCAAATAGCTTGAAAACTAAGAGACAGAACATTTGTGTCTTCAGAAAAATTTCTTTGCTAAACCTTAGTATTTTTTTTAGTGACCATGTCAGGATCATCCCAACTTCCAGAATTGGGGGAAAATGTCAGAGAGCAGGGCCGTTCCTACTGGGCTCCTCCCAGGAGGGCACTGAGAGCCCAGTGTGGCAGGGAGGGGAGTGGGAGGGGCCAGCTGAGGAAAAGCGGGAGCCAGGCAGAGGCACAAGGCAGTGGACAAGTAGTGGTGGCCCTGTCCTGAGCCTCAAGCAGGAAAAGAAGCACCCGGGGGCAGCGAGAAGGAAGCCCTGGGGCATGGGCAGCTGTTGCGAGGTGCAGACCTTGCCTGCCCTTGCCTTGCAAAGAGGCACACAGGCAGTAGCTGGGTAGCAGCACAGGCAGGTCCGCCTCCAGCCTGCTGGACAAGAGCAAGTGTAGGAAGGGACTGGCCTCTTCAAATATTCAGCCTATTTTATGCAAGTTTTATAAATATTTATTTTATAACTATAAACAGTAAAATCTGTTTGATTTTGTTACTTGAAATTCACCCATCATTCTTGACAGGTAATTCGCTAGTATAATACATATTTTGAAACAAACGCGCCCCTTCTCAGGCGCAAGAGTGAAGTGTACTCACTAACTTTAATCCAGAAAAAAAAGAAAGCATGTCCTAGGTATCAAAAGTGTGGGAAACACTGATCTAGACAATGGCTGCTTTTAAGTAAAAGCATTAGGGCAGACATACAACTCCTCCCCCCATGATATATTCCAGGTCCTTCATACTGCTTTGGTAGCACAAATATGTAACCAGATAAAACTTCCACCCCATGTGAAGTAGTGTTGGTATAGGGGGTGGCTCAAGTAAGCTATGACATAACTGCCATGAGTAAGGCCATCCCTGGGAGGCAGTGAATCGGGGTGACCAGCCCAGGCCCCATGCCTTGGGGGGGCCCCGTAGAGCTGGATGGAGCAGCAGTGGTGCGGAGCTGGGCAGAGCCACTTGCGACTCACCCCCCTCCTTCCGCTACCACCAATGGCAGCAGCAGCTTCTTCAGGTCCAGGGCCCATGGGATCAGAGGAGAGGTGGGGCCTCGCATGGTCCGATTTGCCCTGGAACACACATCCTGCTTCGGTCAGCTCTGGCCAGGAAGTAACAGAACGTCTTGGAAAACATTTGACAGTTGTAACAGGTTAGAGGGGCGGGCAATTATTTTGGGCACAGTGCCACTAACTGACTTTCAGCAAGCCATCGAGGGCCACATGACAGGCAGCCCAGGGCAGATTAATATTAATTTTCCACATTTTTTTAGGGGCCCTGCAGGCTGGATAGAATGGTCTGGCGGGCCACATTTTGCCCACCACTGGGTTACAACAAGGTTGTCCGACAAGGCTGAATTAAGCTGCAGCCTTAAGCTCCTGCCCAGCCACTGCCCTCTACATTGCTCCAAAGAGCAGCTGGGATCTTCAGGCTCCCTTCCGCACTTTCCTCTGGCTTTTGCTGCCTGGGGGGGTGGAGACCTGCAGCACAGTGCAGGGGGATTGGGGGGGGGGGAGCGGGAAACAGAGGATGTGCCTGAGGCCACACAGGTGCATGGGACAGCAGTGGGGAAAGGGCATGTATGGGGTGCAGGGGGTGGAGCACAGGTCCACGGTGCAGTGATGTGAGAGGGCATCCACATGTAGCTGGGAGGAAGGGAGGGGGCATGGTGCAGCTCACAAGCATGCAGCCCCTGCTGGTGAGGCCCATAAGGTGTTCAGCTTCTGCCCACTTACAGTAATTTAAGGGTTACTGTAAGGAATGCCAGCATCAACAAAATATAACATTAGCGCCAGAAGGCCACAACCCTTCCTCCCAAATCAGTCCCCACAACTTTCCCTTACAGCAAGCATAAACTCAGTGGAGCAAAGACTTTGGAACAGAGCCAGTCATTTACGGATGGCTACAGTTTGACCAATATCCACCCTATAATTTGTTTACTAGTCAGGAACTCTATCTAATACATTCTATAGGCTGAAAAGTCTGCTGCATTAGTACACATCCCGTGTGCAGCAAAGGGACTGGCCAGGAGCCAAATACTGTTTCCTTATTCTGCTTGGGCTGTTTCTAGTTAGCTTTCATTTTTTCCACTGGTACAACATCCCACACATGGTATCAGCCACCAACTGGACCAAACTGGAGATTATGGAGTCTTATTCCTTCCCATTCCACCATCTCTCTACTCAGAGGCAGCACAGATATGGTAAACCAGGTGGCAGCAAAGCAGGCGGCAAAGCTACTTCCTTCCTGTTTTGTGCCAGCAAAGAGTCTGTCTACAAAGGAATTTTCCAGTCAGCTTAAATTTACTTTGCATTTTATCAAGCAAAACCAAGCATCAGGCCTCTGTATCTTTAAGTTGGCCACATGCAATTCATCCTAATACAAAGGAAAATGTTACTAGTTCTTTTCTACTTATATCAAAAAATAAAATGACTTGAAAACCCTGGAAACACAAGAGACTGTGACAGATCACTGTTGAGACCTGGTCACATTAAGGATAGACAACACACTTGTAATAAAATCTGCACCTGAATATTTATACTAAGCTCAGTGCGATACTCTTTCCAAAGTTACCATATGGCTGTAGGTGTTTCTCTATTTTTAGTTCTAATTGTTCTTATTCATACATCAACATGAATAGCAAACAGCATTTCTGCTGAGGGTGTCATTGTCACAACAGCAAAATACCAGAGTATCAGCTGTCCTAAGCCATTTTTAAAAATGCTGATTTTAATTACATGCCTATAATTTGCATATTTCTACAGGCATATTTCAGTTTAAACTACTGATCTAATGCATCAGAAATCTAGCTGAACAGGCTTCATGCACAAGATGCTTTTTCCAAGTTTAATCTATTTTTAACAATGCCACATTTTAGTTTTATGCAATAAGGGGAAAACTCAACCCCTTCCTTCCCAGGTGTACCAGGCCTTTTTGAAGCTCAACTGGTGTGGTACTACTCTGTAAGGAGCAAGAGTAAGCAACTCATACTCTCCTGAACCCTATATTGCATGGACCCCACATACAGAGCCTCCTAATGCAGCAGCATGACTAGATGGATCAACCTTCTTTAGTCCTTCCCCTCCCTACAACACAGTAAGACTAACCCTTTCATTCCCCAATATCCATCCGTATTTCTTAGTCTGAACAGAACATCTGAAGAGCTATATGCTTTTCATACTACAGAATAACCCATCTCTGAATTTAGGCTTGAGTGTTGCTGTTTTCCACCTAGACTGAGAAACTTACAGGGCAATTTTGCAGCCAGTTTCACATGTCAGTCACAAGAGAAGTGCTATTTTCTTAAATCAGGGGTGCTCAATCCCCCGCCCACAGGCCACATCCATTTGTCTTGCAATGATAAATAGATGCCCAAGAGGGTTTATTTCAGAAGGAACAAAAATAGGCAGTTATGAAACATAACACAGATGACTAATCTGATTTTTCCAGCTGTAATTCTGTAGAAGATGAAGCCAGTCTCATTATGCTGTTATTATTGATACCTATAGTAAAGTCAATGTAGTTACAGCATAGGATGTTCAAAATCACATCTTTTATCAACAGAATGACTGAAGTAACCCTTCCTAAACAGTAAGAATCACAAAAATATAGAAGTGAGGCATGGTAAGAAGGAAACAGCACTACTTTTCTTAATCAGCTGATAGAACCTGACCCTTACCTACAGAATCCCGTACTTTAATAAGTATTCTTATAGCAGCTTTAAGTCTCCAGAGTACTCTTTAATTACTACTGTTTTACTTGGCAGGAAACAAAAACAAAAAACAACAATAAACCTTCCATATGTACCCATCCAAAAAAAAAAAAAAAAAAAAA
>NW_017729034.1:81584450-81585944 GCF_001723915.1 Gavialis gangeticus
AAAAAAAAAAAAAAAAAAAATGTTTCTCTCACCTTTGGAATGGTATTTTAAGAAGAAAATCCCTTTAACCTACTGAATTAGGCAAAAAACAAAAATACTCTAAACATAACTCATAGTGAAATGGCAAGAAAAGTCTAAAGTTTGTAAATAATCTCAATATATGAATAAAGATTTAAGATGTCTAACAACTAATTTAATGACCATGAAACTGATTAAAAATGTACATATAAAGTACTTATTTGTATTGGCATAATGGCAAAGAGATGCAGTCATGGACCAGGACTCCATTTTGCTAGGTACTACTTTATATATACTATATTGTTTTTTGCCATCCATTCAATATATCTAAACTGTTTATTGTGCTAATACAATTCTTGACATTGCAGGGGGTTTTTTCAATTGTAAACAGATGCATAACGGACAGTTTTACTTTTTATCCTGCTTGATGGACTGAAGACTAATATGGAATCCCTATGCTAAACACTATGACCAATCAGTGATATAAATTTAGTGATGTATAGATAGACTCTCTCAAGCTTTTTTTTTTTTTTTTAATTGTACAGTTGTGTACTAAGCACTTGGTGTAGCATTGTTACAATTCTAGTAAGTGTAGCTTAATTATATACACCTGTGTAAAGAAACACCAAAGTGTTCCCTGTGCATCACCAGTATTTAAGTGTAGGATGGACTGAAGTGCAATGACTAACACTAAGATTCTGAAACACCACAGTTACTAATGTTATCATTTCCTGATATAGCCCTGTATACAATGATAGCATTAAGGTAATTAATAACAACGTTTTAATATGGATTTTTAGAATTTAAAGAATAGCACTAGAGCCAGTCAAATACAGAAGCTATGAAATTTCTTAGACTGTTCTTTACTCCACAAATCTTATATTTCCCAAATAATCTACTGCAAGGGCAAAAATATACTTAACTTTAGGGATGCACCGATATCAGATATATAGAAAACTGGATGCATCGGATATCGGCCTGATGGGACTGATAATCCGGCCAATAAATGCTCGTGCTGGGCACAGCCACAGCACAGCACTCAGGCAGCGAGAAACAGAGCAGGCAGTGTGGAGAGCTGCCTCCAGTTGGTAAGTCCGGTGTGGTGGAAGGGTAGGGGGAAGAGAAGGGGTATGTGGGGGAAGATCAACGCCCCCTGCAGTGAGGGAAGGGGCAGGGGCAGGTGCTGCCCAAGCAGAGTGGGAGGAGGGGAGGGGGCAGAGCCAAGGCTCATGGGGGGGTGGCCCCTGCTACTGCTTGCACCCCGGGAGGGCATGGGGTGGTGTGCCCCTGCATTTGCACGGGGCGGGGCTCAGCTTGGAGAGAGTGCTGGCAGCACTGGGAGGATGCTGCATCCACCCCAAATTCCACCGCTGCTGTTCCTACCGCCACCACCACCAGGCACAACCCCAGCTCTTCCTAGCATGTTGGTGGAGGCGGGACATTGGGCAGCTAGCAGCGGTGGTGCTGGGATCAGAG
>NW_017729034.1:81585976-81605202 GCF_001723915.1 Gavialis gangeticus
GGATGCAGCATCCTCCCAGTGCTGCCAGCACCTGCTCAGAGTCCAGCTCCCACTGAGAAGAGCCCCACGCAGCCCCGGCTGCAGCCCACTCCACCCAACACAGATCTGGGGAGCACCCCCCAACCCCCATACCCTCCCAGGGTGCAAGCAGTGGTGGGGGTGGCTCCCACCACAAGACAACTCCACCCCCCCGAACAGCACCTGCCCCTGTCCCCCCCCCCTCAACACGGAGGGCATTGATCTGCACCCCTGACACCCCTTCCACCACACCAGACTTACCAGGTGGAGGCAGCTGTATCGGAAATTGGATTGGTATCGACTGATATGCCTCCTTAAATATCGGCTATTGGTATCAGCCCCAAAAATCTCTACCCGTGTACTCCTACTTAAATTAATTCTTAGTTTCAAAGTACTGGTTAGTATCTGTGTTACAACATCAGTGTACTGAAATTTCTCCAGAAGTTTACTGCTTAAGACTCAGTCTGATAATAAATGCCCAGCAAAGAAAACACATCTCAGTATAATTTCATTCTCCAGAGAAAAATAGTCACAATACTGCATACAGGGATTTATGAATACTGACAAGAAGTAGTACAGTTAGAGAGACAGTATTTTATAACACTATTGCTATGATCAACAACCAGTTAAAGTATTTCATTATGAAGAGGCTAGAGTACCAGTCATCTTCACTACCCACTCCATATCATAAATCTCATACTTACCATATGTGGAGCACTGATTGTTGCTTGAAAACCTGCAAAACAAGAAAATATAAAATACTGATATAACAGCTAAATTATCACTGTTAACATTCCTATACATTTTAATTAGAAAATACTGTTAATTCCATCAATACTGTGATGCAAGCCCTCATATAAGGCTTTATATAGCTCTTTTTGTTACCTATTAATATTAGGTTTCAAAAGCATGATTAAAGTGTAACAAGGCCCCCGTTACTGAGAAGGGGGAGCAAGCCCGGGGCCTGCTGCCCAGACAAGCCTCTGTGAACAGACTTTGTGGTTAAAGGACTCAAGTAAGCACTCACTAGCAGTGGTGGTGGCATCAGGGACTAGAGTCCAGCAGCAGTAAGTTACCCTGAGGCTGAGCCAGCAAGCTGAATCAGGAAAAACTTGTGGCAGCTCAGGGAGGCATGTTACCAACAAGGGGCAGGGCCAGGGCCAGGGCCAGGGCCAAGGCCAGAGTCAGGGAGACATATAAACATAGGCAGACCCAGAGGGGGCAATCTGGCCCTGGAGGCAGAAGGGGAAGGAGCTCCACAGTAAGCTGCTTGCTGAAAAAAGCCTGAAAGAGATCCTGCCTTCCTGGAGAGAGGCCAGTAAAAAAGCTCAGGGCTGGCAGTGAATGAGACTCAGTATGTATGGGGGATTTCAGATGGCCAGCGTACTAGAGAATTAAGTTGTAGCCAGTGTGCTGATGTTTTGGTTTGCATTTTACCTCATGGCTTATGGAAGGGACTAAGGGTTGGTTTGGAGGTCCCACTAGTGCCCAAGTGATCATCTTGAGCCCTGACAGGGGTCAGGTTCAAGGCATACACTGGAGACAGAAGGCCCAGAGCCTAAAGAAGGGGAGAGTTTGGAGGGCCAGAGGGTCCACAGCCCAAGAAAGGGCAGGATTTGGGGCCAGAGGGCCCCAAGCCCAGAGAACGGCAGAGCTTAGGGTAGAAGGGGAAGGAGACCCAGCTCAAGAAAGGTTTAGATCCAAAGACTAGAAGGCTGGAAGGGACCTCGGAAGAGCATCGGGTCCAGCCCCCTGCACCAAGCAGGAAAAACAACTGAGGGTCAAATGACCCAGCAAGGTGACTGTTGAGTTTCCTCTTGAAGATTTCCAGGGTAAGTGATTGCACCACCTCTGGAGGGAGCTTATTCCACAGCCTGCACACCCTGGCTGTGAAGAAGTTTTTCCTAATTTTGAGCCTGAATTGATTTTCCAGGAGTTTGTGGCCATTACTCCCGATTTTCACCTCGGGTGCCCTGGTGACCAGTTGCTTACTGAGCCCTTGATGTACTCCCTTAGTGTAGCAGTAAGTTGGTACCAGGTCCCCTCAGCCTTAGTTTCCTCAGATTGAGTCCCAGATCCCATAGCCTTTCCTCGTATGGCTTGCCTTTTAAAGACTCTGATCATACAGGCAGCTCTTCTTTGGACTCTCCCAAAATAGAGAATCCACAGTACTGCTTTAGGAGCGGTGGAGGCAAGTCCAGGGGACCCAGATGGAGCTGGAGCAGGCTTGATACCCGAGGCAGGGCAGAGACATCCCTAGTGGGGCAAAACCAGGAGCAGGGGCCCAGAGCCCAGGCAGGGCACAGCCTGAGAGAGCAAGACTTGGGCTGAGACCTGGAAGCCAGGTCTGGTGCAGTGGGCCTAAGCTACAGGAACCAGTGAAAGAAAAGGGGCTGAGGCCAGAGGGGCCAAAGACCTGACAAGGGTGTAAAGGCCCGAGGTGGCCTGGCATCAAATTGGGGCCAAATGTCCACTGAATCCATTAACTGGTAATTTCTGCAAGGCATGGACATGATGTAAAGGGGTGAATGGAGCCACGTAATTAGCCGTTAAGGCATAGCTGGTGCCCCAGAAGAACCAGCTGGCACCTAGAGGAACCAGGGCTTGCCCTGGGACCTATTAGACAGCCTCCCTTCCAACCAAATAACTTGATCTAATGCATGGTAGGCGAGTGAGAAGCAGATGGCACCCCATGGCTAGAGTAGTGTGACGGGTCATGGGACCCCCACAGAATTTACTAGCTTCTTCTGGAGCACGAGACTAGTCACAAAGATATCAAAAGGTGCACCCATCAACCAAAGGACTGATAAACCCAACTCAGAAATGAATTTAAGAAAATAATTCAAACTATTCTCTCCTGGTCAGTTAATATAGCATTGAAAGGTACTTGGAATGAAAGAAGTTTTTATACCCTTAATGACTACTAGTTTGGATCTATTACATAGCTCTAGTTTTGCAATGCTATAAACACATGAAAGTTGCCTATATAAAGTTATATCCCCAAGAGTAGCATATCCCCTTTCCACCTTCATTTTTCACTTACGAGCTTTAATTTGTTACTTTACATATTTTTATCTATATTAGATTGTATAAGGCAGGGACCGTGCCTTTTTGCCTCCAAAACAGCATGAATACATATAGAAAAGTATGGAGAAATACGATATTATATGCACTAATACTGAAAGGAGTTCAATTTTTAAGACTACCAGAGCATATTTACAAACATCTAACTTTAGAAAAGAGCAATATCTGTAATAAAAATGATATTTTAACCAATAATTTCCACCACCAAATATAAGAGCAAAAGAAAAGGGAAGCTGATTCATTCGGTTTTCTGCCTGAAAGACAAAATTAAGGATCTAATGATAAGAAGCAAGTTTCAGAAGAGTTCAGGATCCTTCGCTCAACATGTACTCCCAAATCTCTCTCACTTGAAATGAAAGATTAAGATAACCACATCATAATCATTTTGGCCCAAATCCTATTCTGCCTGGTAGATCTACCTGAACCATACATATAATTGATAACGGCACTGATTTCAGTGCAAAACAAAGCAAAAACAAACTCTCCATTTACCTGCTAGCAATTAGGTTTGGTGGTTAGGGTACCTGCTTAGGAAGTGAGAACTCTACGATCTATGTCTCATTCTTCAGATTAATGGGTCAGGCAGGTTTGATAACACCCTTCATCCAAAACTGTACACGACTAAAAAAGTCTGAAGAGCTATAACATTTCTCAGATGCATCCTGCATTAACTGAAATTTTGAATTAAAAATATTGACTGGATCAGCTGATGAGGAATTAAAATTTTCCTATAAAAATTAAAGCATTTTTAGATTTAATTCTGTTCTTAACACACACAACTAAATCGTTAAGTTATACCAACTGAAGCACACACAACTTTTACATAAATGTTCTTACCTATTGACTGAGGAGAATCCATATAAGGGTTGCATTTTGCATAGTGGCAACGGTCTGTGGCCAACATTACATCAAATACTTTGTCTGATTTGATTATTCCATTTTCTGAAAAAAAGAGACAATTTTCATGAAAATTGTAGATGAAGAATCATACAAGAATTACAAAAATAGTAATTTATTTTACATATTATCTTTGCATTGGCATAAGCTCTTAAGTTACCAATAGTCACAGTACTTACTCTTGAATCTGCCTCATGCTTTAAGTTTTGATCAAGATGCAAAACACTGAATTTTAAGCTCTACCACAAAATCTCCTGAAAGTTAAGATGCTTTCAATATTTTGAGATTTTAAAAAGATTTAAGGGTTTCTTTTTTTTTAAATTTCCCTTGTTTCACAAAGACTGCAAGATTATCACAAGTCTCTCCTGGCTTATTATTTAAATATGAACATCAAGAACTTTGTGATACTAGAATACAAGATCCCCTACACAGGAAGAAAAAAGAGACTTTTATAAATGAGAAGCAACAGACACATCAATTTGATAAATCAATCATTTATTTTCAAGTACTGTTCAACTGTTTTTGTCTTGGCAGAAGCCTCACCCATATCAAACTCCTACACCATTAGAATGCTATTAATGGACCTTACCCCATTAAAGTATTCACAAAAAACCTAATTTCAGACTTTGCCTGCTCTTCAAAATGAGCCAAAAATGCTTCTGCCATTTTATATGCATGTGTTCAAAGAACGTAGCTATGGAAGTTAAAAGGAAAAGTTAATAAATATCCAAGTATTTAGAACTGTTAAGTTCTATGCTGTTTCCTCATAAATGCTATTTTCTTATTTCAACCATCTGTTTACACAGAAAATATAAATTAAAGTGAAACAAAATGCTCAATTAAGTTAGATTAAACTAGAGGAATTTTTAAAATTATTTTAAGTGGGACTTCAGCATTTTTTAAAATTCAGCCCCAAGGCCTAGCAAATTTAAAAGCTGTTTCTTGAAATGGCTACTGCACTAACCTGATTATAATTATTTCTATGCCTTTTCAAGTAGAAAGCAAAAAATCCCCAAACTTAGATATAAGTACCCAAACAAAACTTGCCTAATTTTTTTCTGTAGACAAAAAACCAAAACAAAGAAAAAAAGCTACAATATACACCAAGGAGGGTACAAAAAGAACATGCCTCCAAAAACATGGGGACAAAGATATTAAGAGTAATGTCTTATACAGCCTTATTCTTAATTTAGGGTACTCCTATCTCTGACTCACATGGCCTTCTAGCTAAAATTCTTTCCCATATCACATTACGCACATTGCTTGTTCCGACTTTATTCTGGATGGTAAGCTATATTAATTCTGTATTCAAGTCAAATCCTTACTTAGCTGCATATAAAACTTTTTAATGTGGAAATATTAATGCCAAATATATTTTATTTTAAGACTTGTGGAGGCTCATAAATTTCCTTCTCATCATTTGCTGCCACCATGTTAGGTACTGTTCAAACAGCAGGGGTAGGGACAAAGAAATATTCCACAGAGTGGCTAGTTAATGAATGTATGAATGTCAAAGAGCTTCTGAGATTAAACAGAAAACATGGATATTCAGGAAGTGAGAGTTGGGATCTCCCATGAGTATCTCTGGAGCAAATCCAAAATATACATATAATCTGTTCCTTTGCCTTTTTTAATACTTAAGACAACTTTGCATTTATTTTATGCGAGGGGTAATTTTTAATATTAAAAATGATTTTTTCCCTTTAAAGGAATATTGATAAATCGCTCAGCTTTAAAGCAGTTTTCCATTTTCTGTAAGATATGTATGTATATTCAAAATTATACATTTTGGAAATATGTGACAAAAGAAAAATGGAGAGAAATTAGACGCTATAAACTCATTACCGCTAGTGCTACCACTATCCGTGAAGTAGGAAAAAACAAACTGTAGTTTAAAACCAGAAAGGGAAAGAAGGTTTATCTAGAATTTCAAAAAATCCACCCTCCTCCCACCATATACAGCCAGAAGTTTTCCCAGGAAACTACATTCAATTTATGCGGAATTGAAGATCTCTCTCTTTTTTTTTTTTAAATTCCTAGACCTTCATAGTTGCAAAACAGCTTTCTACAAATGAACTAATACAATGGGTTCCTCTACATGTGTACTTTATCGCTGGGTTAACCAATTAGCTCTGCAGCAAAGCATCACTGTCCATACATTCGCTCATATTGGGGCACAATATATTAATTACCTCTGCCATAGGATAATATTGTCCAGGACAAGTAGTATCTTATGGTGGAGTAATTTATGCTGCCAACACACATGTAGCTGGTGACCGAGGCTGGCAGGGTATAAGGGTGCTACAGTGCAGGGGCTGCCTGCCAGCTGGGCCCACACTGTTGCAGCCTCATGCCCCAGCCAGCCATTCCTCTGCCACTCAACACCACAACCCAGAGCCCAGGGCCAACTCCCTGAGCCTGCTGCCAGCCCAGGACTGCTTCTCCCCAAGCTCTAATTGCTGAGGCCCTGGTCACACATGGATATGTTATGCCAGCCTGGGAGCTATTGACTCGGGTGGAAGCTGCACCACAGTTTATTGCTCCATGCTAATTGCACATGTAGATGCACCCAATGCTGCCTTCTTTCTTCTAAGCAGCAGGGTGGGTTTGATTTAAATCATGATTTAAATCACTGGTCAGGAGGCTACAATTTAATCATTGTTTTCTACAAAAAGTCCACTCATGTTATTTGATGTCCAGGTTGTAGCTGTATTAGTCCAGAGGCAAAAGGAATCAGAACTTGTGATAGAGGTGGTATCTTTTATTAGACCAACTAGATTTTTGCAAAAAAGTTCTTTAATTATAGCTTTTGGGCACAAGCACCCTTCTTCAGGCATCAGAGAAAAGAATGTAAAAGTCCTCCTGGGTAGAAACAAAAATTCTTCTTTCATAGGAGAGCTGAAGGTGTGGTAAAAATCTACTGTTTAGAACAGTTCATTTTATAGGCAGATTAGGCTCAGAAAAAAGTTAGAATAGCTTGTTTACCTCAAAGCTGTTGGGTGGTAAAGCAGGATGTAAACAGACTATTCTAACTTTTATCTGTTCCATCTATTGTCACGATTTTGTTCACAAATTGTTATCAAATTAAGCCATATCTCAATATATCACTCAAAACAGTCTACTACTGAGTTCCATCACGTCTTGTGGAAGACTTAGTTTGGTTCTACCTGCTTTCTTCAGGGCAGCTGCTGCAAAGTGGTTGTTATGGAAGTATTTTCTATTTTCAATAAAATGCTGCTCAAAATGTTTCTCTTATTTCTACTGCCCATCTCTCCATGCATTCATCTCCAGACTCCTACTCCTTGCCAGATCTACTCCACCCCCAATCCTCTATTCATTTCTTGAAACTTTGCACTTTTAGAGAGACGTAAGGGCTTGACTCTGTGTACATGTGTACAGGTAAACAATAGGGCTGATGAGTAGGCAATCAGCAGGGATCCTGGTTTTCTCCGATTTAAAAAAAATCCCTGATTTTCAGTTAAAAAAAGTAAACCCAAATCCACGTTTTTCTGTGATTAAAAAGAAACACCACTATATATATAGTGCACAACATATATATATAAAATGGTGTTTCATTTAAATCATGGGAAAATGTGGATTTGGGGTTACATTTTTAACTGAAAACTGGGATTTTATTTAAATCAGAGAAAACCAGGGTCCCTGGTAATTGGATCTCTTATCTCTCATCTCCATATACCACTGTTAACAAGGATGTTATCATCTCTGGAGACACAAATCCAATTTGAGAACTGAAACAAAGCATCAGAGATGCTTAATGGGATCTTCTGGTCTGACCACTGAGTCCCGCTGGGTACAGTAGTCTCCTTTAATCTTTACTAATGTACAGAAGCCTCTGAGAACCCCATAAGATTGTGCCCCTAATATTGTACACGGTCTGTTGTGACCCATTTGTAAAACTTTTCTAAAAAGGTTACACAAATATATTGTCTCAAATAGTATATAAATTAGAAGTTATAATCCCTATTCCATGATGATATCTTTAAGATTTAACATCTCTTAAATTAAAACAATACTTATATAGGTTGTTTTTTTTTTAAAAAGCATCTTAAACCCCCAAAACAATTAAATCAAAAAATCATTGATTTTTATCCACTCTAAGCTGTTTCAGCATGTTTGTTATTGTTCTTACCCATCTTTCTCACTATACAAGAGGCCAAAAATCATTTAAAATATTGTCAGTTTTCTTTCTGTACAGAATCATACCATGAAAAAAAAAACCCAAAAAAACCCAAACAATAAAAATCAAATTTGTTTCACTCTTCCTCTACTTTCAAAAGATGTGAACTGCAGCAAAGGCAGGCCCTGGAACTCTTCACTAAAGAGGAACCATAAGATGCTGAAGGTTAGGAAAGTAGTACAGATCCTCTCTCCTCAGAAGGCAAGAAACTGAAGGAGGAGGGGAGAGAAACACGCCCATTATAGGTGGTGTCTACCAAAAAAAGTGGTAACACAAAAACTCACAAACCTGCCTGATAGCAACAAGAACACCCATGGAGAAAGAAATGTGGATAAACTGCTTCTCTTATAGATGGAAGCAAGACAGACAGCTTCAAATTCAGATGCCTAAACAAAAGGTGGCTTCATCTGTTAACTAGGAAATCAGGAAAACTTTCCTAGTGGGCATCTTTCTCTTCTAATCATTTCCCATTTGAACTCTGTCATGCAGCTTACTCTCACTCCTCCTTCCCCCTGCCCTCCAGAGTGGTCAAGAGGTAATTAATGCTGCAGCTTTTGCTTTTCAGCCACTCAGTGGAGGAGGGGTGAGAGGAGAGCAAAATTAAAAGCACCATTGCACCACAAACTTCTGCTGTGATTAAGGTAGGTCCCTAACTATAGACAAGTCCTGCTTAAAAGTGTTTACGGAGTTCCTGTGCTAAATCTTGCAGCAGTTTCAAATTGATGCATCAATTTGAGATAAGCTAAATCTACAAGCATGTGTGTTAAATTCCCTACATGCAAATTGCTACAGGTATACTTATTTCAAAGTCGGTGTTTTCAAGATTTGCCCCTCACTTCCATGTGCTCAGTGATAGCAGGGTGACAGCATGGGGTGGGGGGAGAAAAGGGGCTGCTGAAAGAAGAAGTTGAGGGGGCAGACAGCAAGAGGGCTACCCAGCCCTCCCTTCTTCCCCCTCCCCAAGATTTATTTTCCCTGATGTAGCAGTGGAAGGGGGACAAATTCAAGGGAAGCCACCCCAATAATTAGATTCTATAAACAGAAAATGTATAAAATTTGTTATATTTTTCCAATATCCTGGATTTAATTATTGGGGGTGTAAGCTAATATTTGAGTAGATATGGTATTTTTCAAGTCTCCGGAATAAAATAAGGTGTGATTACTACACTAAATAAGCAATTTCAAAAAACGAACCAAAACATTTTAAATGGTGGTCAGAATGAGCAAGTACATGATGTGACTATATTCTAAAGTTTTGCCGTAATATAAGGGTGCACTGATAAAGATTTTTTGGGCTGATACCCATGGTTGATTATTACCCAGCCATATCGACAGATACCAATCTGATTGCCAATATACATCCCAGCAGCTTGGGGAGCAGTGTCTGGCTGGTAAGTCTGCTGGGGGGAACAGGTACGGGGGGCAGACTGAGCCTCCCACAGCGAGGGAGTAGGGCAGGGACAGGGACAGAAGCTGCCCAGCCATGGCAGGGTAGGGTATGGGACCGAGCCACAGCTCATCTGGGGAGCTCAGGAGGGGTGGCAGGAGGGAGCTCCAACCTCTGCGCGCACCCAGAGGGGATATGGGGAGCATGTGCCCCCCTGATCTCTGCACGAGGCGAGGGCAGGCTGCTAGTCAGTGCTTGGAGCTGGAGGCTGTGCTGGGTTCTTCCCGGACGGGGTTGGGCCCGGGCTGCGCTCAGGGTCGGCAGTGGTGCTGCTCGGAGAAAGGCTGCAGGGTAGGCTATGGCCACGCCAAAATTTGCTATAGCCCCCCCTCCCAGCACCGCCACCACCTGCCCCAAGCACAGCCCAGTCCCAGCCCCTGCCAGGAAGAGCCTAGTACAGCCTCCAGACCTAAGCATTAAGCAGGCAGCCCACTCTTGTCCTGCACACAGATCGGGGGGGGGGGAGCAGTTGCCCTCTGTTTGTCCCCCATGAGTGCACACAACGATGGGACCCACCCCCCGCTTTGCAGCCCCCTGTGCCCTCTAGACAAGTCGCAGCTCCACTCCGTGCCAGCTGGACAATGCCTACCTGTGCCCCACTCCCCCTCTCACCACAGAGGCCTTGATCTGTCCCTGCCCCTTCTTCCCAACAGACTTACCAGCCAGATACTGCTCTCTAAGCTGCTGGGCTCCACTCCTAGCTGCAGCATTTATTGACAATATTGTCGGCCTCATCAGCAGAAAAAAAAAAACGACTGCCGATAATGTCAATTTTCTGTGTATTGGTGCTGATATGGTATGGACTGATGTATCACTATACCTCTACCATAATGTTTCACTGTATTAAAAAGTTACCAGTGAAAGGTATTAAAAATTTTACTAGACAACCATTGTAGCTAAGAAAAATAGAATTGATATAGAAATGTAAAGACACCTGGACCTGGAATAATCCAGTAACTCATAAAACAGAGCATTCACACCTCTTTCACACGGTCTTCCTGCTCTCTAGGGTCAAAGTTTTAAACAACATAGTCTTCAAAATAAGAACCAAGTACAACTGATGCAGTAAGGTCACCCTGTACTGCATGACCTGAAACAACAGCTCCGAGGTATAACCTGCCCCACTTTTCTCACAAGGTAGAGACTCCGATGGCCATTAATACTTTGAACAACACTGTTCACATCTTCACAACCTAAAGCATAGTCTACTCTTACCTGTTGATCCAGCAGTTGCCACTGATAAACTACCAGAGCAGATGGACACCTCAGCACTTCTAGTGGCTTTGTGCAACCCAAATATAGCAGCTGTGCAGCCTCTGCATGAAGTCTGTTATAGTCAGCAGAAAATGAGGGAGCCTCTACATGAGCCTTCGGCCAGCTGCCTGGCAGCAACATAAGCTTAATTCCACTTAGAGGTAGAGTAATTCTAGGAGCAGAAAAGGACAGCTCCACTGCCTCAGACAGACGGGCTTTCTGAGTATGCATGCACTCTGCTGGCAGAACTATAGACTAAGTAGACCCAAGAAAAAGCAGGGGATCATATTATGAAGATTTGTAAGCGACTGTTCAGTTTGGTCCCCACAAGCAATCAGGTTAGGGAGAGTACAGCCACACCTCTCCTTCCCCACCACGCCAATCACTATGAACACTGAGCTCCTCACAAGGCAAGGCAGTGGTCCTCAAAACTTTTTAGCCTCAAAATACACGTCCACAGCTTTTCTGAATTTCACTGTACCCAGAGCTACAGTCTAAACATCAGGGAAAAATAGGGAGGGGTGTCTGGAGGCTAAAAAGTTTAAGAACTACTGATCTAGCTGGTGCCAGCTGAGGGCAGTGGGGGCAGGAATTTCATACCTTATTCTTTCCACTGTCTGTCCTCTGCCCACCCCTGATCTGTACCCAAAAGGGCAAAGGCAGTAGCCACTGCCAAGGCTGCTCCTACAGGGTCTTACAGGCTGGCGTGTGCCCCTGCAGCCCTCCTTGCAGTCCTGGGAGCATGGGAGAAAAGTAGGAGACAAGCCAGTTTGCTAAGCATGGCTCTGGTCCCACTTCCATCCAGAGCATGCTGATGGGACACAGCAGGGGCAGGTGGCACAGAGGCTGCCAGGAAGCTGGTGGGAGGGCATCAGCAGTGGCAGTCCCCAGAGGATCAGTCAAAGATGCCACCGAGTAGCTGCAGCAGGCATAGGACAGATCTATGGGGCTGTGAGAGCATGAAGTCAGGGCTTCTACAGAGACCGGCCCCAGCAGCATTAACAGGGAGTGCATCTGGGCAGGAAGCTGCTCGGAGGCCAGGTTCTTGCAGCAGAAATGACAGCGTGGTCTAGAGCCAGGGTAGAGCCATGATCCACTGCCTACACAATCCTGCCTTGGGCGTGCGGGCACCAGATTGCAGTTATGCCCCAGCTCTGGACCATGCTGTCACCACCGCAAGATCCCAGACCTGGAGCAACTCCCTGCCCAGCCACATCCCCTGCTAGCAGTGTTCTCCGTGGAAACCTGGCCCCCATGCTGTCGTGGCCCCACCACTGCTGGGGTCTCCCTAGAAACCAGCCACAGCAATGTGGGCAGGGGCTGATGGGAAATGGAGTCCACTGGAGGCCCGATCTGGCCTACAGGCCAGGCTTTGCCCACCACTGCTTTAAACCAAGGGGCAAGAAGGCAGTTTTCAGCTGCTTCCATCTAATGTGCAAAAACAGCTCAACATCCTTCTGTACCGACACCTACATACCTAGGCATCAGACTACTTTGACTTTCAAGGAATGCATTCCCCAAGATTTCACTAGAAATAAAAAAAAGTAAAACCACCTGTTCAGCAAATAAGCTCATTCAACCTAGGAAACCAATGCACGGACACTGAGAACTCCAGGCTCACCTTGTGCTATTCTGTAACAGAGCACTGATGCCTGGTGTAGCCCAACTCTTCTCACACCAGGCTACTAAATACTCGCCTGACATGAAACCAGACACAAAACAGGCACTATGAAAACCATCAGATGGGCCTAATTGCTGCTTTATCCAGCATCTGGAAAGCACATTACAGAGTCTGCTTCGCCAAGCCTGTGGCATTACATCTACCTTTGTTTGACAACATTAATTCACTGACCACATTTTAAATCAGGTCATGCTGTTTGGACAGTTTTCTCCACGTAAGAGGTTCCCAACCACCAGGTTGCAGCCTGGTATCAGACCACAAAAAGGGTTGGCTACAGGGTCGTGGCATGAGCCCCGTTTGGAGCCCTGTCTGTTTGCCCAGATGAACAGCTTCTGCCACCAGCAGTCACACGCTGGGCAGCGGGGCAGCCCTGGAACGGCGGCAGTTGGCTCTATGCGCCCCATCCCACTCCCATGCCAGTCCCCAATA
This sequence comes from Gavialis gangeticus, assembly GCF_001723915.1. Taxonomy (NCBI): domain Eukaryota; kingdom Metazoa; phylum Chordata; order Crocodylia; family Gavialidae; genus Gavialis; species Gavialis gangeticus. Next base: position 81,598,985 of record NW_017729034.1, read on the forward strand.
TAGAAAAGGTTGGGAACTACTGCTCTAAGCAACCTCAGCGTTGCCTCTAAAATAGCCTGTGCTAGGTCAAGAATGACCAGTCTTTGGAACAAAGGCAGCCTGAGACAGGACAGCATGTGGCTGAAAAGGGACAAGACAGGCAGTATAGTAGTAGATAGGGCAGAAAACAGGAAGCAGAGCAAAAGATGAAATGGGGGGGAAAGGAGGGCAAGAAGAAAGCAGTGCAGGACATTAGGTAGGAAATACAAAGTAGAGAGCAGAAAGCAGAGCAGCAGATCTGGCAGGAGAAGGGGATCCGAGTGGCACTTGGGGTGGGTGCAGGGCTAATATGTGGCACACCTAGTAAAAAACATTGGCCCCCACCCTGCTAGGTGGCTAGAACAAGCTTCAAACATAGCCAGCTTGTGGCAAACATAGTAGTTCAGCCCACTAATTTCAACCTCATACCATGACAGTGGCAAAAGCTTAACTGCTTTAAATGCATGGCACACAATTGTAAGCAGGGCTTTTGCTGCTACAATTAGTTAAGAAATGCGGGCCACATACTTGCAAACTGCACCTTTTAAGTGCTTCTTCATTCATTCCCTTACAGTTAATGCCATACTCCTTATCCAGCAGATGAATAGTAAAGGCGCAGGCAAACAAGCTTGATAAGACTGTGTAAACGAAACTGCAATATATAGACATCTCATGCAATAAAGATGCCATTCTACCGAAGCTTGACCACAAAACTAACTTTGGTTTCCCTAGTGGAAAAACAGTGAATTCTTACACTCTCAGGAAATTTGAGAAAGATGTTTGTGCCACACTTAGAAGATATAAAATGCATTTATCATAGTCAGATACATTTATGGCACTAATTATTAGATCATGGAACACGCATATTCTTATAAGCAACACAGGACAATAAAGAAAGGCAATACGACCTAAGCTATATGCAGGTACAACTGAGTTACAGAACCATTTTAGCTTTCAATGCAGTGTCAGTAATTACTGAAACTGCACGTTTTCTACAAAGAAATAGTAAAATTAGTTTTAAAAGTATTTCATCATTTATCAAATGTGAAAGAAGTACTTGCAGAAAGCAGCAGAAATGGCATTATGAAGCTACTCAATGCAGTCTCCCTACATATTTTATGGGCTACACATACTAAAGATCACATACTAAAGAAACTTTTCTATTACAGACTTAGCTGAGCTTTCCTTTGCTGGGCTGTTGTAATGAACCTAATTTCTGTATCCTACCTGGGTAAGTCTAAAGAGCGAGTGTCTAAATATTGACTGTTAGTCCCACTTCTCAGGGATACACTAGTGATCTAGATTCCCTGGCTAGTACCCTTGAGATATACTACCCTGTGATCCAACTTCCCTACACCCAAGATATGTAATAATCGTCTACTGGTAGTTTCCCCAATAGCTTCATCATCTTCTCTCCAGAGGTCCACTCACAGGCAGAGAACTCTTCATTACAGTTTGACTTCTCAGGGACCTCGTTACAGTTAAAAACAAAAGAACACAAAGACTTTGCAAGGAACTCCTAAAGATACACTTTTCTTATACGCAGGGAACATGAGATTTGCAGAACAATAAAAGAAACTTATATTGTATTTACTCATATACTACACATGCCCTTCCCCCCACAAGGTAGCCCTCCAATATCAGTGCAGTGTTGTAAGCAGGGAAGCTGATTTCTGCACTGTAATAGACTAGATATAAAAGGTTATTTATACTGTTTAATGTTTACTGTTTACCTCCCAGCTCCGAGCTGCCTGCTGTCAGGCAAACAGCTCTGGCAGGGGCTGCCTGGGAGGCGGCATGGATCTGGGCTGCAGCACTGCATGGCTGCTGCAGCAGCGAGGTAACTAGCGGTCATCAGGGAGAGCGGAGTCAGGCAAAGTGGCATGGCAGACTGGTGGTAGACAGCTGCAAGCCCAGTTGATAGCAGGGTTTAAACAGGAGTGAGTGCAGCAATGGGGCTGCCATCGGGTGCTGCAGTGGATGGCTGCACAGAGCCAGGTGCCCCTCTCATAAAGCACCCACAGGGACCTTCACCTGCCAGGAGAGCCATGCCACACCCAGATGGTGCCTCCAGCCTGTGGGTGCCTAAAGCAGTGGCACCTCCCTCCCACTCCCCCCCACTCCCACCAGGGGCTCCAGCAGCTACCACTTGGCAGGAACTCACAGCAGCTCTCCCAGCCTAACAGCATGAGGCAGATGGTGTGCCATGCAGGAGAACACCCACAGCATTCATTTGTGGGGTTAGAACCCTTAACTAGGAGCCACAACACAGGGGCAAGCCCTCTGCTGACGAGGAACATGGCGCTGGCCCAGCTGCATTCAGATGGGGAAGGGAGAAGTGGGTTAGCTCTTATAAAATAATAATGTTGCAACCTCCAGAGTAAGGCCAGTATATGACACCACAATAGCCCCCACTGTCTTGAAGGTACTTCTTCGAGAAAGGCTAAGGGACATCACCCTGACAGAAATGCACCCTTGCTGAGGTATTAGGTAGTCAGCAGCACTTCTCATTTGTGGCTTTCTAGCAGAAGCTACAACCATTGAGACACTGAACATCTAAACTCAGTCTGGCCTTTGGTGTCCGTCTCAACTGCCTAAAGGGGGGGGTGGGGATGTTAAGTCTTGGGCAGCCTCCACTCCTCCATACTCATGCCTAGGCCTATGTGTCTAAGGTCTTGGTGTGATGGTCGCAAGACACCGTACATGTAGATTCATCAGGCACCTTACTAGACTTCTTATGTGTACACCATGATTCAGAGGATCAACGGTTGTTTACTACAATACTCCACTCCAGGCACACTTGAATTGCAATTCTTGCCAGCTGGCCCCACACTGAAGAGCCCTCATGCCCCAGCCAGCCCCTCCCCACCATGTTGAGCCAGGGTGGAGCAGCCCCCCATCTGGCAGCCTGCCCCTGCTACTCCGACTAGACTCAACGTGCAGGGGTCCTAGACACATGTTCGAAAACAGCACCCAGGAGCAATACACTCTGGCACGGTATGCATCTGAGTTTACTGCTTTGTGCTAAGAACACGTGTAGATGCACCCATTGTAACTTTTCTTTTCACTAGGAGCTGCAAAAACCTGTAACATGAAGCTTGGAATGTTATTAAAACCTTCACATGTATATAACATATTCAGACATTTTATTTATCTATAAGTAATGAGAACTGTCTGTCGCAGATTTATTTGTATTTATTTCCATTTATCAGACTGAATAATAGAGGCCCAGAATAATTCAGATCTAACATGAAGATAGCATTATTCCACTAACTCTGACTAAAGACAAATATTTTAAGCTTTCCTGTCCAGTGAGACTATCTTTTTAATGGAAGAAATCTACAAAGTGGACAGAAACTGCAATTATTTTAACATATATACACAGGTGGTCAGAAAGTTGTTTTGGTTTTTTTAAAGAAAAGGCAGGGGGAGAGGGTATTTTAAGCTACATAATTAGAAATTTATAAACAAAACCTTGACTACCTTCTTTTTCCCCTTCGAAACTCTATAAACAATTTAAGGAAAAAAATTAAAGTTGTAATCTTGTTTTAAAGATTAATCATTTTAAGTTTAGATGAGAGTGGTGGCAATCTTAGAATGAGGTGAGTTATAACCAGGTATAGCAATGGCATAATACGATCAGAAAAGAAAACAAGGAAGGCTGTTTTTGCTGCAGCATACTGTATTGATTGGAAAGGACACAAAAGGGAGATCAAAGAAGTAAATTGCAGTAAGTTGAATGAAAAATAATAATGGCAGGGACCAATATTCAGCAGTAAATTGGAGGTGGATAGTGAAAATATTAGAGTATGAAACAACAAAATCTGGTCAGAGACTAGGTATGAAGGACTGGGAGAGATAAAGAGATCCCAAGGGTTATGAGCTTCAAAAATCAAGAAGGTAATGAACTTTTCAGCAGATTGAGGAGAGAGAAAGAGCTAGTTTAGAATCCCAAATTCACTTCAGCCAACTAGTCATCAACAAATTAAATAGTAACTAGCCCCCTTCCTTTCTTTCTGGGTGATAAATATAAAAGCATATAAAGCGCTACTTAGAGCCACATATTTAAGGTCAGCTATTTCTATCATAACTATTTTCATTTACTTTTAACTTTCAGTACAGATGGTAAATATTGCTAAAAAGTTTCTGGTCTCTGTCAAAGGCAAACTTTTTTTATTTTTTTATTTTGAAGAATGTCAGTCCTGCTGTTTCAAGAAAGCAAAAACTGGTTTCAAGAACAGTTTTATAATGGTGCATGTGAATATCTTAAAATGGCTCTATGGGGTTGGAGGTAAAAGTCAATCATTGGTTTAAAACCAGCCTTTGGCAAGAAGTCCTTTTGAAAGTAAAAGACTGTAGTAAAATAATGTTCACTTAACTGAGTTGAGAGCTTTGAAAAAAGTTAGTGCATTTTTGGGCAGTATCTCTGTGTTAATAAATATCTTAATAAAAAAAAAGACAGGAAGTTGTGCATGTATGTACCCATAACAAAGCTGGCTGTGCAAAACATTACTGAAGGTCCTGCAAAGACCCTTGCTTCAATCACTTGGTCTATTACATCTCAAACATCATACACTGCAAACAAATTAGTTTTGGAACCCTCTTCTCAGTCTGCACCTTCTCAAGTATGAAATGTTAAAGAGTTCCTTATAAGCTTCTTTTTTGGAGTCAACATATTATAGAAGCATTAAGGTATAATGTAAATGATTACATACTTTTATGGAACAAAATAGCCTAGCAAAGTAGTTGGCTTCCTCTTTATCCTAGAATTTACTTGAAGTCATGCAAATTAACTTAATGCCAAGTGAATCTGACCATCTCTAATTTGCCATTTTTGGAAACTGAAAAAAAAAAATCAATCAATCAATCAATCAATCAATCAATCATCTATTTATCTATCTATCTATCGATAAAGTTATTATACTGACTGTTATAGAAACCAAAAACAGCTACAAGTTAAATATGCTGCAAATGTCTTTTTTTCTAAATAAAAAAATTGGAAGCAACATTTAGAACCTTTTTTGTGCAGCCTAGAATTATTTTCTCACACTGAAAATTAGAAAGATATACTTAATACAACTATATACTAAAATATGTATTATGGAAATGTACCTGACCCTACAAAGTCAAGTCTTTTTTTTTTTTTTAAAACAGTGTTCAATCTGTGCTACTTCAAAGCTCTAAGATTTCTCAATTTAATTCCCATGCCTTATTTAGAACATCTGGTTTCAGTTCTCCGACTGCTTCAGCCTAGAGTCCCAGCCAAGTCACTGATACGATGCTTTATTCTGCACAGTATCTTACTGAAAGTACCAAAAGACCAAACTGAGAGGTTAAAAACCACTTTTCCCCTTCTTTATGCAGGAATCAGTCACCTTTCAAAAAGCAACTAAAGTCACTCTCACCTTCTGGCTCTCAGAGTTAACTACTGCCTGGAACTGTTTACAATGCATTTTTGGGTTTGAAACAACTCTCTCAATAAAAGGGGGAAACTTTTGCTAATAAAATAGCAAGAATCAGAATTTTTTTTGTTTAATTAATTAAAACACCGGGCACCCAGGGTCCCCCTGTGGCCGATTGCCAAGCCTTGGGGGTGGGGTCCCCCGCATGCTCGGCAGCGGACCCAGGAGTGGACCAGAAGTACTTCTGGTCCACTTCTGGGTCCACCACTATGCATGCGGGGAAGGGCCCCACCCCACCCTCCTGTGGGATGCTCCATCCGCCCCACCATGCCAGAGTTCACAAGCTGCGCCTGGTACTTCAAGATATATAGAAAAAAAACATCTAAAGCGGTATCTATGGCCACATCACTGATTCTCTGCATCAGCATCGAAACTTCAGATTCAGATTTGGCCAAATCAAAATCTGGATGGTGATCTGAATCAATGAATCAAATCACTGGCCCCTTAATTAAGTCAAATCCAAATCCCAATCAAATACAGCCTGCTTCATGCACCCCTAATGCTCGCCCATTTTCCTAAGCAATCACTGCAGCTATTAACCAGAGCCCTACAGCCACTAGCAAAATGCATGCCAAATCACAGTGCTGTTGCCTGGGAGAATCCTGAGCAGCAACCAAGGCAAGCACTGGAGATATTAAGGGGAGAGAGGGATCTCAAATCAGGGGATGGGAAGCAATAGCAAAGATCCTTCTCCCAAAAGAGTCACACAGGGGCTGAGAGCAGAGGTTTTTCCATTCA
>NW_017729034.1:81610202-81611823 GCF_001723915.1 Gavialis gangeticus
GAGTGTGGGGGGAGGAGGGGGTACGAAGAGCCTTTCCCTCCTCCCATGACCAAAACTCTGAACTGAAAGATAAGACTGACTTTGGTTTGCTTTTTGAAAGTTTAGACCAATTCCTGCATAAAGAAGAAAAAGAATTGATTTTTAACCTCTCAATCTGGCCTTTTGTTACTTTCAGCAAGTACTTTCAGTGCCTCCCACCCCGAGCAGGGGAACAGGAAAGAAGCAGGGCTACAAGGGACTTCTGGGGCTCATCTAGTCCAGCCCCCTGCCCCAGGCAAGATCAGCCCTATCCAAACCATCCCATACACATACAGGCACCTCCCCCCAAAGCAACTACTGGGATCCCAGGCTGCCCCATCTCAGCTTGGACCACACCCCCATCCCTACCCCCTGCCCTCCCCCACCACATCCAACATGGGGGCTGGTGTGAGGGGGGAGGTTTCATAACTTCCCTCAGCACAGGGACTGGCAGTGCCCTCCCCTCACTGAGGCATCCCAGTAGCTGCCTGGGGGAGGCACTCGCCTGTACACTGCCAGCTTCCAGTGGGAGGCCATCAGCTACATGCCCACTTCATGGAAAGGGGGGCTCCTCCCTAGCTTGCTCCTGTGGCCCTTGGCTAAGAGCAAGTGAGCCTCAAGGCCATCCAAACACCAAGCCTTGGGCCTGCACATACCATCCCCGCCAATGGATCTGGGAGTATTTGAAGCCCCTGACTGAAAAGCCTGGGGTGGAGGACACTTGCCCAGCGTAGCACCACAGAGGGTGCTTGAATGATTGAGTTTTGCAAGGATTCGGAACTGGATTTGGCTCATTCGACTTGAAACGTTTTCCCAAAAAAGAAAGAAACAAACAAAAGGTGCCCGCCTGCAAATAAATAAATACCTAGATCAGGGGTTCCCAACATCTGTGCGCCAAGGGCACATTCAAGTTTAAGAGAAAAAACAACGGGCACCAATATGACAGCATTTCTGGTTGGAAGAACAATTTTTACTGATCATGAAAATGTACGTGGGCACTATGGTGTCTGCAGGTACTGCATGGGGAACTGCTGACCTAGACAAATATATAAATAAAAGGCACCCACCTACAAATAAGTTAATCAATAAATAAAAAGGTGCCTGCCCGACAAATAAATACCTAGATATACAAATAAATGAGTAAATAAAATAACCACATGATTAACGAGAAGGTGCCCGCCTGCGCAGGGCGGGTTTGGAGAGGGCTGGTCCCGCTTGGCTAGGGGCCGGCCTAGCTGAGCCCCGCCGGCCCCGCTCCCCTCGGAGCGCCCCCGGGGTGACAGCGGCGGGAGGCGCCGCCCTGCAGCACCCGCGGCCGCCGCCGCCCTCAGGCGCGCTCCAGCGGGGGAAGCGCTAACGGTCACCAACGGCCGGCGCGCGGTGGGCGGAAGAGTGTGGGGGGGGTGTCCCGCAGACTCACTGCGGAGGTTGTGGATGAGCTCAGAGTGGCTGGCGCCGCCCGATTTCCAGGCCATGGCGAGGCAGACGCGGCGAAGCAGGTAGAGAGCCGCCTTCAGCGCCGCGACTGCGCACAGCAGCTTGCCCAGGAAGGACACCACCTCCAGCGCAGAAACAGGCACCGCCTCCTGGGCGCCGCGCCCGC
>NW_017729034.1:81611937-81617761 GCF_001723915.1 Gavialis gangeticus
GCCGCCGCCCCGCGCGCCGGACATGCTCAGCCACCGCCCGGCTCCTCCCCCCGGCGGCCCCCTTCCCGCGCCGCGCATGCGTGGTCATGCTTTACGGGGCGCGTTTCGGGGGGGAGTTTATGTGCGCCCCCCTCTGCCCGCCCGCTCGCGGGAAATTGAGGGGCTTCCGCCTCAACGCACGGCCCTTCCCCAGAGCCCATTCCCCAGTCCGGTGCCAGGCTGCCCTGCCTGAGGGGGCTGCTTCTCCCTTGCCAAAGCAGGGGGAGGCCGCTAGCCCCGCAGTCGGGCCCAAGGTGAAACCCTAGAGCCACCCCGGGCCAGTCCGGCAACCTCCCAGTACCTGGCAGACTGTGCCCAGGGGCCTCCCATGGGTGCCAGGAGGATATGCAGGGTGGGGGGCTCTGCTCGAGACCTAAGGAAGCTGGGGAAATCCCTCTTGAAATGAGATGTTGGTCTTTGAAGTACCCAGGCACCGAGGACCAAGTTGCCCATCACATGTGCTCCAGTTTAGGCAGCTCCATTTTAGTCTTTCTGGGGCTGCTGTTTGGGCACATCAAAGGCAAATGTGTCATTTCAAGAGAGATTTCCACCCCCCCCCTTTGTTATGTCTCCTAAGTGGAGTCTCCTGCCCTACGCATCCTCATAGGGCCTATGGGAGGCTCCTGGGCACAGTCACTGAGGCACTAGGAGCAGCACTGTACCTAGATCCCTGGTAGTCCAGGCAAACTTTTAGTATTGGGTCCCCCTTTGTCAGAGGTAATGATGATGATAATAAAAGCACTACCATTTTTGGGCCTCCTTTCTGGTGACCCATGCCTGTGTCCAGCCCGGACTGGGAGGTTGCCAGACTTGCCCGGGGTCCCAGCGTGCACGAGTGGATCTAGGATTTTGATGAACAGGGATACAGATGGCATGGTACATCATCGTCCAGCCTATGAACCAGTCCCACACCATTCATCCACCCAGCCTTGCACACTACTCTTCTGGACCCTGGGGCCAGACATGTTTGACACCACTAGCTTAAAGGACAACAAAATCTTGTGGGGAATGGGCTTTCCTTCCCTCTGTGTCATGTTATAAATGTCTTGCTCGTGCAGTCCTCTCAACAAGTCAAATGCAAATTAATTTCAGATCCACTAGAATGACTCAGCTGCAGAGTTTGGCATTCATGTACGAGAGTCATTAAGAAAACAAACAAAAAACAGCCTTCACTCTGCCCCGTAGTGGTACCACAAAGGAAAATATGAGGGGAAAAATCTAATGTTTGTACAGAAATGAGTATAATCTCTCACCTCAAACATTAAAATGACAAAACTGTACATTTCAGTCAACTCTGTAGTGAAGTATGGTCTTTTAGGTTCCTTTATTGTGCACGCTTTACTTTAACAGCCATGTTCTTATTGTAATTTTAACCCTGAATTTTCAGGTTTATAATGCTTGTTTTTAGAATAGTTGAAATATTCCAGTTTTTCCTATTCAATTAATAATACATGCTCTCAAATTTAACCCTATCTTAATTTACCTTTTTGTATGGGGATTTATATTTGTGCAAGGTCAGGCTGAGGCCTACAGCCCATCCCCAAGGAGGTTACAATCTAAAATCTGCGTACACAAACCCTGCAAAAGACTTCTTTTTTTTTTTTTTTTTGCTTTTTGCAAGAGAATGGGGATCAAGAGAGTCACAATACTGAACAATGGGAGGAAGCAGAAGGTTATGAGAGGAATATGTACTCCTGCCTGTACTTCTGTATGTACTCACAGAAGTTATGTAGGAATGCTGCAAGTCTAAAAAGCTGAAAACTACTGGTCTATCAATGTACCAACTGGATATTTTTATTGTAATCTCAAAGATCTCACTTATATAATGTTGGTATGGGACACAATATAAGTTCCATCAACTTTCTCAAACTTTGAAGGATGAAGTTTATCATTATCCCCTCTTGTCAGCACGGAGGTGGAAAAGGATCTGGGAGTCATTATTGACTCCAAGATGAACATGAGTCGGCAATGTGGGGAGGCGGCTAGGAAGGCCAACTGCACCTTGTCGTGCATCCACAGATGCATCTCGAGCAGGTCCAAGGAGGTGATCCTCCCCCTCTATGCGGCACTGGTCAGGCCGCAGCTGGAGTACTGCGTCCAGTTCTGGGCGCCGCACTTTAAGAGGGATGTGGACAGCATTGAGAGGGTCCAGAGGAGGGCCACTCGTATGATCAAGGGACAGCAGGGTAGGTCCTATGAGGAAAGGTTGCGGGACCTGAACCTGTTCAGCCTTCAAAAGAGAAGGCTGAGGGGGGATCTTGTGGCCTGTTATAAACTGGTTAGGGGGGATCAGCAGGCGCTGGGGGAGTCCCTGTTCCCCCGAGCGCCGCAAGGAGTGACCAGGAACAATGGTCACAAGCTGGCGGAGGGAAGGTTTAAGTTGGACATCAGGAGGCGCTACTTCACGGTCAGGGCGGCTAGGGTCTGGAACCAGCTTCCAAGTGAGGTGGTGCAGGCTCCCACCCTGGGGGTTTTTAAGAGGAGGTTGGATGACCACTTTATTGGGGTCATTTACCCCAGTGCTCTTCCTGCCATGGCAGGGGGTCGGACTAGATGATCTGCTCAGGTCCCTTCCGACCCTAGAAACTATTATGAATATGATGATTTTGAAGAAACGTCCTGAAAGCTTATCTAGGCAATGCAAATTTTCTGTTCCTAAACTGCATAAAGACTTGTAAAAAGAAAAAAATATTAATTTACAAAGTTAAGTACTCAAACATGAGTAAATGCCAACATGAGAGTTCCTGAGTAACCCCTAATTCTACCCTCATGTATGCTGCCTGTGCATTGGACAAATCAGTGATTCTAAGGAAAAATATAGCAAGGGGTAAAAAGTATATTAGAATGTCCCAAGTAGAAAAAAAATAAGTTTCCAGAGAAAACTTACATTAGCTGAATTTTCAACCTAGTTGAAACCCTGGGCAAACCAAGTGCATGATTTGCAACCTAGTTTTCCTTAAAGCAGTGTTTTTCAACCTGCAGTCCACAGGCCTCTGGAGGTCTGCTAAAGATGACTATGATCAATCAAAAGTATGTGAATACCCACACTTAAAATTCAAAGGGGTCCACACCTTCATTCAAAATTTCCAAAAGGGGTCTGAACCTCTATTCAAAATGCTTTAGGGGTCTGCAAATGAAAAAAAAGTTGAAAACAACTGCCTTAGAGTATTAATTTCATGGAGTTTCATTGGTGTTATTATAAAGGTAAACGTCAATTCTGCTACATACAAAATCCCTACTGTCACATATACAAAACTGCTCGTGTTCCTGTGCCCTTTATGGTTTCTGTGAGTACATCTAGTTTTAGATATTATGGCCTCAAACGTTTTAAGGTGACATTTTGCCATTGCAAGGTGAAATTTTGCAGTTCCTCCGCTTTTAGACCAGGATCTGTATGCAAGTCCCTATCTGTAACAATTTCTTATTATGTTTTGTTGCATAGGCGACAGGTGGAGGAGCATGCAGGGGTGTGGGGATGTGCTTCCCCTGACAGGGCCATCCCTGCCACTACCAGTGGCTTCTGCAGGTGCTTGCCAGCCCTGTTCTCGCTGCCACTGCCGGCAGCTTCTACGGGTGCTTGCCAGCCCTGTCCTTGCTGCAGATGCCACAGATGGTTTCTGCGGGTGCTCGCCAACTCCGTCCCTGCTGCTGACACTGCAAGCAGCTTCTGCAGGTGCTCACCAGCCCTGTCCCCACTGCCACTGCCGGCTTCTCTGGGTACCCCCCCAGATTCAGGAGGCACCAGTTGCCCATGTTTTGTTGAATAGTACGTTTATCCTTCTTCCCTTTGGGAGTCTGTGATTAGTGACATACCATTACAAAAAAATTTTCTGAATAAAGTAGATTTACTAGTTACCAGATTAAAATGTAAGAATTTTTTGTTTAGCGTTGTGAGAAGTCTACATGTATATGTGGATTCATCCAATCTTACCCTTAATTGCAAGCTTCAGATGGGCTCTTAAGGTACAGAATAAGAATAAATACAATCTACGGTATACCTAACTAGCTAAACATCTCTGCCTGGCCCTGCATTATGCAATATAGTCTTGCAGCAAGCCCAGGAGCTCTTGGGACCCAGTCTGGTCTCCATTTGTCTTCTAGAATCTAGAGAACAAGTTCCCCATTCTGTTTTCCCCTCTCCTGGAAACTCCCTTTTCTCAAAGAACTACTCTTCCTATATGAGTCTGACCCCAATTACTGCAATACATATTAAAAACACAAAAAAAACCCCCAACCCCCTCTAAAAAAAAACAATTTAAACAGAGTAATTCTGCCTGGCGAGGAGTTTTTTTAGTTTTCCAGAGTGTTGACTTCAGTAAAGGTACATGCCCAGGCACTTTAACTCAGTTTCAATGGAGCTGGCAAGTGCAATTATCTGCATTTCATTTGTAATCATTCCAGTTGCATTTTCTGTGATAGGTGTAACTGTATGGAATGGTGGAGGTATTAGGTGTAATTGTCTTGGTAGAGGTGTAATTGTGACATGAATCGATCTGGGCATAGGAAATTATTTGCCTCTGCTGTGTGTGTGTGCGCGTGCGTGCGTGCGTGTGTTCAAAGGAAAGAGGTGAGCGTGTATTTTGAGAGCTCCTGCATGTCTCATTTCAGCACTGCATTTTGTGAATCAGGGCTGTCCACCAGGCAGCCTGCAGGCTGCATGCAGCCCATGAGGGGTAAATGCGTTGGCCCCAGACTCTCATCTGGCTGCCATTTCTCCATCACTCTGGCTGCTGCTACAGCCAGATTCTCTTGGCTGCCCCATTTCTCCCCAGCTTTTGTTTTCTATTCTCACTTCAGGGGCTGGGGTGGTGCATTTCACAGTACTGGGAGAGCCTGCAGCCAGGAATCTGAAGTGAAGTTTGTATGCATACATGCAGTGCAATGGGGAAGCACCAGCGTTCATGGTATGGCAGTGTTCATGATAAGGAGGGGCTAATGGCATGTGTGGTGCCAGAAAGGGCCATGTGGTGCAGCAGGTGCCTGTACATTAAGTGGTACAAGGGAAGGAGTGCATCCTGGGAGCCTGAGGCTTGGACAAATGAAACCCTGGGGTGTGTGGTCTCTGCTAGTGTGACCTGTGCTGCACGCAATCCCCAGCCACCTAGAACTTGGATAGCCATGGTGTAGGTAGTGTCAGCAGTGGAGCACAGGGTTCTTCTCTCATGGAAACTGCCATCAGGTAGTAGGTGGGAAATGAGCATGGTCTATGGATCTAGTGATGGGTGTGTGAAAGGTGACATCTTGTGTATAAAGATAATAGTTTTAATTGTTGATCTTCACAGTATTTTTTAACAGAAACAGTTATTTGTAAGAGCTTCAGGGTTGTTGGTGGTAGCTATGGTGGTCTAAGGACATAGACAAGCAAGATTCTTTGGGTAGATATGATATCTTTTATTAGACCGAGTAGTCGGAAAAAAGTTCTTAGCAAGCTTTCGGGCACAAGCATCCTTCTTCAGGCATTGGGAGATTCTGCTGAGATCTCCAAGGTAGGAAAGAGCTGGAGCTCATGTAGTGGTAATCATCATGTCAGTTTGTAGTTATGAAGTTGGCATGGCTAACTGGCTGGCTGGCAGGAAAGGATGCTTTGCAATTCCTGAATGCTCCTCCCTTGTCTTGCCCTCTTCATCATAGTGACATGAGTATTGAAGTTGTGCTTTGAAATGTTTGAGGTGTATTTGTTAGCATGGCCAAAGAGAAATCACAGACATTGACCATTCCCCAAATTCTTGAGTTTCATTACAAGCTATTTATAATGTGTTTAATCAACTAACAAAATACTGGCATC
>NW_017729034.1:81617847-81626759 GCF_001723915.1 Gavialis gangeticus
CTGGCATCCCCCCTTCTGCAGACCCCCCCCCCCCCCCACAATAATGTATAGTCCTCGCTGCCACCACTTTCAGCTCACCTTTCCTCTTTCTGTCCCATTAAGCCATTAGCATTTTAGAAGCTATAAGCACATGAGAAGATTTCCTTTCTTGTCTGGCACCTTCTGCTGTTGTGGCCATATGTCACAGAAAGCAGTTTCTTAGGGGGCTGAACACTTTCTTGGTTCTGTAGTCCAAGCTGTACACAGAATAAGACTCCATACCTTCACTTAACACCTCCCCCTCCAACTGATCTCCTTGCATCTGCTTTGTCTACGCCTTCTCAGCCAAGCAGTTAGCCCTGCTTCATGCTGGCCCCCTCCCCCTAATGCCTGGTCATTTCCCCCTACCACATTCATAGATGACCTGTACCTTAATTTTGAATGTCCTGATTTTCATAAGTTTACATCTGGTTATTTTTAGGGCTATCTTCAGTGCCTTACTCACATGGAGGGAGCAAGAGGGGCTCTGGTCACACAAGAGTTTCTGTCTCCCCTCAGGTCCTAGCAAAAGGACAGGGAACAGGGAAAAGGCCAAGAGCCCCCCAGAATGGCAAGGCTTCTATGAATCCTGGCTCCCACATGAGGGTACAAAAAGTTCAGGTTCCCCAAGAGCACAAGTGTCAAACTCACCTTGCACCCTAAGCCAGATCAGTATGAGGTAGTATACTGCTTTACCTGTGGCAGGTTAGGGTGTTAGGTCTGTGTTGTGTCAGGGTTGAGGGTAGTCTTATGTAGAATTTAGATTATGGATTTATATGGGATGATCCTGGATCAGCCAGGGGGTTGGGGATGGGATGGATTAGGGATGATCCTGTGTCAGGCAGGGGGTTGGACTGGATGACATCTGGAGGGTCCTTCCAGCCCCACTTCTCTATGACACTATGATCCTAAGATCAAGCCTTCCTAAGGCAAAGAGGGAAAACTATCAACAGAGGAAAAACTTAACACTTTATTTTCTAGTTCCAAGGACTTAGCAAAAAAACCCCTCAGTGCATCAAAGTGTCCCACTGGTTGTTGCAAATTTTGCTAGATAGCTTGCAGATCCTATACTGTTTTCCTTGGGGTGACTATGTACTGAGACTATATTGACAGGCAAGCAGAGTTGGCACCCTGGGCAAACCCTGTGGGAAAACAGGAAGTGGGAGAAAACAACACAGGACAGGGTGCAGTTCCTAGAGGAGGTGGAGAAGCCCACACTGGTTCTGAGTGGGAGCATTACAAGAGCATGGCAGTAGGTCATGTGGTGCTGAGAGTGGGGGCAGAGAGGGCACAGAAGTTATACCCATGCTAGGAACTCCTAAACTGTCTCCAACTTTGCTACTGCCACCACAACTGCCACGTGTTCTGTCCACCCCAGTTGCTGCTCCTAAAGCAGCAGCAGCTGCTCTAGCAACAGCAGCAAGAGACTGTTTTAGAGCTCCTGACTTGGGTAAGCTGTGGTACTGCTCTTGCTGCCAGGGCACAGGCTCTGCAGGGGGTGGAAGGAGATTCCAGCATCCCTCCTAACTTGGCACCTGGGGCAGGTGCTCCTCTTGCCCACCCCTTGTTATACTACCTCCTACTACAATTGCTATGAGTGCTAAAAGAACTGCTTCAACATATTTACTCTAGAATTGGTTACGACAGGTAGGACTGCTGTCAATATATGATGCAAGAACTGTTGAATCAGTGGGTCTCAACCTTTTTAGATTCAAGTCATCCTGTTCAGAAAATGCCAGCTCTTAGCTTTCATTTATTTTTTTTAATATGGAAAAATAATAGAGCAAGTCTTCTGTTACCAAGAATTCAGAAAGACCACAAGAGGTCAGAACTGTTTTTGACATTATAGATTCCTATTTGAAATCTCTGGGTTTATCTTGTGAATCCTTGTGTAGGTGTTTGCACACTTACCAATGCTAATCTTGTGCATCACCCTGTGCCACCCTTAAAAGAATCTCACAGAATGAATCCCAGCTGAGTATCACTGCCGTGGATGGCACAGAATGCTCATAATACTGAACACTCCATCAAAGTTAATCTAGGACTTGTTCTACAATGCTAGGTTTGCCCAGGGTGCCAGCTCTGCTTGCTTATTAAACCTGTGTCAATAATTCCATATACTATGGCATTACCACCCTTTCAGTGAATATCATTTAGTGTTGTACATTGCAGTGAAAATATGTGAACACCTTGGTCTGAAAAATAAAGTTTGACGGATGCATAAACATATAAAATGACCCCACTGACTCTCTGCCACTTCTAAGTGGAGCATGCAACACTGTATAATTTACATGAGGATCTGAAAAAGCAATGTGTAATGCAAATTTGCCAGAGGACAAAAGCAAGCTGATTCAACACAAATGAAAAGTTATCCAGAACATAAGGATTAGTGCTTGTAAAGTCTACCTGGCAGTACTGCAGGTCCATGATGATTACAACTTTAAAAGGTATATCAAAAATAGTTTGAACAGAGTAATTTTTAGAACGATGTTGTGCACAGCTCCTATGCCCCTCTCCTCTAGCACAGTGAATGGGCAGCAAGGGACCTCATCAGTCTCTGAAGGGAAAAGATCTAGAGATGTCTCTCTATTAAGTCACTCTACAGCAGATCTCAGAATGCATGCTTGTACAGCCATTTAGGCACCCAAGTGAGAGGGAGATGGGTGAAGTGGGGTAGATAATGCCTCTATAGCATGCAGGTTTAATATAACTGTTTTAATTTTCCCCAAACATCAATAATCAAATCTCAATTACTTGAATTAAATCTCTGTCCTCTGAGAGTCAGATAACTCCTCTAAGGTTTGATTTGTACATGTAAACCTATACACTAACATCTAGGAACACAGCTGCTGCTGCTTCCATTTAAGCTGGCCAGCATTGGGGAAACTGGCTCATTTTCTGTAATCAAGGGAACTGGCCAGCTGGCTCTAAACTCTGCACTAGGATCACAGGAAACCTACTTCAAAGCCTATTGGTCCAGTCCACTGATTATGTGAAGATTTCTCTTGTTTCATGAGACCTCTGAATAATGAAGCTTGATTTTTCTCAATTTTAAAACCACTCCTTTCTGCAAATGTTGTCAAAAGGAGGGTGAATTGGCTTTAGATGTAATGATTTAAGGAACTCTCTCTCACACATCTCTCATTCTCAGTGGTTTTGTATAACCTGATTTGTGAGAGTATAATGCAGAATTTTTGTATTCTCCACACGTTAGCGTTCTGTATGATGGCGGAGGAAAGAGAGATAAGGAAGATTATTATAGGTAATAACTTCAGAACAAGAGTACAGAAGAGAAGCTTAGTTATTATAAAGGTCACTGGCAATAGTGCATTTAAAGAGGGATCTTGAGAAGGCTTACACATATGCTTAACAGAGCACAATGATAAGTCTTTGCAAAAATCAGGATCTTAGAGATGGGGATAAAAATAGAGGTGAATTTGCAGAGTGTTATTTGTGCATTTCAGGCATATTCTGCCAACTTTCATGACTTCACAGTTGTATTTAAAAATGAAGTGTGGAGGAAAAAAAAAACAATAGGATTCTATTTTCCAAGCTGGGGATATCAGCACCAGACTGGCAGGGTCACTACTAAATCCTCTGCAGTTATTTGAATGCCATAAACAAATAATACATTTAGTCAATAGATTTATTATTATTATAATACATTTTGGAACTGAGAAAGAAGGAAAGCCAATACTGCATTACTGATGGACACTTCAGTGAAGCAAACGAAGTACAGTATTTTTACTGGTTGTTTTAAATGACAGTCACAAATCACCTGTGTGCCAACAGAGTAACTATTCTTGTGCATGTTCCTGGGTAAAGCAAGTCAGCTGTTAGTTCTGGATGGGTTTTATTTCCTGGTAATATTCTCCTTATTTAAAAAAGTGTCAGTTTAGATCTATCATCATTTTTCCTCTCAGACAGACCATTCCCAGCGATCAGAAGGGATGCTCTAATTAGTCATTTCAGACAGACAGAAAAAAGACCAAGAACTGTGGTCCACTGTGCATGTAATCTATTAATGAAAGGTGCAAAGAAGGAAGAGTTGCTCAGTGCTTTTCCTCAGTTTTCACAATAAAAACAAACTGTGACCAAACAGTTAACAAAATATAGACAAAGAAGGGAAGGACTATAACCATAAGTGAAGAGCACATCTGAGATCCCTCGACCAACCTGAATTAAAGTCATCTGCACCCAACAGGATTTATCCCAGTTTTCTGAAGGAACAAGTTGCAAAAATCTAGTTCTGACAAAAAGATCTGTTAAGTCATAACTGACAGGTGAAGTCCCAGAAGACTAGATACAGGCCAAGATATTTCCCCCAGAAAGTTGCCAAACTAAATTATAAAACAGTCAAACGTCTAAGTACCTAAAGGAAGGGGTGGTCATTAATAGCCAGCATAGATTTGTTAAGAATAAATACCCTATGTAACTATCCATCATCTCAGAATGGGCCTGCCTGTTCTTCAAGGTATATATATGTGCTTTCAGGGGTGGATCCAGGGGTGGGGGGTACCCTGGCACACTTCTGATTCCCGCTCCACCCAGAGGTTAAAACCAACTGCAGGACAGTGGCAGCTGCATGTTTAGTCAGGCAGTGCTGGGGGAGGGGGGGGTCTGTTGACTTCACGGCTCATTCCAAAGCACCTGATCCCTTGTAAACCCTCCCCACTCCTCCCTCCAGGGTGCTAAGGCCCCTCCGCTCATCAGCCCCCACGTTCACCAGTCCAGCGGCCCCGTGCTGTGCAAGGCGCTGTCCAGTAACGGCTCCTGGGGACTAAGCTCCTATTTTACAGCCTTGCAGGCTGCTTGGAGCACATTCCAGTGAAGTGACATCTGCTTTGGTTTCAGTCTTCAACAGAGTAACAACTCCTGGCCCGCGGCCACTTAGCGCATCTTCTAGTTTACGGGTAACTGGAGCAAAACACACGTGGCATCATCCGCACCCCCTTCCCCCGAGCCGCCCACGTCCTCATTCAGCAGTTTCACTCTCACCTCTCCGCGCCTATCTCCAATGCTCCAGCTACCGGTGGCGCGGGGCAACCTCCGCGCGCCTCCCCTTCCCCTCGCCCTCGGGCCACGCAACAGCCCCTCGCCCCTTCCTACGGCACCGTTTTGTCCCTCCTCGCGCTCCGTCTGCCGGGACGGCTCCCGGCCAATGGGAGGGCGCGCTCAGCAGCGGAAGAGGTGGGGCGGTGTGGCGTGGCGGGTGCGCGCAGGCATGGAGGATTTGTGTGCTAAGTTCGTGTCGCAGAAGCTGAGCAAGGTCCGATGGCGGCCCGCGCCCGCCACTGCGCTGCAGCCGCCAGAGCTCTTCGCCACCGGCTCCTGGGACAACGAGGTCTGGGGCTGGGCGGCGCGGCGCCGGTCCTGGCCCGCCCAGAGGCCTGGGGTGGGGTCGGGCTGGCGCCTGGGAACTAGGGGACACGGCTGTGTCCCTGGCCCTGCGCTGGGGCAGCCCCGAGCTCCTGTGTTCTTGGGGCACTGCACCTCTTCGCTTTGTTACAGGCGTGTGGGTGTGCCTGGTCGCCCCCGCGCTTCTCCTCCCGGCTCGCTCCCGTGTGCGTGTGTGCCTTCGTGGTGGTGGGGTGGTATGTGAACGAAGTCTCCTGTTGTGGGGAGGATACGACCCTGTAAGGTGTACGTGCACCTTCATGGTTATGGCTTTTTCTGCTGGGTAGAAAAGGTTCAGCCTCTTAGTTAATTTACTAAGTAGGTTTGTTATTAAGAAACATCCATGCAGGCTGGGGGCTGGCTAGTTAGGCAGTATCTCTGCAGAAAAGGACCTGGGGGTTGCAGTAAGCTGGATATGAGCCAGCAGTGTGCCATTGTTGGGAAGAAGGCTAACAGCATACTGGGCTGCATTAGAAGTGATGTTAGCAGATAGAGGGAAATGTTTCTTCTCCTGTATTCAGCACTGGTGAGGCCACATCTGGAGTATTCTGTTCAGTTTTGGGCCCCCCACTGCAGAAAGGGTGTGGACAAATTGGAGAGAGTTCAGACAAGGGCAACAAAAATGGTTATGGGGCTGGGGGACATGACTTCTGTGGAGAGGTTGAGGAAACTGAGTTTATTTAGTTTTGAAGAAGAGAAGACCAAGAGGGGATTTGATAGCAGCCTTCAACTACCTGAAGGGTGGTTCCAAAGAGAATGGAGTTGGACTGTTCTCAGTGGTGGAAGATTAGAGCCATGATCAACAGTCTCAAGTTGCACCAAGGGAAATTGAGTTTAGATATTAGGAAGAATTTTCTCACTAGGAGGATAGGTTACCTACAGGTGATGGACTCTTCATCCTTGGAGGTTTTTAAGACCTGGCTAGACAAAGCCTGGGCTGGGATGAACTTGTTGGGGGTGGTCCTGCTTTGACCATGGGGTTGTACTAGATGACCCCCAGAGGTCCCTTCCAACCCTCATTTTCTACAGTTCTGTGATCGGTTACCTAAAAAGCCCATTAGACTGATCCCACAGTTGTTAGCTGCAGCCTCTGCCTCTATTAACAGTTTTCTACCTTCAGCCTTTTGTTCAGTTGGCAATCCCTTAACTTTCCGTACAGAATGTGTCTCTGGCTGAGGAGATCTGGTTTCCCAACAGACTTTTTGTTGTGCTTTGGTTTTTTTGCTGTCTTGCCCGCATAGGAAGCAAAGTCCTACTGGTTCTGAACTGTCAGTCATTGTCAGCTGTTAAAAGCATTTGGATCACAGCAGGTCTTTTAGCCCTTTTTAGTCCCTTTGCTCCTGGTGTTCCTTAGCTTTGTCATTGACTGTTAGAGCTCATTATCCTGGGGTGTTAGCACGTGATGTCTGTTGATGGTAGTTTTTCTTAATATTGGTCCTTGAAAGAGGCTAAAAGCTTTGTTGATGTATTGACAAATGTGTCCAAACCTTTTTAATAAACCAGCATCACTAATCTAGTGATGCTTTTTCTCCTACAGGAAAACAAGGTTTCCATTTGGTCTGTTGGAGCTGTTGAAAGTGTGTCCCCCAATGGGGAATATCAAGGAGAACCACAGTTGTTATGTGATATCAGACACTATGGTGATGTTATGGACATGCAGGTAAAATATTCAATATTCTTTTTATAATTATTTTAATAACAAGTAGATGGCAAAATATTAAAAATCAAGTAATTTCTTCTGAGGGAAGGGGAGGAAATACATTTTTCAAACATTAATTTATGTGCATGCTCTGAAATCTAGTAATTAGACTACTGTAATGCCAAACCTGTTGTTTCTGTGTTGTTACATGTTCATAGTAGTAAGCTTAAGTATTTCTTCTTAGTTTTTGGATCAAGAGAGAATTGTAGCTGCTTCATCAACTGGAAGCGTAACTATATTCCGTCACCATCAAAGTAACCAGGTAAATAACTTGTTCTGGCTATAAGTTAAACTTTGTTTTTTGCCATTTAAGCTTGTAATGCAGGTTGCTTTAGTGCTTGTGAGGAAAGATTCCTCAAGGAAAAAAGAATCATGACGCATCTGAAATTCTGAGTACTAAAATTCTGAAGAATTACAAACCACCATTTTTAAAATGAGGAGAATGGTACCATGTCTTTCTTTGATTTTTGCATATATGGAGCATTTCATTAATCATTTGATAGACTATTCACCTGGGAGGAAGCATGTGCCACAGATTCTCTTTCTGTACTCATGTATCACCAAATATGCTTACAGCTTCAGTGAATGGACTATAGGTACATTACTTGATTCAGTTAATGGTGACTCTATTTCTGATTCTTTCTAATGATGCATATTTTTATGAAAGAATACCATCCTCTGTGTGTGTATTGCCATTTTAATTTAGTACTTGCTACTGCATAATAAAATGAACACAGAAAGGGTTGTTGTTTTGGCAACTGCTTTTCATTACTGATATTAAGTTAGTTTTTGAAATCAAAATCCAATTTCAGGTTAGATCCTGTGAAGACTGGATCCAGGTAAATGGCCATCATTGGCAAAAGAAGATTCCCAGTTCATAAAAATAAATGGTGTACTTGGTTACCTGAGGATGGGGAGGAAATACATTAGGCTTTGAATGCTACACCTCAGTCTGTGTTGTTTTTGCCTGTTTATATGATAAAACATTGGCTGTCTGAATATCAGTTAAAGTGCACAAATTCATAGGAACTCCCCAATGTACTTAGTAATATAATTGTACTCATTTAACTATGTAATTGAGGACTTCTAATCAGTTCACCAATTTCAGTCGGTTTTAAGATGGCTGTTGAAAACCTGTGGTTAGGGGTCTACCTAAATTGCAGGGGTACTTACTAATTTTCAGTGGTTGATCATGACAGGGTTCTAATTCTGTGGTCATTTTGTGGCAGCCCTAGGCCTCAGTGTTGATTGACTGGTAGAGTGTCCCCAGTGTGGGGAAGAGAGATGAGGGGGCAGCAGCCATCTCTCCTGCTGTCCTTCGTGTTGCCCTGCCAGCTAGCACCTTCGCTTCCCGGCAGTGAGGACTGCTGGCTCCCGCTGGGGAGCAAGCATTTAAATTATTTTTTTTGTTGTTGATTTTGATCAATCCCAGATTTTTGTGGTTTCTGTACAACCTGCCAAACTGCAAATTAAGTAGATCCCTGTCTATGGTATTCTGGAAAACTAGATAATGAGCCTTTAATGAAGTGTAAAAAAAACTTAGTTCAGATTTCTCATTAAGTTTTGTATTGAGTTTGGTAAGTGAATAGTCCACTTTCAGTCTTGAGGCTTTGCACTTAAATGAAGTACAGTAAAATCCCTGCTACCCGGTATTTAACTAACTGGAAATTCATTAACTGGAATTTCCAGTTGGCCAGCCAGGCACAGAGGGGAGACAGGGGAGAGCTTGTGCACAGCAGTAGCTGCTGCCACCCAGCACCTGTGCTGCTGCTATGCTTCCCCCCCCCCCCCCCCCCCC
>NW_017729034.1:81626851-81636595 GCF_001723915.1 Gavialis gangeticus
CCCCCCCCGGTCTTCAAATAATCAGAATTTTTACATAACCAGCAATCTCCTTACTCTGGGGATGCTGGATAACAGAGATTTTACTGTACATGAGAAATGGACTTTTCTTTGCAAGGGTTTCTTTTTACCTGCTAAGAACCTGAAGTAATTACACTGAAATGGGAGTATTCAGGTTCATCAGTCACCATCCTTCTTGGCACATAATATGCAGTTTATGCATTGAGGAGTAGAAAGAAATAGATCACCTCTCTCTCGCTACTTGAAAGATCCTCAGAATAGTATGGTTTGCTCTTGTTTTATCAGAACTAGTCTCTGATCCAACTCCTAAATAGTTCAGAAAATTTAGTTTCTCATACTGCGATAAGAGTGCTGAACAGAATACTTATAATTTATTTTCTATTTGCTATTTTAGACTTTATCGGTATCCCAAAAATGGGAGAGGGCCCACTGCCATGTGGATTCAGATACATCTGCCTGTGGTGGTGCATCATGTACAGGGGTCATTTGCAAGAACCCAGAAATTGTTACTGTTGGAGAAGATGGCAGAATAAATCTCTTTAGAGCTGACCGCAAACAAGCTGTGAGAACTATAGGTATGTTAATAATAATTCACTTGCTTACCCTTACATTTGTAATTTCAGAAAGGAATGCAGTACCTTTTATTTGGTTGCCACTTTCAACATGGGCTAACCCAGTAGTCCTCAACTTTTTAGTCCTACAGGCCAGTTGAGTGGCATGGGATTAGTTCTCCAGCCAACCATAGCCCTACACCTGATCTAGTGCATGGCCATTCTATCCAGCCCACGGGGCTTCTCATGAGTCTGGGAATCTGGCAGCAGGGCAGCACCCATTAATGCTGCCACTGCTACCCCTTCTGGACCTGTGGGGAGCCACGTGGGCTGGAAGTTGAACATTCTTAGGCTAAACAGACCAGCATAACGTTATGACATTTTTAATTTCAGATTTGGAGGCCTGCATTTGAGAAACATCAGAATGGAAAAGGGAAACAGTTTCTTAAGAAGAGAGATTTATTTTTGTGTAGACACAGGCTGTAGAACAGTAACAACTGAATTACATATAAAATGACCGATATGTAATTCTTTGTCTTTAGAGAAATAAAACTACTTCCTGTTGATGCAACAGAAGCCAGCTACTACTATAAAAGTATGAATTAACAAACATACTAAGTGGTGGCAGTGCATAGATGTTAAGCCAGGAAGAAAAGCAAAATTGCATCATGGAAAGTTTCAGAACTTCCTCAATTTATGAACCCAGCAGGCTTGGATACGCAGGATATCCTGGCAACATAGGATGGTTTGTTAACAACCTGTAGACAAACTTTAATAGGTCAAATTAAATCCAACCCTTGGAAAGTACCCTAGCTTTTACTGCACAGTTTATATATTCTCTTAGGGCTGTATAGTTCTTTCAAGGAATATTTTAAAGTGTGCAATCTATTTTTAGTTACCAGACATCATTATGTAATTCATTGGTTTTATATGTGTCTTAAATAAAATTTAATAACTTTTTAAACAATAATAAGATATAATAGAGAATTCTGGTTAAGGAAATGGCTTCTTTGAATGCAGTTAGAAAGAACATTACAAAGATGCAACCCACTGCATCTTTATAAACTTGAAACTAGAGCAGACTGGAAGTCTTTCTAGAAATAGAGAGGGACTAAGTTTCTTCTTAGCACTAAGTTTCAAGAGAAATCTTAGAAAAGAGGCTAACTTTTAGGTTTTTATCTTGACAAATGTATGAAAGCTGTTAATAAATACATTTTGCTTAATCCAGTGGGAGCCACTCTTTTTTGATCAGCATGCCACAGGCTAGTTCTGCAGAATCCCCAGGTGGCACACCAATCCCTTTATCTTGTCTAATCTTCTGTTCTTTCTGTTCCCAGTCTAGTGCTTCCTCCTCTGTTTTTGCTCCCTTTCCTATATGCTACTGTGTTCCCTACTCCCTCCCTGATCTGCTGTATGCTACTTGTGGCTGCCTGTGCCATAGGTTGGCCACCCCTGGCTTAATCAATACTTTCCCAACATCTCTTTCAGACAATGCAGACAGCAGCACACTCCATGCAGCGACTCTTCTTCGCACGACTGAAATTTTGACAGTAAATTCAATTGGACAGTTGAAAATATGGGACTTCAGACAGCAAAGAAATGAGCCATCTCAAATATTTTCCTTGTAAGGGTCCTCCTTCCCTCCCCGTCCTCCAGGTTGGAATTTCCAGCGAGTGTGTGTTAAGCAATAAAGCAGTCTGTCGTAAATCTTGTGGAGTATGCTTGTTGATAACAAGTGATAAGTAATTAAATTTAGTGTTATAATTGTATATGGAGAATTGCAGTGTCCATTTCTCAATATACTGTTGTTTTGGCTTGGGAAAGAAATACTGGATCATCTTACAATACTTAAAGTATTATAAAGGTTAAAAGCTTTAAAAGCTAATTCTGTGCTCCTAGTTAGGTATGTAAGAAATTGAAGTGGGCCCTGATCCAAGGCTTACAGAAGTTGGTGCAGAAGTTCGCATTGATATCAGTAGGCTTTGGATGAAGCCCAGGTGGTGGTTAGTAAGTAATTTGGACTCCCTCTGTTTATCTAGTTTGTCACAACTACAATGAGAATATACTTGTTTTAGTGCCAGAGCCCTTGTTGGAGAGCTTTTCTGTACTTCCATATACTTCCATTTAAAATTGACATTTGGCCTTATTTCAATTACCAGTAAATGAAAAGGGCCATAGTTTAGTGCCTATCTAATTACAAATACAATAATAGCAGGGGCAAAGCATTAAAATTCAGTATTTGAATCTCTTTTAACAGCTATTTAAAGCCTTTGGTATGGTTAACATAGCTGTTGGTTTTAGTCAACAATATAGTGTGCTGAGAGGGCTAAAATTGAGTGTCTGTACAAAGAATTATTTGCTGCTGTTTTTTCTCCTTTAATAGGACAGGTGACAGAGTACCATTGCACTGTGTCGACAGACATCCTAACCAACAACATATTGTAGCTACGGGTGGCCAGGATGGAATGTTGAGTATTTGGGATGTCAGACAAGGCAGCATGCCAGTGTCATTGCTAAATGCTCATGATGCAGAAAGTAAGTGTCTTAACAGAAACAGATGCCATTACTTTATAGTTTTGTCAAGCTATGAATGAGCTACTTAATGGGATTCCTTTTATTCAAGTACTTGATTTCATTTTATACCTTGCCTTACAAGAGTGGTTAATACTGTGTGTTATGTGTAACTAGCAGTAATATCTCTTCAAACTAAGAATAAAAATGGATATAATCAAAACCAAGCCACTTGTTACGACCTCTTTAAATGTTTGTCCGTGTTCCTGTAAGGCATAGCTATTGGTACTTCTGCTTGCCCATGCAGCACAGGTTCCTGTTTTGATAGGATTCATTTTAGCATGACAAAACATGATTGAAGTAATTTGAAAACTATGGATTTGAGTAAGGAGGGAAGCAGTTTTCAGCACTTCCCATATAGCTTCATTTTTAGTTATTTTTATGAGTGGGATACACCCCTGCAGTGACTGAAACAGTAGTACTTCCCCTGTAGCAGAGAGTGGGAATAAAGTTCTTTCACAGCACCGCATCAAGAAACGTTTCAATATCTGTTACACTCTAATATATCAGATTGTATTTGGAGTATTAGACAAGTTTATCTTCTGGAAGAAAACCCAAACATTCACATTAAACTCTATTTTGGGGGCTTGTTTTACTGAAGTAGCCATTGTGAGGTTCTGGTTGGGGCTGGGCAGTGTTTGGAATGCTGACCCCTGCTGGTAAAAGTGTGCTGTCAAGTACTGGTTTCTGACATTAAAAGCTTGGGTAGAAGGACAAGACCAAGTTACTTTGTATTGTGTTCCTATGACTGTGTTGTGGGTCAGCACATAAAGAGGCAGTTAATGGGTGCATTTTGTGAAGGGGCCAGGGTTAGCACATGCAGCTGTTAGAAGGCAGCAGTGTAATTTTTTTCTTGCCTTCTGATAGTCCACCATACTGAAGCCTGCCATTTTCTTCCTCCTGACAGTGTCTTTGTGTCCTAGCTAGATGTCCTCGCTATAGTGGAAAACAGTTAATAGCTAAATATGTATTTTTAAAGTGTAGTTACTAATGTCTTGTTTTGTTTTTATGCAACCTGAGGCTGTGGGGGGAGGGGCAGGCACAATGGAGGGCGAGTGTGGGCAAGCTGCTTTCTTCTCTTACGGCCTGTCCCACCACCTCCACACTGCCTGCTCACTACTACCTGCCCCACACTGGAAATACTTGATGTGATATTTGAGAGGGGGTGTGGGCAGTTTTTCTCCAAGACTAATACAGTATTAACTACTCGACCCATGATTACATATAAATCTGTAACAAGCTTAAATCTGTTGACTTTTTTTAGTGTGGGAAGTTCACTTCCATCCTTCAAACCCAGATCACTTATTTACTTGTTCTGAAGATGGATCTCTTTGGCACTGGGATACATCTGTGGAGGTATCTGAAAAAACATCTTTTCTCCATCAAGGTAAAGATTATCTGGAAGCACATATCCTTTTGGGCAGGTGCAAATTCTGTTTTGTTTAGGTGGCAACTAGCTCAAAATTTGTCTGGTTGTGGATAGGTAATCTCTCTGCTTGTATCACAGTATTGAAATTGCGAGCGATTTAGGGAGAGAGAGAGACCTTTTGTGAGTCTCTTAAGAGACCCATAATGCTTTCACTTTTGTTGCTGTATCTGATCCCTTTGCACTTGGGTGAAGGAGCATGTCCAGAATTTTCCCAGCTGGGTAGATTTCATAGATATTGGGGCTGGAAGGGACCTCACGAGATCATCGGGTGCTGCCAAGGGGCAGGAAGTCAGCTGGGGTAAGCAAGGTAAGCATCCAAGCGTTTCTTAAAGGTATCCAGAGTAAGTGTTTGCATCATTTTTTTGGGGGAAGTCCATTCCAGACTCTAGAGACTCGGATGGTAAAGAACTTTTTCCTTATGTCCAGTCTAAAACAGTCTTCCAGCAGTTTGTGACTGTTAGACCTTGTCTTCCCTGCAGGAAGCCAAAGATAAGGAACTCTGTGTTGAAGAACAATATATACCATATCCCTTCCTAAATTGTTTAAACAAATGCCATGTCACTACCTAAAGTCCATTCATAGCATCTTGTGAAGTAGTTTGAATACAGAAGCTCATGTTTGAGCCAATTATACACAAGCACCACCCTGGCCTACCTTCAGCTAGATTCTGTAAAGGCACTTGAATGATATAAAAGCATGATAAAGTTGCACTTAATTGGGTGCAATTTCAACTGACTACTGATAGAAGTTTAATTTGGTGTGCTGTACACCCACTCTCAAGTGCTAGTGTGGCTCTGAATAACAACTGTGGTCCTTTAACACACACTCACTCATAGCCTTGGGACCGTAATTTACTGGGTACAGTAACAGGCTGACTGAAATGGTGGAGAGCTGAATTCAAACTAATATAGACAAGGAAGTGGACATATGAATTGTACAATTCTTTTTGTCCCTTTAGACAAAAATTTTTAAAGCAGCAAATGGGAGCGTTCTTTTGTATGCTTGTTGAAAGAAATTGAAAAGAAAAGGGTATTCTGACAAAAGACATACTAACATGGTACACCCCACGGAATATATGCTTGGGAAAATTTAGAATTATGCAAAATTAATTACTTTTATTTATTTTTTACAAATTGAACTAAATATTAACACTTTGAACCTTCTTTAGAAATATATGCAAGTACTCTTGTATGGTTGGGGGAGTGTAGGGGGGTGGGATTGTGAAGGCATGTGAGGAGTGGGTGTGGGTCTGGGGTTTGTGGATGGGTGTGCCCCTTGCATCGCACATTCTCTTCCCCCCTCCCCTGTGGTGCACTCATGTGCAGCTTTGCGCACAGTTCCCAGTCCATGCACCATTAGGCTTGGCTGGCCCTGCAGGTGGGGCTTCCAGCACTCCAGTGGGAAGCTGCACATAGAAGTACAGTGTTACGCACCTTTGGGCTGGGTGGGCTTCTGCTTGTCCCCACATGTGGCTTTCTTTTGGAGTGCAGGAAGCCCCACGTGGAGGCATGGAGCTCACGTGGGCCAATAACTCACAGTCCATACCCACCCACTCCCATGTGACCTTACCCCCTCCCACACACAAGCAGGAGCTCCCCTCCCCACTTACCCAGTTGTGCAGCTCTCTGGCCTCCACATCACGGGGCTCCCAGTTGGAGTGCGAAATATGCAATTATGCGAAGGCATGCCTTTTTCTGTGCAGAATTGTGCAGGCACATAATTGTATAATTCCCCAAGGTGCAACAGGGGCAGACTTCGTTGCAAAAGTACCTTCAGCGTTCTTTCATCTGTATTTTAACACTGAATTCTGCTTTCCTATAGATACAAAATGTGACTTTATACTGACTTTTAGTGTCTAAAAACTTGAAATTTCAGGTTACAAAACATCAAGATAAATAAAAGTAGGGGAAGTATTCAGGTACTCTTATGAGGTGTAGCACCTTAACCTTCCCTCTGGTGTCAGTCCTGAAGAGAAGAAATGAAAACAGCTAATAATAAATCCAGCAGCATTCACATATTTCATGGCAGGCTTATAGCACCACTGGTTAAACTCTTGTTTCTAAATTGGCTGCTGCCCATAGTCTGTCTTCAGTTTTCTAACTACAGTGCTGTAAATTAATTTGACTGTTACATTTGTGGCTGCGTTCTTTTCTGTAGCAGAAATGAAGTCAAATCTGGGGTATCATTTTCAGCAGAACAAATAAGAGGAGGGGATGCTAGGGTTAAATACTTCAGGCAAATCTGGAGCAGGGAGAAACATAGAGTACTGTTTGTAGGTTTTCTTGTATGAATCTAGGCTTGCTTTAGTGTGAAAGTGTTTATCTCCCAGAGAAACATTTCACATTTGCAAGCTATTTACTAGATAACAACACTAAGGAGGCTCTTTACAATTCTGTTAATATTCTGGTCCATTCAGCTGAGGAAACTCCTGGTAACAAGCTAGTAAAGACACAGTATTCTTGTTTTAGTGAACCCAAGATACCTCCCATTACTTGAGACTTGAATAAATCAATTTAAACCAAAAATAAATGTACAGTCTTAAACTGGTATTCTGCCATGTGAAATAAATGCATAATATGCCATCCATAATCATGAACATAACTAAACAAAGAATGAGCTAATTTTTTCTTTCTTTCTCCCCACTCTTAAGGTGGAAGAAGTACATTTCTGTCGCATAGTGCCGTTAACCAGCCTAATGTTAATCAGTCTGTAGTGAGTGCCTGGCTAAGCAATGATCCTACCAAAGACCGCATGGAGATCACTAATGTAATTCCAAATCCAACTTTATCTGTTAACAGTGTGGATGTCTTAGGACCATGTCTAGTATGTGGTACTGATGCGGAAGCTATTTATGTCAAGAGGCAACTTTTTGCTTGAATATACTTCAGAGGAACACCTGTTTGCATGGCTCAAAAGCTCCTCAGGAGAGGTCCTCAGGATTCCAGTTTAATTTTAAAATGAAATGTGTTACTCTGTTAACGGTGTTTTGTACTGAGACCCATATTGTGGCCCTAGTATTGCAGAGGGAGTGCAAGTTAGCTAATAGACTTCTGAGAGCTGTTCCACTACCCTTAATGCTTACGCATAAATTAAATGGGATGGCAGCTAGCTTGTTGTTTAAGTGTGCCCTCCTTCATTGTTTTTTCCTCCACTGCCTGCCTTTATTTGGCAGACTGGAAGCCAGTCAGCCAAGAAAGAGATTGTGTTTTAACTTAAAGGGTCCTGTTAAGTGAAAAATACTCTTACATTTTAATATTAGCACAGAGTGTTGTTAAGGGCCAAAACTAACAGTTTGTTTCTTTTTTTTGTTTTTTTTAAGAGAGATGCTTTTCAAATGTGAGATTTTATTTAAATAATCTTATGCACTACTAGAAACCCAATTCTTAAGCTGGTGCATGAGAGCTGAGGTATTCATGTTCAGTGAAATGCAAAATGACAAATAGCTTATAAGAATAAGCTATTGTAAGAGTTCTAAATATGATGAAACTGTATTGTTTTAAAATAATGCTGGTGGTCTTTGCAAGGACACATTTAAAACCCACCTTTCACAATGTGCCTGTACGTGCTAAGCAAAAAATTGCTTCTGTAAATTCATGGAAGCCAGACCTCTGATCATTACTATTCTGTATAAGGAAAAAATCACCTGTGAAGACAGGCTTAGGGTTTTTTTTTGTCAAAATCATGGAAGGCTAAGTCTAAGTGATACCAAACAGCAATTGAAGCTCTTTCTGGTTTGGCTTTCTCCTGGTGTTATGCCTAGCTTTTGTTGCAAGAAATCCTTTAATGTTTTTAATAAATATTTTTTAACAAAATGTTATTTACTCATTCTTTCTGCCTTTCACTTTGTACTATAATCTTAACTTGAGTAGATGGTGCTTCAAGCAGCTTGCAGAGGGGCAAGCAATGCATCTTCTTGGCTTAGTTTTTTGTGGTTACAGTTGATCAATCCACCCTGGGCTCCTATACATGTGCAGGCAGCTGGCTTTGTGCTGCAAATCCAGCACATCTGAGCAGACTATTAGTAGAGTCGGCTGGAGCATGGAAATAAACATGCTCCAGCAGACTTTGGTGTCACATATATTAGCGTCTAGCTTTGAACTAAAGCTTGTGCGATGAGCTTAATTCAAAGTGCGTGACCGCCATTTTTCAGTGCAGGGGATATTGATACACATGATGCTTGGGCTAATTAAAGTGGCCCCCTCCACCTCCTGGAGCACGTGTAACAATGTCCTGAGTCTTTGTTAGGAAGGGAGGCATGTAATCAAATCAACAATTTTATTTATAGAAGTCTATTTTGAATTGTGCATCCATGCTGATGTCCCACTGTGATGTGGTTCTTTACAGGACCAGCGGTCTGTTTTTAACTGTCTTGCAGGGTTGGGGCTATAGCTGTTGCAGCTTGAATAGCCTAATTTTTCAGAGGTGGTGGGAAACTCAAGTCTGAGGGTATCACTTTGCAAAGGTGAGTCTGTGATCTGTCAGTTATATAGTGCACATGCCTTAGATTGTACCATATTTACTCAAATCTCAGATGTGGTTCCCCTCCCCTTCAATCAGCATGGTGGGGAGGGGAGAAGAGGGCCTCATCTTGGATTTGAGTACCAACCCAGGGGAGGTGATGGCTCAGCTCTGGCTTTGGCCCCAGGCTTGAGGTTAAAGCTGGAGCTGAGCTGCTGCCTGCCTCGGGCTGGAATGGGTTGTTTCAGGGGGGGAGGGAGCTTGCTACCAGGAGTGTGAAGGGGAGAGACTGGTGGGTGAGGAGGGACTTGGAGCCAGAGCAGAAGGTAAGGTTGCAATTCCTCCAGCCCCTACCTGGAGCTGCCTCTGCTTCTCTGGCCTGGAGGAGCAGAGCTGCAAAAGAGAAAAGGTGGGGAGCAGGCATGGGCTGTGGGAGGCAGGGGAGCAGGCTACAGGGGGAAGAGGGTGGAGAAGGTAGGGAGTGGGGATAGGCACAGAGGGCAATGGGTAGGTGGCCAAGTGGTGTGGAGCAGGCACAGCCACAGAGATTGTGGGGGTGGGACTGAGGCATGTGGGTGGGGGCTGGTAGGGGTCTGCTGCTTTCCCTGCCACAGCAGGGGGGGCAAGGTTGAATTCAAAATAACCTTTCACTAATTACTTTCTATGCATGGAAAACATAACAATTTTATGATGAAATTTTGCTGGGGGGGGGGGGGG
>NW_017729034.1:81636744-81638213 GCF_001723915.1 Gavialis gangeticus
GTGGGGGGGGGGGGGAGCTGGCTGTCTACCTGGGATCTCTTTAGCATCTATTGCCAACATTTAATAGAAACAGGGTGTTGTCTGTTGTGGTTCCCCTACTTTACCTGTGGCAGGTTAAGGTGTTAGGTCTGCACTGTCAGGGTTGATGGTAGGCTTGCATAGAGTTTAGATTAAGGTTTGGAAAGGGATGATCCTGCCTCAGGTAGGGGTTGGACTAGATAACCCCTGGAGGTCCCTTACAGGCTACTTATCTATGATTTTCCATGTGTAGAATATAATTACTGGGGGTGGGGACATCTTAAAGTCATCGTGGAGTTGGGTAAATATGGTACATCTAAATTAACTTGACCACTGGTAAGAACATAGACCCCAGAAACTGCACGTTCTGGATTTGAGTTGGATTCAGTCTGGTTCTGTAGGGACAGTGTCTTAGCCTCTCTGCCTTTTTCTTTTTTGTGTTGCTGGGGGTTAGTGCTGGAGCTCTAATAAGCCCTAAATAAAAATGTGCAGCTCCTAGTGCAGGCACTCAGAGGCCCAGAACTATGATTTGTGCAAGTCACTGTCTCTCCTTCAGTTTCCCTAGATCTAAAATAAGGTTGACAGTAAGGTCTTTATCCCCTTTCTGGGAGGTGGCATGTACCAGCCCGATAGCTATGGGACATGGGCAGCTGGACCCTGAGAGCTGCTGGTTCTCCCTCTGGATGTCAGAAAGAAGTCACGGGGAAGCAGCATGAGATGAGGCTAAAGATTGGGGTGGGGGCTGAGCCCCCCGTAAAAAAGCCTGGGCTCTCCTCTTTAAGCAGCTCAGCCAACAGTGGCTGGCATGGCTACTCCTTCCCACTGCCACCACTGCAGGTCCCCGGCAAGAGTCAGGCTGTAATTTGAACCCTGGCTGAAGCTAGCTTCTTATTCCCACTTCCTTATTCCTGGTCCCAATTCCTTTCGGAAAGCTAATTTATACCCAATACAAGATTGTTTGTTCATGAGTGACACAGTCAAAAGAGAATTTAATCAGCTATGAGCATTTCCCAATTAATATGTCAAACAACGCCCTGCATTAGGTTCGAAACCCTAAATAAAGATAAAACGAGGAAGAGATAACGGGGCAAAAGACTTCAGGGAAAGGCGCTGGGCTCCCGTAAAGCCCCAGCAGCATGAAACCGGGGGGAGGGGAAGAGGCACTAATGCTGGGGCTGCTGCCATATGAGAGGCAGCCTAGGAAGTTCCCCCGGGCTGAGCTCAGGGCCCGCACTTGAGACTACCGGCAGGGGCTGGGCCTACCGGCCCTGCCCCCCACGCGCGCGGGCCCCGCCCCTCAGGCCAGCCTGGAACGCCGAGGCAGCTAGCATTCCTTTCCGAAGGGTGGTGGCTGGGGAAGGGGGATGCGCAAGGCACGCCGGGATCTCGCCACATCCGGGAAGCCCTCGGCGACGGACCGGCCGACAAGATGGCGGCCCGGAACTGAGCCC
>NW_017729034.1:81638283-81646760 GCF_001723915.1 Gavialis gangeticus
ACCCTGCCGCCGCGGTCGCCGTGGGGTCGGGCCTGGCCTCAACCACTGCGGGCCTGCTCCGCCGTGCTTCCCCGGGCGCTCGACCTGGGGCGGGAGGGGCAGGCATTGGGGGTGGGGAGTCTCGTTGAACACTCTGGGTCGGGTTGAGTTGCAGAGGCAGCGAGGAGTCGAATATTTGTCTTCTCCCGCTTTGGTGCAGTGGTTAAATGTCAGCAGGTTTTTATTCGACTTCACAGTAATGTCTTGTGCTGCCTGGCAAACTTAGGCACATCATTTTGAAGTTGGGGGTGTCCTTGCGGTTCCTTGCTGCTGTCAGGAGATGCAGCTATGTGGGCATGCGACCCACAGCTGCCATCCTTGGCAGGCCTTGGGCCAGAGGTTAACCAACCATTGGTCCGTGCCCTGGTACCAGGCTGCAAAGGGTTGGCTGGTGGGTTGTGGAATTAGCCCCCTGCTCCAACCTCGTTTGTCTGCCTGGGTGAGTGACTTACGCTGCTGGCAGTTACATGCAGTGTTAAAACTGGGCGGTGGGGTAGCCCCCAGAGGGAGTGTGCCCTGTCCTGCTCCCATGCCGGTCTGCAGTATGAAAAAGGCTGGGAACCACTGCGTTGGGCCACTGCCATCCAGGCTCCCTGTCTTTTTGTTTGGGACAGTAGCCGCATTGACGATCCAGTGTGTATCGAGAATCTGGTAAAGGCGTCTGTGAGCAGCTAATGTTTTCTGGAAGTTTGGGCTGGTAAACTGAGATGCTGCTTACCTTGGTTTTGGTCTCCTTAAAATACAAAGAGGAGACAAGTGATACAGCTTCGCAGTGGGGTAGAGAACTGCATGAAAAGGGATAGATAGATCAGGTAATATCTCTACCCTGGTCACTGTGTATTAGAACTGGGTGGTAAGGGATTGGTGCATCTGAAAATATTTACCGTGGTCTCTTGGCACACTGCAAGTGGGGCCACCATCCACTCGAAGTTCAGGGGAAATCTGCTGTAATCGTTCACAGTCGAGGATGATTGTCTTCAGTGGTTGTTTTATCTGTGTGTCCAGAGATGGCTGATGAGGCCTATCTGGTATTGACAGACTCTGCTGCATCTTGGACATGTGTTTCTGTGTGGGGTGGGTGGCACTGGATTTTTTATTTGGTCCCCATCATGCTATTTCTGCTGCTCCTGCTTTTCCATTTCTTCTTGTCATGAGATTTCAAAGTGCTGAGACCCCCTTCCTCCATTTGGGTGGGTCCTGGGTGATAGTCTTCCATGAGTTGAGGGGAGTACTGGCCACATAGCAAACTAACTTTGGTTTTAAAATGTGTATACATTCAGTGTTTGTGAAAGATGATGAATTGGCAGCCTTAGGGCTTGAAGTTCCCTATATGCCGCTCATGTATAGATCGCACACAATGACAGTAGTTGTTGCTTCCTTGTACTTTGCTAAGCTGGAGGCATCAATTTAAATTGGCTTCAAAGCAGTTTAGTTCCCAGCTCCTCTTAGTTTTTGACCAGTAAGGTTAAAAGCCCCAACAGAATAATAAATGATTTCCAGCACTTTTTTTACAGCATTTTTTGTTTAAGGATCTTGGATCCCTTTACAAAATAAAGTATGTATAGCCATCTCATTTTGTAGAGGAGGAAATCGAGGCAGGAAAGTCACTTTGTAAGCCTATACAGGTGAATAAACACATTCCAGGGCTTCTGACTCCTGGTTAAGTGCCCTATTTGCTTGACCACTGATCTTAAGGGTGTTGAGTTTGTTTGTCTCAGTTACAAGGTGGTGATTGATTGAGTAACAAAGGAAAGAAAATTATGGAAAAGCATACAAGCATGGAGCAAATAGGTTTTCTTTTTGCTTTGGAATTCCAGGATTATGTGAATGTGTTATGAAAATTCTGTGGAAGGTTTCAGGATAAACGTGATAAAAGAATGAATTTTGTGTTTGTCCTCTGATGTAGTTATCTATCATCAGAAGTGGAAAGAATCTGTTGGGTTTTTTGGTTTTTTTTTTGTAGCTTACCTATTTGTTAGATGATGATTGTTTCTGATTGCTACTAAATTTGGCTGAATTTTAACTGGTAACCAAAATACTAATAAAATGTTGCTCCTTATTGGCTGAGCCATTTGAGCCTGTTGTGCGTTTTTTTGTTTTTAATATGACTTTGGATAAGCGGACAAATGCTGCATGTCATCTTCCTAGATGTGGTGATTCTTTTTAGTTCTCTTAGTGTATGTTTCCACCTCATTTTCTTTCATAGCCAATTAGTGAAGCAGTTAATGCAGTCTCTGGAATGTACAAAAACAACCCTTAACCATTATCTGGGCCAATAATAAATTGGCAGTGGTGGGGGGAGGGGTGATGTCTCTTGGCATTGTTGATTGAGACCTTTGATTTTTCTTACATGTATTATGTAGGGTTTAAGATTATGGTTTGTATGAGATAGCTTGGATAGGGCTGATCCTGCCTCAGGCAGGGGGCTGGACGAGATGACCTCTGGAGGTCCCTTCCGTCCCTACTTCTCTAAGATTCTATGATAAGACATTAAGGTAAATAATGATTAAAGAGATGAATTTGTTTCAGCATAATTATCCTTTAAGTCACATTTCTGACATGCTTTCAGTTGAATCATTTTCCCTTCAACTACTACTCTTTTTTAATGTTAAAATTTCTAGTTAAGGTTGGCTAGGGAAGTTTAATTGTCCTTGTATGTGTGTGGCAGTGATCAAATTATTACACTGTTTTATAGCAGGTATATCAAACTGCTTTGGTCCCCTGGGCCAGATTGGACTATTGGACTCCTTTCCCAAACAAGCAGTTGGTCCAATAAAAGAAAGCATTTCTCTTAATAAAACTTACACATCAGTTTAAATCAAATTCTTTATAAGAGTGAACCTTTTTTCCTTTCTCTCTCCTTTAAGGAAGGTGTGAGCTTGCACTTTGCAAATGTCTGGATTCTCCAAAGTAAGGCAGATATGAACTTTGACTTTCCAGTGATTTTTTGGGGAGTTAAGTTAGCAGAATTATTTTATTTGTTCAAGTCACCTTCATGTGTAATAAAGAAATGAAAAAGGCTTATATATCCACTTCTACCATTTGCCCAATTGGCTTTAAAGAAAAAAGCAA
Source organism: Gavialis gangeticus (assembly GCF_001723915.1). Lineage (NCBI taxonomy): Eukaryota > Metazoa > Chordata > Crocodylia > Gavialidae > Gavialis > Gavialis gangeticus. The sequence continues at coordinate 81,641,395 of NW_017729034.1, forward strand.
GACATCATTAGAGTGCACTGTTCTTTGCACCTTAGGCTGCCCATAGGATGAATTTGTTGTCCTGCAATGATGCAGGAATTACACAAATTTTTCTTTTTAAGATGCACACCGATCTTATGTGTGCCTCTTATATTGCTTGTATACACTGATACACGAGACTTGCTTGTTGCACCCATCAGCAAGCTGCTTGTATATGGCACAAATTTGCCATGTAGCATGCACATTATGGTTTTCCTTAACTGTATTTTACAAGTCTTTAAAAGTTGACTGTGTTCACACAGAATTAATTATTTCTGTGTTAGCTCTATCAAAACAGAAACTTATTTTTAAAATAATGCATGTAGAGGGACTATTTCTATGCCAAAGCATGACTCTATCCATGGGACTTGAATTGTTAATATAGTTGTAGTTACAAATATTTTTTTTTCTGATACAAAAATCATTTCCAATATCTTTTTTGCTCTGATCAAAATGGCTGAAATGTTGACAATGGTCAGGTCTGCAAAACTTCAGCTGAAAGGTGGTGATAGCTCTGGAAAGGTAGAAGCACTTAAAAAAAAAAAAAAAAGTGGTTAACAAGGGATATAGTTCAGAAAATCTTAACTGTAGCTGTCACTAGCATGGCAGATGTTTGGTTTTAAACTCACATTGAGTAAAAACACACTACAAAATGGAAAACATTCTCCTTTAAAAGATACTGAGTATCCAGAGCAGCAGGGTCTTGGTATACCTAACTTTCCCTCTTTAGAAAAACTATAAAGAATCCTAGTACTCTCAGGTATAAGAGAATGCAAGCCCATTACAGAATTTGTTGTATTATCTAAAGGCAGGGGTGTTCAACTTTCGAGGCACAGGACAGGCTGTGGGCTGCAAATCATGTGGACCATATGCCATGTACACAGGAAGGAAGCCTCTCTCTCCCCCCTCCCTGCAACACAGATATCTTGGTCCCATCCCTGCCACATGCACTGCCCATCTGCAGTGAGGGCAATCCAGCTCACTCTTTTGCTGTGCGCGCGCAGTGAAATACAGCCCGGACTCTCCCCTGGTGTGCACACAGCCTGGGCACTCCATCCCCCTCCCACTCAGCAAGAGCAGGGCCAGTTGGTAGAAGCTGGAGGAGGAAGGGGGAACGCAAAGAATCTGGTCACTGTGGCAGGAGCTCACGGGCCTCTGTGGTAAGCCTTCTCTCTGGTATGGAAGAATGGTGCTTTTAGTTTTTGCTAGACTTTCATTTTATTATTAGTGTGAAGATTGCTTCAGTATACTCCTATTAAGATATGAAATTGGCTTGCTTAGGGAGGTGGTAGATTCTTCATCACTGGCTTAAGATTTTTAACAAAATGCGGTCTAGTTCAAATAGGTTAGGGGTTGATGCAGCTGATATTGGGTGAGGTTCTTAGGCCTACCTTACATAGGAAAATACACTAAATCATCATAATGGTCCTTTTTTGGTTTTGAAATCTCAGAGTAATGGAATAATAAAATAACCATCAAGGGACATATATGTTTCTTATTTTAATTTATGGCCTTAAGTGTTACTGTGTGTCCTTCCTTTCCCTTGATTTCTCTCCATCTTCTTTCTAACTCCAAATTCAGGCACTACAAATACCATGTCTTGCTTTAGTGAGGTACGTGCTTGAAAATTGAGTTTACTGCTTACATTTAAAAAAAATATTTGGGTACATATTAAGTAGTACCAACATATTAAGATACTGTTTCCAACAAGGTGATTTGAAAATTCCATGTACATTATAGGTCCAGATTCAAGAAGTAAAATTTTTCATAAATAACTCAAGCATATAGACTAAGGTTGTAGTTTTTATTGGTAACATTTAATGAACATCTGTGGCTTTATTATCATGATTTTGAACAAAATACTGGGAAAATATTTCTTTAACAACAGTTACTATATTCAGTTCAGATTTACTCATTTTAAATATATTTGGGGTTTTCTGGTACTGTAAGAGCACAAAATCTGTTGCACCTCGATTTTTACCATATCATCACCTCGGCAGACTATTTAAAGTTGATTACTTCAGAAGTGCCAACGTATATAAATGTTACTTCTGGGATTGCAGCCAAGTCAGAGACCTACATCCTAGCGAGTAAAGCTAATACTGGTCTTCTGACAGTAGCATGGGATAAAAACTGTGTTTATAAAAAGCTAAAAAAAGGAAGTTAGTTAAAAGTTAGTTTAGTTTAAAAAGTTAATACACAGTGTGAAGCAGGACTGAGATGTAGAAAAAACTGATAATATGCTGGAGATCTAAATTTAACTGATCAGCTTATCAGCTTGAGTTAGTGGTAAAGCTTGGCGATAGCGTATAAGAGTCCATATTTCTAGTCTCCATCCTTTGCCCTGTTTTTCATTTGATATATAGAACTTTGGTAATTTTACTGGTGCTAATATAACAGGTTAAGATGGCCATCAGGATGAATGGTACTAGCAGTGGGGAAATCAGTCCTGGTTTACTTTTCCTGTTTCTCCTTTTCTTTTTATCTCTGGTCTTCTAGGCACGTGTCTATGTTACAGGGTAATGTTAGCAGAGATTCTGTCATCCTGAGGTACAAAAAGATCATGCACAACAGCCAAGAGCTCTGCCAGCAAAACCCCTGGCATGGATGTAGCTCTGACAGCAGAAGGCTAAATATCCTGTGATTTAGACTTGTTAAAGACTGCCTAGATAACAAGTTGCTTATGATGGCTTTAGTAAATATAGATGAAATATTGCACAAATTCATTGCAAATAAATTTCCTGCTGGTAGTTGCATGTGTAACTGGAATGCTTTTTTTAACAGGGTAGCTGACTTGGGGCGGAAAGAATTTCAGCTCAACTGGAACCACAGGCAATAGCGAATATTTCATTGTTGCTTTTCAAAGTGAGTTGGGAAATTACCAGCCAGCCATTTTTGGATTTTGTGTCTGTGAATCCTGGTGGCAGTTGCTTATGTACATGTTTTCATGAAGAGAAGCGAGAAGCCAGAAGGGTATAGACAAATGAGGCCTAAGACTTTTCCTGCCAGTAACTACACTGGCAGCAGCCGGCAAATGTTACAAGAAATACGAGAGAGCCTTAGGAATTTGCCTAAGCCCTCAGATGCTGCCAAGGCTGAACACAATATGGGTAAAATATCAACTGAAGATCCCAGACAAGGCCGAAATCCCACCAAATTTGTAATGTATCATAAAGCATTGCAGGAAATTCGAAACTCCCTTCTGCCTTTTGCAAATGAAACCAACTCTTCAGCCAAAGGAACTTCTGAAGTAAATCGACAGATGCTTCAAGACCTACAAGCTGCTGGGTTTGATGAGGTAAAATTATTTTAAGGATATATATTTTGCCAGATATTACAGAAATACATATTTTAGTTGTATGAAGTTTTTGTAATTACTGTTTAAGTAGCATATGTAAGATTGGCATACTGATTCCCTGAAATGCCAGTTTGTTTTTAACTGTTACCTAGCAAAAAATATGAAAAAAGCAATTAACTTGCTAGTGGCAGAAAAATAGCCTCATTACACCCCCTCCCCTGCATCCAGAATAAATTGTTCTTTCCATAAGATTAGTGCTAGATGGCTTTAATTATCATTATCCCTTGTATAGAGAGGAGTAAACTTCTCAAAGTCTGGAATTTTCCTTGGAGTGCTCTAATGGAATTTTGCATTAGGCTGATCAAAATATGTTGCAGTTAAGAATTGTTAAGTTCTTGTATAGTAAGGAAACCAAAACTAAGGCTGAAATGCTTTTACTTTTCTTCTAAACTAGCATTTAATAATTTGTAATTGGCAGCAATTTAGATATGAAAATAAAAAGAATTGGTGTTCTCGACTGAATGTTAATACATGGTTGCATTTGTCATCTTACTATTCTGGACAATTACTATGCATAAATAAAATGTAACTTAAATATAAGTAGCATCTTTTCAGGGAAAGTATAGAAATTGTAGTGAAGTCCCATAAGGATGTCTTTTGAAAGTTTGTACTGTAGCTTGTTATAAGCATACAGCTGAGATGATAGTTTTGTGGTTGTTTAAAATCATGTCCTCTACTCCACTATCTCTTGAACTTGTTTCTGTTATTTCATTTTAATAGGTGAAAGAATCTGATGTAATCTACTGACAGAATATTTGGTTTCTAGGAATCTAGGATTTAAAAAATAATCATGTAGACAACTTTGTGTATGTTTACAATATAACTCTATGAATACTAGTGGGATTTAATTAGTCATTCATACATGCATTTGTTGTGAAAATCAGCACAAAACTTGGCATGCAAAATGAGTGCAGATCTCAGATCCTCCATGTTCAAAAAATATTGTCACGTGAATATTGATTTAAAACTGTCAAGATGCAGTTCTGAAGGAATGGTTCTGATAATTATTTACAATAGTGACCAGAAGCTATAGTAGCAGGCTATTCTTAAATAAACCAAAGAATCAAAATAATTTGTGCTAGTTTACTTGAAATTTTTTAGGCAGGGACTTTGTATGCCATATTGCAGTATTCTGCTCAGTGGCGATATTAGTAAATACTTCAAGTAAGTGTAGTTAAGAGTTAGCCATGACTGCCCACATGGAAAAATAAAGGTTTTTTGCCTATCTTAACATTCCAGATTGGGGTGGGATTCAGAATTTATGGCTGAACTGAAATCTGTAGTTTTCAAAAAATACAACTGAGCAAGATCCTAGTTCACTTAAATATATAAATCTCAATTTCTTCTTCTCTTGGCTGCCAAGGCTTGCTTGAGTTTGGGCTCAAGCATCTTGTGTGTTACTGTGCTATAGTTAGTTACAAGAAATATTAAAAATAATGTAAAAAATCTACATTAGGTTTTGCTTGTTTCTTCATCAGCTGATGAAGCGCACCTGTCTGTCTCTAATTCAAGACTTTTTCTAGTTTTGTAAACAGAAGTAACAGGGCGGGTGGGGTGGGCTCAATTGTGTGGGGTGGACGGTGGCAGCACTGGGGGGGGCTACAGGGAATTTTGGGGTGGCCATAGGTCCCCAAGCCTCCCCCTAGTGCTACCGCCACTGCCACCCACCCCATGCAGCTGAGCCCACCCTGAGCACAGACCTGGCTTAGCCCTTTTCTGCGGGGAGGCTGGCATAGCTCCTGGCCCCGAGTCTGCAGTGGGCAGCCCACCCTCACCCCATGCACAGATCCAGAAGCATATGACCCCCCCATGTCTTCCCTGGTGGTGCATCTAACAGCCAGGAGCTGCTCAATCTTTCCACACTCCCTGGACGAGCTGCCCGCAGCTCTACCCTGTGTTCCGCCCCAGCTTGGCAATGCCTGCCCTTGCTCCACTCCCTCCCTCACTGTGAGGGCCTTGATCTGCCCCCGTACCCATGCCCCTTCCCTCT
>NW_017729034.1:81646771-81657852 GCF_001723915.1 Gavialis gangeticus
GGGCCTTGATCTGCCCCCGTACCCATGCCCCTTCCCTCTCCCACAGACTATTGGCAGGACTCTGCTCTCCAAGCTGCCGGGTTGCATTCCTGTGAATTGGCTATCAGTATCGGCAGATATGGCTAGTTAATAATCGGCCATCGGTATTGGTCAAACAAATCTTTATCGGTGCACCCCTAGTCTTTTTAGTTGCATGTCAAACTTGCATACCTTTATGGTAGAATTAATTATTGAAGCTAGTCAGTTTTAATATGTATATTAATTATCCCTTAGAAATATTTTTTGTTGATTACTGTTGTCATCATGTCTTACTTTGGGACAGCTATGTGTAGTGACAAAGTATTAATTTCTTTGTGCTGCATAATTCTTTAAGAGCCCTCTGACTTCCCTGGGCTTTAATGGTATGTGAGTAGTAAGATCTGATGCCCTTAAATAAGTTTTATTTTCTTTTAAATTCTGCAAACAAGATAATTCTATTGTCATGGCAACATGAACTGTAACTATTTTTAATCTTTTTTCAGTTTTTTTTTACTTTGTGTGCCTACATTTTTAATTCAGTGTTTATATAGTAAGGTATATAAAGGTAAATAAATTTTATATATAGGTAAATAAAGACTACTTAACTATATAAATAGGTTACTAGGTTATTACCTTAACAGAGAAAAAAGATGGTTTATCAAATAATATGTAGAAACTAAAATTTATTATTCCCTAGTGGTTTTGAAAACAATAATCAGTTGGCTGTACGAGCAAAAATCTTCTTAATATTCTTGTAAGAATTGAGCACAGTCAGCTCATCAGCACTTACAGATAGTGTATGAACTCAGCATGCTTGCTTTGGTTTTTTGAAATTGTTCACTACAAATTTGGATGTTATAAGGCATTCTCTATTGGCTCTTTCTTCTCCGTTATGTTCAGTGGTGAAGGATGTGTCTAGTTATTACGCAGTGTTTTCCTTGTATATTCAAAAGTATACATCATGTGAACCAATAGCAATATCAAATGTCCTGGCATTTATAAAGTATTCATTGCTGCAGAGTAAGAAACCATGAAGTGGTTGCCCAGGTTAAATCTGCTTGAGTTTAAAAAAAAAAATCAAGTAATATGATTCCATGTCTGATGGAAGGGGTGCAGAAACGTAAGCTACTTCACAGTAAGAGATGTCTCAGATATTTGTTTTTAAATAATCTCAAAAAGAATGAATCCTAAACTTAAAGCATTAGAATGCTTGCTGTAGTTACTAGAGGGATCAAAACTAGCTATTGTTACAGGCTGCCTGCACTCCGTAGTAAAATATATGTTGGCAGAACTGGATTGGTCTTTTCCCATGAGCTTTTATCATTTGAGGTGCATAAAATCTCCTTAATTGTTACCTGTAAAAAGGCCCTTTATATTGTTTTTTATTTTTCCAAAGTTGCAATCAGTCAGTAGAAGACAACATACTTAATCATGTAGATGGAGTATTTCAAATGAATCTGGGGGAGCTAAACAAATGCACCTCAGAGAACATTTCAAATGAGTCTGAATTTGAAAATCCCTCTCATAGTTCTTGACCCTCCTCGCACTGAAGTTCAGTGGCAGAAATCTCCTTTTATATACCAATAAAAAAGAATAGGGCCTAAATGTATCAGCAATAATGATTATTAATGTTGCTTGGTATTGGCCTGTTTTCTTCAAACAGTTTCAGTGCATCACTTTTTAAGAAAGTGTAGGTAGATAGAAGGTTTGAAGTTTAAAGGCCATTTTGAACTAAAAGACGAGCATTAGACAAAATTCAGATTTTCTAGGTAAAATTTGTTACTTGTAACCTTTCAGAAACATTCAGGAAATCAGCCAGTTTTCAAGCCAGGCAGTTTTTTCAAGCCATAGTTTATGGCGGGCTAAACTGGAGATTTGTACTGGATGCTGATTACGATCTTAATTATGCAGAGGTTATTGCCTCTTCATAATGTGCAGGTGTATGACCAAAGTGATTGTAATAGCAATTATGAGGTTCAAACAACTTGGTTAGGTACCTTTCAGTGTGATGCTTTACAAGGTAACCTTTTTTTGAGCATCTGGTTATGTGATGCTAGTACAGTTACTCAGTTTGCTCAGAGAGAGGCTTTTTGTTTTTGTTTGTTTTCTGGGTTTTTTTGGAAGTGGTAAAGGGAGTTTAGTCACAAATTTTGTTAGAATAGAGGATGCCTGGCTAAATCCTGCTGGATTTTCAAAATTTCAGCTGCAGGGCTTTTGACTCTCTCCTTCTGATAGTGAAAAAACAAACTTTTTTTTTTTTTTTACTTTCCCTTTAGGATATGGTTGTACAAGCTCTTAGGCAAACTAACAGCCGTAGCATAGAAGCAGCAATTGAATTCATTAGTAAAATGAGCTACCAGGATCCTCGTCGAGAACAGATGGTTGCAGCAGCAGCCAGACCTGTTAATGCAGGCATGAAACCACCAGGTATGTGTATCCAGTAACTTAATAACACTATGTGTGTGTTCTCATAGGAAGGAAATGTTAAACAGTCAAACATTTCCATTGTCCACTCATAATTTGAGGGGATGGAATGTGGGACATATCTTTAACTATTAAGTAGATGATTGAGATACCATTTTTTTTTTTAATGGAGAAAATTGTGAGAAATCCTTTTTAAAATATGAACGTTAGCTTTTAGGGTGTGTTTTCAGTATGTCTCTCAAGAAATTGTGTTTTGATTTCTCTTTTTTTGTGCCTACTTTCTAAAATTTGTGATTTGTGTTACTTAACCCTGAATTTTAATTTGCAACTGATGTAGGGGAGCAGGCACTGCATCTCAGCTTTAAAGATCAATAATACCATAGTTTTTCTTTTTCTGTATACTTTACTTCTGCCACAAGTTGCCATATATTTTATTGTTGTTTTATTTTGAATAATCCATTTTATGGTGTCTACTTCAGGAGCCCCTTGTCTGCTGTGCTTCCAGTTTAGTCCCAGACCTAGCCTAATATTTTTAAGGCTGATATTGTGCTTTTGCAGATTTTTAGATATGCCAAACTGGAGCTTATATTGGAAACTCAGTTGTAGCCATGATTTGTGCTTGCTTTTGTTCTATTATAACTTGCCCTAAGGTGCATTAATACACTGGGGCACTGTTCTGGACAGTTTTGTAATATGCATTTAAATCTATTTACTTTTTTAAGTGATGCCTAGTAAACTTAAAAAAAAATCAGTTTAGCTTCTGGGTGACTGAAGCCAGGTGCAGAATGATATAACTGTGCTGTTTTCTTGCTCATAAATTATCAGTATTAGAAAAGGACATTTGTTTTCAGCTTATTTCCGTTCAACCCAAATAAATAGGGTAACTGGAATTTGTATGAAACTTGTGATGAAATGCTAGATTTTGACAGTAATTTTTTACTTTTGCTTATATAACATGTAACCTTAAGCACTGATTTGGAAACATGACTTTCAGCTCTAAAAATAAATATATTTAAAAATCTCAATATAGTCTTGAAAAAAATGATCTCTTAGATTAGAGAGAGACCTGCTCATGTAACAAATCGATGTTGTAATTAATTTCTGGTATTTGGCAAAACTGCTAAATCTAAATGGAGTTGAAATTAAGAATTCAGTGCTGAATTGGGCTTTGTGAATGCATTCAGTTTGATTCCTACTATCCTTAAATTTTTCTTACCAATAACCATGGTGCATCTTTCAAGCAAATGCATTTTTTTTAATTAATAGAACTTTGCATATGATGAACTGAATAAGTTTAACTGGAAATTTGTTTGAGCCTATTTGCAAGCATACAAGTCCTGTCAGCACATTAGCTGACTACCTTACTTGCTTAAAGGCCCTGAACTGATCAAGAATATAAATGAGTTTTGTACATGTAAGATTGTAAATATCACTGATAAAATTGGTGTGAAATATAGGTTGGTAACTTTTTATTTATTCAGTGTTTCCTAATGAGATATAGCTATGTCAATAGAGCTATATCAATAGATAGATATCTATAGCTTTCTTATTATTAAAAAAAAAAGCTATAGCTTTCACTTGTATTAGTTATGTAATAGAAGTTATGTATTTGCCTAATAAGAAGTGATTGACTTAGTAGAGAAGTAAACTATTTCTGGCTGTACGTAGAATTCTTTTAAAATATTTGCTGTTTTTCTTCCCCCTTGTTGTAAAAGCAGGCGGCGTACAGCAATCAGTTAACCGCAAACAGAGCTGGAAAGGTTCTAAAGAGTCCTTGGTACCTCAGCGACATGGCCCTCCACTGGGAGATGGTGTAGTTTATCGCTCAGAAAGCCCTAGTTCTCAGACAGATGTAGGAAGGCCTTTATCTGGTTCTGGAATAACAGCATTTGCTCAGGCTCATTCTGTTAATGGACAGCGAGTGAATCCACCACCTCCACCACAGATGAGGAGTGTTACACCCCCTCCTCCACCACCTAGAGGGCAGACTCCTCCACCAAGAGGAACAACTCCGCCACCTTCTTCCTGGGAACCAAATTCTCAAACAAAACGTTATTCTGGAAGCATGGAATACATGATTTCCCGCATTTCACCAGTGCCGCCAGGAGCATGGCCGGATGGCTATCCACCCCCACCTATGAATCCTCCACCCATAAACACGTCTACACAGGGCCAGAGAGGTATTAGTTCTGTTCCTATTGGCAGGCAACCGATCATCATGCAGAGTTCTGCTGGTAGTAAGTTTAGCTTTCCATCAGGAAGAGCTGGAATGCAGAATGGCAATTGTCAGACAGACTTCATGGTTCATCAGAACGTTGTGTCTGGGAACTCAATGAATCGCCAACCACCTCCTCCTCCATATCCTATTTCCCCAACTAACAGACAAAGTCCGACAGCTTTGCAGATGCAAGCAGGAGGATCTGCTCCTCCTTCAGCATACACCAATGGAAACATTCCTCAGTCTATGATGGTGCCAAATAGAAACAGCCACAACATGGAACTTTATAATATAAATGTACCTGGTATACCAACATCCTGGTCACAGCCTTCAGCTACACAGCCCCAGTCATCACCTGGCAATGGACACGAAATCCCTACGTGGCAACCTAACATTCCAGTAAGGTCAAACTCTTTTAATAACCATCATGGAAGCAGACAGAGTCACTCTGGTAATTCTCAGCCTTCAGCCACTACAGTAACAGCTATAACACCAGCTCCCATTCAGCAGCCAGTAAAAAGTATGCGTGTGTTAAAGCCAGAGCTGCAGACTGCCTTAGCACCAACTCACCCTTCCTGGATGCCACAACCAGTGCAGACAGTCCAGCCCATCCCCTTTTCTGAAGGTCCATCTACAAATATGACAGTTATGTCTCCTGTTACAGAGGCTCCCAATTACCAAGGTCCTCCACCACCTTACCCAAAACACTTGCTGCACCAGACTCAGTCTGTCGGTCCTTATGAGTCAGGAGCCAAACCTAGCAAAGATGATCAGTCTGCTTTGCCTAAAGAAGAGGAGAGTGAAAAGAATTATGAATGCATTGATGGAGCAGATAAGGAGAAGAAACAAATAACAACCTCACCTGTTCCAGTTAGGAAAAACAAGAAGGATGAAGAACGAAGAGAGTCTCGTATTCAAAGCTATTCTCCTCAGGCCTTTAAATTCTTCATGGAACAACATGTGGAAAACATACTAAAGTGTCATCAGCAGCGATTGCATCGTAAGAAACAACTAGAAAATGAAATGATGAGGGTAAAAAAAACCTTTCTTCTTAATATTTGAATGGAACTGCTTTTGGGGTATGAATTTTACAAAAGTTATATTAATTGCAGATGTCCTTCTCTGTGTTTGAGGAACAGCTAGCTCTTCAGTGTTTAGGGATGTCCAGTGCTTCTCTATAGAGACTAAGGTTTTAAAATATTATTTAATGTGGGTTGATTTGCCTTTTTAAAGGAAATAATCTTTTTTTTAAAGAAAGGAAATTATTATAAGATTCATTAGTATTTCGCTGTGTGGCTAAAGATTTCTACCATGGGCACTGCCAATCCTGGGTTGGAAAAAGTGATTAGTCCCCAAGAGTGAAAAATAAATGTTAATTTTAATTTTTTTTGTAGATGCAATTTAGGAAGAAGTAACCATTAATAGAACCCCAGATAACTACCCCATTTGCTTTCACCAGCTTGTTTGTACAAATATGTGATGGTGTTTAAGAAGTTTAGTTTTTAAAATGGACTTTACATGACTAGTTATACATAATTCAAAAGGCACATTGCAAACAACAGAAATTATACAAATACGATATTTGAAAGTGGAGAATTCGTTCCATTTTTAGATGTTGCAGTCACCTCTCATTAAATGTCTAAGGATTTGATCTTCCATACTGTACAAACTTGCTGTTCAGTATTCCTGGGTGTTCTGGGCACATAAGAAATGTAGGATCAGGCCACCATCGCTCAGATTCTGTTCTGCCTATAATATGTCTAAGTCTTTGCTATCACTAGCTCCAAAAGTATGTCTTTCACCTCAGGTGTGTGAATCCAGTTCTACTCGTGGAGGTATATACCTATTCCATTCTCTGTATATGCATTTAGTATGCCCCCAGAGACCTATCCTAGTCTGTTCTGTTGGGAGACATATCTGAAGCAGTACATCTAACTGGCGGGTAGCAAAACTGACTTCAGTGTAAAGTGAGAAGTGGGGGTGGAGGGTGGTAGTGGTGCCTACCCTTTGCTTAATAGCCTGGGAGTTGAGGCATTTACTTTGCAAATGAGACGTTGGTTTCTGTGTCCACCTTGCCCTTAGAAGATTTGAACCCAGTGATTCCCAATCCTAGAAAATGCCTTAACCATCAGGGTATTGGTTAATACCAATAAGCTGAGAACAACTTCTACCCCTGTTGTTGAAGCTGGGCTATTGGTTGGAAAGGATTACCAGCTCTAGTGGTTGGATAAACAGCATTGGGAGCATGAGGAGGGCCTAAAATCTAGGGCTTTCACTTCATGAGCAGTGAATGTTTTAGCCTGTAGGCTAATGGTGGGCACTGTTGCGTTTACATGTCGGTGTCAAATAGTTGTCTATGTGGCATTTCTCCATCTAAGGATTTGAAGAATTCAGTAGTTATGCACGTTTTAGAACAGGATTGGATTGCAACAGAGCTTAGGTAGAGTTAGGTATCTAAGATTCCACTTTAAGAAATTGTAGAAGCAATTGTAGAAGCCCAGTATATTTTGATTTTGGGTGGAGTATTTAAGACTTAGTTTAACGGAACATGTGCTCATGGAACTGGGAAAGTAACTCCTGGTATGGTTGTGCATAAACTAGCTTTACCAGGTTATTTTAGGTTTCTTAACAGTATTCAGAAATGAAGATGAAACTAGCTTGAACTTGAATTTAAACTGTCTATATATGTTAAACCTACCCTTGTTTCTGTCTACCTACATTTACATTTTTTTACAATTACAGTTTATTATTTAAAAAGAAAACTTTGTTGTGTAAAGATCCACACAGATGGCACGGAACAGAAGTTAAAATTGGAGGGAAAAATACATCATTTTAGCTGTTATCTTAAAATAGTGATTTTTTTTATTTGTAATAATACTGAAAAGACACAAGTATACTTTTAAGTTGATGGAGTTCCTTTGACTGAATCTGTTAAAAGATGTATTGGCTTGACTGAGCTGCCATCTTGAAATGTCTCTTTTACATCTCTATTATCCTATTCTTTTAAAGCCTTTATTTAAACTATTATTATACAAGTGTTTGCTTAATTGCAGCCTGTGTAAGTTTTAGTACAACTTCTTCCTTGAAGTTTCTCAGGATCTTTATTCTTAGTCATCTTTCTTTCCTTTTCACTTTCACTAACAGCTGATTTAAACTGTTAAGGTGTTGGAAGCTTTGCTGACCTCTGTAGTCTCCATTACTATGTAGGCAAGTAAGACTTTGGAGCAACAGCATTATATTAAGAATAGCATGTCCCTCTTCTATAGGTCTCTGCATGTGTACCTGCATCAAAACTAAAGCATGAAACTGTTTTGTTTTTTTTTAATTACTTTTGGGTATTTGAGTGCAAGATCATCACTAATTTTGATTTGCAAACCTCACTTTCCTTTCTTACTTAGGGCACTTAACTGAGTGTGCTCAACAATAGTGTGAGCATAGTTATTACTTATATGATGACATTCATAACTCTTATTTTTTTCCCTGCATACTTAAAGCGGTCCTCTGAAAACAAGTTTCTTTATTTTATACCAGAGAGATTTTTATGGTTATATTCCCATTACTCTCCTTCTGTAGGGAAAGTGAGCAAAAAGGCCACTAAAATGTTACATTGAGTGCAAGTTCTTCAGTGGCAGAGGTAGATGAATATCTTAAGGCAGTTATTTATTGGAGAATGGGTATCTTGAGAATGCAGCTGTGTCTTAGAGGTGAAGTAGTCATGTGTTTTGAAGGTATACAATATGCAGTTGCTTCTGTTACCATTCTCTTGTGTCTGATGGTGCCAAAGGTGTGCCTGGCACCTCTCCAAAACATCTTTGCCCAGAAGAGTGTATAAACTGAATTAGTCACGGTGTAGGTATGAACAAGACTGGGGGGTGGAGGTGGCATGGTTATTCAGCACATTGTAGTGCTGGAGATAAAGTGTTTGTTTACATTTAACATATTTATTTATAAGAATCATTAATGGGGGACTTTGGTTTTTTGTAGATGTCATGGTAGAAGTGAGTTGAGAGAGAAAGTTCTTCACAGCTCAGATTGTGAAAAAGTGTTATAATTGTAGTAGGTGATGTGGAAGGAAGTGTGAAGCCATTTCTGGGAAAAGATGACAGATGGGATATTGATTCTGGGGAATTTTGGTGGAACAAAGTGATCAGGATGCAATATGAAATATTACTGTTATAAGGAGCACAAATTTGGAGGTTTTTACAATGATATTTTTACATTTGATCCAGTAGAAGAGGTAGAGCCCAGCACTGTGACTAAAGAAGATGGAATAGTCTGGTCAGAGAAAATGATCTTGGCAGCAGAGTTTTGATAGAGCAGATGAGGTGTAAATGAGGTCATAGAGGAGTAAATTGCGGTAACCAAGAAAGGTGGGAGATAGTGAGGGGCTGGATCCATGACTTTTATCTGAACATACCAAGGCTCAGGTTTTAAATCTCCTTGTGAGAGTAGAGCTGGTTAGGAAACAGGTTTCTCATTGTTCAAAAAATTTAGAGGAGCCTGTGAGGCCTTTCTTATTTTTTTGCAAAAACCTCTTGAGAGGGGGATTTCTTCACAGCTGAATAACTAGTGGCTCAGGGAGACTAGTACGCTTTGGGATGTGGGAAACCTTTGTTCAAGGATCTGATTGTCCTTAGGCAAACCAAAACCAGAGCCTTAGTCTCCCACATCTCATGTGACTGTCCTAACCACTGAGCTGTTGGCTTTGTCTAAGGCGCATTCTTTTTCTGGTTTTGACCAAAAATTCCATCCTGGATCTAAGAAACCTTTTTCAAATTTAAATTTTGTTGAAACCCTAATGTATTTCTTCCTCAAGATTCTTTTTTGACTGACATTTTTTTATTTTTAAATCATTTGATTGGAAAATACCCAGCTAGCTGTACTGGCACCTTTCTTTGCTGTGATGCCCACAAATAATCAGCTACAATTGCATAGTGTACAAGTTTGGATAGGTGACTTTTTTTTTTTTTGGTTATTAAAAAGAATATACCTTTAGAAACCCAAACTCAGGGGTGCAGTAGTTACCTGTATAACCATATTGCCATATTTTTGTTACTCTTGTTCTCCTTGTTTCTCTTTGTCATACTAAGGTATACTCTGAGCAGTAGCTTTCTCTTACCCTGTGTTTGTAGATTGTTTAAAATAGTGGTTCCCCAGTCCTCACGGTGTCAGGTGCTACTGCATTAGGAATAGTGTCTTAAGAATTTTAGCTGTTATGGAAGAAGAAAGGCAAGATTTTGTTACTGCCTGGAAAAAACAATGAAGATGGAGAACTTGAAAAAACTCTAGATTATGACTGAATATTGGTGATGGTAAGAGTGTGGAGTTCAAGGCAGTTTGGGAAATAAGGCCAGGAAGTGAGTTTGGTCCTGGTTAGTTTAAACATATTAGGATATGTAGGAAGAAATAGCAGAGAGAAGCTGAAATATAGCATTGAATTTGAAAGTCGTGTTGTAATGATCGTGATTCAGAAGTCATTCAGGGAGATGAAATCACTGAGGAAAGAGGTAAAAAAGGAGAGGTCCCATGAGACTACTAGCACGTCAGGAACAGGTAGAAAGACACTTACTGAAATCAAAGAGATAACTGGAGAATTAAAATGTTCATCATAGAAAACTCAATAAAGATAATGGGAATGGAATATAAACCCTGAAATTTGCTCAAGGGAAGGTCACTGGAGTACTTCCAGTAAAGTGGAGAGACTAGATGGTAGGCTGGAAGGCATCTTCTTGGGTTGAGCATGAGAAGAAGTTGAAATGGTGTTTACACATGAGATGATGTTTTAAGAGGAAAAGAGTTCAACAATCACTTCTTGGGGGATAGCGTAGACCAGAGAATGCTTGTATCAGGCAGAAGTGGCCATGAAGAGAGGAACAGATTTGTATGTTATAAACCAGAAGAGACTACCATTGGAATACTGTAGTCCCATCTTCCATAGAGCACAAGCCATAGGACTTCTCTGAAATAAATCTTGTTTGAGCTAGCACATCCATTTTGGGGAAGTAAGACCTCTAGCCTTAGTTAAAAGGCTGTAAGACTAAGAGATCAGGTGAAGGAATATTAGAAGGGAATCACTGGCGTGAAAATAAGGAGCAGAGAAAGAACATGCAGAAAATCTTCGTGGTGGTAGAAG
The DNA here is from genome assembly GCF_001723915.1 of Gavialis gangeticus. Lineage (NCBI taxonomy): Eukaryota > Metazoa > Chordata > Crocodylia > Gavialidae > Gavialis > Gavialis gangeticus. Next base: position 81,657,565 of record NW_017729034.1, read on the forward strand.
GATGAAAATGTGTTTAAGAGGCAGGATTAAGAGTGGCAGTTGCATTTAATCATAGCAGGATCTTTAGAGAGGATGAGGACTAGGACAATGTGGGGGTTGTTGTATTTCAGAGTAATATGTTTCTTTGGAAGAAAGGGAGTTTTGGGTACAGCCATGGTCCTCTTGTGAGAAGTAGGTATGGGCTATGGGGGGGGGATTAGAAAAAAAGGATGGGGACCCCCCTGGGTCTGAGGCATGGAGTGGGAGTCGGTAGTAGGGCTGTGCGAAGCTTTGGGTGCTGATGCAATT
>NW_017729034.1:81662852-81683249 GCF_001723915.1 Gavialis gangeticus
TGGGGGTTGTTGTATTTCAGAGTAATATGTTTCTTTGGAAGAAAGGGAGTTTTGGGTACAGCCATGGTCCTCTTGTGAGAAGTAGGTATGGGCTATGGGGGGGGGATTAGAAAAAAAGGATGGGGACCCCCCTGGGTCTGAGGCATGGAGTGGGAGTCGGTAGTAGGGCTGTGCGAAGCTTTGGGTGCTGATGCAATTCGGAGGAGATTTGGCCTGATTTGGTGGCTGAATCTCTGAATCCAAATTGAATTGGAAGACCAATAAAAAGGTCCTAACCTATACCCTGCCTGCTCCTCCTGCCCCCCGAGCGCTCTTTGACTTCCACATGCTCTCCCAGCTCTGTCAATGGCTGCCCTGCCCAGACCCAGCTCTCCGCTCTTTTTTTTTAAAGCCCATTCATTGGCTGCTGCCAGGCAGGGGGGTGATCCCCGCTGCCCCCCACTGTCCCATGCTGCATGGGGGGGCTCTGCCACAGGGCCCCATTCCCTGCCTGATCTCTCAGCCCTGTCAAGGGCTGCCCCACCTGGCCCCAACTCCTGGTTCTTTTAAAAAAAAGCCCTGCACTCATTGGCTGCTGCAGCAGCCGACAGGGCTTCTGGGGGCTCATGGGGCAGCGGGGATGCCCCCTGCCTGGCAGGAGCCGGTGAGTGTGGGGCTTTTTTATTTTATTTTTTTAAGAGCCAGGATCCTGGGGCTGGGTGGGGCAGCCATTGATGGGGCTGGGACAGTGGGCAGGGGATGGGGCCTGTTCAATTCGGAGATACAGCCGAATTGATTCAGGATAGTGATTTGAATCGCTGAATTGAATTGCTGTCCCCTGAATCGGCCGAATCCGAATCCGCAAATACTAGCTGCTTCGTACAGGCCTGGTGGGTAGGGGTCAGAAGGAATATGGGAAGAATTTTTGTTCCCTTTCCCTTTTTTTGAGGCAAGTGAATGGTGGGGTTGGGCAAGGGAGGGAATACCCAGAGACATGGGAGCAGGAGTGAGTAGGGTAAGGTAGATTGCTTTTGTATGTTGCTCTTTTTGTTTTGTTATGCTTTCTTGTTCACCCTAAAGATCCTACTATGATTAAATGCAACCTCCACTCTTAATCCTGCCTCTTAAATGCACTTTCCTGCTCTTACCACCACCAGGATTTTCTGCATGTTCTTCCTCTGCTTCTTATTTCATTCTGTTTTTATAGGTTACTTTGTCTTTTATTGTGAGCCACTGCAGGCTTTCTTTGGGAATGGTGATGCATACGTTTTGAGAAAGAGAGACAAAATTTGACAGGGTACAGCAGAAAGAGAACTAGGGACATGCAGAGTGTTTCAAGAGTCCAGGTTTGCCAGTGAACAGAAGATGTGGAATTCAGTGAGGACAGAAAAGTTTTTTTTAAAAAAAAAAAAGGGAATGGATGGTGAAAGTATGACCTTGATGCAGTGTGAGTTAAGGTTGAGGTAGTTATCACTAGCAGTGAGGAAAAGATGGATATAGAGATGATGTTTTGTGGGCATGGATGAAGAGTAGGGGAGTGAGAGAAGTGATGAAGATGAGAGGCTAGGAAAAACAGTAGTAGAGGCTTGACATAAGCATGGTGGTCAGACAGTAATTGCTTGAAAAGGAGAGTCATTGAAGCTATGAACGAAATAGTCATTTTAATAATACATATTAACCATGCATTCCAGGGCTGTCCAACTCATGGATCCTGCCTGTCTGCTGTTATTCCCATAGCTCCAGCATCAACAGCTGCCAGGAGCTACTCTAGGGGTGTGCGAAGCTTTGGTTGCCAATTCAATTGAGAAAAGATTTGGCCCAGTTTGGAGGCCCAATCACCGAATCCAAATCAAATCGGGAGACAAAAAAAAAAAAAAGCCTCCGAATTGATTTGGAAAAGATTCGGAGATTCAGAAGGCAGTCTTGCCAGGGGAATGAACTGAGAAGAGGGGCGAGGAGGAGGGGGAGAGAGACTGACATCTGTAGATGGCCAGTGACCATGATCTTTCCTTGAGTCCCCTTCCAATCAGTGCTCTGGGGGAGGCACGTAGAAACAGCATATACACTTCTGTCTGCAGTCTTTCTGTACATTTCGTGAGCTGTTTTGGCCTGAGCAAAAGAGGGGCGGGCGGCTGGCCCAGAAACAGATGGGTGGGTGGAGGTCTAACCGGCATCGGGAAGGCCCCCTGTTACAGGCTACCATCCCTGCTGTTTTCATCCCACTGTGCCTTAACACACACACAAAGTCACACGTCACGAGTTTTGCTTTCAGAAGCTTGAGGTGCAGTTTCCCAGAAACCCCTGCACCTATCTCCTTGAAACTTGGCAGGCCTCATGCCCTCAGAAGGGGCTACCATCCTGGGTGTTTTCATCCAAATCTGCCAAAAAATGACAAAGTTAAAGGTATTTCAGTGATTCTCTATTATAGTCTATGGCCAAATCAGCAAATGTCTCTGAATTGGCGTCAAATCTTCCAAAGCCAATTTGGCCTGATCGGTTTGGGACAGTGATCTGAATCTCCGAATTGAATCTCTGTCCTATGAATTGAGTATTTCCCTATTCGCACAGGCCTACTACAAACTCCCCTTCCCTTTTCCTGCTTCTGCTTCTTGTCCCCAGCTCTGGGTGTGGGACAGGGCAGGATGTGCTGAGGGAGCCTGAGGCCAGGGGGTTTGGGGGTAAGCCCACATGGCACAGTGCAGTAGGTGAGGGGGGCCACACAGAATGGCTTAATTCTTCTGCCAACTCATTGTCTTCCAGAATAGACAGCACCTGAATTTTAAGGGTTAGAAACAAGCAGAAAAACTGTTCAGGCCTTCTTTATAATTCATAAGAAGCAGGAAAGGACTAGAACCCTGGGAAAGCTGCCTTTTAAATTAAGCAAATGAAAACACAATAATGATGCATAAGTAATTAAGTATGTGGAGAAACAGACTGGGTGATTTAGTTGGAAAATCTGCAGAACAGTGTGTTCATTTAACTATGTCAAGAATTAAACAAGGTATGACTCCAATAATCACTTTTCTGAATTAAGACAACTAGGATCGATTAAAATTGAGTATCTAGAGTATTTCCTAGGCTAATCAATAATATTCATGGGAAGTGCATCTGTGAAGCAGGGTGGGTCACCAGTTGGCTTCCCTTCAACCCAGCAATCCAGTTGCTTCTAGAAGGGTATGGAAGGCAACTGCCATCACCTTGTCCTCTCTTCCACCCCACCCCATTCCCTTCCCTAACCAAGAGTCTGGTGGTGCATGGCACCTTGTGCGTTTGGCTGTTAAATGTCCTTTAGATTGCACATTTTGTCTTGTTACTTTTGTTTCATAGAGTCCTAGTATGTGTTAATGTAAAAAGAAAAAAACCCTTGGATAACTGCTCCCCATTTTATGTTTTAAGTGTTTGATTTATTTTGCCTGATCCTCCTGCGTGTATGATGATTGCCACAAAGGAATGATGCTGTTCACTTGACAGACAAGCTCTGTTTGTTGTATAGGTTGGCTTGTCCCCTGAAGCCCGGGATCAGATGAGAAAGATGCTGTGTCAGAAGGAGTCTAATTACATTCGTCTCAGAAGGGCTAAAATGGACAAAACGATGTTTGTAAAGATTAAGACCCTTGGGGTTGGAGCATTTGGAGAAGTCTGCCTAGCAAGAAAAGTGGACACTAATGCTTTATATGCAACGAAAACCTTGCGGAAGAAAGATGTGCTCCTTCGGAACCAAGTTGCTCACGTTAAAGCTGAGCGTGATATCCTTGCAGAGGCTGATAATGAGTGGGTGGTTCGCCTATACTATTCATTCCAAGATAAAGACAACTTATATTTTGTAATGGACTACATTCCAGGAGGTGATATGATGAGTCTTTTAATTAGAATGGGTGTCTTTCCAGAAAACCTGGCACGGTTTTACACTGCAGAGCTCACCTGTGCGGTTGAAAGTGTTCATAAGATGGGGTTTATTCACCGGGACATTAAACCGGATAACATTTTGATTGATCGCGATGGTCATATCAAACTGACTGACTTCGGGCTTTGTACAGGTTTTCGATGGACCCATGATTCCAAATACTACCAGAGTGGTAAGAGAAATACGTGAGGTTGTTTTGGTTATCTGAACTGATGTCATTCCATGCTGATAGATGAATAATAAAAATGAATAGAAGAGTGATTGTGACAGTTTACATCTAAAAGTCAGAACACCTGTCATTGTAATATTTGGGCACCAGCAAAATTATGTAACCAGTGTTTAGTTTTACCAAAATATATCATTGCAGACCTCATTCCTGCAAGAGAAGGGGATCAGTTATACTGATATTACCATGTGTAGGTGAGGGGTTTTATACCAGAAATCATGTCCCTAACCAGAAACTTCCTTGGCCTTGATCCAGCTAATTTTTAAATCAGGAGGTAGGCTCATAATGCAGTTCAGTGTTTTGAATATTTTACCCAAGAGTTGTTATATCTCCAGACCTCTCCAACGTGTTGCTCATATATAACAAACGTCCTGACTGATTCTCTTCTTACAAGTTTAGAGCCTACTTCACAGTTTATAAAATATAGAATAGGGGTCAGTGACCCATGGCCTGCAGGGCAGATCCAGCCTGCTGAGCTAGGGGGCTTTTTAGCATTTTGGCAATAAGGAGCTTTACCAATGTGGTGGCCAGATGACAGGGCGAGGCAGTGGCAGGGGAAGCAGTGACTGCAGCTGTCGCGCTGGTGGTGGTGGCATAGACCACATTGCAAGTGGCCCTGTGCTCCTAAATATTGTTGAGCCCTGTTATACAGGGGATTTGCAGAGATTGTTTGCTTCTTGCAGAGCAGAATGGATTTAACAATCTTCAGTTGCCATCTCGTCCTTGCTCCCCTTTAATATGGAAAAGAAGATGAGATTTGGGCTTTGCCCTTTTAAAATTATTTATTCCCCTTCCCCCCCACAACTCCCCCAAAATGATTTTGATTCAAAGTTCAACTTTAAAAACAAAACAAAAACAGCTTCCCAGCAGAGTGCACAGACCTGTATTCTAAGTCTTCTGGAGCAGGGGGTGGCAACATATGGGCCCACAGGTTGGATTTGTGGGGGTGGTGGAAAGCAGCAGTAGGGAAAAGCTGAGTCAGAACATCAGCCTGCCTTGTACCCAAGTCTGGCTGTTTCAGCTCACAGCTCTGAAAAGTTGCCAACTTCTGCTTTACAGGTTCACACTCATCAGTTTTGTTTTCAAAATGCTGGGCTCCATTAAGAGCGATTTTTTTCCTCATAAAGCAGAAACAAAAAATTGAGAAACATGGGTTTAATTGAGAACCTGGGTAAAAACCCCCAGTATGTTAACATCTTCATTTTAATTTTGCAGGTGATCATCCACGTCAAGACAGCATGGATTTCAGTAATGAATGGGGTGATCCAGCCAGTTGCAGGTGTGGAGATAGACTTAAGCCACTTGAGCGTAGGGCAGCACGCCAGCATCAACGCTGTTTGGCACATTCACTTGTTGGAACACCTAATTATATTGCACCAGAAGTACTGTTGCGAACAGGTAGGTAAATCTTCCTTAGTTCCATCACTCTGCAGAATGACTGATGTCCAAACATTTTGCTGATGCATTCTGAAGATCAGTACTTTTTCACAGGAAATAGCAATGTTTTGCCAAAAATTGATATCAATGCCTTATTAATGTGGATATATGAAAGAAAACGGGAGAGGAATTCTGCAGGTGTTCTGTTACACTTTAAAATGTAAGACTGAATTATGGTACTAGTGTTTTGATTATTTACAGATCTATTTTTGTTTTAGGATATACACAGCTATGCGACTGGTGGAGTGTTGGAGTAATTCTCTTTGAAATGTTAGTAGGGCAGCCTCCCTTCCTGGCACAAACACCATCAGAAACGCAAATGAAGGTAACGTGAAAAAATGTGATGTTAACAGTAGGAAACGTCACCTTGCTGAAAAAGCAGAGTCCAGATTTGTACAGTACTTAAAGTCTCCTGATTTTGTATAATTAGAGTGAGTTTTTATTTAATTAGTGTATCTCTAAATTATTTAGTATTTCTAAAGTACCCGAGCATTCTTCATTGAGGCACTTTATAAAACTTTTTATAAAAGATTTTCCAGAGTTCTTAATTTGTTCATGCTTTGTCAAGAGTTGTGTTTTTACCCATTTTGATCCTGAGTCTACTCTTAAACAGTGTGCTGACCCTTTAGTCGCTTTGAACTGACATTACTGACATCAGAACAGGAACTTAACAGTTTCTATCTCTCACTCCCTTGCTCCCAGAATTGGAAACTAATAACTATTTTCAAGTCTCGTATAGCCGTATCACATTCTAGATTCAGTCCAGATTGACTAAAATAAATGATGTATTTGCTTTGAGGTACAGCAGAGAAAATGTTAGTAAAAGAAAATTTAGAACATAATACATATTCAGCCCTGTTTATAGGTCTTGTGAACCCTGTAAAAATTTTAGTTGCAAGAGAGAAATGGCTAATACTGTCTTAATCGGTAGAATCTCACAGATTTATTCTTGGAATAAATGCATTCATGTATATTGAACTTATTGTATGAATATATAAGTTCACATACAGTTGTATGTAAGCATTTGTATGTTGAATTGAAATGCATCTAATGTGTGTATATGCATATATGTGTATGTATAGGCATGTAATATTGTATGCTAATGTATGTATTACTACACTGTTATTACATATATTTAAGACTAGATGGAATTGCTATGAATTTTCAGTCTGACCAGCATCACTGATTTGTCTAAGTTGTGACATTGATAACAACAGTAATTTTGCCAGTTCCAGCATCAAACCTGTAACTTCAGATTGATTTTTGGAAAATATCTTTAAGAAACAAATTTTAAATACTTTGAGTAACAAAGTCAGTCACATCCTTATGTAAGTTGTTCCAGATAAAAATTACTTTTAGGTGAAACCTTGAGCTTCACTGTTAACCTTGTTTAGCTTCAGTTTTTGGTCTTTGAATTTTTACAGTATGTTAGAGTTCTCTACTACCACAATTCTTCTTTCCCCTGGAAATGCTTGTAAACTGTAATCAAGTCTCATTTTAGTTTTTTCTTGCGTAAAATACATTAATCAGCTTTCTGTAATCTGTCGCTGTAAGGTAAGTTTTCCAGATCTTGAATCTGTCTGGGAGCTCTTTCCGGTTAGTCCTTCATAAAATCTGGACACCATAACTTGAAATACACCCCAGTACCGGTCTCGCTAATATCTCACGCAACATTACGTTTTCCTGCTTCTCTGTCCTTTTGTTTGTATACCCGAAGACTGGGCTGGTTGCTAAATTATCATATCACACTGGGAGCTCAGTTTAATTTGATGAGCCAGCATGACCCTGAGTCACTGTTTTCCAAATGAAGTCCCACCATCATATAAGTGTGGCCTGCATTCTTTGTTCCTAAATGAATTACTTTGCATTTGTTTGTGTCAAAACAAGTGCATCTTTCTTTCTTAGTTTTCCTGTGCCTTAGTATTCCCTTTGAATAATGACAGTAATAGTACTCTCAAACTTCACAGGGTTATTGTAAGGATAAATATAGCAAAGACTATGAGGTGCTAAAATACTCTGGATTATATAAATACCTAAAATATATTACAGTAAAACTGTCAGAAGTATGTCTTTTTTGCATTTTTGACAAAAAACTTCTTTCCAGGCACCCATTTGCAGTCTGAAAACAGTGTTCCTTTTTTCCTGTTTTGAACAGTTTATTTCCAGGTTTCACTTTTATTTTCTGTTTGCAATTTCTTAAAAAAAAAAAAATTGTTAGATTTTCATTTTTTTTCTGTTTTGCAGGTTATCAACTGGCAAACAGCTCTTCATATTCCACCCCAAGCTAAGTTGACTCCAGAGGCATCTGACCTTATTATAAAACTCTGCCGAGGGCCAGAAGACCGCTTGGGCAAGAATGGTGCAGATGAAATAAAAGTGCATCCGTTTTTTAAAACTATTGATTTTTCAAGTGATTTGCGACGGCAGCCCGCTTTCTACATTCCCAAAATTGCTTATCCAACAGACACATCAAATTTTGATCCAGTTGATCCAGATAAGTTATGGAGTGATGATAAGGAAGGGAATGTAAATGACACCCTTAATGGATGGTACAAAAATGGGAAACATCCTGAACATGCTTTTTATGAGTTCACATTCCGAAGGTTTTTTGATGATAATGGCTATCCTTACAATAATCCAAAGCCCATTGAATATGAATACAGTAATCCACGAAACTTGGAGCAGCAGTCAGATGACGACGATGGACAGGCAGGCAAAGGGGTTCAAAATCGTGATCTAGTTTATGTTTAACATTGAAGTTGAAAATGATTTAACTGAATGTTTTTTGCAGTTAGCATTTTTTAAAATGCTTCTCAATAAGAGAATTGATAGAAGGTTGCTAGGGTGAATATGTGCACGTTTAAAAGAAAAATTTTATGATAGAACATTTTTGTTCTCTGCACATTGTTTCCCTGAAATGCAGGAAACTCCATTTCAAACATTAATTTATTCCAGCATTATGATCATTTTAATTTAGAAAAGAATTGAAGTTAGAAAAAAATAAATTATGTACCAAATTTTATTATCAATTCTTTGTACTGGAAGTACTCAAAATAGGAGAAAGTGATTTCTTTAAAAGGAGATGCCTGTTATCTATTTGTACATATGCTAAATAATTTAAAACAAAACTCCCTTTTGTTCCAGTTTTTTTAATGACAATTCTGCCTTGTGTTGACCAAATACAGAATGTTATGCTTACAAAGCAATCTGATTTATCTGACACAAGTCTGCTTTGCTTTGTCTTCCCACAATATTCACCCCCATTCTACGTAAAATAAGCCATTTCCCTGGTAAGTATTCCCAGTGCCCTACAGTAACTGCACAGTTCACAGCTTTGAAACAAAGAAGTGACAGTCTTGGACAAAATATGACTATAAATGGTAAAGTGTTAAATTTGTGGAGGTTTTGTATTTAACTTAAATGACTTTTAAAATAACTGAATTTAGGGCACTGTGGTACTCTAGAACTAGCATGAGTGCTTAATACTAATTTAGCTCTCTTCCTATGGGCAGCTCTTAAAAGATGTGGCGGGAATTAAGTTTTTGGGGTTTTTTTCTAAAAATTTATACTGAAACTCTGCAGTCTCATTTCTGATTGAAATGAAGTTGTAAAGTCTGTAAAAACTTTATAGCTTGGGGGGAAAATTATAGCTTGAAAAATTAAAAATGGTTCTGTTGCTTGTCCCAGCCTTTGAGTTAGTGCGTGTTCTCAGTATTTCCTCTTCACTAACTCAAAGGCTGGGACAAGCAACAGAACCATTTCATATATATAATTTTTTTTTTGGTTGGGAAAACCAGTTTCATTTGTTAGACTTAACCAATGGGAAACACTACTATACAGGTGCCTGGCAACAAACTTGATAGAGAGATATATCATCCTATACAAGCTGTCTGTGTTTTCATCATTCCATGTCTGGTGCCTCATCCTTCACAGCCTAATTCAAAGCAGAACAGTCTCTGGTGCTTTGTATGCTGAAGGCTGCATCTGCTATCATAGTACCGTTCTGAATGCTGGTTTCATTGTATTAAGGAAGCAGCTAAGCGGAAGTCTTAGAATCAGTCTATAGCTGTAACATTAATGAGTGTTGGATGGCTATAAGCAGCAGTCCCATCCACAAGAAAGGTGGTTTCTATAGGTGAGGGAGGAAAAGACTTGTGCCTCTCTCTCTTCCATAGCTAACCACTTTGGTGGGGAGAAGAGGAAAATGCCAGTGCATTTATTTTTAGGTTAAAATAAAAATCCCTGCTGTTTCAGCACCAGCGGGAACAAACTTACCATCTTCTAATACTCATCATGCATCTCTAGGCATTAATACTTCTTGTTTACTGTGATCCAGGCCATTGTACTAGTATTCTGACCTCATTAAGTATCATGAAACCACCATTCAGAACTTGTAGCAAGTAGGACTACACGCAGCCCTATGGTGCTATCATAGGTAAATGTCTTTAAGAGGAGAGTCCTATTTTTTTCTGGTTTCTTCTGCTGTGAAGGAACTCTCTTGCTGAAAAGACATTTATGTAACAACACTTTTTTTGGTTCTTTTTAATAAAAAGGTAACTTTTTTTCTATAATCCAAGAGGGCATGGATCTGTAAAACATAATTCATGTCCTGTGTGCCTATCTTAGATACAGCTGTTCTATCTCACCAACTCTAATATTCATCAAGTTTAGTTTTTACATAGTAAAGTGGATGCAATGTATAAATACTCAAGCATTTTATATGCTCATAAATATAAGCTTTCTTTCAAAATAAACTATTTAAAAAATCTTCATAATAGTGACAGGTGTTCCATTTAAAAACTGGCAATTTTGATCTCCTCTACTTGCAGTTACTGGTTAAAAACAATTTAGTCAATTTTTCATTGTTTGTTGACTCCTAAAAATGTCCTAGAAAATGATGTCTGGTCTAATTAACCATATCATTTTAATGACTATCAAAACACATTTCTCTTTTCCCAGTCCATCAAGGTCTACAATGCAAAATGAGAATGCTTTATTAAATTGAATAACTGAGATTTTAAGTTAGTATGCAGGTTACTGAGATAAGTACTGTTCTGTTGTTTTGGAATACTTACTGATATATAAAAGGGGAGTTGGGTCTCGAACCCCTGCTGGGCCCTCAAAGCTTGTTGTTGTTGTTGTTATCTGGCATTACACTTCTGATGCTCCTACTTTCTGAACTTTGTGGTTTAGATGCTGCAGTAATTGATGCATGTATTTCTCTCCTGGATATCCAAGTTCACTACAGAAAGTCTGCTCTAGGAAAATTAAAAATATTCTCATAAGCCATTGTGATGCAGAGCTCTCCAATATGCTCTTCTGCTCCCATGTATGGAGCCCCCATTGACTTCAGTGTAATTCCAGACATGGATCTAAGGCACATTGTGATTCTTAGTATCTATTGTTTATTGTATGGCTATTTCAGTCCTTCATAATGTTTGCTCAAACAGTGGTTTTCAACATTTTCATTTGCAGACCCCTAACAAATTCTGAATGGAATTGTGAACCCGTTTGAATTATAAGTCGGGGTATTCATATACTTTTGATTGATAGCAGCCATCTTTCACAAACCCCTTAGATATAGATGGTGGACCACCAAGGGTCTGCAAACTACAGGCTGAAAACCGCTGCTCTAACACCTTCCAGGGCATTTTAATGTAGGTTTATTCCTATTGTGGGACCAATTCATGCTGATAATGAACACTAATAATGAGCAGCTGTGAGATTCTGTAATCAGAAATCTTAGTTCAACCTTTTTTCAAATTAAATGTTTTTACTTGTAAAGAATTAAAATTGAGTCATGGTTTGTCTTGTATTTGCCCCCCATGTATACATATAAATTGTATTTATAAAATGTTCTATAATCATGTAACTGTATTGTAAATACTGTTCTGATGTATTGTTCGATGACGTTCTATCCTAGGGCAGGCCCTCTTGCTGTATCTTTTTCTGTCTCTGTTTTTGTAATAGAAGCTATAGAATATATGACCAGAAAGTCACTTCAAGACTGACTTAAAATCTTACCTTCTGCTGTTGCAAAATGAAAAGCTGTGAGTGGGAATGATTTGTTTGAACTTCTTCAATGTTATTTTAGCTATTAGGGAATGCAATGGGTGGGTTCTTAGATGCTGCTGTGGTTACCCAAGGTACCATTAGACTTGTTTCAGATGCCTTTGGTATTTAAAGTAAGACCTTTAATCTGTTTGCTTTACGTCAACCAGAGCAAAGACATAGTAAGTTTGAGTTGTCATAATGGTAAAAAAATTTTAGCGCCTTAAGATGCTCTGTGTAAAGGCATTATACAAGTTTACTTTTCTATTGTATTTGGGAGAAGGGTGTTGGGGTGTGTGGGTGTGTATACTGTCTTTTGTATCATAAACATTCTGCTGACAAAACACTACAACTTTATAAAAGGGCTTTGAATGAAGAGAAGGAATTATAGCCTTGGCAGACAGTATAATTCATCTTTTTTATTTCTGAATGTAATAGCTATTGGTAAGCAGTGACATTCCCTCTGAGTGTTTTCTGAATCTGTTTCTACTTCCTGAATATCCGTTTCTTAGTGTAACATCTCCTGGGATAATAAATAAAATACAATTACATTTTCTTTATGCAAAGTGGAAAGCAAATTCTTGTACTGCTAATCAAATACAATTTGATATTGTTTAAAAGTTGCTGGTCTTCCTCTGTTTTCTTACTTTCCTGTGAATAGCATTACCACAGCTCTTTACTGTTGAACCAAAGCATCACCATGTAGCAAGGATAGGGATGTTGCTGTATTCCAGGATCTGACATTAGTTTCTGACCCCTGTACTATAACTTGTCACTCAACAGTTGCAATTTATATTGCTCATCTCTTCCTTTTCCCACTTGAAAACCATCAAGATTACCATGCTTCAGTTCTACTAATTGTCTCCTGTAGATCATCACTAAGCCACTGCTTTTTGTGAAGGTACAGCATTACGTTAGTATTCCTGTATTAGAAATGCGATTTAAAACAAAGTGTTGGATTTTTTCTTTTGAAAAAGTGTTCTACTAAGGGCCTTAAAAATGCAAACAGGGACTTAATATGCATGCTTTTCAAGAAGATATATGTTCTGTACTAGTTCCTCCAGTTGATTTGCTTGCTGGCAGGAAATGAAATACAGCTATAGTTTTGTTCACTGATGGCTGGTGAAAGGTTATCCTTTTTCCAAGAGGTCAGACTGAGTCAAAATACAAATTCTGGATTTCAAAATAAGTTATTGGAGTTTTAGAAACATGCATTTATGGCTGTAGTTTGTGGGGAAATCCATACAGTGAATACCTGTTTGGTGGTTGTTTTTTTAAAGAAAAAAAAATCCCTGTCTGTCTAGGTTGAGAATAGGACTAAAATATTATTCAAGTTGTTGAACAAAAACATTCTTACCGATGTCTTGGGGTAAGAATTGATCTTCTGGTGGCTGTTTCAGTTCAGTTTAGAACTTGAGTTTTATTGCCCTGGCTGAGTTGTTTTTCTCCCTAGTGGACTGTCAAGAGTCTCCTGTAAACCTAACCTTTTGGATCCTGCATGCTACTAAGTGACCTGTGACTGAGTAGTTGTAAATTGTTTGCTGTCTTCCTAGATCATTCAGGTTCTTTTCCCAGGTGAAAACTGTATCTAACATGGTCCCCTCTGACATCCTGAACCTAGTGCATCAAGTCCCCCAGTACTTTTTGCATGCTCTCCTAGGAGTTCAGACTTGAATACTCCAGTTCCATGTGGGAACTATCAGCCAAAGCAAGTGAATACTTGTGCTTTGCAAGGGAATGTCTTAATTATGCCTAGGTTTTAATCTTAGTGCAAGAGAGATTTATGGTTGTTTACATAACAAACTGAAGAGGTCTCTCCCCCCTCATTCTGGTCAGAGGTTTGTCTCCCACTGAAGGTGCACCTCTTGTTGCCAGCAATTATTGATCCCTCTACATTGAATCTTTTCTCCTGTATGCAGTGAGGGAACCATGTCCTAGCCAAACTGCTTGATTCAGAGCAGCTGGGGAAATTAATAAAAATTCAGACTGGCTCACTAACTTCTCATTTCAGATCATCTTCTGGAGAAACAATGGCGCTACTTCTCTAGTTTTCTTAGACACCTCAGGAGAGGTTTATAAGCTCAGGAGAGACTGTATATATAGTAGTATATGATCAAATTGTCTCTCAGAGCTGGTCACAAATTAGTGTAAAGATTACAGGTTTTTCAAAAATAATTCTTCCCAACAATACTGCTGCTGCTTGTTCCTGAAAGACCGGATTCTGTGCTTCTGTGAATTTTAGTGTCGCAACACTTTCTGTAACTTGGAGAGGAATTGGTGCGGAGACAAAGTTTATTTTACAAAACAACAAAAAATTGTTAGGACACTTTTTTTCCTCCAGCACATATCCTGGAAAGGCAGAAGAGCGGTTGTTGCCTGATGTTAGAGTTGGCTGAAAATGATGTCATGCCGAACCAAAGCACTTATTCTAAATAAATCTCTGTACATTGCAATTTAAACAACAAACCACTTCTAGCCCCTGAATGAAGCTGGTAAGATTTCTGATCAAGCATCTGAATACCTTTCCGTTGGAGAACCTGAGGTCAGGAGGACATTTTCTTTGGGATGAGTGTGAGAAGTGGTGGGAAAATAATGCCCCGTTGCTTCAATTAAACAAAATGACATTTATTTTTCCGTGTCTTCGGGCAAATTTAGTGCTGATGCCCGTTTCCCCGGATGGACGCAGCGCTTCCCACATGCGTGTCCTGCGAGGAGCAGCCCAATCACTAGGGAAGCCCGGGAGGGAACGATGTCCCTAGCAATGCTCTGGCACGGATTAGGCCTTGCGACCCCCTCCGCTGCCCCCTGGCCCAGGCCTGCGGGGTTTCAAACGTACTCGTTCCAGAATTCGGATGCGAGTCCAGCGACGTAACAACTGGTCCTATTGTGACGCAGTGCCCACAATGTTGTGTTCTGGTTGCGGGACAGTCTGTAGCAGCTCGTTAACATGCTCGGTTTCTCTTAGGTGGCGAGAGAGAAGAGTCGGGAGGAGTGGGGTTGGGGTAGGTAGGCGACAGTGCCACAGACAGTCAACGGCACCACCGCACGGCTGCTGGTCCTCGCTATTTAGCTTAGGTCGTCCTCTCTTCGGGCTGTGACGGAGGTGCTGTACACTTCACCTAGCGCGGATGAAGGTGTTGCATCCTTGCCGCCCGTCACCGGCCGGGGGGATCCCTTCCTGTGCAGTGACGGATGCTGATTCCGCGGAGCCCCTCAGCAGAACCCGGAGCAGGTGCGGAGTGGGCAGCGAGGGTAGGATCTCAGCCTCTTCATGGTAATAGAGCATTGTGAACGCAGGGTCAGGTAGCCTCAGGGAGGGCTCCGGCACGGCCACTGTCAGAGCTGCATTGGTGGTTCAGTGGTAGAATTCTCGCCTGCCACGCGGGAGGCCCGGGTTCGATTCCCGGCCAATGCAATATCGTGTCTTTTTTTCCCCCTTCTTTCCTATTTTTCTTTGCAGTGGTCACCTCGGGGAGGCGGGACATACGTATCCCCCCGCCCTGCGCCTGGGGGCCATGTTCAGCCCCCCAGATGGGGAACCCCGCCCCTCCCCCTCCCTTGGACCCGGAAGTGACGCATTAGATTCGCCTTCCAAGCGGGGCGCGCGAAGAAGGTGCGGGGAGTAGTGCGCAGGCGTGTGGGCCCGCGGGCGGAGGTCGGGCCAGCCGACCAGTTGCGGAGCCGTGCGCGCGGGGCCGGTGAGTTGGGCTGTGCGGGTTGTGACGTCACCGCGGTGGGGGAAGGGAGTTCGAGACCCCGGCGGCGGTTGGGGGGGCGTAATCCCCCTTCCCCCCCCTCCCGCCGTTGGCAGGTGCCCGGGCCCAGCCCGCTGGGGGTGGGGTGAGGTGTGCATGTGTGTCCACACAAGTGCGCGCCTGTGCCGGGGAGCACTTAAGCATTTAAGCTCCCCAGTTTTACACTCGTTCAGCTGCTTTGAATGTCCTCTACAGCAGCGTTTCTCAGCCCACAGACCGTGACCCAAAAGTGGGGCCTAAGAATATCTGAAAGGGCCTGTGAGCAGTCACAGAAAAATGTGGAAAATCATGGATTTGAAGTGCACCGATCTATCTGCCGTGTATCAGATCCGCACGGATGAAAGGAAAATTAATGTTATTGACTATTGGTTTGGGGTTTTTTGTTTTGTTTCCTTGGGTTTTTTTGGGCTGATAATGTTAGCCAACAAATATTTGCCACCTGCGCCCCTCCCTCGCAGCCGCACACATGCGTGTGGCCAGGGTGCATCCAGGCAGTGTGGAGAGCAGCACCCTGTGGGTAAGTCTGGAGAGGAAGGGGCATAGGTGGCGGGGCAGATCGAGGCCCCTGGCGAGGCAGGGAGCGGGGCTGGGACTGGGGGCGCTGCCCAGCTGAGACGGTGAACAGGACCCAGGGCTGGGAGTGGGACAGAGCCACAAGCAGCTTGTCCAGGGGGTGTGGGGTGGGGAGGAGGGGCACCACCCAGGGGAGGCATGGCAGGGCATGTGCCACCCTCCGATTTGTGCACAGGGTGGATGCAGGCTGTTTGGTGTGGGCTTGGGGCTTTCTGCCCTGCTGCCTTTCCCTTAGGAGCCCTGTCCTGGCTGTGTGTCCCCTGCCTGCCCGGCAGTTGTGGGGGCAGCAAGTTGTGCCTCCTGCTGCCGGCCGGGCAGGGTCCCTAGGGCAAAGGCAGCAGAGCAGAGAGCCCTGAGGCCACAGCAAACAGCTGTTTGGCTCCAGTTAAAACATCCTTACATTTAAAAATGATGGTAGTGGCACTCAGACATTCCGTTGAGCTTTAGTTCGAGTGCCCCCACCACCATTTTTAAGCACCAGGACGCTGATCCCTTGGACAAGTGCCTGTGGCCCTGCCCCACTTCCAGCCCCCAGTCCTATTCACTGCCCTGGCTGGGCAGCACCCCCAGCCCCTGCTCCTGCCTGACTCCCTCCCTCTCTGTGGAGACCTTGATCTGCTCCACAGACTTACCTGCAGGGTACTGCTCTCCATGCTGCCAGGTTGCATTCCTGTAAATTGGTTATTGGATTGGTGTCAGTCGATATGCCCGGTTAATAATTGGCTATTGGTATTGGCCAAGAAAATCTTTACCAGTGCACCCCTAAAGTTTCTCCTTTAAAGAAGGAAGAACGTGGGAAGCCACAGGCTTCCCCTGGCAGGCTGGCAGAGTTCCAGTCTGAGAGGCTCCTTGGGGTGGGGGGAAGCAGGGGGAGGGTGATCAGGCAGTGGGTGCCAAGTACATTTGCATCAGGGCAGCACAGGCGACACATCGGGGGGGCACATGCCCTCCCAGATTTGTGGGCCACAGCGAGAATAGGTCTGCAGCCTGGTCGGACTGGCATAGGCAGGACCCACGTCTGCAACCCAGCAGGCAGGACTCAGCACAGGAGGATAGAGCAGGGCAATGAGACTTATTGCTCCAGCTAGCAGGACCCCTGTGCCAGCCATGCTGCTAGCTGTGTGAGGAATAATGGATGTGAGGGGCAGGGATCGTGCTGCCCTCACCTCCTCCTGTCACCACCATTTCCCTCAGTACACTGCTTGACCCTGAAGGAGAGGTAGGGTGGCAGGCAGCTTGAGCAGCCTGAGGGAAACAGTGGTGGCCAGGCCATGGCAGCAGGGTAGAGCTGTGGCCTGGTGTGCATGCAGCTTGTGGCCAGAGGAAGTGAGAGCAGTATGCCCCCCCCCCCCCATTTGTTACTCCTTGCACTGCTAGTGGTGTGACTGGTGCCACGGTTCTGGTGGCAGTGGCAGCAGCAGTAGCAGTGAGTCTCAGTGCATAGAGATGGTTCCTGCCTGTTCTATTACTGGTCGTTCATTCTGATCGCAGAAAAATGTGAATTTTTGGTTACCGGAAAATTGGGGACTTTTTTTTATCAGAGTAAACTAGGATCCCTGGTCATGAATTAGGGGTACTGGCAGTTTGCATTGTGCAAGTTGCACAATGATGAATGTCACTTGAGAGTAATGGATGGCCATATGTTGATATTGTTATTAATGTTTCCTGTTGATATTGATTTCTGTCTTTAAAATTAAGACCTTGAGCTGCTTTAATTTCTGGTGTGTAAGAAGTATTTTGAGGCCAGAATACTTGTGTGTTTTCTATACTTAAACTATTTACTGGGTTGGGAGTGGCCATTGATGTCTACAAATGAGTCTTGGTACAAAAAGGTTGAGAACCACTGCTTTAGAGCTCTGGGCGGGGAAATGTCATTTGTCCTGGAAATTCATGAACTGCTTCTGTTAATATCCATGAGATGGCAGACTCTCACGTCTCTTTCTATATCTGTTTTAAAACTTGCCTTTCAGTGGTGGTCAGTGTTTTGTACTCAATGCAGGTTTCACCCAGTGCTGTTCCTGGCCATCCCAAATCCTGGGTCCATTATGGGCATGTGAAGCAAGCTAGGATAAATTCTATTGTTAATGATGGGAATGACTTGACAAGAGCAGCAGATGAGTTCCTATTTCAGTAATATCTGGGGAGTCATAAACATGACAGGTCTATTTATTATACTCTGAATAAGCTAAATACTGGCTTTTGGGGATACAGCATAGAAGTACACATAGGAGTAAACCTGTTTGAAGTATCTTGCCTGGTGATAATTTTACAAGCTTATTTCCATCATTGTTCCTATTTGCCCATAGATGTCTTGAGTACAATTTGGGGACTAGTCGTAGTTGACAAAACACTCTAGACTTGCTGTATTGTGTAATAGATTTAAGTGTTTGTAGATATTTCTCAGTTAATATATATGTAAGTGCTTCAGTGTTACATTTTTTTTTCTTTCCTATTCTGTCTTGTTTATTTAGCAGGAGATTTGCATGAGCTCCTTCCTATAATAGATGTACAAAAAACTAGAACTCTTGGTTCCACAAT
Source organism: Gavialis gangeticus (assembly GCF_001723915.1). Lineage (NCBI taxonomy): Eukaryota > Metazoa > Chordata > Crocodylia > Gavialidae > Gavialis > Gavialis gangeticus. The sequence continues at coordinate 81,681,316 of NW_017729034.1, forward strand.
GATACCTTTTATTAGATCAGCTGGAAAATGGCAAGAAAATTGTCCTTTTCTGCAAGCTTTCAGGATCAAAGTCCCTTCATCAGGCTCTGGGAAAAGTGTAGATGGTACAAGACAGTAAAAAGTCCCCGTAGGTAGGAAATAAACTTCATTTTTGCACAGAGGGAGCTGAAGATGGAAGGTTGTCCCTCTGGGTCCATGAGAGTGTTTTTGGGAGCTGTGTTGAGTAGCTCTTTGATGTGTTGATCAGGTAGAATTCCTTTCCTGGAGGTGTCAGATGGCAGGCAGGGAAGTTAAAAAAAAAAAAACTTCTTTGTTCTGAAATAAAATTTAAATTCCAAAATTGGCTAAAATTCAGCATCTTCCATGTTTCAGGGGTGTACTTGGTAGCCGTGTTGGTCCGAGACAAAAAGACATACAAAAACCAAGAGTTCTAGTTTTTTGTATGTCTTTTTGTCTCAGACTAACACGGCTACCAAGTACACCCCTTCCTATAATAGAAGCATTTTCCTTCAGACTAGTTTTATCTGCTTATCTTGTTCATTTGCAATAGAGCTGGTGAGAAGAAAGTGTTATATTGCCCCCCTAATTCACAGCTTCTGACCTTGTTCTGTAAAACACAGTGTAACAGCTAGCAACAGCTAAATTTTTGTATCAATTGCAAAATAGCAAACCAGTGGTACAAGTAGGAGTAAGTTGCACCTTGGTAGTTTAAAAACAGTCTCAGTTAGTATCATATCATGCTAGAACTCACTGAAATTAAGACACATATCTTTTTAATTTAAACAGAGGTGTTATATTTTGAAATTATTTCCTATTTGTTACAATTAGCTGGGCCTCTTTAGTACCCTCACCTAGCATGAGAGATTCCCAAGATCTTACATGTTGGAAAAATGGCTGCATTTTGTTGGAAGTCCCAAATAAATCCTGTTGATCTAAATGTCTCTTTGTTCTCTTTTCACTTTGTTTGGCTTCTCTGTGGGCATCCATCCCTTCCTTCCTCCCTTTTTCTTTTGCCCAGAGCCCATTTATCATGGTAACTCAACATCCATCTTTTGTTTTATTGTGTCCTTGCCTCTGTTTTCCTGGTTAATAGTTCCATGCCTTCTTATTGTTCTATTCAAGGATCATTCACTTGTTTTTGTTTTGTGTTTTCATGCTATTTTCTCTATATACAGGAGAAAAAACTGCTTCTTATAGATGTCCCACTGCAGTAATATGTAAAATACAGAATTCTTGCACTGCTCAGAGATTTGCATTATATTTAACGTGCAGCTGCACATCACTGTTTTACTCTTGGTTTGAAAAGCTTGCCACTGCCTTAATAACTTGCCATTACTTGACTTAAAGCATGTATTAGCATCTTGCTTAACCTGCAGTTTCAACATGGGAAAGGCAAACGGGTGTATCTGGTAGGATGAGTCTGAGTGGAAGAGCTGGCTCCTAAACACATTAGTCCAAACCTATGGCAGTGTCTGTGTTAGGATCCTTTAGATAGCTCCTGAAGAAGAAATTGTTAGCTTTCTTTTAGGTAAAAAGAAAATAGTTTTTTTTCTTAGAAAATGAAGACACATCCTTTTCCCAAAGTCTTACTAACTTGGAATATATGTTCTTCATATCTGTTGAACTGATAGTTATTTTAGATTGTGAAAAGGAATTGGGTGTTGTAGATTAAGCAAATAAAAGCAGAGGCAGACAGATAGCCAAAGTGCTAATACTGGCAGTAGGGGTGCACCAATAGAGTTTGAGGGCCAATACCAATAGCTGATTTTTAAGGAGGCATATTCACTGATACCAATCCAATTTCTGATACAGTTGCGCGCAGCCAGTAAGTCTGTTGCGATGGACAGAGAGGAGGGGAGAGAAGGGGTGCGGAGGGGCAAATCAAAGCCCCGGTGATGAGGGAGGGAGTGGGGTGGGGTACTGGAAGGAGCCGT
>NW_017729034.1:81683946-81689348 GCF_001723915.1 Gavialis gangeticus
GCATGTGCCCTTGAATCTGCGTGGGGCCCTGCAGGCTGGGGCCAGGGCCATGCCAGGTTCTTCCTGGTGCTCGAGGGGACTGGGCCAGGGCTGTACTTGAGACAGGCAGCAGCAGTGCTGAGAGAAGGTTATGGGGGCACTGCAGCCAAATCAAATTTTGCTGTAGCCCTCTCCTCCCAGTGCTGCTGCCACCCATCCTGAGCACAACCCCCAGGTGCCGGGAAGAGCCTGGCGCAGCCCCAGCCTGCAACTGCAGCCCCCCTTCCTGTCCCCCCCACTCAGATCCAGGAGCACATGCCTCCCCCCCACCCTGTACCCTCCCAGAGTACGCACAGCAGTGGGAGCCGCAACCCCCACACAAGCCGTGGCTCTGTCCTGCACACTGCCCTGGCTGAGCAGCGCCTGCCCTAGCCTCTACCCACTCCCTCCCTTCCTCACCGTGGGGGGAGGGGGAGTGTTGATCTGTTCCCCCACATCCCTCCACTCCCCCACCTCCCCTTCCACCACAACAGACTTACCAGCTGCATGCAGCTCTTTGCTGCCTGCATGCTATACTGTGGCTGCAGGTACGCATGGGCATTTATCTGCCAAATTATTGGCCACATTAGGCCGATTCCCAGTTTTCTTTATATTGGTGCTGATCCTAATGCTGCTTGACCTGCCACTGAAGGTGGGTCTAGATCTGGCCCCTGAGGAGCCCCACAGTCCAGATCTGGCCTAAGGGCCCAAACCAGTTTTACAACCCTGACTTAAAGTAACCTGTGTAATTGCAGTTGGTATTTTCTTTTAATAAAGAAATTGTATTTGGGTTAATGACATGGTCAGTTGAATTCCAGTAATATAAAGGCCAAGAAGCTAGAGAGACTCAGATGGATTGGATGTTATATGTGGGTAATAAGAATATCCAGAATTGTCATAGTTGATGCTGAGTACGTGTATTCATGGTAAGGAGAAAGAGAGTTGGGTAAAACATTAGAATTTTTGTTTTATTTGTAGACACTTTCTATTCTATTCCATTCTGTTCTGTTCAGTTTGATCAGATCTTTTAAAATGGAAATAAGATCCTTTTTCATAAATTCCTTGGCAGAGTGCCCTACCTTTTTGAGTAATTGGAAACATTGCATTATAACAAGATGATTTTCAGAGTATGTTTCAACATGTTAAAGGTTTTTGACTGTGTCTGTTTTTAGTTTCAGCTGTCTCAGCAACTACTCCCTGCATGTGTGGATTACAGTGATAGTAGATTAGGAAGCAGGTGGTGCTGTCAAGTTAGTGCAGCTGGTGTTTATTTCTTCTCTCTCCTTTCAGTTACTGGACCAAAACTGGCTGTCTTTGAGCTTTACACATGTCTCCTGGGGCCTTCTTTAAAGAGGTTGTGGGGAAGAAACTCTTTTCCTGACTGAAGACTCCAGGTTGGGGGATCTACTCATTTAACTATGTAAAAAAGAAAAGAAAAACTTGGCTCTTGGTGCTTTCACCTTACCCACAGCTCATGTAGCATTAATAGTGCTGTACTGGTAATAAAAACACTTGCTCACAGCCTATTGTGAAATTCTTCTGTCTACAGGGCTAGGATAATAGTGGGTCACAGGGTGTTTAGCTGTGGTTCTTAAAGGATCTTTAGATTATTTCTTGCATGATGCAATAACTTACGGAATGAACTGCTCCATGTATACTTATAGTTATGGAAAAGTACAGTTTCTCTATATTTGTCTGTTGAAGAAACTCATCTTCTAACTAATTCATGAATTTTTTTCCATTATTAAATGCATTAGAATATACCTGAGAATCCAAAAAGAATTTCAACATTAGTTTTGTATTTTTACTGCATTTTTAATGTAACTTTTCATTTTTTTTTTCAGCTTACGTTGAGCATGAGTCTTGTTATGATCAGTGAGAATGTAAAGCTGGCTCGTGAATATGCCTTACTAGGGAGCTATGATACTGCAATGGTCTACTACCAGGGAGTTCTTGACCAAATGAACAAGTACCTCTACTCTGTCCGAGATACATGTCTTCAGCAGAAATGGCAACAGGTGAGCAGCAGTATTTTGTCAGGGAGCATTTTAATGGCAGAGAACTATGCTAATACAGTCTACCTAGTTTAATCATGAGTAAGAAATACTAAAAAAAATAATCCTAACTGTTCTTAATGAGCTGTTGTGTTACTATATTCCTAAGGCTTCGCAGGCTGATTATTTTTTTCTGATGGCACTGGCATTATAAGGAATGGAGCACAACACTAGCTTCATACTGCACTAACTTGCTTGCCAATTTGACTTCTCATTGAATGGATGAGTGCCCTTGTTATGGCTTAGTTAGTTGAACTTTTATATTACCATGAGGCAGACTTACTCCTTCACTTGAATGTCTTTCGATAGTGGGGTTTTGGCTCCCTCATACAAAGTTAAGGTTACTGCATTCACTTCACATTAATGAAGAACAATAGTTTTTCTGAAGACAAATCAGTCCGTTAGGTTGCAGTCTCCTCACATTGTACATTTTTCTTAAGACTGTGATGTTTTAAAAAAAATCACAAAGGCTGATTACATTATTCCATGTCTAGCTAAAGAAGTATTTAAAATATATAAGGCTGAGTTAAAGAATCAGGACACAAGTTCCACAAGGTTCTTTTTGCTGAGTGGATTCGCAATGACTTTAGCAGGAGTCTGTTAAAAGTTTATTTGCAATATGCTTTAATATGCTTCATATTTTGCATCAGGTTTGGCAGGAGATAAGTGTGGAAGCTAAGCATGTGAAGGATATCATGAAAACATTAGAGAGTTTTAAACTAGACAGTACTCCCTTGAAAGCTTCACAACAAGAATTACCAGCTCACGATGCAGAAGTCTGGTCCTTGCCAGTACCTGCTGAACGTAGGTAAGAAGAAAATTATAGGCACAGATAACATTTTATAGGGTAAAATATGGTCTAGTTTCAATATGAATTTGCTCTGTAACAACTCCCCTCTCCTAGGGCTCAAACACAGTATTTGAAATAATTGATGCTTTAATAGCCAGATGTTGGGCCGCGAGTTAAATTTCTGCATTTTGCTTCAGGATTTTCCTTTCTTGTCTCTAGTAGCATTCACAGCCTGCTTTCTAGGAACAGCTTTAAAATGGCCATCTTCTGATGGTTCCATGAAACTAGCTTACCACTGCTGTACTTTTCCTTCCTCTTGTCTTGCAATGGTACTGCATGCAGCTAGTGTGAAAAGGAGGTAGAAGAGGTATCTTACTTGACCACTTTTCATAGTTCCCATTCTTAGGATCCTAGTACATAACTCCTCTATTGGCCTTTGCTGTTGCTTGTAGTTTTCCTCGGCAGGAAATGTGTGAAGTTTAAAATAAATGAGTGTGAACTTTGAAATGAGTGTGAAGTTTGTTGGGTTTTTTTGGACTATTTCTGTGCTGCATAGTGTTTACAGCAGCAACAGTGAAACCAACATTTCAATAGCTTTGTCAGGCAGCAGAGGTCCAGGGGCTGCTTGCAGACTAAGGGAAATATTTCAGTCCCCATACTTATTTGGAAGGCTGTCTTAGCAACTAAAAAGGCACAAATGTAAGCTTAAATTCTGTAGAAATCAAAGGCTTATGTCTTACTCTTACCAACTTTTACATTGTCTGATTTCTGCACCCATGCAAAATTCTTTGACTTAACTGGACTCCATATGAAAGGAAGAGCTTACAAGTTTAGCATTTAGCCTTTAGCACACCCCCATTGTCAAAGACCTAAGTAGAGTTTTTGTACATTTTTAGTTACCCAGATCCTAAAGGTAGAATTGTAGTTTGGAAGCTTTCATAAAACAGTATTTTTAGCGTTGCTCAAGAAGTATGATTACTTAAATGGAGTATTTGACTGCTTTTAGTCTTGGGTTATAGCGGGTCCCAAAAGCCGCAATGAGAATTCAAGCCACTTTGTGCCAGGATTATCCTTGTGTTGAAGGTTTATGTTGTAGAAATTAAAACAGTTGAAGAGTGGGTCAGAAATAACAGAGATGTACAACATGGTAATTGCCTAGCCTCCCTTTCTAAATACAATAAAACCTAAAAGTGCTACATGGCTAGAAACCTAACTCTCTAGTCCAGTGGTTCTCAAGGGTTTGGTCCCAAGGGCCAGATGAATGGTGTGGGGCTGGTCCATGGGCTGGATTGGGGCCCCACATTGCCCATACCTGGCGCTGCAGATTAGGATTGGGTTCCAAGCCTCCCCCCAGTTGCCCCTGCTTAGTTCCTTGTGCCAGGATCAGGCCCTATACTGCCTTGCACACCTGATCTAGCATGTAGGGCCACAGCCTGCAAGGCTCCCTGTGGGTCAGATGATGGCACCAGCGGCTAGATGTGGCCTGTGGGTCGGGTTGAGCATCCTTTTTCTAGTCAGATATTTGACTCTGTCTGCTGTGTTTATAAATTAACCCTTTTCCATTTAAATCTGCCCACTATGATTTTATGGTAACCCTACATTTCTTCCTATTTATATTAAACTTCATCAGTCTCCTTTAAATGAACAATTGAATAATCTTCAGAACCTTGGCCCCAGATAGGTTTTTTGCCTGCAAATAAATGGACTTTCCAACAAGTGACAGAATTGCATCCCAAAGTCTCCTGACAGGGGTTAGTGACCATGAACATAACTTACTTTGCAGGGATTGAGGTTTTTGTAACCATGGTGCTAGGAAGTCAGTAAGTGAACTAATGCTTCATATGGCAAGTGACCAGGGCTTCCTGTTGGTCATAACGCTTGCTCTTGCAGCTTACCTTATCTTTCCTTCTAACCTGCATGTTGGAAAATATGCTTCTCTAAGAATTAAGGGACATTAAAGCTTTATGAAGGTAAAGGAGCCCCACAAATTTTGGGGATCAGAGATCCTCTCCACATGTCCACTTGATTGACTTTTTGAGGGCTATTCTCTGCACGTGTACCATATTTCATAAAAATAAGTTATATAGCAATTTAAATTGGCTTTAACATTGCAAGTTGGGATTTTCTGAGAACAGACTCAGGAAGGGTTGGAGAATCATCAGTTCTTTTAATGAAAGTGCTCAAAGTAGGCAATTTAGGGCCTTTTAAAACAGGGGTGTCAAATTCATCTGGCCCTATAAACCAGGCTGCACCAGAGCCAGTGTGCAGGGCATTGCCTGCAGCCTGTACCCCAGATCCCCTATGCTGTGTACAGTGTCAGGTCAAACCCACTCACTGTGTGCAGAGCAAGCCTTCCTATGCTGCATGCATTTCCAGGTCCAGCCAGTGTGCCAGATGGAGTAAGGGGCTCTGGGGCTGTAGTGTCCCATGTGGCATATTGGGACATAGATTTCATAGATTTTTTGGGCTGGAAGGTACCTCAGTGGTTCATCTAGTCTGATCCCCTGCTCTGGGCAGGAAAGAGTGCTGGGGTCAGATGA
>NW_017729034.1:81689884-81717356 GCF_001723915.1 Gavialis gangeticus
CTTACGGAGGCTGAAGAGATCCAGGTCCCTCAATCTCTCCTCTTAGGACCTTACCTGCAGGCCCTTTACCATAAAAGTGGCCCTCCTCTGGGCTCTCTCAAGGTTATCCACATTCCTCTTGAAGTGTGGTGCCCAAGACTGGATGCACTATTCCAGCTGCAGCCTTACCAATGCCGCATAGAGGGGAAGCATCACCTCCTTAGACCTGCTCATGATGCACTTGTTAATGCATGATAGAGTGCAGTTAACTCTATTGATCACTTTGTCACATTGTTGACTCATGTTCGTCTTTGAGTCAACTATGAATCTGAGATCCTTTCCTCTGCTGTGCTGCTTAGAAAGTCATCCCCCAGTCTGTAAGTGTGTTGGTGATTCCTTCTCCCTAGGTGCAGTACTTTGCACTTATCTTTGTTAAACTGCATCCTATTTTGTTCTGCCCACTTCTCCAGCCTGCCCAGATCTGCCTGAATCAGTTTCCTTTCCTCAAGTGTATTTACTGTAATTTGGTGTCATCCGTGAGTTTGGACGGTGTGTTCTCCACACCCTCATCCAAGTCACTGATGAAGATATTGAATAGCACCGGTCCAAGGACCGAGCCTTGGGGGACCCCACTGCCCACACCTTTCCAGGTCGATACCAACCCGTCCACCACCACTCTCTGGGTGCATCCCATTAGCCAGTTCGCCACCCACCTGACCATGAAATCACCTAAGCCACAGCCGCTTAGTTTTTTTTATGAGAATGGGATGTGACACTGTATCAAAGGCTTTTTTTAAAATCCATGTATATGACATCTACCTTGACTCCTGCATCTAAGCAGTTTGTGACCTGGTCGTACAAAGAAACATGTTTGTTGAGCAGGATCTACCTGCTGTAAATCCATGCTGGTTGCCCTTCAGCATTATTTTACCTGCTGGACTCCCACAAATATAATCCTTAATTTTTTCAAAGGTTTTCTCAAGGATAGAGGTGAGGTGAGACTAAACAGTCTATAGTTACCTGGATCCTTCTTTCTCCTCTTTTTGAAAATAGGGACCACACTGGCCCTTTTCCAGTCCTTTGGGACTTGTCCTGAGCGCCATGAGTGCTCAAACAGTCCTACCAGTGGTTCTGCCAAGACACTGGTCAGTTTTTTTTAGTACACTTGGATGAAGATCATCTGGGCCTGCTGACTTGAACACATCAAGCCTCTCTAAGTGTCCCTTCACTAGGTCAACACTAACTGTTGGTGGGCCAGTGTCCCACCTGTGCTTGTCCATAGTTTAATTTGGAGATATATCATTATCTGTGTTTAGGAATACTGATGCAAAAAACTCACTGAAGAGCTCAGCTTTGTCCCTCCTATCCATCACTAATTGCTCTTGCAGGGTCAGTTCAGATCATACACATCCTCCAGCTGGGTCTGGCCCACAGGCCATAAGTTTGATACCTCTGTTTTAATTTTATTTATTATTTTTTTTATTTCTATTTCTTGGGATAAGTGAAAGGCATTGGGAAGGGATGTGTGGGCAAGAAAGAAAGCTTGCAGTCTTAAGGTCTCAAGATGAGATTTGGAGGCAAGTTTAAATTTGCTTTTATCAGTAACTACTAAAAGTTCTGCTTCAGGAGAACAGTAGGTTTGTGTACTACCTGTTCATCTCTGGAACTGCAGTCTGATGCTTTCTGTGATTTCATAAATCTGCTACTGAATTAAGTATAGCCTTCTGATAGAGAGCCTGACTGAGTATCGATAACTCTGAAAATGTTGGGGGTTTTTGCCTTTTTCTCTTGGTTTGCAGAGCTCATGTAAGCCTCCTGAAGGGGTAGAGTGCTCCAGTGGGTTCTTGACTTACTAAACAATAATTCAGCTTTCATGAGAAACCTTTTCAGTCTCTGCCATGATAAAGGAAGGTGAACTGCAATATTTATCTTTGATTGTAAGCTCCTCAGTACCAGGACTACCTTTTATCTTTTTGGCACATAGTACTAAGGTTATTACTTGTGCCTGACAAATGAGTGTCAAACTTCTAGTGGTGGTGGAAGGGAAAATGGGGTTGAAAAGAGAAATTATTGTGACTTAAAAAATAAAGTTATCTTTGAGCAAGATACCATTGTAACAAAATAAGTAAATACAAATGACATATGTTAAATAATTGTTGCTTGGGATAAGCAGCTTCTGCATTCTGTAGTTAAGATTTGGCAGTGTTAAGTAACGCTCACCAATGACTCTTATGTATCATGACTAATCAGACCTTCACCAGGACCAAGAAAACGTCAGTCCGCTCCATGCAATGATTGCAGAGGTCACAATAACCGTGCAAGTGCAGCAGTGAGGGGCCCTCACCGTCCTTCTCGAAATCCTAATGATAAAGGGAAAGCAGTCCGGGGCCGAGAAAAGAAGGATCAACAAATCAGAGGAAAAGAGGAAAAGGTAAAAACTTGTGGGTGGCTTCATTGTATTTTTATGCCAGGATAATGGTGCAAAGGAAATTTAGTTTGAGAAAATTGATCAGCTATAATGTGCTTTTTATATTCAAAGCAGTATGCAAACAAAAGCTCACAAAACATGTTAGTAGACTTATTTATGGAGAAAGACTAATGCAGAAGGGTTGAATGATTGGTTGAAGGTTTTGCCTAGATTAATTAACAGCCAGAAATAAAATTAAGTGCTGACTTTTTGCATCACTGTTGTGTGGTATCCATGAGATTAACTGATAGCGGTAACAGGAGACTATTATTAACATGTAAAATCCACTTTTGGCTTTCCCAAATCAAAGATTTTACTATGTAAATAAAGGTCAGCACTTCTTCCCACGTAATTGGTAGAAAGACCGTCTTAATTTTTATAATGTCAAAGTGCTTGGATTACCGTGGTCATGTGTTTAGTAACAGAAACTATCCTGTGTTTGGTTTTATTTTTTTAAGTGTCTCGATCCAATTTGTATAAAGCATTATATGTTTTCACATGTTAAATAGTTAGTTAAGGGACAAATCCAGTAAGTAATGCATGTGTTTCATACTATCAGGTAAGAAACATTCTGCTCTCATTGAGATCAGTGAGAGTCTCGAAGCTGGTTTCAGTAAGAACAGGATTGAACCCTGATGTGTGAACTGGTAACTTGATGCTCTATAAAGAGAGAGAATTTATCTCTCTTCAAGGTTGAGAAAAGGAGAGAAAAGCAGGACTTTAAATTCCCAACACCAAATCCTAGCTGAATAATTTATTCAATGGGGGAGGAAGGGAAGAAAGTAAGGTTTTATCTTAGAAGCTGATTACATAGATAAAGCTTTATTGGTACGAAAATATTTAGCATTTCTGTTTTTATTTTAAAAAAATCAAACTAAACTATTTTTCTAACCTGCTCTAACAGCCACAGTATTCAGTTTACAATATATAGGATCTGAAATCACATCAACACCAAAAGATTTCACAAAATAATATATTCACAAAATATTTTACTTTCCGAAGTGAAGTTCTGGCAAGAAAATCAAGAAAAAGTCTTGCTGTTTCAAAATACACATCTAGAATTTTTGTTTTGAAACCATTTTAATTTTGCATTAAATAATGGTAACATAATAATAATAATAATAGTAACATGTCAACAGTAATAATGTTAATAATAATATTATATATTCTATTCAACAAAACCCTTCAAATGACCCAAACAGTCTTTTTCCTGGAACTTTTCTGTGCAGAGTTCTGGAATTTTCAGTTATTTTGAAATCTGTAAGTACTTCTATCCTTCTGCACAGTCTTGATTATTACTTAAAGGTACTGTGAAAACATGAGAGAAGAAAAAACATTATGTAGGACATGAGGGCAGAATGAGACCTAGGTTTCCACAAAACTTTCAGCCACTGGTGAATATAGATTTTGTAGATATTAGGGCTGGAAGAGACTTTGGAAGATCGAGTCCAGCCCCTTGCCCCGGGGCCAGGAAGTCAGCTAGGATCAGGATCCCAGCAAGATAAAAAAGATAGTGTAGAATAAGCAGTTGTTGGGGCAGCAAATCATAGTATGGCTAAATTCTTAGAATAAATAAAATATGTATGCATGAGTTAGGCTACTTTCATAAGACTTTGAGGATCTTAAAAGTGATGGGATAATAGATACCTCAGACTTCTCCTTTACACAGTGCCATCTCGTGTTATTGTGCCCAGTCTTGCTCCACTGAAGCCAATGGCAAATAACTTGATTTCTTCAGGTTCAGAATTAGGTGCCAGTAGGAAGACTATTCCTCTGAGCCTTGTTCATTTTTAAGTGAGAAATTTATGAATTAAAATAAATTCAAAATGGTTATTGTCATAAAGCATTGTTAAGTGAGCTTGTACAAGGCCCAAGTAAAAAGTGGAACAGTTTATTTACAGTGGAATAATTAAATACTCTATGCAGTGTAAAGCAGTGATTTTTAACTGGGGTGTCATGGGATCCTGTCTAAGGATGCCACAGGGAGCAGTGCAGTATTGGCATTGTTAGCTGTGCAAATACCTACATGGGATTCACAGGATAAACCCAGAGATTTCAAATAGGCATCTGTTCTGACTGGTTGTGGTCTTTTTAGAATTCTTTGCAACAAAAGAATAGCTGTGTTATTTTCCCATAACCAGAAAAGTTTGTGGAAGGTAAGAGCTGGCATTTTCCAAGAGGTACCTTGGGTCAAAAAAGGTAGAGAACCACTGGTGTAAAGAAGGTATGAATGTCATTTAACTTTGTGTGTAAATAACGCTGAACCTCCTCATGCATTAAATGTGCACATTGCCATAGTACATTATCACCCACCCTGGAAAGAAAGAATAACTACAGTTACATTTGAACTGATTTATTTTTCTTTAAGTCCTTGTAATATAAATAATGCATATCTTCCATTTGTGGAAAAACAGTACCAGTTCTATAGGCTGATTCTGAAATCGGAATGTAGTTTAGTAGTTGGGAGGAATTAGATTAATCCCATGTTTATTTTAATGGGAGTTTAGGTGCCTAAGTAAATTTGTGGATCTAGGCCTGGGGCCCTAAAATTATTTGAAGCAAATAAACTGCAGTGACTAGCAGGAGACGGTTAAAAAAAATATGGCTTACACTTTTATTATTTTATATTTCTAATAGTTAACATGTATAAAATATGAGAATGGGAACATCATGGGTTACTGTTATCTAGAATAGATGCATTCCTTGCCTTGGTAGCTGAGATGACATTCAGGTTTCTTAGCCAGTTCTGAACTTCCACGTTGTTGGATAATAGTGTTGTAATTGAAAAGCCAAAAATGTATATGCAGTACAGCCCTGGTATGGATTGTGTCACAACAGTTTTTGTTTTTTGTAGAACAAATCCTCTTCTGATATTTCAGAATCTGAGCCAAAGAGATTTGATGGTACAGGATATGATAAAGATTTAGTAGAGGCTCTGGAAAGAGATATAATTTCTCAAAATCCCAATGTGCGATGGTAAGTCTAAGTGTTATCAAGCTTGTATTTTTGTGCTTTTTTTTTCTCATCAGAGAGTGGCTGTAACTTCCAGGGTTAAGGCTTTTAATACATGGAATAAGTGTATCTACAACAGGGATTGGCAATATTTTTGGGCAGAGTGTCAAAAATACTTGTGGCCTTGACTGGTAAGATGTTGGTGTGCCAGGGCTGCACGACAGGGGAGCCATGAGGGGCCCGATCCTCGTTGTGGCAGCAGCACAGCCCTGGCCCCTTCCCAGCCATCCGCCCTGAGGCATGTGTGCCAAGCAAAATGCCTTCAAGTGCCATGCTCTGGCACCCATGCTGGGGGTTGCCTACTCCCGATTTACAAGTTTTCTTTGTGAGTTGAGTGTGTAGCTAAACTACTTTTTCAGTGTTTATTGCAAGAAACTTAACATGATAAAAGACCTTGCCAAATCCATGTTGTATCATGGTATATCAGCAGTGGGTCCCTTTTGAAAAGAGCAAAAAAAAAGTATGATCTCTAATTGGCGATGTATCATATTTTCTCCCACAAAACACACCCTGGAATATAATACACATCTTGTTTTTGAAAGGCAAAAAAAAGAAAAAAGATTTTTCTAGAGTTTTGGTTGCATGCAGCTCAATTTGGGCAGGCTGCTTTTTGTGGGAGTATATTATATGTGAAAAAAATATGGTAATTCCTTTTTATAGTTGCCTTTACAGACAGCTTCAAAACCCCAATTCATACAAACGCAGCTTTATTGCTCAGCTCCCTTGTATTCAGACTATCACAAGACTAGGAGGGTTTTGTGAGGATTCAGCAAGAAAAGCTTGTGTCTAATAGGCTTATTAGAAATGGTTGTACTTTTTGTGTATCAATATAAAAAAGGGAAGATAAATATTTATATACTAAGCTGAAGTGTGGTTTTTTTTTCTTCATTTTATGCCAGCTCAAACTTCAGACTGGAATTTAAACATTCTTAGACCAAACGTAGACTGTTCCTAATGTCTTGCAAAACATTACTGTTTTAGCCACTTGCTGGTTTGTATGGGGCCACTATGGAGGATGCATCCAAAGTGAGGTGCTGCTACAAACTTAAGATAGCGTACAATGCTTCTCATTCTTGTAGAGGCAGCTCTGAAGTTGACTAAATGCTTTACTCTTGAAAGAGAATTCTCAAAAAAACATTTTTTTTTAATCCCTTCCTTCAATTTGCCCTTATTAATTGGTCTTCAAGCTTTATAAATTATAGCTATACAGATGAACGGTGTCAATTAATGCCATAGTTCCCACTGGGGAGAAATTTTATAGCACATGTGGTGCTTACTTTAGCATGTTTCCCCAGACTGCCTTATCAACATATTTCCTTTCTGATGTGGACGGAAGGGTGAGGGTGTGCGCAGAAATGTAAATTAAACTGTTAATTGCTTGGATGCACTCTGGAACCTGTCAGTCCAGTGCTATGCATAGAGATGAGGACACTTCTCTGACAGAAACTAAATTAAGCTCAGTTCGTTCACATTGTCTATTAAATAGTCACGTGATGATGAGTGTTTGCATCTTGAATTGAATGCTGGTATAACCCTCCTGTTACCATCTACTTAAATTCCTTTCTTCTGTATCAGGGATGATATAGCTGACTTGGTAGAGGCCAAAAAATTGCTCAAGGAAGCTGTTGTCTTGCCAATGTGGATGCCAGAATTCTTTAAAGGCATTAGAAGACCATGGAAGGTAAGAAAAAAATCGTATTCTGTGACATGTAGTGAAATTTTTAATATCTGTTCTAAGAGGAGCACCTGAAGTTATAAATGTTCCATGTCTGATGAAACCAACCTTTCCTCCCTAATCCAAACCCCTTAGGGGAAGTAGTTTCTGTTCTGAATACTAATCAAATTAAGCTATAAAGTAAAACAAGTATATGGTTATGGGCTGTATTGTTGGTATTGCTTAAAGACAGTAATATTACTCTAGCTTGTAATACAGCTTAGGCAAAACCTTCTATTGAATATTTTAATTCTGAAGCTCTAAAACAGCTGCTTATGTTTAGATTGTTGCACTGAATTTTCTTCACTAGGTTTAATGTTCAACCTTAATTTTGGACTTTGTTTTAAATAGGGTGTACTGATGGTTGGTCCACCCGGTACTGGAAAGACCCTCCTTGCAAAAGCTGTAGCTACTGAATGCAAGACAACATTTTTCAATGTCTCTTCATCAACACTAACTTCAAAATACAGAGGAGAATCTGAGAAACTTGTTCGCCTGCTGTTTGAAATGGTGACTGAGAGCTCTTTGCAGGGAATAGTGGGTTGTAACTTCATCTCCGGAATAGTGAACCCTAGGCAAGAGCTAAAACTATTAGTAAATTACACCTCCAAATTGCACATTCAGGTGTCTGTAACCACTTACACTGCAGTCTGGGCATGGATATGCATATTTTTAGCAAATCACTTTAAAAATTGACAAGGAGTCCAGCCTTCTATTTGGTATGTACATTAATATGATAGGTTATGCTTGAGGCCATAATCCCTGAGTTCATGGGACTACTTCAGAATCTGAGATTTCTTATGAAAAAAGATATGTTGTTCTTCATGGTTGTGAAGAAGACTTAAAAACTGGAAACAGTAGAACCAAAGGAGTGACTTTTCTGCCTGAGTCGGCAGGTAGTCTGAATCAGTAGCTCTGAGAGGTGTAAAACTGCTGCATGCATCACACTGGGATGTTAACTCAAGACTCACAGCTTGAAGTGGGAGACTTGGCATGTTCATGAAAACAGAAAGTGGCTGTAGAGAAATGTTGTGGCCCTGGCCCCTCTGCTATTTAGTCATATACTGCAGCTGCTGTGGACCTTGTGATGTTGTCCATGAATCACTGGGAAAGTGAAACAACTGCCACTTTGAAGTGGAGTCTAGGGCCATATTGTGAGGAGTCTAAAGGCTGCTCTATACCAGAGAATTATATTCCTATAAATTTAAGTGTGAATTTAAGCCTATACCAGAATTTAATTATTCTGGTAGAATTTCCTATGTGAACAATCATTCTAGTTCCGATGCCTCTTATTAAGTGACTGCACCCTTGACAGTTTTGGCTAGATGTGATGTTAATTTATGTAGGGCTGTGAACAGCTGCCATATGAGACCTTGGGGTTATTGTGCTTCAGTAAGTCATTGCTATATGCTGTTGTGTTATTACTGGTGACGCCCCAGGTATGTATAGATGGAGGTAGAGGTGGGAGAGGATACATACTTGTTGGATATTTACACCTGTTGTATTAAGTTGCATTGCATTGTTGTGCTGTTTTATGGATGTTTCTGGAGATGTTAATTTAAAAGAAATAAGGTTAAATAAAGCCTGAAATATATTAATGCCATTTCAACTTCTGATCTCCCTAGGCTCGGTTTTATGCACCAACAACTATATTTATTGACGAAATAGACTCTATCTGTAGTCGCAGAGGAACCTCAGAAGAGCATGAAGCCAGCCGTCGGGTGAAGGCGGAATTGCTGGTTCAAATGGATGGTAAATTAATTAGCAGTTGGTGGCTCTGGATTAAAGGAGAAAATATAAAGGTTCAAATTTCCTTCACCAGGGAGTGGATAATCTAATTACAACATTTTTAAAAAGGCAGATTAAAAAGAGGTGCATTGGCAGTAGTTCAAGTTCCAAGACACTGCAAATACATTTAATGAGTGCTCCTTTTTGACTTCCCCGCCCCTCTCCATAAAAGCTATCTTGGTATCCTCTTGCAGACTGAATAACTAAGCTTTCTCAATCTTTGGAGTCCATGCTATAATCCTACTTTTATGCTCCCACAATTTTTTTTTCTCCCTAGTTCCAGCAATAAAGTAAAGCAATAATTTCCAACTGAACCATTGCAGCCTCAGGGATGGCCTTCCTTTAAGGAGAACTGTCACACAGAATTCCAGGTGACTTTCTACTTGGTTTGTAGAAGCGTCATAAGGTTATCATCAGTTACCTATGCTGGTTTAAAATTCAGATGATACTACTTTAATCTTGACCTTTCATTGACTCCATTCCCCTTTTGCTGAAGGAAAATAAGGATGAAGCTGGACAAAAATGAAGACACTAGTTTTTTTTAATAGCTTTTTCATAAAAACTGCACACACAAGTCACTTCTATGACTAGTCTAAGTCATTTACTATAAAAGATTCAGTTTTACTTGTGCAAAATGTGAACTTTTAATTTAATCTTTGCTAAACACTGCTGAAATGTACTTAAAGAGGAACATTTCATCCCATTTTTTTTTAAATGCAGTAATTTAAAATTGCTGATCTGCAGAGTGAGTTATGACAGGGTTCCACACGTAAGAAAATCCAGATTATTTAATTCTAGCAACGTGATGCACCTCCCACTTCAGTCTGTAGAGGGACTTCTGTTGGTTTAAATAAAAAGGTCAGACCCCTATAATCTTGCAGTTTATAATCACAGCAAAGCTGGTAGAACTGAAACTTAAAGTAGAACTTCAACACAGTAGAGGAGCTTCATTAATATTACAGAGTAATGGGTGCTTTCATCTGCATATATGTATGAAATTCTACACAGGCTGCATAGGCTAATTTCCTTTCCCTTTCTAACACAGGTGTTGGAGGGGCATCTGAAAATGATGATCCTTCCAAGATGGTTATGGTACTAGCTGCTACTAATTTTCCTTGGGATATTGATGAAGCCCTAAGACGAAGACTAGAAAAGAGAATTTACATTCCTTTACCATCAGGTATAAAGACTTCCTTTTTTTTATCTTGGGTGTGGGGAGATCAGAAACTAAGATCGCCATTCTGTCAATTTTGATACCTTTTATATTTGACTGAGGTCTCAGATTAGACTGAGATATAGTGAGGGGGGTCTAAAACTCAGAAGCACCTTGGGGGTGGGGTGCGGTGGGGGCGGGCCAGGCAGGGATATATGCAAATACACGTATTAGCTACTTTAAAAGGGGAGATGGGGCTGCTGCTCCAATGTGTGTAACAGCTGGTATGCTGTGACTGTTACCTCTGCATGAGCCTATAGTCATACAAGTGAGCCAAATTGCCCTAGCTGACCTTTGATGAAGCAAGGTTAAAGTTGGAGCAGTTTTGCTCTGCTTGTATCACTACAGAATCATGCAGGTATAAACAGCTGCAGCCTAACAGCCTGTATATCCCTGCCCTGTGCGCTCTCTCCCTCCTCCCCCAGAGGTACTTCTAAGTTTTAAACCTTTCTTGCTATATATCTGAGTCTAATCTGAGACTCCAGTCGAATATAAAAGTTATCGAAATTGAAGTAATGGCAGTCTTAGTTTTTGGTAGTGATAGAGTTGTTACATTTATCTTGTCTTCAGAACATGGGTTGTATTGATTTTTTTTTAAACCTTTTTGTGTGTGTTGTTTAGCAAAAGGCAGAGAGGAACTTTTACGAATAAACCTGCGAGAGCTTGAATTGGCTGATGATGTTGACCTTGAAAATATTGCTGAGAAAATGGAAGGTTATTCTGGCGCAGATATCACCAATGTATGCAGGTATGTTGGTTGCAGCCTTTATATAGACAAACTCATTATCTGAAAATGGTGTGCCATATTGGGTTTAACATAATTCAAACCAAGTAGTTCTTAGTAAAATACAGACTGATTTAGGCACTCTTGCAGTTTAAAATCTAGCAGAAAAGCTAGCTACTACACAACCATTTATTTAAATTTGTATTCCACACCTTCTAGATATCGTAAAGGTAAAAAAAAAACAATTATGACAGTCCTAATCAAAATGGTTTATTAATGACATTTCATGTTTGCTTGTTTAAACTGAATTATCCTTTTTGTGTGAGGTTTTCCAGTTCCTATGGTGTTCGTTTTAACTTGCAGAGTTTGTTGGATCATCCCATTGAGGTTCTAAGGGTGCATATCCCCATGCAATCATAAAGATGAAAGCAACAGAGAGCCATGTCAAGTGAATTGGGAATCCTCAGAGTGAAGGGATGCCATGCATAACGGCTAGTTGGGCTGCCATGAAACCTTATTAGCACTAAGAGCAGGGGTTGGCAACCTACAGCCCACAGGCTGGGTTTGGCCTGCAAGAGGTTTGGATCTGACCTCTGAAGGTCCAGTTCAGTCTGTATTATACTAAGGGCACACTGCCAACTCCTCAGCTGTTTTATCATCTTTTTGCTAGTGGTATGGTGAGATTACCTTTAAGTTTGTAGCTAGCTGCTGCATCTCATGTGAAGGGCTGCTTTTTGGTCTGTGGAGGAGATTGCAAGCTCTGGCCCACATTTACAAAGGGTTGCCTACCTGTCCTAGAGCTTTGACCTAATGGGAAGTGTGTGGAAAAAGGAATAATACTTTGAAATAGTACTTCACAGAGAAGGAAGGAACCTGTGGGATGATTGTTTGTAATTAGTTTAGCTGTCAAGTATGCCATAAGAGGATTTTCATATTAGAGTAAAAGGATTGTTTAAACACAAGTTAGCTGCTTCAGCCTCATCCTGCAGTCACGTACTGCATTTCTTTTGTGGTGTAATATTTTTGTGTAAGTCGACTTCTGTCTTGCTGCTCCTCCAGAGGCTGTTCTGATGTTTGTAATTATACTGTTGATGCTGGAAACTGAGCATAGGGTGTGTCAACACCTTGTTTAGGAGGTAATAGTCCTATAGCTTTTTCTTTGCATGGATTTATGCTGTATGAGCACTCATTTGTTCCTGTCTCTTTCCTTGGCGCTTACTTGAATAAATCAGTGTATTAAAACCCATAATTTGGACTTTACTGCAGGAACAGAGGATGCCTTTGTCTCCTTTAATATTTTAGCATTTTTATAATGCTTTGTTTTAAAAGTATTGTGTAAATCTTAATTCATTATAAAGCCATTAGAGCTAGTTCTAAAAATCAATTTATTCTGTTTCTAACTATGACAAACACAAATAAGAAACTAGGTCTTGGATTGAAAGCAGGTTTTTTGATAGAAAGACGGAAAGTATTTATATTAAGGCAAGTTAACATGACTTGGAATAGAGCAGTCTCTATAGCAGTTGTAAAACATCTCTTAGTTGAGGCTAGAGAGTTAGTACTGATTCTGCTTTTAGGGCTCAATCAGTACTGTAAGGGTGGTGTCATATGTTTAACTTAACACTTACTAAGTGCAGTTTAAAACATGAGCAAATGCACATTCAAGCAGTTCAGTAAGTGTTAAGTGCTGTTGAGGGTTGCACAGTTGCTCCCTTTCAGGCAAGGATTATCTAACCTATTAACTTTAATACCTCACAGCATTCCAATAATTTACAACTGTTGCAAATAAACCTATGGCTACATCCTAAATGGGGCATTTTTAGTGTCCTTTGATATGTCATTTACTTGATCCCACCAGCAGGGGGACTTGGATAGCTGAGCAGTGTGCTGACACACCTTGTGCTCATTTGATGCCTTGGTATATATAAAATGGGAATGAAAAGTTTGTTATTCAGATTCTCTCCTGTTACAGGTCTAGGCCAGCTTAGACAGAGCACTTATCAGCAATAGTTTAAATAAGTATGAATACTATAAACCTGCATCTAACATCCAAATCCTTTCCTGGTACTTGTTTGTGGTGCTAAGTAATGTCCCTTCCATACCTAACAACAAAAGTACAAGAAAAATCTTAGCTAACGTAGTTCGTACCCTTGGAAACTTCACCAGAATTTAATTACAATGTTCACTCATGCCATCATCTCCTTACTATAGCCAGTTGTTTCTCTGGATCTCATGGCTTCTTTCATCCATCAGCATGGAACAAAATTGAGATTGTATTATTGCCTCCCATGGGGCTGGGGCTATCCTTTCAGCTTTTTTACTGCCAAATCGAAGCAGTAGCTGGAATTTGGTGAAAGACTTGTATTAGAGACTTAGTTATTTTTGGGCATGAACTTGCTTTTTTGATTTTATGGTTTTGGAACTTCACGATTTCAGCAAATAAGTTCAAGCTGTGCAAACTGAAACTTCATCAGTCCTTTTTGTATGTAGACATTCAGCACAGCTCAGTATCTCCTACACTTTTGTTGACCCAACAAAGGACATCTAAATACAGTCAGTAAATGCTTTGATGTAACAGGAAAAAAAAGAGGTGTACTTGAAGTCACTTTAATACAGGCTCACTGGAAGCAGCAGTTGGAAGTGCATGTGACTTGAATATGTTCTGTAATCATTTTGTCCCCTAGCTCAGATTGGCCTCTTAGTTATTCATTTTACAATGTGAGACAGTAGATACCTTATGGAACACCTTGGAACTGAGTGTAGAGCAGAAAAAGCATTCAGCATTAAAGAACAGGACTTGTCTTTAACTTTAAAGAACCCTCCTTGTTCTGTGCCTCCCTCTGTTTACTGCATGCTTCTGAAAGCCATGGCAAACACCAATGGGAAACAGCAAATTTGGCACCAAGGAGGCGGCTTTAAATGGACACTTTTAATAGTCCCTTTAAATCCTCAAACACAATCAGGCTGGCCCACATGCTGTAGGCTGCTGTTCCCTGGCATAGGTTGTCTGGAAATGCTTTAAGCATTTAATGCCCTAATAAGCATAATAATTTGGCACATTCAGATTATTTGGCCATCCCCAGTAGCTAGAAGTGTTACTTTCATTAGATTCAGTTCTGAAAAGAAGTTCTCTCCAGTTTTGTCAGTAAGCGCTTGTCCCTACAGGGATGACAAACACGCTCCATTTTGAATACTGCATCAAGTAATGCACTCGCATTACTATTGCATATAGCTAGTGATGCAGAAACTTTCCTTCTGCAGTAGGATCCTTGAAATTCTACCCCTCAAACCCTGGAAAGGGAGGCCCATTGGCTAGAGTATCTGTCTAGGGACCACATAAATATCTAAAGTAGAATGGAAGCTACGATGAACCTTTACGACTCTTGGTTCTCCAAACTGAAATTGTGGCCTAATTTGAATGTTTAGTTTAAGTCTTAAGCAACCAAACATACCTTCATCCTAAGTAACTTTTTTACATGCCCTACAGAGATGCATCATTGATGGCTATGAGAAGGCGTATTGAAGGCTTGACACCAGAAGAAATCAGAAATCTTTCCAGAGATGAAATGCACATGCCTACAACTATGGAGGATTTTGAAATGGCTTTGAAAAAGGTTTCTAAGTCGGTATCTGCTGCAGACATTGAGAAATATGAAAAATGGATAGTTGAATTTGGATCATGCTAAGACCTCTTTAACCAAACTTACTTTGAGAAACCTGCCTTAAGTCTTAAAATAGCTTCAGAAGTGATGAAAAGTAGTTCCAATGCACTGAGTGCTATTTTTTAATTTTTGTAATTATTAAGAGTAACATGATTCTAAATAAAATAATTTTTTAAACTGCAGGTTACCTCTGCCTCTTGAATTAACTTAGACCAGTCCTCCTTTGCCTATCTGTTAATGTTAATCAAATGTAGTAGTGGGACTTGTTCGCTCTGCATTTAGGACGGAAGCTGGCTTTATGTGATTGTTTAAATTTAGATTCTTGCTGTTGATTGAGCTGGAAACTCCAGTTCCAAAACGGTTGCCAATCCATAAGAGGCAGGAATGTTAATAAGAATTTTTGCATCTGGTCGTCTTGATGCAGTTTTATTAAGCTACTAACATTTAATGAATTCAGCCTGAGCTAGAGAGGTGGGAAGAGACCTGAATTTAGGATACAAGGATAACCGTTTTTCAGCATATACTATATGACTGAAATCCATTTACTACTCTGGCCATTGGCCAACCGTGTCAGATATGCTGTCTCATTTTATAGAGTGGATGTAGAAGTGCTAGAATGCAACAGCAACCAGCAGCAGTGCTGTGAGAAGAAAAAACTGCAGCAAACTAGTGAAAAAAGAGGAATAAATAGGAAAATCAGGCTGTCAGCAGAGACAGCTGGAGGCTGTGTTCCTGTGGCCCTTATGGTTACCCAGCAATACCATTGCTCTGGTGAGTTGTTTGAGGGAGATGCTGACTCTACAAAGAGCTCTTCAGTACTTGGACCCTGACCAAGACAAGACCTAAGATGACAGGAGTTCAACTAGGTGTATTATTGCATAATTCATTACCTTCATGATGCCCAAAGTCCCACCCTTGCATCTCCCTTCCCATTTCAGAAAGGTGGTTGGATAAACTGCAGGTAGAGAAAGGAATTGCCTTTTGAAGTAGCCAGTTTAAACATGAGTTGCCAGTAGACTTAGAATTGGGTAGCTGGCAGGTTTGGCAGAAAGGTATAATTTTAGCTGACCAGTCAGCTTATTGCAAACTGACCAAATATTTCAACTGATACCAAACAGAAATGGAAAGGGTGTCAATGACTCAGTCCCTGCACTAGTAATGTTGCAGTGTTGTAGCTATGCTTGCATAAATATATGCATGGTAGCATTTTGGTTTCTTAAACCAAAACACTTGTTCAATTCAGTGTTTGGAATGAGGTGGACACTAGTGCCAGCTCAGGGGCTGCTCTTTTTTTTTTGGCTATGATAATAGACAGCAGCAACACCAGTATGATTCCCTGCAGACCTGAGTACAAATGTCCTGTTTTGTCCTTTGGCACAGATGACAAAACTGAAGGAGGTGCTTTGATCCTTTCCAACATTTCTGAGATGGGTGAGCTTGTTTCATGTGCTGCAGTTAGGACATCCTCCTCTATCATGCTAAGCGTTGTTGGCACCAACATGAAACAGTTGCTTTTCAGTCTGTTGTCCTTTGGAGAGCTATCAGCCATAAGCATCTTGAATGGATTTCACAATATTCACTGTAACACCCTGCCACTCGGCTTGAGATGTGCATGCTGAAGCTGCGGAGTGGTCCTTATAACAAGTCTGAGCCTTTTGAGTTTTTCAGTGAAAACTTCCAAAACAGTATTTTTGCCTTTTAAATGTAAGTGTACTAGTGACCCAGTACCACTGCAGGAATAATTCAGTAGTCCTAGGACTGCACATGTTATTGCCAGTTCTCTTAAAATCCCAGCCAAGCTGCAGTTATTTTTTCCCTCATTCTGTGAAGAACAACTCAAATGACACTTACTGACCCACAACACTTGCCACCATCCGTTCTATTTTTCATTCATTAGCAAGTTAGTTGTTACAGCTATGTAGTTACAGCCAATCACTTCGGGGCCTTAAAAAACCAGCACCCCTCCCAAATTTGCAAGGTATTTTCAAATAATTTAAGTCACCCTGAAATGAAACAGTCATTTTAAAGTCTCCCTCAGGCATCTGGCTGTGCTCTTGTGTCCTTCCTCTGCCAGTATGTAAAACATGCACTACTGAAAAAAAGGGAACATCTGGCTCATTGATATCAACCTGCATATAAGGCATTGGCAGCACTCAGTCTGGAAAACTATTATTCTTGCAGCTGTTCAGCTGATGGTTAAATTTGCTTGTTGCTTTCCAGGTGTCTAGTATAGCTTTCTGAGTGGGGAAAGTAAAAGGCAGACCAGCTTCCCCAGAATCACCCACCTACATCAAAATATTTTGTCCTGGAAAGATCTGCTGCTCTTCAATACATAATGTTCAGATCTTTTCATTTTGAGCCAGTTAGTGAGCAATGCCTGGATAATGTACCAATACGTCATAAAAAAATTGTGACCCTCCCCCCTCATTTAATAAATTAAAAGAGAGCTAGAACTGGAACGTCATGCCTACACCAGGACATACTCCTATGTGGCTAGATATGCTTTACCACATAAATACAATTATTACCTTGTATCTTGGGTAATACATCCTCCTTATTACGTTTTCCAGTGTGTGAAGTGTGCAGCAAGGCAGACCATGGTTTTGGGGCTAACAACCCTGTATAGTGTCGCTTCCTAATGCAATCTCTCTGTGGGAATGCATGGCACTGATAGAGGCAGCCACCTCTCTATGAACTGTCACTACTGCAGTGTCAGCAATTTCACTGGTTAAAACTCTCCCCTGTAGGCATGGCCTTACTGTTCTTCCAAGGAATGTGCAAGAAATATATATTGCCCTAGTTCATAGCATTTTTTTAAACAGGACTAGGCGGCCCAAGTGTTCAAAGACCTAGTACTCCATTCAATGCAAGAAGCTGCCCATTTGATCTTATGTCATGACACTCTAGCAAAGATGGGTATTCCCCCTCACCCCCTTTGTAACAAATAATTTTATTAGTTGGAATAGCAAGGCCAAAACTAGATTACAATTTGTTTTTTTCTTCAGCTAACATGTTCTGCAAACTGCTGTTTTCTTTAGCTACATTCATGTTAGAACTTCCACAAACCACATTGTTTATTAAACAATTTAAATGTTAATTTATTTGAAAACTCATGGCAATACAAATTAGTCTGGGAAAACTGAGCCCCTCCACTCAGTACAGTTAAACCAGTCTTTTAAAGATATTTTGCTCTTCTTGTTGAGAAAATTTACATGGTATTGCAGTCCATGATATACAAAAGAGCACACTAAACCTGCCACACAAGTTTACAAGTGCTATCAATTTTTAGTGGAGCAGGGGCCTCATACAAAATTGAGTGTTGAATAAAGTGCTTGAAATACCAAATTGCCTTTCAATTTTGTCTTGCATACACAGTAACTTGCTATTATAGTAGTACAAATATTTTATAGTGATTATATTTTCCCCACAAGGCACACTCAATAGTAGCAGACCTAAAACGAGGTTGGCCAGTTTTGTTTGGTCTTACAGGCACACGTGTAATTTATCTGCTCTACTCCTGTCCCCTGTACTAGATAACTACCTAGGGAATTTGGGACATCCTGTATTTCATCCCACTACAAATTCAAGGACAGCTGAACCGGGTTCATTTAAGGAAGCCCATTCTCCATCCTAGCATTTGGGAAATTACTTCACAGAAGTTAAAACCTGTTGTAGCACTTGTGTTGGGAAGCTGCTATTCTTTACCAAGAGGAGCAGGAAAGTTAAGTTAGTTTTGGGTCTCAACCTTGAGTGTTCCTTTAACACAATCAGCCAACTTACAGGTTTCTTAGTAAGAAACAAACAACATAAAGTTCAAGTGCCAAATTTTAGGTCAATTAAAGTTTCATACAAAGACTCAAAAGTAAACCCTGTTAAGTACACAATTTCTCCTCTATGGTGTCTGATTTCTCTGGAACATCCGGAAGGAGACTAAGTGTAACCACAGGAACAGTGCGGATGTCATCCATGGAAAGCAATCCTCTGAAAGATACATATTACTTTTAATTAGAAAAGAGTAAACACACCAACCTGCACTCTGAAAGCTGTTTATTTTTAATGCATTCTCACTGTGAGGCACTCTTCTAGGTGATCACAGCTTTAGCTCACTTGTTAAATGAAGAGGCAGCTCTGGGTCTGATGTTTGAGAACAAAACTGAAAACACAGCAAACCTAGGTTGTTATATGTGAAAGAGCAGATGCAGAGCCTGCCTCACCCATGTGCATTCTCAAACACTTCAATACATTACCTCCTACTATCATTTCCTAGGACTAGCTACTGCAGGATAAAAACACTGTCCAATTTAACATGCTGCCTGGACAAAGGTGATTAAGACAGAGTTTCCAATTAAGGGCTGACTTTTTCAATCTACTTCCAAGACTCCTAAATCCTCCTTTAAAATGAGATTTGGACTCATGCTAATTCAAAAGGTGAAAAAAATGTTTACAGGTAAAGGGGAAAAGATAGAAACCTTAAAGACGTAGTTTGCAAGTCTGTTCTTCCAGGACTGCCTGTATAGGAACCTGCTCCTTGGAGGACTTGGGCAAGCAGCAGTGAGATTTCACATTTAAGTCTGGAGACCCCCTGTGTTGATCTCAGACTGCTACCTCAAGAGAGCTCTAATCAGGCGCTTCCTTGTGCAGCCTGAGGGCAAAGATCAGGCTTTTTCTGGTTCTGCTTAGTTCAAACTCTTTTGGAAAGGTGTAAGGTTTATCTATAGCGGGAAAGTAGCTTAAGTGGCCAATTCCAGTCTGTTCTCTGCTCCATCCCCACTGACAGTTGACTGTACCTGCTCTAGTTTAACAGTGTCCTTTGTGTGCATTGAGGGGGCAGGAGGGGACTATGGCAGATGCTTTGGTAAAGGGCACTCATAAGTAGCTTCTCAGTTTACTCACCCATTATCCCCCTTTCCCTAAGGGCCTTTATACAGAAACCAGGATCAATTGTACCACTTACACCATTCACTAAGTGCACTAAGAAAGCTGCAGCTGCAAAGTCACATGCTGGGCTCTCCATTCCAAGCTAATGTGACTAATCCAAGTGTTAGATAGTGGGAAAACACTAGATAGATCTGAGCTTTGCCCTCCTATCTGTTTTCTCTGATGCAAGAGATTGGTAGAGCCAGTGCATGACAGCTCTCTCTCAATGGGTTGCTCAGAAGTTTGCAGTCAGAA
Organism: Gavialis gangeticus; assembly: GCF_001723915.1. Taxonomy (NCBI): domain Eukaryota; kingdom Metazoa; phylum Chordata; order Crocodylia; family Gavialidae; genus Gavialis; species Gavialis gangeticus. Next base: position 81,709,616 of record NW_017729034.1, read on the forward strand.
TCTAAATCCAGACTGACTGTGGTTTAAGCAGTTAAGTATACATTATAAAACCACGTAAATGAGTGGTGACCACTACCACTGTTCAGAAGGGGTTAGTTTTTAACACTACCAAGTCCAGAAGACCAGGTGAAAAATGCTGACTAGGAAATATATATATAATGGTTTCAATGTTCTTTGGTTCATCTCAGGAAGGTAGGGCAAGTCTAGTCACGTAAGTGCAATGTATTTTATTTGTTATTCACGGTGTACTGGGGACTTGGCTCACTGTCAATGCTAAGCATATGGTGTGCAGGCATAAAATTTATATGTGGAGGCTGCATGAGGCAAAAGAAAACACAGTTAAGGATGCCTGGGATTGCTGCAGCACATTTTCCATTGGGAATTGGGTGTAGCCTTAAGTCTTACAGTCCGGGAGTTAAACAAGATCAGACTGACCTGTACTACTTTAATTCCAGCACAATGTAGTTAAAAATCTTCATGTCCATTTTCTTAACCCTACAGGGGACGGCAAAACACCACACTTTGCTCATGGAGCCAATGCCTTTTCTCTCTGGCTATCTACTATACCAGACTCCAGGTACTGTTTTCCATTGTCAAAGTGTTGTTAACACATGTCTTATTAATTATCTCTGAGAATGCAGCAGATGAGCTGCCACCAGATGACAGAGGAAGCAGAGAGAAGCGTACGTATTTCTGCTGGCTGGGGACAGCATGCGATTGACTTACATGGTTTGATCGTTTTCAGATCCTTGGTTGAAGCATAAAGAATTATTGGTAGGGTCATGCTGCATGGCTGTGAGGTTCAGCCAGAGTTTTTGGATCCTATACTTGACCATGATGCCTTTGTGGGGGCTTAAAAGTATCTGGCCACAGATAAACACTCAGCTCCTAAACTGGATTTCTCAAAGGATTCCTCCTAAGAATCTGAAATAAGCTGAACAAGAATTTTCAAAAGAAAATATTTGGGGAGGGGGAGGGGTTTGTTTACAAACATTTACCTTGGGAGACCACTTCCACTGGACAGCTAATGACAGTGGCTGTCTCCTTTAAAGGTTCCTATGATGCCTATACTTTTCTTTTTGGGGGATAAAACATGAGTATTACTTACTTGTGTTCACAGGAGGGAAACAGCATCTTTAAAACTCTTATTATAAGAGCTGCTCCTATGATTCCAACCACAATGACCTCCATCAAATTAAAGAACACAGGGAAAGATTCAAGCCAGAAACTGCACAACTTGTTTCTCAATTGTTCCACCCACTGGCACATCACCTGCAACCAAAGAACAAGATTGTTTATGACCTACTTCAAGGGCAGTTTGTCTAGCTACTGCTAAGTCTGAAAGCCTTCAGGCTTGGGAGAGTTTAACAAACGCAAGTTTTGAATTTCCAAAAGCTACTGATCCTAGCAGCAGCTCCTGAAGGGAGATGTCATTTAAGTGAGGAGTCAGTGAACTGAAAAGCATAGAACCAGTGAAGGCTTAGTGGAAGTGAAAGCCTGACCTAGGTTTAAAACATATTCACCGCTGATACCCAGAACAACCCTTCCTATATGCATGTAGCAAAGGGAGAGCTGGTAGTAGGGCAATAGTGTGAGATGCAATGGGACATGAATCAGCCATCTGAAGTATGCACAATACACCACCAGAGGGTAGTACGACCTTGGGTCTGTCTGGAGCAGCACACTGCTGAATTTGGAACTCTACCATTATGGTAAATATTAGCTGTGCTTTAGTATGACAGCCAGAGTAAAACCAATGGAGACAGTGCTCTTTCTTCCTGTACAGCATGTGGCGCAAGACAACACACGCACAGCAATAACAGTTCTTCCAGGAAGGGAATACCCAGAAAAATCTTCCAATTTGTCATGACTTGTGCTGACTTTTGTGCTGAACAGCAGTTGCAGAAGTGCTGCATTTCCTGGAAAGCCCCTCCCCTTCCCTGGAAGATCCCTATTCATTCCTTCTCCCAAAATTTACATTTTGCAGCTGCAGCCTCTCACTGAGATGAAGCTGCCTTTCCAAAAGTAGCCTGGCCTCTCTGCTTGCACAATGATTTAAGTTGCAGCAGTGAGGAGAGAGTCCACACTTCATGTAAATAATTTTACTGGTCAACAAAAGCATCTGTGATAACATCTTTACATTCATCATCATCTTGAACTCTTTGCCCTTCCTCTAGAACAAAAGAGCAGGGGCATAGTCACTGACACCAGTGTGAAAATAATTTATAACTGAAGGAAATCCTTTTTATACAACACAGTTTGTGAGCCTCATAGTGAGGTCAGAGCTCAGTATGATTCAGACCAGGGGTTTTCAACCTTTTTGGGTCAGTGTACCCCTGGCAGCTGGTTAAGAAGGCAGGAATCCCCCAGTGGTCAGATGAGCAGGTGGGGGTGGGGGCAGGGTATGCCCGGTTGAAAACCCCTGGTTTAGACCAGGACGGTCCAACTCTCAGCTGCTGGTCCTGCTTCCCCCACCCCACTGCTCCTGCTGCTGTCACCGGGGTCTCCAGAGGCGCCCCCCTCTGCTTTTTGCCCCTGTTTCTGGGGGGCAGAGAAGCATAGCTTGTAGTGGTGTGCTGCAGGGGTTCATGGGTCCTGGCATGGTGTGGGGTGGAAACTGTAGCTCATGGCCATTCAGAAGTTGGACAGCTTCAATTTAGACACTATATGAAAGACTTATGTCAAAAAAGTTCAAAAGAATTTTAGGAAGAATCCTAGTCATCAGTTTTCAGAAAGCAAAGCCAACCACTAACTCATTACTGTCGGGAAGTAACTCCTGCTACGTGTAGATTATCCCTTACATGTCCACTTTTAGGAGTTTTCTTGTGTTTTCCTTTGAAGTACTGACTGCTAGCCACTCTCAGAGAGAGGAGGCATAAGTCCTCAAGTCTTCAAACAATCTGGACAACCAGCCTTAGACAACTGCAATTACTATATTCCTACAACACATAACAGACTATAACCTCACTGAGATTGCAGCTGTCTGGCTGTGCCTACACAAGCAGCAGACCGCACAGTTGTTACTGCAGTAATTTAGTACTTGCATAACCAAGTACTAAATGACTGCACAGTAACCAGTATTACTGAGTCGTAGTGTCTCCACATTCTTTTTCTGATGCTACTGTGCAGTAGCTTATTACTACTGCACAAAAGCATCGCATCACTGTTAGTCACCCCAACACTACTGCACAGTAGCATCTCATGTAGATATGGCCTCTGGGTGCTTTTTCAGATAAAGTAGGAATTGGAACAAAAACTATAACCAGCCTCTGAAAGACACACTTCATAAGCCACTGTAGTTGCTTCTCCCAAATGCAAATGAAAACCCCAAGACAGAATTCTGAAAATGAAAAACTCACACGCTATTCTTTAAAAAACAACAAAAAACCCAACAAAAAATCCCCAGCTTTTAATGCTCTTGCAGAAGCTACATATGTTTTTGTCTGCTGCCCTCATCAGCCAGATATTCATGGAAGTAGGCTTATAACTTTCTACTTGCTTCTGAAAAGAACAGTATAGACACGCCTAGAGAAGTTATTATAGTAAATTTCAGAACCAGTTAGTACAGTGTTAATGGTTCACTCTTATCAACAACACCGTAGTACCACAACCATCCATTGCTTTTCTTAGATTTGCCACCAACTCTCATCTATGTCTGCCACTAAATGCCAAGTTAGAGAGAACGTGCCACTCCTTTGTTAACTGGGCCTTAGAAATGTACACCAATAAGAGATTACCTTATATGAAGATGGAGGCTCTGTTCCAAGAGGTGTCTCTGGTAACTTGCCAGGTAATGTCTCTTCATCTACTGTAGTTTCTGCTTGCCTGAGGAGGTACTGACTGGTGGTTTGCAATGGATCTTGAATGTCTAAAGAAAGGATTAGTTAAGTAGTTAAATGTTTTAGCCTCCCCATTTCATACACTGTCTGTAATGCAACAGCTGACAAGACAAGCTAGAAGTAAACTACGCCCTGGTTGATGCAAAAATGAACATGAGTCACCAGTGTGACGAGGTAATAAGTAAGGCTAACCACACTCCTTCTTACATCAGCAGGTGCATCATGAGCAGGTCTAGGGAAGCGATAATTCCCCTCTATGCGGCACTGGTGAGGCCGCAGATGGAGTACTACATCCAGTTTTGGGCGCTGCACTTCAGGAGGGATGTATGTGGATAACCTTGAGAGGGTTCAGAAAAGGGCTACTCGTATGGTTGAGGGCCTGCAAGTAAGACCCTATGAAGACAGAGATCTGAATCTTTTCAGCCACCGCAAGAGAAGGCTAAGAGGTGATCTTGTGGCTGCCTACAAACTCATTAGGGGGGCCAGCGGGTAATATGGGACACTCTGTTTACCACGGCATCCCTCGGGGTTACCAGGAATAATGGCCACAAACTGAAGGAGAACAGATTTAGATTGGACATAAGGAAGAAATTCTTTACGGAATTCTTTGGCCATTGCCAAAATATGGAATGGGCTTCCAAGGGAGGTGGTGCTTTCCCCTACTTTGGAGGTGTTCAAGAGGAGATTAGAAAGACATCTGGCTGGGGTTACTTAACCCCAGCGCTCTTTCCTGCCTGGTGCAGGGGGTCAGACCCGATGATCTACCAGGTCCCTTCCAACTCTAGAAATCTATGAATCAATAAAAAAATGTTGCATTTACATGCACGCTGCACAGTTATCAGCATTTACAGATGTAAATAACTGATTTTTTCATTTGACCTCTACATGAACTTTGAACACAGAGGTGGTGCTACCAGGTACACTTAACTGTGATCAGCAGTTATCTGCTAAAAGGTGAGAAAAGATTGGATTAATTTGACCTAACAAAACTGCCAGAGAGTTTGATTTACAGAAACTGAAATCTGAACACATTTTCAATACAAAGCAAGAAAATGAATAACCAAAGCCATTCCCTATAGTTAGCAATAAGCCAGACAGGAATCTCCTCTATAGTTGTCATTTCCAGTCTCAAGAAGGAGAGCTTTTGAGAACGTTTTCTTGTAACATTAAGCCAGTAACTTTTTGCTATGATGGCCTAATTAATGCCAACATTTCAGAAGAGCTTCTGAAGAAAAAGCTAATTTGAAAAAGAACAATAAGAATAACACATGGACCACTATAGCAGAGAAGTAAACCACAGCAACCAATGTCCTTGCCTGGTCATGAAGAGACCGTATCTCTGGCATGTCCCTTCACATGTGCACATCACAGTTTCCCTATCTAGAAAACACAAATAGCAATCCTTACCTGCCTTTATGAAGTGCTTTGTGACTGATGAGCTAACTATGACATACCTTTTCCTGGGAGGTTGGGAAGTGTAAATAAGACATCATTATCCCTGGGGATGGAATAGAGCATGCTTTCTTTCAAAGGAACAGAGTAGTTGGAATGTCTCAGGACTCTCTGGTCCTTAACTAAGATATCCACCTCAGTAACTTCCTCCTGCTGCACCTGCAAAAGGAAAAAACATTTCAATATTACTGTTCTAAGCAAGGGCGAGGAATAGGAGCGGCTGAAAACAGCGAGTAAAATGGGCAATGTATTCAGGGCTGGATGTACAGAGCTCACTGACAAACTGACCATAACCTCCTTTTTATTTATTTAAACATTTCCATGATTCTTATCATATCCAAACAAGTGATCTTACAGCAGCAGGGGCAGGCAAAATATGGCCCATGGGCTGGATCAGGCTTGCCAGATGACTGAATCCAGCACACTGCTGCCCACATGGTGCTCCACATGAGACTGAGACTCCATTTGCTCCTGCCAGGGCAGCCCGTGCCACACTCCCGCTGGCCCTGGCCTGGCCAGCATGCAGCTTCTAGTGGGGCTATTCCCAGTGCGGCTGCAGACGGCCAGATGCTGCTCTGCTCACCTCACCTCCTGCAGGACCCACACAGGTGAAGCTTCCCTCCTGCCTGCCCAGAGTGTTGCCGCAGGGGGAAGAGCAGGAGAAGAAGCTGCCACCAGAGGCGAGGGGAGCAGAGCAGCACCCGGCTGGTTGCAGCCGCACCAGGAACAGCCCTACTGGAAGGTATGTATGCTGGCCAGGGTCCGGGCCAGCAGGGTTCTGCTCCCCTCACCTCCAGCTGTGGCTACTGCTCCTGCCCTTGCTGCACCGCTCTGGGTGCGTGGGAAGCTTAAGCAGGGCAGCTCCTGCCCACCGCATGGAGCTCTGGCTCCAGCTCCCAGTTACCTTCCACCTGCTGCTCCAGGCCACAGGTGGCTACTTTTCATGGAGCAGCGTGGCAGGAGCAGCAGCCATAGCTGGAGGCAAGGGGAGCAGAACAGTCCCAGTCAGCATGCACAGCTTCCAGTGGGGCTGTTCCCAGCGTGGCTGCAGCCAGCCAGGTGCTGCTCTACTCCTCTCGCCTCCTGGTGACATGAGCCCAGCTGGCCAAAACTGCATTAGGAACAGCCCCACTAGAACCTGCGTGCTTGCTGGGGCCCAGGCTGGAGGGTGTGGGCGGGAGCACAGCATGGGCTGCCCTGGGCAGGACTGGGCCCCATGCAGAGCGCTGAAGGGGAAGCTGCCGACTGGGTGAGCTCTGCTGCTCACATTTAACTGTTCACAAACTGATAACCAGGAATACCTTACTGGTTATCATTTGGCACAGGACAGGAAGCAGTCCGGCAGGGAAGTGGGGGCACGGTGCCCCTGAAGGCAGGCAAGAGGGTGGGAGGAAAAAGTAAGGAGGAGGAGGAGGGGGACTAGTACCAGGTATGGCAGGGAAGCAGTAGGGAAGCCACAAGAAGCATGATCCTCCTTGTGACAGCACAGCCCCAGCCCCTTCCCCACTATCCACCCCAAGACGTGTGTATACCTGCTGCCAGCAATGCTGAGCCAGAGCTCCACAGACCCCAATTCAACCACTTGCAGCCTCTCGGCTGCCTGCCATGACCAGCCTGGGCTCTGGGCAGGCCAGTGCTTCCTGCCATGGAGCCTGGGCTGCTTGCAGCTGACAGCATAGAGGCTGCAAGCAACTGCACTGGGGTCTGTGGAGCCCTGGCCCAGGTAGTTTGCTGGCACCAGGTACACATGCACCTTGGAGCAGGTGGTAGCACAGCCCTGGCCCCCTCCCTGCCATAAGAAGGATCCAGCCCCTCACGGCTTCCCCGCCATCTGCCTGCCCCAAGGCGGGCGTGCACCTGGTGCTGACAATGAGCTGGGCCAGGGCTCTGTGGACCCCACTAGAGCTGCTTGTTGTCTTCCTGCCGCCTGCTGCAAGCAGCCTGGTCTCCCTGGGTAGCTGTGCACTGGCAGCAGCAGAAGGCAAGGGGTTTTCCCAGCTCATTGCTGCTGCCTGGAGAAAGAGTACAGGTAGGGGCTGCTCCCTGGTGGATGCAAGTTATCAGTTAACTATTTAACCAGTAACATTCAAGGAGTTTAAACCGGTACTTAATTAATCAGTAGTTACATCGCTAGTATAACCCACGAGGTCTGCAATATGGAAATTTATCACCCAGAATGAATGCAGCAGCAAATGCAAGTAGCAAGTGTGAGCTACTGGCTGAATGCTCTTCTCAGGCAGTGCTCACCAACTGCCCAGCAATGCTGTAAGCATATTATTCACAATCTGTTCATTGTCCGCTGCGGGTATAATCAGCAGACACAAAAAAACTATGTAGTTGTGACAAAAGACAATATAGTGTGCAGCAACTTCAGGACTACCAGCGATGTGCAATGTGGAAAAATCTTGGTTGATTCTGGGCCAACACTTTGCTCTCAGTTGTAGACTGCT
>NW_017729034.1:81722356-81724789 GCF_001723915.1 Gavialis gangeticus
GCTGATAACCAGCAAAACAAAAAACAAAAACAAAAAACACAAAACCTTGAAAGCCTCTAATATAAAAAAAAAAAGATAGTTTAACCTACTAAAACTACTGAAGTCATTCAGAAAGGCATGCCTCCTATTTCTGTCCCTCAGCCAAGTATCACTGAGAAAGTATTAAACCTGCACAGAAATTGTTTACATCCTCGCTGAATACATGACTATTTTTCAACAGTCTCCTTCTCCATCAGTCATCTGTTTCCACTGATGAACAAAGTAAAAGTCCTTGTCCTTATTACACAATCTCTACTGCTTCAGAGTCATCCCACAAATGTTGCACTTGTAGTCAATCCTTCATCCTCCGAGCTGTACAGTGGGTGGGAGACTGCCTCTGTAGCTTGCAAGCCGGTGTGTAAGTGAGCCCTGTCTTGCAGAAATAACTTCAGACATGCCTCTGTCAGGATGGGCCCTCTGCATGCCATGTGTCAATTTCTTCAGGGTCTTGACCTCTGAGATTACTAAGGCTCCCTTAGGCAAGAAGTCAATAAGAACACCAACCATGTCCACTTAAAACAGAAAAATTAGGAGGCACCACTTTCTGACTGATCCTCATATGATGTTAGGATACATGCTCTTGTTCCAGTGGAAAAAGGCTGATGGTGGAGACTGTGTCGAAAAAAAAGATGTGCATTCAGAGATGATGAACAAGTTTTGTGCAAGTTTAATATCGTTTCAATAATATTTGGCTGAGAAGAAGAGGCATTAATTTCTGACTGACCCTCATAGCTTCTTAGTAGGTCTTCCTAGTACATATCAACAGTGCAGTTAACATAAAACATGGCTAAGTTATGTTCACTCATAACTAATGCTTCATTATAAAAGTTTCAAATAGCATATACCTCAAGGGTGGCCAGAGTTACTCACCCTGGGAGCCACACCTGATCCTCCACTGAAGTTCAAGAGCCAGAGAAGGGGTGGGGATGGGGGTGGGGGGTGCTGAGCGACCTGGAGTGGAGGTGACACCCCCCACGTCCAAGCTGCTCTGGCTTTCCCTGTGGGGAGTGTGCTGCAGCCCCTCCCCAGCAGCCCAGTGGCTGAGCCGGCAGTCCCGGAGAGAGGAGGGCGGGCTCGGGGCACGCTCCCTGCAGGGAAAACGGGAGCAGCGGGAGGTGCAGGGCTGCACTGTTACCCGGAGCCGCTTCGGGGAGACATGGGCAGGGCTTCAGCCAATTTGCAGAGAGCCACAACTACCATGCCAGTGAGCCACATATGGCTTGTGAGCTGTGGTTTGGCCACCACTGATGTACCTAGTTCTTAATAAACTACAATCAAGTAGTCTGACAGGCTGCTGGATTCTCTAAACAAACGTGCAATCTGCAAAATGCCTGTAAATGAAGTCCTGGGCTATTCTGATAATTCCTCATTAACAAAATACCACTGCTACATTGCAGTACTAGGTTTCAAAATAAAATTTCATCTAACACCACGTGTGTAGAAAACAATAGATGTGCATTAGACTATAGGCTTGACATTTCTCTTGGCAACTTGAATCATATTGTGTGCTCAGTGCCAAACCTCTTTGGTTTGAATATTGGTTACCAATGCAATGGAAATTCTGGAAAATAAGTGCTGCACATTTTAAACCCTGGTTAGAGCTACTTCCTCACTTCCCATCTAGTTATAACTACTCCACATATTTTCACAGATATTGGATTCTTTTTAAGAGACCATCAGCCCTTAGTGTTCATCTGAAATCTTGTTTTATGACATTACTTTCTGGGGGTTTAAATTCACACGCAAGAACCTAGAAGGAATAAAGATCTACATGGCCTTTTATGATGAGACGAAATGCTCTGATCTGGTGTGAAGCTAAGCACTCCAGTGACAAAGCACTTGAGCACAATTTGAATTCTGAACGAAATAGAGCTACTCATGCTTACAGTTAAACGCATGCTTAAATTCTTTGCTAGGCTGCTATTGGCAAGACAGAACTAACGGTTCCCTTACCTGAAAGGCTGACTATCTCTGCAGAGAAGCACACTTTGTTTGGCAATACTTTTTTAGTGAACCAACTATATAGCTCGTCCAGTAACAGACAAGAGATATTAATATGCTAGATGCGAATCTGCAAGAGGCAAGGTTTGCCTGGTCATATCTTTTACTGGACTCCAGTAAAAGATACTTCCAAACAAACCTTGCTTTTTGCAGGTTCCTTGGACCATCATGACTGCAACAACACCACTACCCACCACCATCCTGCTTCTCACTCATCTTTGTCAACTTTACAAGTAATTGAAGCTAATGAAAGAAACCTGCAATTTTGTAAGAAAGCAAAGTCTCATTTAAAAACAAACAAATAGACATTGTAGATGAGCTTAGCTTTCCTGGGTAAATGCATCTTTTTTTTTTTTTTTTTTTTTTTAATGGAAGCATGTATTTATATACAAG
>NW_017729034.1:81724853-81733871 GCF_001723915.1 Gavialis gangeticus
TTTTTTTTTTTTTTTTTTTTTTTTTAAATGGAAGCATGTATTTATATACAAGTGGACTAAAACAGGTAGCTGCAATAGCAATATGGAAAAGCTCTTATAAGACAGTTAATGCTATTCAAATACAAAATAGAGTAGTAAAAATTTTACTCTTTAAAAAACAAATCAACCAGTCAACCTTAGTTTGTAGTAAGACACCAAACTTTGAAATCTTGTATTTATAGCACAGCCCATCCACAGATAAGCATCACATCTATCCCTAACACTGATAGCTGTTTTAGCAAGTACATATCATTCTCAGAACACTGCCCCACATAATTAGAGTTAAAAGTTTAAACCACTGTTCGGGATTTAGAAAAGGCTAACAAACAATCAAATTTTACCTGCTTTCCATCGATTTCTGTCACCTCTTCCTGAATGACAATTAACTGCAAATTGGAGGTGGAAGCCAAAGGCCACTCATGAACCATGATGCGAACACTGACAATTCCCAAATGTCTTTGATCCAGTAGGTTATCAGAGTTTCCATTCTCCACTGTCAACAGATAATTATGCAGTTATCAAGGTCACAAAAGTGAAACACACACCAACCCCACAAATGACACAGATGAACATAAAAGTGTCAACAAATGTAAGTGGCTAGGAATAACATGTACTCAAAGATACCAACTTCTCAATGCCAATAAATGAATAAATCACTGCTGCTTCTCAAGTACAACACCCAGAAGACCAGCTATGCTGTAACATCGGTAAAGCAGCCTAGTCTTCATTTTCACCTGCCCTACAATTTTCTGTCATTGCTATTGCTGGTGGTAGCCACCATAGTTTTTGCTGCTATGTCACTTAATCCCACTCATGGCAGAGCTAAAATGATAGAGGGCAGCTGTCTTCCTGAACCAGCATTCAAGCAATCCAGCTGGCACTCTACAGTTACTCCTCTGTTGCATTCACATCTCAGTTGTCCAACATGACCCACGAGGATGAGGATGCAGACAAACCAACTGTTTGTACAACAGTTTAGTTTATACAAAATTGCTCTGATCGTTTCTGTAGGTAAGAAGGTCAAATGCCCCCTCCCCAACACTACTTTCTGGAAACCTGCTTGGCTCAGGCCCTCTTTTCCTTTTTCAAATAGCCATTAAGGAGAACTGCTGCCTTCTGAGTTCCAAATGGCAGTCAACAAATTCTTCAGGACAATGTACACTGCTCTTCCCCAGAACCAACATCTTCAGGATCCAAGAATTCTCTCACGCTGTGCAATGGGGTCTCCCTTACCCAAGCTAGGCTCGTAAATTGTTACCCATGCCTTCTTATGTGCCTTCACCAATCCCATGTTCTAAGGCTACCCACAAGACCCTGGCACCCAACCAGAGACGACCCTAGCAGGACGCAGCCTGTGTGGGGCCTGCACATGAAGAAGCTGGCAGCAGCAGTGGGGTGGGGGGTAGCAAGTGGCCAGATGTGAAGCTGGTGGCAGCAGCAGCACAGAGTCACCAGCACTAGGTGGGCGCTGCAGGATGAGCTGCAGCTGCTCCACCCAGCTCCGCAGGGCCTCCCAAAGCTTGGGGCCCAGGGTGGTCCCCCTGATTTGCACCCCCAGGGATGGCCCTGCACTCAACATCCCCAGTTAGTAGATACAGAATAACCCTCTTCTCTTATTCAGTGCTTCTCTGTATACACCTACTAATCCCTCCTATCCCACCACTGTTGAAGTAAAATGAAGCTTGCAGTGGAACACTTTCAATGAGGATAGTAAGGCATGCTGTTCAAGGCCAGTCTAGACATCATGGCTGGGTTGTCAGTGCAATCCACAGCTTGTAGGTTTTGGGGGAGACATAAATGTCTTCAATCATCCATCAACACTTTGGCATTTCCGTAGCCTTCATATTTATATCCCATTAAAAGCAAAATGTTTTTTTTTCCAATACCAAAACAATGGTTTTAAACAACACCTTCCCCCATATCCCCCCCTCACAGCTTCCTCAACTGTCTGACCCCCCTGCTACAGTGGTGGTTGGGACAAATTTAAGATGAACCTCCAATAATTAGATTCTATACATGGAAAATTGTAACAAATTTATAAATTTTCCATGTATAGAATCTACACTTTCAGATTTCTTGCAAGTCACCTTCAATTCTGGTAATTACAGTATGTAATTAATCCTCAGAACAGGATCAAATGGTATATTCTGTTCTTCAGACCATGGAAACAAGGCAATTAGAGAGTGGTGCCAAAAGTATGTGTTCCCAGCTCTGGATCCCAGGCCGAAGACAAAATAACTGGTTTCATCACAGTTTCAGATTTATATAATACATTTGTAAAACAAATAAAAACCTCCATCCCAATGGCAGATTACTGGCTTAGAAACTAATGAAAGCAGTTGAAAGTACACAGCATCACGCAAGATTAGGCTTTGTATTTGTCAATAAAAACTTGGCTTGCATTTTTGAGTCAACTGTCTCTTAAGTAAATTACACTTTGAGATGTTTTAAAATCTGTACCAGAGACAGAAAGAGACAGGAACATACCTAACTACAAGAGACAAACGGCAATGTGTTATTATTGCCTGCCCCCACTGTCCCTCCCAAAAGGAGCTGTGTTAAATTAATAATTTATCATGCTCTGGGTTTTCAAAAGACAAGGTCATGTCTCAGAGAAGCAATTTAAAAAGCATTAGCATGTTCTTAGGAAAGATCTGATCATAAAGGGCAGATGACCTCAGAAACCAACCTTGAGACTGATCATAACTAGTGCATCAAAAAACCATTCTGCATATAAGAGGATCTTCAATCAAATTAACATAATAGTCTCAGCTTCATTCATTATGCAATATGCTGTGCATCTCCAAGAATCAAAACACTTTTGAGTGGCACTTGTTGAAGTACAGCATTGAATTAGTGAGGAAAACAACTATTTCTTCTTCCACAGGACAATATTAAGATTGCAGTACTTGCACAACATAGCAGCCTAACCTATGAAAACCTTGCCTGGCCCCCTGGATGTGGAATTAAGATATCACAACAAAACATACTTGAAGAACCACATAATTCTAATTCCCATTTCTCCGGCTGAACTTTCTGGACATGTTCCAAACAATACAGAGCCATTAGCAGGGTGGAGTCACATCCTTGCATTTACATGGCTTAGTTGGTGCTACAAAACCCTCTGTTTACAGAAATACATATAAGAGCTGTATTTCAACTGAAACTGTTTAAATACAAGCACATCCATGTCAGAGAAAAACTGAGCAAATCAGATTCTTCCCCATCCACAAATTAATTCTGTATTTGACTACCCTGGAAATAGATTGTTTTCGTGCTGACCTCTGGAGTGTGTTACAGTAACAAGTTATGCTTTTCTTTGGATAACAAAGAATTAGATATCTCAGACAAAGAGCTGAGATTTACTCACATATTAGACTTGGACACTTTATCCGGATAACACCAATCTTCATAAGAAAGTCATTTACATATACTTGCCCATTAACGTAAGTGACATTAAACAGAACCTTTAAAAGAGAGAGAAAGAGAGAGAGAGAAGGTAGTTAGCAGAAACTGCATACTTAAATTCATCATGTCACATTTTCAGTTTCAGAAATACATAGTAAATGCAAAGTGAGGCATTACAGAATAAAATAATGACATCAATAAATCAGAAAAAGTAGACTATTTAGCACATGCTCATGAAGTCAAATCCTCCCTTCACATCTGCATGCCCAACACCTACTGGTTCATAACACATTCATAGGTCAAACGCACCTGTTTTCCATGAAGTTCCCCATTGGCTCTCAACACAGTAACATTGACTCTGATGGTCTCCTGAAAAACAGTAATGAAAAAGGCAGTCCTGTAAGACAAAGTGCATCTCACAGTGCAATAAGATACTGAGCCCACACACTAGTCCCGTATGCTGTACTTGGAAAAAATAGGGATGCGTGTAGGACAAGTGAGCACATTTCCCATTTGTCCCATCTGGAAAATACTGAAATGTGCTTAACTTGTCCTATTCAACACCTGTTCTTTGAAGAGGACTGATAAGGAAAAGAATGATGACTGCTCCCTATTTAGTGGAGAAATGTAATTGTAAAAAATGTGAGAGATCAGCAGGGATCCACGTTTTCTGTATGCAACAGAAAAATATGAATTTTCTCCTTTAAAGGAGAAAAACGTGGGAAATGGCAGGTTTCTCCTTGCAGGCTGGCAGAGTTCCAGCTTGCAAAGAGCTGCTTGGGGCTGGGGGAGTGGGAGGAAGGTGATCATCACAGGCAGGGGATGCCACATGCATGTGCATGCACACACATGCACATGGCAGCAAGGCAGCATGGTAGAGACCAGTTCCCGCAGCTCCCTGTAGATAAGTCTATGAGGGGGAGGGAGGCATAGGTGACAGGGGAGGGCAGATGGGGGGTAAACTGAGGTGGCGGCAGCAGCTTGCAGTAAGCCCCCACAGTGAGTGAGGGAGTGGGGCAGGGTTGGCAGCTGGGGCTGGGGGCGCTGCCCCACTGGGGCAGTGCACGGTGCCCAGGGTCAGAATACATGGCTGTAGGACCCAGCTGGGTAGCGGGATGGAGCCATGGATGGCTCGTCCAGGGTGGGGCTGGCGGGGGAGCTGGCTCCCCACTGCTGTGCACACTCCCAGGGAGGGGTCAGACACTAGAGGCGATGCACTGGGGTGGTATGTGGTGGGGGGGGAGGAAGCAAGTGCCACCTGATTTGTGCGCCAACAGCAGGGTACGGGGCTTCAACCTGGCTGGACTAACATGGGCAGGAGCCACTTCCATGGCCCAGTGGGCAGGACCCAGCATGGGAGGGCAAAACAGGGTGGCAAGACTCATTGCTGCTGCCACTGGGACCCCCAGGCCAGCCACGTCACCAGGAGCACAAGGAGTAATGGACATGGGGGAGGGCTGCGCTGCCCTCTCCTCCTCCTGCTGCCAGCCACTCACATGCCTGGCCATAGCTCTACCCCAAAGAGGAAGTTGGCTGGGGGGCAACATGGGTGGCCTGAGGGCAGTGGCAGCCACTGGGCCCTGGTGGTGAGGTAGAACCACAGCATGGCATGCAAGTGGCTGGTGGTAGGAGGAGGTGAGGGCAGCAGGGTGTATGTCCCATCTCCCTCCCCCCTTGCTCTGTTACTCATCACGCTGCTGGTGGCATGGGGGTCCTGGAGGCAGAGTCTCGCTACACCGCTCTACCCTCCTGCACCAGGGTCCTGTCTGCTGGACTGCAGAAGCAGCTCCTGTGCATGGCAGTTCGGCCAAGCTACAGACCCATGCCCTACCGTGGGCCCCCCCCAACATGTACTCAGGCATACCCTCCCTGCCCCCACACAGAGTGGGGGAGCAGAGGCTTGGGGGAGGGGAGCAGCAGGTCAGGAGTAAGGAGGGGCACCCGCAGGGCTAGGGGGTCTGTGGCTTGGGAGTGATGGGCACTGGCATATTAGGGCTGCTCAGCACCACAAAGCAACAAAGGGAATAGCCACAGCTGGACCTGCATACTGGTAAGTGAAGGGGAGCTCTGATTTTCCATGATTAAAAAAAAAAAAAAAAAATCAAAAAATATAGATTTTAGAATTTATTTCATGATAATGATTGAGGCACTGGTAGGCTTCCAAACTGCTTTAAAATTGTAAATATATCAATAAAGCATTGTGTTCACCTGATACCTATATAGATAGAGGAGTTTCATTTTAATCATGGGAAAATGCAGATTTTGGGAGTTTTTAATCAAATCAGAAATCATCAAGCAAAGCCCTCAAGAAAACACACATTGTTCAACATACGGATACACTTGAGACACAGCAGCTAGAGATGGCTGAGACCCAACAGGGCAGGGATGAGCACTTTGTTTAGGCTGGAGGGCCATTAAGTCAGTGTTGATGAGCTATTGAGGGCTGCACATACATACGCATACATGCACACAGGAGCTCCCTGCAGTGAGGCCAGGGCTGACCCCAGAGCTGGAGCATAAGTTTGGCTAGGGCTGCTCCACCTCGCCCCACACACACACACACACACACACTCTCTCTCTCTCTCTCTCTCTCTCTCTGTCCCTCTCTCTCTCACCCCGCAGCACCCATGAGCCCTGATGGTGGGGCAGGATGGGACAGCACGTAGGCTCATGGCCAGGCTCCATTAACCCAGGGAGAGGTTGAATGAGCGGCATTTGGGCTCTGGCCTCTACTGACACTGCAGGGGCTGCTGGATGGAAGCAGCCCCATCCATTCACCCATCTCCACATGGCAGGCCCTGAGTGAGCTGCATGCAGGCCCTGGCCTCTGCTGGCACTGCATGGTGCTGGACAGGTGGGTGGGTGGGACTGCTTCCTCCCAGCATCCTCTGTGGTGCCAGCAGAGGCCAAACCCAAAACCCAAGTGCATCCCTCGCAGCGCCTGGAAGATGGGAGTCCAACACTGCAGGCCCTGGGCACCACCCACCAGCAGAGGCCGGGGTCCAAGCATGACTCACCTATGGCCTGCGGGGCTGGACTTCATCTCCCAGGCAGCTGCGGGGGATGTTGAGTAGAAGTAGCCCCACTTGCCTGCCTGGCAACAGTAGAGGTGGAACTGCCACCCATATAACCCACTAGCAAAAGCTGGGGTCCAAGTGTGCCTTGCCCAGGGCCTGCCGCATGGTGCTGCTGCAGCCCACCAGATAAAATTAACTGGCAAGCCAGATCTAGCCCGTGGGCCGTATTTTGCCCACCCCTGCAATAATGTATGCCACCTATTCCACTCCTAACAAGACTGTTACTTACACAGTTTTAATGCTTCATCCAGTTTCACTTTCCAGAAATATAATAATGCTATTTAATACAAAACTTTCAACCATTAAGTAAAGGGCATAAAAGTAACACTTCTTTCCAGTTTTCAAAGTTGCTCATTCATTTCTCCACTACTTTTCATTATCTTTTCAACTCATGCACACATTCCCAACCCAGACATTTCCCACCCTTTCCAGGCCCAGATCCAAGAGATTTACTCACTTCTCAACTACAAATTGCCTCGATTTATTAAATTACTGCCTCCCAGCATCATCCAGTCCCTTAAGACAGCTACAACCTCTCCTCCTCTTATTGGCAGGACTGAGTGACAATTCCTTTGTATCTGGTGCCTTTCTTCAAAACCTCCTTAACCTGCCATGGCCCATTCCCTTTTTGTAAAACAAGGAAATAAAAATCTTCCAGGAACTAGACAATTAGTAAATAGAGCCACACCATTACCCTGCCCTTTTCTAACAAAGCAGAGTTATTTCACAACTCCTCTGTCAACTATCACATCTCAGCCTTAATGGATTTCACTGGGGTTTTGCTCTCTTTTCCATATAGGCAATGTAGCCTCTTGCTGCTAGTTCATCTTCTCCCTCTGCACAGTATACTTTGGTATACCTTTCTTGATCAAATTCCAGGGCTATCCAAGCATCTTAAAGAGTCTCACATCACTATTTTACTGATACCTGCCAAATATTCTCCAGCCATATCTACCTAGGCTTTCAGCCATGTTTTAAAGAAGAGTTTAGGCTCACCTAGATTTTACAAGTGGTATTTTTTTTTAAAAAAAGGGGTTTTTACAAGTTCTAAGGGACAGGGAATGCCTTATTATCTGCATATAGTACATAACAAAGCAAAGTGCCATTCCTAAATAGGACTTTGCATCTTTGCTGCTATATAAAAGATCCATAATAATTATTATTTCACATCCCCTATGCTGGACAGTCTAAACTACACCTGAAATGGACTTAGCAGGAACTAGGGTTAAATTAAGAGTGAACACGATTTAAAACCCAACAAATAGCTGCTCCCTGGGAAAATGACTCATACAAAAGGTAAATCTGTTCTCAGTGCCTGTTACAGGAAGCAGATATCTACACCACCTTTTCTCAGTCATCCAAGAGAAATGAAATCCCACCAGTTCATTTGGGAAACTAAAATTAGTTAGTCCAAATATAGGTCAGATCAACAATAAAACTATAGGACTCAGACTACAGTGCTTTCAGCCAATTCCCTTTCCCTGCTAACGACATTCTTCTCTTCGGGTCCATACTAATTAGATATTTAGAAACTGACACTTGATTTAACTCCTGACCTATCATTAAGAGCAGTATTGTATTACTTTACATCTTGCATTGTATTTCTTTAAGGTAAGAAATTTACTGAAACCTTTGTCTTGTGATTTTCATGCTACTTTTGCTGGGTGAAGGAACTCTGAAGAAGCCAAGGGCACAATTTCAAGGCCGTCTTAATCTTCCCTCTCTTTTTAGGTTTCCAGTGCAATTTTAAAAAGTATTCCACAAAGTCATTTTTGTTATATATCTCTTTATATGAATATCTATATATATAATCTCTCTATAGAATGACTCATTCAAATTACAAGTAGGGGGAAAAAAAAGAGCTCCGTATAATTGCTCAGAAAAATAACAAATGGGGAAAGCTCATGTTTTGTAAGTGTTCAGCTGAGAAATGAAAGGGAAGGAAAACAGATGTACTCACACACAAGCAAATGTAAAAGCTTACTAAATGAAATTATGCATTATTCTTTTGTTTTTTTCAAGGTTTTTCAATCCTTCCATGGTTTTCCAGAGTAGCTAGTCTTAAACAAAAGCATATATTCTAAACTTAAACACATCAAGTTCCTCATCAAGTAGGGGTGCACCGAGAGAGATTTTTCGAGCCGATACCGATAGCCGATTTTTAAGGAGGCATATTGGCCGATACCGATTCAATTTCCAATGCAGCTGCCTGCAGCTGCTAAGTCCATTGTGGTGGAAGGGGACAGGGGAGGGAAGGGATGGGGGGGGGGTGCAGATCAACACCCCCCCGTGGCAAAGGAAGGGGCAGGGGCAGGCGCTGCCTCACCAAAGCAGCATGTAGGACAAAGCCGTGGCTTGATGGGGGGTGCAGGGTGGCTCCTGCTGCTGCTTGCACCCCTTGTGCCCCTGGATTTGCATAGGGCAGGGTGGGTAGGCTGCAGCTGTGGGCTGGAGCAAGGGCTGGGCTCAAGGCGGGGGCTACGGAGGGGGCTGC
>NW_017729034.1:81738871-81739401 GCF_001723915.1 Gavialis gangeticus
CTGCTGCTTGCACCCCTTGTGCCCCTGGATTTGCATAGGGCAGGGTGGGTAGGCTGCAGCTGTGGGCTGGAGCAAGGGCTGGGCTCAAGGCGGGGGCTACGGAGGGGGCTGCAGCCACCCCAAATTTCGCCGTAGCTCTGCTCCCAGCACCGTCACCGCCACATGCCCAGTGGAGCCCTGGCTCTTCTTGGTGCATGGGTGAACATGGGGCATTGAGCCAGGGCTGTGCTGGGTGTGCAGCACCAGCAGCACTGGGAGAGGGGCTACAGTAAAATTTGGGGTTTTGGTCTGGGGTTTTCCATCTGTAGCCTCCATCCTGAGCCCAGCCCCCACCAAGAAGAGCCTGGCACAGCCCTGGCTCCAGCCTGCAACTGCAGCCTGCCTGCCCTGCCCCATGTAGATACAGGGGCACACGCCCCCCACCCTCCTGGGTGCAAGCAGCAGCAGGAGCCATGTCCCCCCTTCCCCCAATGAACTGTGGCTCTGTCCCAGATCTGTCCGTCCCCCTCACAACCCCACTGAACTTTACC
>NW_017729034.1:81739429-81740602 GCF_001723915.1 Gavialis gangeticus
CTTACCAGCTGCATGTAGCTCTGCTCCTTGCTGCCCGAGTACTGCATGTGGCACAAGCATTTATTAGACAAATTATTGGCTGCATCTGGCTGATTTCCAATACAGTTAATTTTCTTTATATTGGTACCAATTATATATCACACCGATGTATCAGGTAGAAGAAATTAAAAGTTTGAAGCAATTCCCCATCTGTATGCTGTCAACATGCAGTCACAATGCCTAAGTCCAGACAAAGCTGAAGTGCTGATAAGCTGCCAATACTGCATAAGGCTGTAGGTCCTGATCTATTCAGACCATAGGTTAGCAGCGTGAAAACATTCCCAGGGTCTTTAGCCAGCTTGTATTAAGACAACGGTAACTCTTCTTTTGAGTAGCCTCTTGACATCCTTGTTCTTTCCACACCTATAACAGCTTTATTCCTAAGCCTTATAAATGGAGGCATTTGCTCCCATTTGGTCATACTGAATCTATCTGCATGCTAGATAGAGGTTTTGAGGTTCTTCTCAATCTAGAGTCCAAAGAGTCAGTGTTTTGGCACTGAAGAATTATTTACTGTTATTTTTGCCTTAAACATATTTGTACTGGTACCGAAACAGCTCTCTGACACAACAAAGGAGCTGTTATCTCTGTGAGCTGCTAAACCCAATCCTAAAGGCCTCAGACTGAGAATAAAGTTACTCCAGAAACCAAGTAGTAAAACTCAAGATACCTATTTTGCAGTACAGTCTGTGTCACTACAAGGGTTACTGCCTGGTTTTTAAGGCTTCTTTGGCTCTCCCCCTCCCCCTTTTTATTTATTTAAAGTTACTTTAAAAGGACAACTTTATAATAGTATCATGTTAGCGTGACTTTGGGTTTTTGGTTGTAGCTGTGTTAGTCTAAGGACACAGACAGGCAAGGTTCTTTGACTAAATGTGAGGTATGTTATTAGACAAACTGAGTAGTTGGAAAAAAGTTCTTAGTAAGCTTTCAGGCACAGTCATCCTTCTTCAGGCATAGGGAGCCTCTGTTCTGAGATTCCAAGCCTCTCTCATTTCTAGGTAGCCACCTGCTACCTAGAGGTATGTAGAAAAAGCATTTAAAGCTGTGTCTATGGCTGAATCTCTGAATCGATTCAAAGGGTTCCAATTCCATTCAGAGATTAAAGGGTCTTCTGATTTGATTCAGATTCAA
>NW_017729034.1:81745602-81756262 GCF_001723915.1 Gavialis gangeticus
CATTTAAAGCTGTGTCTATGGCTGAATCTCTGAATCGATTCAAAGGGTTCCAATTCCATTCAGAGATTAAAGGGTCTTCTGATTTGATTCAGATTCAAAGATTCAGCCACCAAATTGGGCTGAATCTCTGCCAAATCGAATCAGGGACTGAAGCTTCGCACAGCCCTAATGATAATGATTCAATAACCCAACCTGTCTATTTCTGCTTTCTGTTTCTATGACAAGTCACTTTGAAGTCCACAGGAGCTAGGATGATTTAGTCTCAATTCAAGTGTCAGTATTTATCAATCTTTTCATGATCCTACAGGACCAAGAGTCACAGGTCTTACCAAGCATCCTCTAATTTAGCATTAGGCCAAAGCTAATTTTATCATCTTCAATAATTTTTTTTCCTTCTCCAAAGGAAAATGTACATATCCAATATGCAAAATTACATTCAATAACGAACAAAAATCATAAAGGCTCTCTCATTTAGAACTGTCTAAATACACATAACTTTTTAAAAACAAAACCAACAAAATTAGACCCTGCAGCATTTGGAAAACTGAGTTTAGTTTCAACCCTGAGCAGGAGCTGAGACCAACTGAAAACCAGGTGTCTGTTTTTAAACTGCCAATGTCTCTGCCCATGACACTCACCTGTCAATTCACTGCCACATACACATGCCCTCAGACACAACCTGATTTATAAACCCCAATATAGAAACAACTGAAAAGTTATTTATGCCTGTTACAGGAAGTGGATGTCTATACTGGATTCTTAAGATTTCCCACTATTGTTTTAGCACTTGTACACTGTGTACATGTACAGTAGCATTGCTACTGACATATGTGGATCTGCCCTAAGCAAATTTAGAGTGGTAAAAACAGAGCAAAGGCCAGTGTGATATTTGTGCTTCTCTCCTTCTTAGCAGCAAAATAAGATAACAGGATTGTTCTGAATTTAAACAAAAATCTGTAAAAATAGCAAACCTGGCCCTTTTTTCTTATTCTGCACTACTCACTTCTGTGCTATGTTGCAAAGGAATCCAGCTGTGAAAGTAAGGGCAGGATGGAAAAGCACTGCCAATGGAGGAAATGGGAGCAGGATAAGAAAGGAATGGTAGCACAGGAGGAGAAGGAGGGGGAAAAAAAAAGAACAGAATGAATTTACAGGAAATATTCACTGCCCACCAGTTTTTATAGATTTTTTCAATCCATACAAATCATTACAATGTCTACATAGGTTTGTTTTTTATGAAAAATTCATTGCAAAGTCATGCTGCTTAACCACACAGGAAACCTGGACTCAGGAACAAGGCTTGTTACAAAGCCATAGGACATGAGAAATATTTGTATAGGAAGAAGTTATCTGATTTAGGCCCCCATACAGTTTCCTTAGTATACCGTTACTCCTAGGAAGTCCAGCACATTCTTGCTAAGTCACACACATAAAGGCCCCATCTACAAATTCTACTGCATTACAGAGTCTAATTACAACTCAGACATCCCCTAAAACTGATAAGAAGTGCTTTCTGGACTAAAAAGCTCTTACAAAATCACAAGCTCACGGAATGGTATATGGATAACAGCTTTTGAAGGTTATTACCATGGGTGGTTGCAAAATTTGGTAAAGGGGGTGCAGAACTGACTGACACCGTAAGGGTAGCTACACCCTCACTTCAGCTGCCCCCCTGCCCCACCCCACACGGATAAGCAGACTATGCTGTGCAAGCAACAGCTGGGGACTTTTAAGTCCCCAAATCAGGTAAGAATCCCCCTCTCTCCCCATCTGTGCTTCCCTCCGCCCCTCCCATTCCACTCTTCCTCCCCCCACTGCTGCCTCTGGCTGCCCCAGGGGTGGAAGGAGCTCCAAAAATGCTCCTGACCTGCTCTAGATAAGCTATATGGGGGGCCAGGCTCAGCTGGGGATAGTAGTACTGGAGGCAGCAGGCAGGTTTCCCTTCTGTGACCCTGCTCCCAGGCTGGCAGAAAATAAGGGGGGGAAGGGGGGAAGGGGAAGGAAATCAGGCAGGGAGGAGGAACCCACCTGCCACTGCTCCCAGTTCAGCCCAACTCCTCACACAGTCTGGATGGAGCAGGGCAGGAGCATCTCTGAAGTTTCCTCTGCCCCTGGGGCAGCCAAAGACAGAGGGGACAGTGGCAGCCATGGACACAGAAGGAAGAAAATGGGAGGGAAGAGGAGAGGACATGCCACTGAGCATGGAGGGGAAGGGAGAGGGGATTTCTTACCTGATTTGGTGACTTAAAAGAAGTCCCTGGCTGCTGCTTGCAAAGTCTGGTCTGAAAGGGGTGGGGGGGGAAGTGTGATTACACCAGTGTTGCCCCTCTGAATCTGCCCTTGCCTACTGCACTGAGAACTGGAAGGAGGAGATCCGGTTACACAGGCACAACTAGGACTTCCTGTTTGCTCATAAGAATAATAATACCAATAATAATAATACCAATAAAAGTTTGTCAAATAGACTACAGATAGTAAAAAACATGGTGATCCGGGCGTAACACACTAATAGCTCCCCTCTATAATTCAGAGGGAATTTCATGACACAATAGTAAAAAATGGTCACAGCTTCTATGGTTGAAACAAGCCTAAGAACTGACTTAGAAAACAGGTTCCAAATTTCATATTTTAGGCTGATCTAACCAGTTACAGTGTAGGCTAAGACAGATGCCACCTAGAGGATCCAAGCATTTAGTCTGGTTTTAAAACAGTACTATGGTCCAGTAATACTCCAAACTGTAGTTATGTTTGTAACTGAGTTAAGGAACAACTATGCTGGAACCAGGTTTCCTGATGTACTTGCAGGACCAAAAATGACAGCCCCTGGTCACTTTACAAAGTTTTTTCTTACAAAAAAATCCACTACTGAGCTTTTCTATAACTAACACTTTGACAGAACACTTATTAAACTAGGTAGTATAGTTTTAGTGTAAAAACTTAAAATTAAGCTCTACCTGTAAGAAAAAAATTAGATGATTACACATGAGACCTGCTTCTCTTGCATGGGCACAATTGCTTGCTTACTTCCTTCTTTGCAGAAGTTCTTCATGTAAAAATGCTTATTCTCCTCTTTTTCCTGGTTACCTTCTAGAATTTCTCACTATTAAATCATATTCATGCTATGAATATTTTACCAAATGTTTTCAAGGCACATACTTAATTCCAAGACAACAGGAGAACATCATGACATCATATTGCATTCATTTAATAAAATATGCATGGGAAGATGCACAAAAATTTCACAACAAATTTGGAATACATTCCTGGTTATCGCTGCAAGACGGATTTCTTCTATGGTTTTAACAGCGCATTATTAACATGGCTGTATTCTACAAATATTTTTAAAAGGTGACTATTGCATACATCAGTGCATACATATGTGGTTTACATAGTGAAGGTTAAATTACCTGAACAATCTCAATAACATTATTTTTCTGCCTTGAAAAAACTGAACACTCCCAAAACATTTTAGTATTCTATAAATAGATATTATTCTGAATACTATTATTTTTCTTGCAGATAAGCAAAATGCCACATATCTGACAAATATGGAAGCCACTTAAAGTTAAAAAATGGAACCTAAGTAATTAAACATAAATTATCAAAAAGCACTCACGATCTAGACACTCAACCATTTAATTTATTTAGACAGATAAAAATCAGTGGTGATACAAATGTAAAACAGAATAATAATAAAGCCATAAAACCGAACCAACCGTGCTTTTAGACATCTCTTCTCATCTGGCTCATACTAAGAAACATTTAATTAAAACAAATACACTAATTCTTACCCAAGCATTCAAAATTATACATTACACCTATAATTTTTGCTAGTAAAAAACAAATAACTCCTTTCTTCTGCTTTCCTAGCTTCCTTTGTTTGATCAGGTCACTGAGGACTTGAAGGGTACATTTCAAGTCAGTCTTACTCTTGCATCATTTTAAAAATTTTCAGTACACCCTGAACATATTTATATAAGACGTACTTAAAAAGTAACTTTGGGAAATCAATTCTGAATTTCTACTGTATGTCAAATGATTCATCCAAATTGTGACCTAAATATTGCACAATCCAAAAAAAGAGGCGGAGATAAAACCAGTATTTTAAAAAGGGCTTATTTGAAAAGTCAGAGGTATTGAGCAACAATGGAAGAACTCAAATACCAGAGTTAAACAAAACTATTTCAAACTTATGAAGTGATTTACAGGCCAATTACTTTTATGCACACATTTCAATGTTTTTCATTCTGTTACAGTTTCCTATAATACATTTCCTGAATTAAAAAAGTTACCTTCTTAACCTACACTTGGAGACTAACTTTAACTTCAGAGTTAAACTAAGATTTTCAGCAATCAGTAGTATTCCACCCACTTGCCATTAAAGTGATGACTGTACACAGCGCTCACTCACAAAACATATTTGAAAATGCTAACCATTTGCTGAAGTTGTGCAACATCCACATGCCCACAGACCCTGAACTATTCAGTGCTACGATTACTCTGCCGTTATAGCCCTTGCATAATATTTGGGTTTGTGAAGCCTATTTTAGTCCCTTCAGTAGATACACTGCAACTAGTCAGTTTGTATTTAGACAGGAGAGATACTCCTGGTTAGCACTCTATATATTTTATGTCCTCTATATCCAAAATGGTCCTCTGTACACTAGGAAAATTTGCTCAGCTAAAATAAACATTTCCTCACTCCATATGAGGGAGTCTTTCAGACGACTGCCAACTGATATAAGAAACATTTCAAACAGATCTCAACCTTTGGGCACAAAAGTAAAACTGAGACAAATCTATTCATGCTACAACTGCTGCTGTACAGTTTCCACACATAGTTAACATAAACAGTTGTAAAAGATGACGGTTTATCCTCTTTTACAAATAGCAAGCTTCTGCTGAGCCTTAATCTTACAAATACATGCACAAACGCTAAGGAATAGTTCCTTGGTACAAAAGGACTTCAAACACAAGGCACTGCATGGCATAACAGCACAACCCTTTTCAGGCACCTGGCCTTGAGATATGGAATCCACAGCCTGCAGGCGATGCCTAAGCCAGGGGCTGGCAACCCACAGAGCCATTTGCTCCAGCCCGCAAATGGGAGGCTTCAGCTGCAGCTCTCCCCATGCCATATGGGAAAAACTGGCAGCAGCAAATGGATCATGTCTGCCCTTCCACCTCTGACCTGAACTGAATCACTTCAGCTCACACCCTAAGAAGAGTGCCAACTTGTGGCCTAAGCTTCTACAACACACGGAGTAGATTAAGTGCCTCAACAGAGGCTTCATAACAGTGTCAGCACGCTAAGCTACTGGAGGGGAAATACCAAAGAATTGTTTGTCTAAAATCCCCTCCTCTCAGAAACTTAGATACCTAACCCTTGGCTGTGAGGAGCTACTTGTTAGGTCAAGCTTCAGAGCCCAAAGATTTATGCATTTAAGTCATCTCACCGAAAACCTGAGAGGGGGGTCACACTTCTGTTAAGACACAGCCAAAGGAGGCTGGTGATAGCCTCTATTTTATATACAACAGCCCAGGGGTTACGGAACCTGTAAGGGACACAGGAGGCTCCTATCAGTCCTAGGAATTCTGTTGGAGGGGGTTCAAATGCACATCCAAAAGACTGCCACAATCACCAGGTTATTTGCTAGGATGAAACAGACCAGCAGAGACTCCCTATGCCTGATGAAGGGGGACTGCGCCCAAAAGCGTGCAAAGAACTTTTCCCCCAACTACTCAGTTGGTCTAATACAAGATATCACATCTAACCAAAGAACCTTGCCTGCCTATGTCCTTAGACCAAAATGGTTACAACAAAAACTCAGCAGGATAAAGCAGAGGCTTTCCCCTGAGTTCAAAGGTAAGGGAGAGGAACTGTTTCCACCACCACCTCCTTCACCATCTTATTGTCCTCCAGTGACCATACTTTTTAATTAAAGTGACCTCAGCCACTGTGTTTTATGTGAAGCTCAATCATGCTGGTGTGTGTTAGGGAGGACCAGAGCATGTCTGCCAGACTAGGCCCCTCAAAGGAACAGGGGAAAGAAACTATCAAGATAAGGATTAGTAGTATAATAAGCAGGCATGACAGAGGTGCCGAGTCTTGCCAGCAGGGAAGCAGTTCTGTGCCAGCACAGAAGCAGTACTTCGTGTACCTGAGGAACTTTACTGGCAAAAATGTTGGCCTTAGTTTTTAAGGATCACATTCTTGGACTGACACCTAAGTTCTACCTAAGCCAATGGTTCTCAGCTTAAAAAATGCCAGCTCTTAGTTTTCCAAGTCATTTCTTGACTGCAGGAAAAAAAACAACCAAGCAATTCTTCTGTTGCAAAGAACTCAGACAGACTGTAACAGGTCAGGATACTTTTGACACTATGGTTTCCTATTTGAAGTTTCTGGGTTTCTCTCGTGAATTGTGCATAGGTGTCTGCACATCTAACAGTGCTCCTACTGCATGACACCCTTAGAAGAGCCTCGCAGCAACCTGCTTAATAATCACTGACCTAAGTGTTTTGGGAAATCTGGGGCTAAAATGTTTGCATGGTCGGAACCTCAGTCTCATACCTGAGAATCCCTCCCAGAATAGTTGAGTACAGTTCCCCTATTCGTGAGGAAAGGCTGACACCAGGAAGCAAATTTAGATTTCTTACCTTGCAGCATAAAATGTACTACTACAGGCCTTTTTTGTAATCAGGATTTTATAACATTTTTTTTCATTTAATCCACGTTACAGGGAAGAGAACACGGTAACAAACTCACGTGACAGCTGTTGTCAAAATAACCCAGCAGCTCTTTCTTTGATTCACATTTCTGTGGTCAAACGCTCTGAAGTTTGCTGCTATTGTAATTAAAGGCTGCCTTAGCCTCAATTCAACTAACAGCACAGGAAAAAATGCCCAGCTTTTTTGTGGTCATTCTAGAGGTCACTGTACACGTGCCTCACAAAACGTGCTCTGCCCACGGAGAGGCCCTTTGCATGGCAACAAAAATCTGTTACACGCAAAAACCCAAGAGACAGAGCTAACCATGGGAGAAAACATTTCAGAAGCACGTGCACAGATGATGTGCACGCACAAACACACATGCATGGACACACAGCAAGTGCGCTCACACGCACATACACAGGGGCTAGGCTAGATTAGATGACATCCGTTCCAGCCCTTCCCATGACTATGACACAACACACAGGAGACACGCATGTGGACCCACGTGCCCTGCGAAAACAGACGCAAAGTGCACACGTGAACACACGCAGCCTACAAGAGATGCCCAAGCCACGGCAACCTGAGGCCCACAGAGCCACAGACGCATGTGCACGCACACAGACACGCACACACAGGCAAACCCCTTCCTTCCCAGCCCCCCGCCTCAGGCTCCCGGGGGAGGGGTGCTGCCCGCCGGCGGAGCCAGCCCCGGAAGCCACCAGCCAGCGACGGGCGGGGTGCGGGTGCTGCCCCTGCCGGCCCGAGACGCGGCCGCCCGGTGGAGCACGCCCCCTCCCCCCGCGCACCTGTCCCAGCGGCGCAGGGGCGGCCCAGGAGGGCGGCAGCAGCAGGAGCAGCCCCAGGGCGACGAGGAGCAGTAGGAGCCCGCGCGGCCCCGGCGCCGCCTCCATCTTAGGAACCGACGCCCGCCACACTGCCAGGCGCCGCGGCGGCCGGGGGCGGGGCCAACGCGGCGGTGACAAGCGGGGCACGCTGCCCCGGAAGCTCCGTCGCGGATTGGCCAAGCGCGTGGCCAATGGGTTGCGTGCGACGGCGCTTGCGTGTCACGCCTCGCCCCGGCGTTGCTCTTGCTCCACCGCTTAGGGGGCGCTGTTGTGTCGCCGGAGCTTACCTGCCGCTGCCTGCGGGAGTAACGTATGCGCAGTGGGGAGGGGGTTCTGGCCTGGAGTCCAAGGAGCAGTGAGGAAGAATTGTCTTTCTGTTGCCCACACAGACAGGTTCCGCATAGGAGACCTGTGCCCCCTGTAGCCCCCTTCAGAGAGGAGGCTGATGGTGCCTGTGCATGGTGCAGGCTGGCTCTGGCCCTCAATGGTGTGGGCCTCCTGTTCAGTGTTGCCAACTCATCTTTTTTGGCATTGCTCTTAAAAGTCTGTGCTTGGGGAATGTGAAAAAACCTGAGCTCTTTCTTTTATGTAGATACATAAATATAAATAAAAGAAAGAGGTAAGTTTTTCACATTCCCCAGGCGTAGGCTTTTAAGAGCAATGCCAAAAATCAGAGCTGGCAACACTAAGTATTACTTTGCTGAACACCAACATGGCCACTGTTTCCATCACTGCCTTCGCTGTCCTCTTGTCATGCAGATCGCGGTGTGCAAAGGCCCCATGGAGAGCAGGGCCATGAGTACCCCACTGGTTGGTCTGTGGGATCGCTTACACATGCTGGCAGGAGTAAGTTGAAGTGACAAGTGCCTGGTGATGTGTTGTTCTCCACCAGTGGGGCATAGGTGGTGTATATTTTAGTGGCTGGGGTACCAACAAGGAGCTGATGGTGATGCCCATGTAGGGGGTTGTTCTGATCACAGACTTAAGGAAATATACCTAAAATGCACTAGCTGTGAAGTAGTTACATACCACCACCTTAACATACAACCGTGCAGAAAAATAAGGGGCCCAACCCTGTCCTGGTGAGTTTATAGTGTACACGGAGGTTTACATTAGTATTTTCAGTATGTTCTAAAGCAAGTAGGCATCCAACTCCCTTTGGACATCTGGACATGAGTGCCTAATTTTTTGGGCCCCAATGAAAATCCCATCTTTTATATTTCCTCCTGAAATCCCTCTGCCTAGTGTCCTCCCCCCTCCCCCCCTTGCAGCACTTATCAACCTGTGACCTCACTCCTGTCCCTGTTATCATGAGGATATCTGTCTTGGGCGCTCCTTTTGTGGTTGGGGGAGGGAGGGGAGAGAAAGAGCTGGATGTGAATGCAATCATTGCCACAGTGGTAGCTGATTGTGCCATTGTAACCAGTAGTGCAGAAGCTGATGTAGTCTTGGGCACCATGTAGCTGCCCTGGGCATAGAGCTGTGCTGCTACCCCTCTAAGTGCCCCATTCATAAATTCTCCCTCTAAAGCATCTACTACTGTCACTGTCAGAGGGAGTACTGGGCTAGATGAACCATTAATTGCTCTAACTTGCACCTAGCCCATATTGTCCTAAGTGGTAGATTGTGACTCATTCTTTTCCAGACCTGAGTCTGCTTGAAGCCCCAAATTTCTCTCCCAACTGTATAAGGTGATCCAGTAAAAGAGATCCTTCATTTCCCAAATCTTGCTTCTCTCGTTAAGCTTTAACTACCTCATTTGAAAAACTGAATCAGGTCTGCTAATGATTACTGTTATTAGAATTAATTCCATCCCTCTTTTTCGTCTGAAGTCTTCACAGGAGATTTGTGCTTGGTCAGTTAAACAAGGTGTGTAGTCAAAGATTAAAATCTTCTACAGAACATTCAGCAGAACATGTAGTGTTTCCATTTACACCCATGTTGTTGGAACTGCTGGGAAATCAATGGCGTTGAGTTGAGATGGGGACAGGGGAAACTAGGGAGGTTGCACTGGTGCACTTGCAACCCCTTTGATTCCTGTTGATTAAAACCAGTTGCCTGGCAGTGGCATTGCCTAGTCAGGCAATGTTGAGGGAGTCAATCAATTTTATGGCTTCTTGTAATCCACCTGATCCTTTCTGAACTCTTCATTCCACGTGTTAACAACCCTCTCCGTTTTAATGGTCTTGACGTTCCACCAATCCAGCCCCCCATTGCTTTGCACTGTTGCTATCTCTTAACAAAGGGGCAGGCAAAGTCCGGATTGGGCCTACGGTGAACTCTATTTCCCAGCAGCTCCTGGCTGCATCACTGCAGCCGGTTTCCATGGAGACCCCAGGAGTGGCAGAGCTGTGACAGCATGGGGCCAAGTTTTCCATGGAGACGGTCCCCAGCAGCATTGGCAAAGCACTGCAGCAAGGCAGGGAGCTGCTCCAGGGCCCTGATCTTGTGGCAGTACAGGACAGCGTGGTCTGGAGCTGGGGCAGAGCTGCAGTCTGCTGCCCACATGCCTCAGGCAGGAGCATGCAGGCAGCGGAGTGCAGCTTTGCCCCAGCTCCGGACCATGCTGGCTGTCATCACTGTAAGATCCCAGTCCCAGCCCTGGAGCAGCTCCTGCGCCTTGCCAGTGCTGCTGGAGCTGGTTTCCATGGAGACCCTGGCCCCCTGTGCTGTCATGGCCATGCTGCTCCTGGATCTCCATGGAAACCAGATGCAGGCAGCCAGAGCCACCATTTTGCCCACCCCTATGACAGTGGCTCCCAGGAATGACAGCCCTACATCACTGCCCTGCAGATTGTATTGAACTCATTCCAGTGAAGTCATATATATGTTTGCTTCAGTCTTAAAACTGCGTAACACAGCCCTTGGCTCCTAGACTTAGTGAAGCATCTAGTTTCATAGTTTCATATTCATAGTTTCATAGTTTCTAGGGTCGGAAGGGACCTGAGCAGATCATCTAGTCCGACCCCCTGCCATGGCAGGAAGAGCACTGGGGTCAAACGACCCCAGTAAGGTGGTCATCCAACCTCCTCTTAAAAACCCCCAGGGTGGGAGCCTGCACCACCTCACTTGGAAGCTGGTTCCAGACCCTAGCCGCCCTGACC
>NW_017729034.1:81756735-81761407 GCF_001723915.1 Gavialis gangeticus
TCCAAATCACTGATGAAGATATTGAACAGTGCAGGCCCAAGGACCGAGCCCTGTGGGACCCCACTTCCCACGTCCTTCCAGGTCGAGAAGGACCCATCCACTACCACCCTCTGGGTGCGACTCTCTAACCAGCTGGCAACCCATTGGACTGTATGGGTGTCTACGCCACAGTCCCCCAGCTTCCTAATGAGAATGGGGTGAGAGACAGTATCAAAAGCCTTCCTGAAGTCTAGGAAAACTATATCCACTGCCACCCCTGCATCCGATGATTTAGTGACCTGGTCGTAAAAGGCCACTAGGTTGGTCTGACAGGACCTGCCGCTGATGAACCCGTGCTGGTTGCCCCTGAGCATGCCGTTCCCTGCTGGTTTCTAGTTTCAAGTGGAGAAAAATCAGCGTTGCTTCCACATGTGAGGATGCACCTCACTCTCTGCACCTCTTTTTCATACTTCTACATCTGCCCACCGATGGGAGCTACATTAAAGTTGGTGGAGGGGGAAATGGACCTGGCACCTCTAAACCACAACTGTGGAGAGAGGGGTGTTGGCTGTAATTCTGTTGGTCTAGGGACATAGGCTAGCAAGGTTCTTTGGGCAGATGTGATATCTTATTAGACCAACTAAATAGTTGGAAACATTGTTCTTCACAAGCTTTGCAGCACAAACCCACTTCAGGCATTGGGAGTCTCAGACATTCAGGGTCTGGGCCTGAATGCTTGCAAATAATTTTTTTTCCCAACTATTTAGTTGGTCTGATAAAAAATATTGCATCTACCCAAAAAACCTTGCTTGCCTAACTGAGCCTGCTAGCAGGAAACAGATACACCTTCCGACCCTAGACCTAGGACAGAGGACCAGCTACCGCCTTGGGCATGCGCACTGAAGGCACAGGGGACACAGGCTTTGCCCCCGGACAGCCCCGCCCCTCCCTGCGTCCTCCAATGCGCTGCACACCGTAGCCCTCCGCAGCGCAACCGATAGGGGGCTCTTGTCACGCCTGAGGGGTGCGTGTGCGCATGCGTGGAGCGCTTCACCCGGGCGCAGGTGGGGGAGGGGGAAGCGAAGGTGGAGGGTGGTGCCGGGCTATGGCGGTGCTGCTGGAGACCACGCTGGGCGACCTCGTGATCGACCTGTACACGGAGGAGCGGCCGCGCGGTGAGGCGGGGGCAAAGGGAAAAGAGCCAAGGGCCGGGCTAGCCACGGGACGACTGATCAGAACCGCGCTATTACCAACCGCCACTCACGCCATTAAAGGCCGGGAAGCGCTGCGCATGCGCGAGGGGGTGGCAGGCCGAGACTGGAGGGTGTTTTGAGCCGCCCGTGGCGGGCGAGCTGGCTGCGCCTGCGTGGTGGCTGAGTTCTGACGTAGGAAACAGCTGGGGGACAGAGAGAGTCATAGACGTGATGGTCCGTGGGACAGGGGCAACCAACCTGAATGGATAGGCCAAGGAGAAGAAAGTGGGGTAGTGGATTAGGCAGGGAGCAGAAAGCAGAGCAGTGGATCAGACAGAGTATGAATTGGGAAGGGAGCCCAGGGCATGGAGCAGAAAGCAGAACAGTGGGTTAGGTGGGGAGCAGAAAGCAGAGCGTGGACTGGACAGAAAGGGCAGTGGGTTGGGCAGGGAGCACAGCACATGGAGCAGAAAACAGAGCAGTGTATCAGGCAAAGTACTGAGTACTGGGCAGAGCTGCAGATAACTGGGCTTATTTCACCTGGGGAAGAGAAGACTGGGGGATTCAGTGGTAGCCTTCAGTTGACGAGAGTCTAGCAGGGGGCAGTGAAAATGGTTCGGGGTCTGGGGCCCATGACTTTTGAGGTGAGGTTGAGGGAAGTGGGTTTATTTAGTCTGCAGAAGAGAAGACTGAGGGGGGATTAAATTGCAGCTTTCAACTACCTGGAGGGGGTGGGGATCAAAAGAGGATGGTGCTAAACTGTTCTCAGTGGTGGCAGGTGACAGAACAAGGAGCAATGGTCTCAAGCTGCAGCAAGGGAGGTTTAGGTTAGATATTAGGAAAAACTTTCTCATGAAAAGGGTAGTATAGCACTGAACAGGCAGTCTAGCGAGGTGGTGTAATCTCCATCCCGGGAAGCTTTCAAGACCAGCTAGACAAAGCTTTGTCTGGGATGGTCTAGTTGGGGATGGTTCTGCTTTGAGCAGGTGGTTGGACTGGATGACCTCCTGAGGTCCCTTCCAACCCTCATTTTCTATGATTCTGTGATAACGCAGGGAAAAGGGCTCAGAGTGTCATTCAAGGAGGGCATGCAGCTTAATTTGTGGCATACCTGCCAACAAGTTTGGCCTCCATTGGTCCAGGATTTATACTAGAGGAAGAGATTGTTTTTCGTGCTGTCTTGGCCCAACTGTATAGTTATCATTTATACATATAGTTACCGCCTTGGGATACCAAGTATGCCTCTTCAGGCTCTGGCCTGAGGAACAGCTGATTAGTGCCCAGAAGCTTGTCAAATTTCTCTCCCAGCTATGCAGTTATTCAGATAAAAGATGTCACCAAAACCCCTTTGCTTTTAGGGAGCTCCTCTTAGAAACCAGGTTCAAAGGGGAGGAATTGATGTAACTCAGCAGCTTGAGCACTGATTTCACAGGATCTGAATTCACAGAAACCCTGCTAGAAAACAGCTTGGTTGTCTCTTGTTTTTTATTTATACTTTGAGCCCTTTTTCTAAAGAAAGGGCATATTTCCTTGTTTGGTAAGGATTAGAGCATGTTTTTGCAGGCAGATGCAGCATTTATACTAAGTTTGGTTCTCCTTCCCTCTCTAAGCAGGAGGACACACTACACCTAGTACATTAAGCCAGTGGGGACAAGCCTTTTTGGCAGGTGTGCCACAAAGTATACCTTGTGTCCTTCCGAATGCCACTCCAATCCCTTTCCCCTGCCTGATGTACTGCTCTGCTTTCTACGTACTGCCCTATCTCTTGCCCCATCTCTGCTCTGCCATGTAGCACATGCAGAAGCACTACACAGCAGTAGCACATTTGTCTAAGGTCAGACACCCCTAATTTAAGCAATAGTTTATTTATTTTTGAATAATGTGCTGTTATTCAGAATCCTGAACACATTTTTATTGTTCTAGGAAATACTGAATGACTTGTCTTACATAACATATAACTTTTTGTTCAGGAGTTGCATCAAGCCACAGCAGAAATTAAAATTGAAATGCACAAAACAGTGAAAGTAGGTTTTTATTAAATAAAACAATTTTAAATATGCTGGACATGTAGGGGGGAAAGGAAATCCCCAAATGTCTCACATTAAACTAGCTAACTTAATGAAAGTATTGTAGTTAGTGAACTGATCTTATGGTTGCCATATCCTTCAAGATTTTGGAGCAAGTAAATCTCTTCAGAGGCCTCATTTTTAGTATCCTGTTGGTTTCTAAACTTTGGCAGCCAATGTCAACTTCTTCAATATTATTTAATATCTATGATTCACAGATTTTAATAAAGATGGATCTTTGATTTAGATTGTCATACTTTCACATTTCATTTTAGATAGGATTATGTTTTAAGAGGAATAACATTTCATATAGATTTTGATTCCAGTTTAAGCCTATTTTTATTTTGAAAAATAATTCATTTTTGCAGTTAGGATATACATAAGTAGAAGGGATTTGGGATGTGAAAAGCTTGTGGTGGTGAAGTTAAATGTGCAAGTTTTTTGTATATAGGCCTTAGGTTCCATGTATAATTTCTAGTGGATGTGGATTTTTATTACTTAAGTTTTTTTCTTATTTATATACCTCAGTTCTTATCAGGAATCAAGTTGTCATACTACACACAGTAGAAATCTTGGTTTATACATCAAAATACCAAGTAAATGCATTAGCTAGTAAATTGAAAGGCCAACTATGACTCTGTCCCTGGGAAGTGTTATTTAGGAAAGCCTGGAAACAAGGGAAGGGAAATAGATGTAGCTGCTTGTTGTACAAATAGCATATAAAATCCTAGCTATGACTGGTGAATTTAGGTTCTAGGAAGAGAGCTGTTCCTTAGATGTACATAAGTGCTCAGAGAATAAGAAAATACTAATACAGGTTATAAAAAAATCTGTGCGCAAATTTAATTATTAATAGAATTTTGTTTCCTACTAAGTTTTGGTACAATTTCTTACAGCTTGTCTGAATTTTCTGAAGCTTTGCAAAATCAAATACTACAATTACTGCCTAGTTCATAATGTACAGGTGAGTGTATAATGGACTTTTTTTTTTCTTCTTTGTCTAAACTTACAAGTACCCAGACTAATTGCTTTGCACTTTGCTGTTATAGAGAGATTTTATTATACAAACTGGTGACCCCCAGGGGACTGGACGTGGAGGGGAGTCTATTTTTTGGTGAGTAAAACATGTTTTTGTAGCTAAAATGAAGTGATCTAGCACTTGACCCCGTTTAGACTTGCTTAGCTGCCTTCAGCAGGCAGGATTCACTGTTGGGATATAAGGTCTTCTCCTTTTGAGGGTGCAGACAGACATGTGCCCCATTCTAACTCCCCATTCAGACCCTCATTCTAACATAAAGCACCATGAGTTAGAGTGCCTCCCTCAACCCAACAGACATTTACCTGATGGATCATGGGGCAGAAGAGAATGGAGTCTGCCTCGACCAGCCCTCCTGGCCAACAGGATATAGCCTACCTGCACTGTCCCTCTTCCCA
>NW_017729034.1:81766407-81794734 GCF_001723915.1 Gavialis gangeticus
TTGGGATATAAGGTCTTCTCCTTTTGAGGGTGCAGACAGACATGTGCCCCATTCTAACTCCCCATTCAGACCCTCATTCTAACATAAAGCACCATGAGTTAGAGTGCCTCCCTCAACCCAACAGACATTTACCTGATGGATCATGGGGCAGAAGAGAATGGAGTCTGCCTCGACCA
This sequence comes from Gavialis gangeticus, assembly GCF_001723915.1. Classification (NCBI taxonomy): domain Eukaryota; kingdom Metazoa; phylum Chordata; order Crocodylia; family Gavialidae; genus Gavialis; species Gavialis gangeticus. The sequence goes on from NW_017729034.1 coordinate 81,766,584, forward strand.
GCCCTCCTGGCCAACAGGATATAGCCTACCTGCACTGTCCCTCTTCCCATCCCTGTCCCCCTCCTTCCAGCTCTGGGGCTGACAGCAGGGAGGGAGGGAGGGAGAAGCAAGCAGCAGCACTCTGCCAACTGGTCCTGAGCTGTAGGCGGGAGTGGGGTGGATTGGAGCCCCTCCCTGCCTCATGGACCTCCCTCTTCCCCTCCAGCCACCCCTGGGTGAGGTACTGGCAGGGGAGCCAGACCAGGCCCTCCAGGTGAGGGGTTCTGGTCCCCTCCCATCCCCGCTCCAGCTCAGGCTGGGCAGGCTGGCAAGTTGTGCTGATCCTTTCCCCCTCTCTGCTTTACCCAGCCTGAGCTGGGTGGGGGGAAGGAGGTGGAATGCTGCTTGCCTCCCTCTCCCATCTCCCTCCCTGCCGACCCTGGGGTTAGGCTGGGCTGCATCAATGCAGCCCTTAACACAAGAGAAATTAACTCTAGGGAACACAAGTTCCCTAAGGCACTTTTTTAAAGCAGAGCATCTTCATCTGATACCTCATTTGAGGAGGGCTAATTTTTCTCATGATTGGCTACTTTAAAAGTTCTCTGCAGCCATGCACATGCTCTACAGCTATGCTGTGACACTTTAAAGGGCCCAATCATGTGAAAAAATGTAACTACTGTCTGTGCTCTTAATCTGTTGATTCCTTGTGTATTGCCTATGCTGTCTTTTGGTCCTATATACTGTATTTTCCCAAATACCTGTCTTGGATTTGGGTAAATAAAGTATGTAGTCTTCTTTTTTCTGGACAGCATACTACCCTCTGTACTTTTGACATCAATTTAATGATGGATATATACATGATGGTATGTTTGGGTACCTACACAGCATGGACCAAATGAGCCCCTCTGTGGAAGGCATCTCAGTGTGTGATCAAACAAGTCTCTCCGTGAAAGACAACATGTTTCTCCCATAGCGCTGAGAAATTTGAAGGGATGCCCTTCTAGTTGTACCTTATGGCAAAAACATCTTTATTTTTAAAGGAGATGGAACAGGTGACTCTACTAAAATTTCTATATTTGTGTGTGAAAACCATGCTGAACCCTCCATCAAAATCTGTAAAGTTGTTATTTGAGTTCAATTACTTAGATTAAACATGTGCAGTGTGCTTTCTTGTGGTAGAAAATTAGAGAATCTGGTGTGGGTTGTTTTAGAGGGCCACATTTAAGAAACTGGAGATTTATAAGAAGAGTATGATTTTCTTTTTAAACTTCATCTTCCAAAGTAATACATTTAGCAGTTGGAGTCATTCAGACAGCTGTGACTAATTTGAATTAATTTTGAAATCTTCCATAAATGTGTCCTTTGAAAATGGTGTTTTATGGGGAAAATGAGTTGAACTCATGTGAAGGATGGGGGGAGGGAAGGACACAAAAAAGACTATTTATCTCTGGGTAATTGAATCATGTAGCAGAGTGCAGATAATTGGACTATTGCATGTTTCATTGGTTAACACTTCCAGACTTCTTTTGGAGGAAGTGCACAGAAAAAATGCAGGTTCATACTAGACTATAATGGACTCAGAGAGATATGGCTATAACATGGGCAAACATTGTAGAGTCAACAGAAGGAGTACTCAGCTGTGTCTTTGGACCATTAAGGGTCCAAATTTATTGATACATTTAGTCATTAGATCACATCTAGTCTGTGCCTCATTTGTACTTCTCCATATGGTATACAAGTGCTACTTTATTTGCCTTACTGTCTAATTCCTTGTGTGCTTCCTCCCAAAAATGCCAAACAGACTTGCTTCTCTCTTGTTCTGCTGCACTTAGTGGGGTTGCATCAGGTTTGATTAAAATTGGTGTAAACAGGTTCACATCTCTTAAACTGAAAGTGTTGTTTTAAAATGATTTCATTAAACTTGTGTAACTGTGAGTATAGACCCAGTCTCTTAGCTGAGGGAAAAACAAGTATGAGATTAGACTTCAGGACTCTAAGCAGTGTATCCCATCTAGTATACCTTGACAGTTGATGTGTGAAGTTAATTTTTAACTCTTCCTGTTAGTTTTAGACTGTGCACAAATTTATTAGTTTTCTCTTTGTTTTAAAAGAGGAGTTCAGAGTGTGAACCACTTTTATATGTATAAAGTTGCACTTACATTTTCCACACTGTACTACAAGTCAGTTTTTACAATAATTTTGACAGTCTAGCAAATTAACATTTGTACCTTGTCATACCTAGATACCAATTTTTTTAATCAACTATAAAACAAGTCACTGTAAAATGCCTCCAAGGAAAACTGTCTATATTGTCTATGATATATATTGGCTTACCCACTCCCATGTAAATTAAACTGGCAGAGATGCAGTGTAAACTAGCAGTTTTATTACACTGTTCTATAGCATTTGTTTCATTGTTGACCTTTTTTAAGTCCTGCTGTTCCATAACTTTATTGTATATATTTTCAGTAAACTGTATGGCGATCAAGCTAGATTTTTCGAGTCAGAAAAGGTGCCAAGAATTAAGCACAAGAAAAAAGGAACAGTGTCAATGGTGAACAATGGCAATGATCAGCATGGATCTCAGGTCAGCACACAGAATTGGGATACCTTGCTCTGAATCCGGAATAACCAAAGAGAAGCTGAAGAGTTTACTGAAAGTTCATTACAATGCAAATAACAGTTTACTCACACATTTCTTCCTTTGCTATGGACAAATCCGTCTAAATAAGGGCAGTGGGACATATATTTTGTATAATTCCTAGTGGCAGCCTATGTAGTTGCCCTCTGAAAAGAGGAAAAATTACTGTCTGAATCTAAAAGCTTTCCCAAGTATTTAAGACATTTTCTATTGGAATTTTCTCTTTCAGAAAGGTGATTTATTCACAAGGTGCATCTACACGTTGCTGTGCTTTAGTACTTCATTTTGGAAGCACTAAAGCATGGCACAGTATGAGCTGTTACTGCGGCATGCACGCTGTGCGTGGGTAAATTTTCCAGCTACATCGCTGTAGCGGCACACTATACTGTGGGAGTGCGCCACTACTACAACGTAGCTGGTGATCATGGGTAGACCCACATGATCGCTACGTCACCATAGCACACCATACAGCAATGTAGTGCAACCAGTAGATGCTCCCACGGTGTCAGTAACTTTGGTGTCAGTAACTTGACTTGCATGTTCCTACTAGTCTGTGGAATGAAAGGTAAACCTCCTTTTATCAGTGTACTTTAAATACATACATGGAGTATGCACTCATGCAAACTTAATGTTTATGCACTTAATATGCAAATAACGATACTTTACAGCGTAAGCAATAGATGACAAATGGGACTGGCATTGTGTTATGCAGTTAAGTGAATTATTCTCTTACCTGGTACACAAAAACATGGAATACGCTAGTAAATAGATACTGATAAGGTGTCATCAGTTATTTTTTATTGAGCTTATAACTTTATTTTTAATAAACTTGCTTAACTTGGAGAATGAAATCATGCTTTATTACACGTATTCTCCATCTCATTCACATATTAATTTGTTATTGCAGAACTGCTCAGAGATGTTAGCTTGATAAAATGCTAATCATTATTTTTGGCCTCAAAATGACAGTGTAGTCTAACCCTTACATCTACATTATTTAAAAAAAAATCAATCTTCACTTTTGATCTTATGAAAATCGGTCAGTTCCTCCTAGCTTCCATATCAATAGAACTGATTTTTAATTGATAGCATTTGGTATCCGAAAATATTTCATTTGAGAGAGAAGTCATGGAGAGAAAATTGTGTGGAGTTGGCAAAAATATACAGTATGACTCAGATTAGGTTAAAATACTGCAAATAAATTACGCTTCTAGCCATAATAATGACAGAACAAGGACTAATGTTCTCAAGTTGTAGCAAGGGAAGTTTAGGTTAGATATTAGGAAGAACTTTCTCATGAGGAGGGCACTAAAGCACTGGAACAGGTTACCAAGAGAGATGGTGGAATCTCCATCCTTGGAGGTTTTTAAGACTGGCTAGACAAAGTCTCGGCTGGGATGATCTAGTCTGGGATGGTCCTGCTTTGAGCAGGGGGTCCTGAGGTCCCTTCCAAGCCTAATTTTATGTGATTCTGTGATTCTCTAATTATGTCCAGGTAAATACACCAATGAACCCAGACTTTCAGTCTGATTGTAAAAGATGGGTATCATGGTTACATTTAATAATCAGACACCTGCTGTAATAAATGAAAGATGTTTGGTTGGTTTGCATTCTCATAGTTATTCGACAAAACTGTGTCAGTTTACAGTAGTGCTCAGTGTTTTTGCCTCATGAGCCAAATGAGTGGCCTGGGGCTAGTCCATGGGGTGGGTGGGGCCTGCACACCTAGGTCTGGATCACTCTGCCCCTAACTGGCCCTGTGTGTTGGGACTGGGACCCTGTGCCACCTGTCCCTGGCCCTGTGTGCTGGGATTGGGTCCTACACCACCCTGCATGCTGGATCTAGCGTGCAGGAGAATAGTCTGCAGGCACCCCATGGACCTTTTGGGGAGCCCCTCAGGCCAGGGGGCAAGAGACTGGAAGCTGGATCTGGCCCACGGGCCAGGAGTTGCGCACTCCTGGTTTATACCATTTGAGGGTCTAGACAGAAATTTTAGTATCTTAGCTGCAGCTGATGAGAGAAATAACAGTCTTGCACTGAGGTTAATAGGTGTTTTTTCAGTGACTTCAGTGAGTGCAGTACTGGCCCCAGATTACAGCGTGGCTCTGTTTTAGTACTTGTGGTAAGCAATTTTGTATCTTGTCTTTTTTAGTTTCTTATTACCACCGGAGAAAACCTAGATTACCTTGATGGCGTACACACTGTGTTTGGAGAAGTAACAGAAGGCATAGACGTATTGATGAAAATAAATGAGACCTTTGTTGACAAGGAGTTTATTCCTTATCAGGATATTAGGTATGACTGGGTTTATCTGCTGCTTTAGAGGGTGCATTATGATATGCAAAAACTGATTTCTTGATCCTTCTGGAAGCGAATTAATATAAAAATGCAGGATGTTTGTGACTGATACGTAAAATGCTTCTTTATTCCAGTCCTAATGGTTGATATTATGTCACTATGTGTTTTAGAGGGATGTAGGTCCTTCTCTGAAAGTGGGCATACCCACACTGAAGGTGGATACAGGTATTTTATCAGTAGAAATATAAATTGTAGGCCTAAAATCTACATTTTCATTCTAAAGCAGATTATGTTCACAGAGCCACATTGACACATGAGTTTTCATGATCGGGCTTGCTGATGGGATGGAATTGTTATTTAGACCATACAAGATAATTTTACAATATTCTTAAACTCTGTAATTACTTTAGGGGAGTTTATCACTTCAGGGGAGTTCAATTAAACTTTTTTGACCCCATGTAACTAAAAATGCCTGTAATGTCTAAGTCTCCATTAGTAAAGTATGGGGAGGTAAGAGGTTAAGAAAGATTGAATTGATGGTGTTTCTAAGACTTAAGTAGGTAAACTGTTAGTCTAGAAACAAGTGCCTTGGAAAATTAGTCCATACTAATAAAACCATTCATTTTACCCTTTATATCCTAGCAGGCTTTGCACATACCTCAATTAGCTTTACTAAAACAGTATTTCCAGCTAGTATTTATTAGCATAACTATATCCAGTGTTTACACTGTTAACCCAACAGTAATATATAAACATTTATAAGTATTACAAAAATTGTTTTGTTGTTAATCATTTAAAGAGTGAGCCATGTTCTTTGGTACTTAAATAAAACCAAGAATTAACAGATTTTATTTTAAATTTATCATTAGGATAAATCATACAGTGATTTTAGATGATCCGTTTGATGACCCACCTGGTTTGATGATTCCTGATCGCTCTCCAGAGCCCACTAAGGAGCAGCTGAATGTGAGTATTCTTAACAGCTTTAGGTGTTGGAAGGGAATATTTGGGCTGAATAGATAGGCCTTTATTGCAGGCTAGATCCACCCATAGTATTTGTGTGTGTGAATTATCCAAATGATTTAAATGAGGCTATCCAGGCTTCTTTTTTTTTTGTGCAAAATAATACAAAGCTTATTCTTTTTTTCTCTCTTAAATAAGAACTCTTATCAGCATTTTGGTATAAGAAAATAGTTTTAATTGGGGAGTATTGCTTATGTAACTAATTTAATTGATTCTGTTCTGCAGTTATTAGAGTTGCTATATGGAATTTACTGTTTGTGGGGAAAGAATGTTTCAAGAGCAGGAACATTATTTTTTTCAGTCTTAACAAGTAGCATGGTGATTTTTGTTTTAGTACTCAACTGGAATAGAAAGATAACAAAGCTGGTATATTTGCATTCCCTATTTCTACATAAGGACTACCAAACCGGTAGTCCAATGCTTACCATGCTAACACTTGAAAGCTTTTTATAGTGAGAGACACTTGGGGAGGAAACAGAGGGATAAACCTCTAGCTCTATTGAACTGTTTTTAACTGGGAAGTTCAGAAAACGTAACTACTTAGTTTTAAATATGTTTACATGTGGAGGCTTGACAAGATGCAATAGTAGAAAACAGACTTCCTGTCTTTGAACTGTCTAGCACAGGAGTGGGCAAAATGACAGATCATCCCATTGGCCAGATTACATTTCCCAGCAGCCCTTGCCCATGTTGCTATGACCAGTTTCAATGGGGATACCAGGAGCAGTGGGGCTGTGACAGTGTGGGGCCAGCATTTCCGTGGAGACCTGCCCAAACAGCGCTGGCAAGGGTGCATGGCTGGGCAAGGAGCTGCTCTGGAGCTGAAACTGGATCTTGCAGTGGTGACAGCATGGTCTGGAGTCTGCTGCCCTCATGCAGGCAGGGCTGGTGGGAAATGGAGTCCACATTTCTAACACTGCTTTACTTACTTCATTTTAAGGAAGCGTATCCCTCTTTCCTAAAAATATTTTAGTAAAATACGTTGGCATGTATGCTTTGGGGAAGAAGTATGAGATACTGAGGTGAAGGATATTAGAACATCTAACTGAATCTAGCCCAGACCGACTGAAACTCATTACTGTACTAAGTAAAGGCTGTTTCCTTGTCTCTGTCAATCTTGGCTCAGTTCTTCAGTATGTATTTCTTACTTCTATCTCAAAATACCGTCAAAAGGGATAAAGCTAGGTCAGGGTTCAGTGGTATTAAAATGCTGTTTCATTTTTCAATTTTTCAGAGTGGTAGAATAGGAGCAGATGAAGAAATTGATGATTTCAAAGGAAGGTCTGCCGATGAAGTGGAAGAAATTCAGGCAGAGAAAGAAGCAAAAACTCAAGCCATTCTTCTGGAAATGGTAAACCTCTCCCTTTTTTTGCCTTATCAGAGAGAATGCTTCCTTGTGTGCATATGTACTACACACACCATGTTGCCTTTAATTTGCTTAGAGATGTGAGCATCATCCATCACCAGATTTTGATACCAGGGACCCCTGAGTGAATTAAAGAAATCAAGTATGGGAATTTGGTTGTTCATTGTTAGGATATTTCTAAATAAGACTGATGCCATCTTGGTTCTAAACTAAGGACTAAAAGAAGATAAGGGTTTGGTAGAGCTTGCTAGAAAAGCTTGTCCCATTTTATACCTTTATTCTACTAAATAGTTTTTTTCTTTGTTATTGAAGATTTTCAACATGTTTGGGGGAGAGTTTAACGTAAAATAATTTTTCAGATTCAAATAGTGGAATTGCAGATACAGAGGAGAGCAGTGAGGTTTCTTCCCGCTTACAGAATTAGAACAAAAAATAAAATGAACTAACTTAAGAACAGCAAGCAATATTGTTAATTTGATTTGCGTATGGTAGCAAAGTGCTCAAGTGACTACAGTTTCAAGGCCATATAAACGGAAGTAGCTGTGTGTTTTGTTTTGTTTTGTTTTTTAAATTGCTGGTGGTAGGCATTTAATGACAGATAAATGTATAGCAGAGATTGATCCCATGGTGCAGCCAGGATGGGCCCCTATCCTGCAGAAGGATGAATGAGTGTTGAGTCTTTCAGTTCTGTAGCATGTAGCTCTATGACTACTGATACGTTTTTACGATCAGAGCAAACAAGGTTAAGTTTGTGAATCATTAGCTTAGTAGTCCATGCAGTGATTCTCAATGGGTACATCTATACATGCGCTGTACTGCAGAGTAGACTAATTAGCTCTGCAGACAAGAGACACTGTCTGCACTAGTTCCAGTATTAGGGTGCAGTAAACTAATAACTATGGTGTAACAGTATGTCGGACATAGTAAAATCTTACAGCAGAGTAACTAACTGTGCTGAAATGTGTGTGTAGACACTGACCAGGAGCATATATTGCTGCTGGTCAGCCCAGCCAGCTGGAAGCCTGATCTGCTCTGACTCAAATTGTTGCTGTCCTGGACGCACATGTAGACGCTGTGCCTAGGAGCAGTTTAATCTGGCTTGAACTGCTCTGGAGTTTATTGCTTAGCATTAATTGCAGATGTAGATGTACCCTACGTGGAGCGATGCATATTTTAGGGAGCAATACCTATAGGGTGCAGGACAGAATAGATTTTATGATCTATTTTCCATCACTAATTTAAATACCAAAATAAGAAAAGTATCTGACTACCTTTGAATGGCCAGCATGCATTTATACCTGAGCTAAAAGGGAGTAGCTTTCACTGTATATGTGGACTCCTGTGGATGTGGCAAGACTCCTTAACCATTCTGTCACCATGACCTTCAGAGAGTAAAAGGACTTGTCCTAAAGGCATGCTTACAGACAGGATTGAGAATAAGAATCCTACAATTTCCTAGTCTCCTGTTTTAACCAAGTGACAATTCTGTTTGCAGAAAATATTCTTTTTAAGACTTCATAATGATTTACAGACATTTTTCCAGATTGCTATTGATTGAGTCTTGGAAGCATGTTTAAAATTTTCTAAAACCAGGGGTCAGTAACTGGATGAAATCTGGTCCGCAAACCTAGGGGATTTATGCTGCATTTTGGTAGGGGGAAGGTGTTTTGTGACTTTGTCCACGTGGCGGTCGATCACTGGGGAAAAGTGGTGGCAGCAGCACTGAGGGAAGCAGGCAGAATACGTATGACTGTGGCAGTGCAAACTGTGTTGAAAGCAGCCCATGCTTGGCGCTAAGATCTATTAAAGTAACCTCCCTACTCCAAAATGTTGCCAGCCCTTGCAGGACAGGTCCTGGCTGCAGAGGATGGTTATGGAGTCCCCTAAAAAATGTTGTGATCCCTGTCCTGCCCTGCTGGTCTCTTGGGCCACTGCTTTGTATTTGTCTGCTGTGCCTTGATGTCTAGATGAGATATGGGAGGCTTCCCTCAGTGAAACACCAAGGCCTTACTTTGGTCTCTGTCTCATTCATCCCTAGGTGACCTCTTTTGGGTCCTGATCCCCATTTGAGCAAGATGCTTCTGGCCTTTCCCTTGTCCATGGGCTCCTGGCACTGCCTCACTTGCCTTTGTGCCTCAGGGCTTGTCATCCCTTAACTGTGGCCCTCTAGGCCTCGACTGCCTTAAGGGCTCTGTGCACTCTGAGTCAGATCACTTTCTCTTCTCTGTCTTTTCTGCTACACCCTGGTCCAGGTATTTTGTGCTATGAATGTACTTAAGGCAGTGAAATGCAGGAAGCTCTGTGTAAAATGGACGGCAAAGCTTTCTCTTTTGTTTGTGCTATAGGTGGGAGACTTACCAGATGCAAATATCAAGCCACCAGAAAATGTGCTGTTTGTCTGTAAGCTAAATCCTGTGACCACAGATGAAGACCTGGAGATAATATTCACACGGTTTGGGCCCATTAAAAGGTAATCACTGCAGAACTGTTTGTTTTAAATTATTAATTCCTAAAGGAAAACCAAGCAGTGTAAGTGGTCTCCTTTAGATTTCACTTATCTTGACTTATTCTGGTTCTCTCTGGAAAGCCACCTTGACTCCCTTTTATGTCATGTGGCAGTGGACTGCTGGCTGACATGGTGGGGGTATTTTGGCCCAAAGTTGCCAGACTGTCACATGACTTATTTTTACACATTCAGCAGGAATTTAGAAAGTGAATCTAATATATTTGATTCGGCTTAACTTAGTTAAATGTTCTTTGATTGTTCATAGTTTAATGTACTTTCTCTGTTTGTGATGGAAAATAGATTGTGTTTTATACCGAGTCCGTGTTTTAAAAATGTCAGACCTAATCCTAAAGCCCATGTGATTTTGCATAATTGTTGCTTACCAAAGCAGTTCAATTTTAGTCAGTCATCAAAATCATAGAGGTACCTGTGTGAGTAAAGCTTATAGGATCATCGCAAAAGATATCTCATTAAACTGGCAGCAACCATTTAAAATTGTTGTTGCGCACACATGCTTTCAAACTGAAAAGTGTTGACGTTTTCATTTTGTGCCAATTCTTTAGCTGTGAAGTGATTCGAGACTGGAAGACAGGTGAATCGCTTTGTTATGCTTTCATTGAGTTTGAAAAGGTATGTTCTTGTGCATTTTGTGAGTAAATTATGCCTATAAAAATACTCATACAATATGTTTATGTTATCTCCTCATACTTTCCCCACATTGGATGGAATGGCAGTGTGCAATATTGTCAAGTGTATGTTGGGTAAGGTTTTCATTTGACTGTGGCCTGTGGAGGATGCGGTTTTAGCTCAGGAAAGAAAATAAGTGCGTGCCTACGTACATCTGCATTCAGCAGATAATTTAAGAACATTTTGTTTTTGGAGCCAGTGGGACTTAAGCATTTTCCTGAATGAAAAAATGGAAAGATAAACAATGCAAGAAGAAAATAAAAGATAAAGAAGCAGGAAGGAAGATAAAGGATAATTGCACAGTGTGATGATGTTCTAGTGTAGGCGTGCTCAAACAAATGTGGCCCACACAGCTTTGGAATCCAGCCCACTGAACTCCCTACGAGTTGTGAAATTTGGCTGTGGGGAGCAGTGGCAGTTAATATTGCCACCCCCCTGTCAAAATCCTAAACCCATGTGGTAGATCAAAGCTGGGCCATGCCCCCTTCCCTCCCTGCAAGTGGGTTAGGGCCACGCTCCCATCCCCTCCTGCCCCTGCCCACTGTGGGACTGGACCGTTGCCCCTTCCCTCCTCCCAGCCAGGTTGGGGCTGGGCCATGCCTGTCCCCTGCCCCTCCCCCTTCATGGCTGGTTCATGAGTGGGCCATGGCCCCTTCCCCTCTTCCTGGCCAGTTTGGGGCTGTGCATCAGGACCGAGCCATACCCCCTTCCCCCATGCAGCTGGATCAGGGTTGGGTTGCCCCCCACCTCCTTTCACACGACCGGATGTGGCCATGTAGCACCTGCTCCAGGCACTGGATTGGGACCACCAGCTGGATCCAGTCTGTGGAGGGACTCGGCCCTGTCCATCTGGCCCACTGGTCAAAAAGGTTGAGTACCACTATTATAGTGTCTATAACTGGCAGCAACTTTTACCAGTTACCCAGTAATAGCATGCTGTCCTTGGTATGTGATTTGAGCAGTAAATATTGTTCTGAAGGTGTAAATCTTTTTTGGGTATTGTTATTCTATAACCTGCAGGAAGGTGGTGCGACTGAAATGGAAGAGTATATCAGACCCATTCATGTAATTGAGTTATACTCTTTAATAAATCAGTTGTCTTAATAATTTCTCTGAACATAGTTTTCCGAATGTAACACACAATAATTACATACATTTATGCCAGTATAGATTGTTCTAAAAATGGAACATTTGCACTGAGTTGACACAAGATGTCATCACACTTAAAAAGAGAGATGCAAAGAGCTCTGTAATTTAGCTCATTCTAGAAACAGAAATATGTATTTTCACCCATTTGTGGCTTATTTATTAGGCATCTCTGTGCCGATATTGGATTTAAACTTTGGATGTAAACATTGATTTCTTAGGAATATTTTTATAAGTTTTAATAAATCTTGATTTAAAATTTTCTGGAAATATCAATATCAGGAGGAAGATTGTGAGAAAGCATACTTCAAAATGGATAATGTGCTCATAGATGACCGGAGGATACACGTGGATTTTAGCCAGTCTGTTGCAAAGGTGAAATGGAAAGGAAAAGGTAGCTTTATTTGTCACTCTCTTTTTGATTTTTTGCGCTCCCTTCACACGCTAAGCTAGTGAATAGGGCTCCTAAACTAGAATTGTTGTGTAGCCTAAGCAGTTCTGCTACAAATTTTATCATCTTTTAAGGGAATAGAGTAGTGTTAATGGCTGCATGTGATAATTAAGCAGACTACTAAATCAGCTATATTTTTCCTTCGTAATAGGGGGCATATAGGTTTACCCAAGCTTTAAAAGGGATCCTTTAGGATATTCTTTATTAGCTGCATGGAAATGCAGTTCAGTCTTCCTTTTAGGTTTCTGTCCTTTTCTCAGTGCACAATTATAATTGCAGAATTAAAACTGGGACTGTCTCCACCATGTCCTGGTGCTCTTGGGGAAGGATGCTTTCATGTATGCCCCATCCATCTGCTTCTGTTCACATGTGTCAAACCTGGAAATGCAGCAGAGAATCTGCCTGGGTGTGCTGTCACAGCTGCTCTCAAGTATGCTGGCAACAGAGGTCTCAGAAGGCACCCACAGATTGGGTTTGCTGGTACATATCTGGGTTTGCTGTGTGTAAGCAGAAGGAGATGGGTAGGGCCTGATTAAGAAAATCAGCATCTCTGAGAGCACCGAGAAACACACTACAGACATACCTTGCAGTGTGTTGACGTTTAATACTCCTGTTTGCAGTACCAGCCAACACCGTAAGATGGCAGCAGCTAGTTTTAAAGTAAATGTGGGAAGTATGAAAAATGAAATCCACTATGCATCTCTGTAAATATAAACTCATGAAAAGGATTTTAAAAGTATGCATCTGTTTGGCGGGATTTTCTCCCCCCCCAGTATCTCTTCCTCCAGGTGTCAAAATGGAGCAATAAGTTGTTTAATTCTGAAAATAGGAATTTAAGCTTTAAGTAGATCAATCTAGGACTGGCTCCAGCCCTTAAAAAAAAAAAAAAAAAAGGAAAAACAGAACCAATTGCCACATTGTGTCCTGTGATCTTGCCAATGTTCTGGATCCAGTGGGAAGGAGTAGCAAGAAAACAATGGCTTGGTCAGATCTTCTCTGGCATGCAGAACTAGGAAAAGAAGAAAAATTGTGGCCTGATCACTCCTGTGTTGCAGTTGGTTTGGTCATGCAAATTGCGAGGCCATTTCTGGAGCTGGCAACTTCTGTATATCCTTTTAAAGTAACGATGAAAGTTGGGGAAGCCGTAGCCATAAAGTAAACAGAGGGCAGTTTTCCCATGGAATGTGTGTTGTATGCCTGTGGTTTTTCTGGCTTTGTAAGGGGGAGATGAATGTATGACTGACGCTGTTTTCTTCTGAGCAGGTGGGAAATATACTAAAGATGATTTTAAAGAATATGAAAAGGAATCTGATAAACCTTCCAAGTTATCTCTGAAAGAGAAAGCTAAACCAAAGCAAGAGTATCCTTACCCATTCCTTCACCTGCATGACACCTTTACCTGTAATGTAATAGGCTTCCAACTAGGCATAATGAAAACATAAAAAAATTACACTTTCTCTAATTTTTCAAGCAAATGTTTGGCTTCTGCTAGATTGGAATGACATGTTTTTGCCTTGTTCGTTTGCTATCTTGGAAAAAATACCATCAGGTCATAATGGGGTGTTTTACGTTCAGATGACACAAATGTTAACAACCTTCCTGCTGCAGAGTAATGCATTCTAAGTAGAGTTCAGCTCACTTTACTCTTGGCAACTTCAATATCTTGTTTATATATGTGTTGTTTTTCATTTTAAAGAAAATATTGGCCCTCTAAATGTTTACACCTGTGGTCAAGGGTGGGTACAGTTGATTTGTGAGCGTTTCCTGTTTTTAACATATATTAATACCAAATTAGTGCTGGTATGATCCTTAACTACTTGCTGTAGTTCCAAGTACAATCTTATGCTGGATGAACAAGAAGAGGAATCTAAAGCTAGTCACTCACACTCAGGCAAAAAGCACAAGAAGAAGAAGCACCGGCATTCTGATGATGAAGAGGACAATAAGCGGACCAAAAAATCCAAGGTACTGAACTGTCATCCTTGTGCTGGGAACTTAACTTGATATTGATCATAAAAGGTTTCCTGCTCTTAATAATTGCCCAAAAAGAAGAGCTGATTCTGTTCCTGAGAACCTTAACTGCCAAGTCCCTTAAGTGGAATATTTTTGAATGAAGAACAAGCTCTGCAGTATGTGAGACTACCCAGATAGTCTTTAGTTTCCATGATTTGGCATGGATACAGTGAGAAGGCAACTTCTCTTCTAAGTAGCAGTGTTTCAGCACTGAATATTTTATTTGCATGTTACAAATGATAAATTAGTATAATTTTAACCATGTTTTCATGGGTGTAAAATACTTTTCATGCACTTGCTGGAATAATGCATGTGAATTTCTCTTATGGAGGCTCAGAAACTGAGTCCACTTAACAATTTTTACTCAACTTTTAGGTGACTCAGAGGCATAAATGTGTAACATCTCTGTTCCTGTAGCATTCTAAATTTGCATAAGATGACTTTGGGTTTTATATTATAAAAGTGAGTCATTGCTACCATTTAGGGGCATCCCCTCTCTTCACTTGTTCCAGTGGTTTAGGGTGAAATTTTATTTAAAATGTAGTCTTGTAGGTTTTTTTTTTATTTCTTTCTGTAATGTAATTCATGCAAAAACATAGTTGATTAGCACTGTTTTTTTAAACGTGTTGTGCTGTGGAGTTTATGGCAGACTTCATAAGCCTTAAGCAAGATTGGTTTGGTAATATCTTTTACTGGGCTAATTGTATGGTTGGATGTGTTTGGGCACAAAATGCCCTTCCTCAGGTCTGGAAAAGAAGCAGATACCACTTTAACCAAATGCTGTTTAAAGCTATGATTTTTTTTTCCTTCAATTCCATTGTGTAAATGAAGATAGTTCAGTGATTCTCAACTAGGGTGCTGTGAGATCCTTTCAAGGGTGTTGCAGGGTACTGCACAATTGTTAGGTGTGCAAACATGATTCACAAAACTCACAGATTCCAGGAAGGAATTCATGATGTTAAAAACATTCAGACCTGTTGTGGTCTTCGTAAGTGCTTTGCAACAGAAAAAATTCTCTATTTTTCTGTAGGCAAAAAAAGATTGAAAACTGAAAGTTGGCATTTTCCAAGAGATGCCTTAAGTCTAACAAGGGATGCCTTGAGTTTAAAAAGGTTGAGAACCACTGAAATAGTGACTTGAAGGACAGTAAACTTGTGAAACAAAGAGAAGCTACCAGGAGTAGCTGCTAACATACTAAAGTTGAAACAGAAAAACCTACCCTATTTCTTGAATCCAAGACAAGCGTTTTCCCCCAGCTAACAGGGGTGGGGAGTGAGGGGGGAAGCCTTGTCTTAAATTTGAGTATCTGTATGGGGAAGGTGGGCTGAAGCCAGAGCTGCAGCAGCCACCTGCCAGCCAGGGTGGGAGGGAGTGCCAGGGAGATCACTCAGTTTGGGGGGTGCAGGAGAGACCTTACGGTGACGAGGGAGTGCACAGAAGACACCTGCAATGTACAGCATGGGAGACGGCACAGCTTGCCCCCCTTTCAACCTCCCCCATCCCTTGCTGCTTACTTTTGACTGTGGCTCTGTTTCTGGCCTGGGCTCTGGCCCCAACATGACTGAGCCCAGATCTACCACTGCTGCTTCTGCATGGTGGGGCTGCTGCCATGGCTGGCTGCCTTGGAGCTAGAGCCACCACAGAAGCAATCAGGGTGAGGGGCAGGGGGAGCAGGGAGTGGGGAATGTGGGGCAAGCATGATACAGCAAGTGGGGCAAGGAGTGGCGGGTCAGGCACAGGCTTGGGTGGGGGGCAGGCACTCGAGATGGGTTGGGGGGGGCAAATGGCACAGGGGAGGACAAGAGGCAGAGGGACAACGGATGAGGGGTCTGGCCTCCTGCTCCCCTGCTGCTGCTGCCTTTACCACAGAGGTGGGGGAGCAACAGATTAAGATGAACCTCCAATAATTAGATTCTATACATGGAAAATTATAACAAATCATTTTCTGTGTATAGAATCTAATTATTATAGGATTGCCTTAAATTCAAAGTCATCTTGGATTCAGGTATGTACGGTAATTACCAAATGTAAATGGATAAGACTATTCAGAAGGGAAGAGAACTTTTATTACTTATGGCACCCAGGGAGGTTAACAGAGGGAGCAAGTAATTGTAATGAGCTATAAAACTACTTTCTCTGTTTAGTTCATGATATTTTGTGTCTGGGGGAATATTTCTCTCAAAGTGTGGTCCTCTTCAAGTACAGGCTATAGTTCAAACTTTCTTATAGGTTCCAACATGGAGTGTGTGGTTAGCAGGTGTTTGCTTTCTGTATTGTATTTGGTTTGCACAGGTATTTGGGTGGTTCATTCAAAAATGCACTTTATTTGTTTTCTACAGTGTCTTTGCTGCATAAAGGTTGGTGAAAGAAGGCTTGTGACTGTTTTCTTCAGAGCAAATATTATCTCTGAGGACCTGGCTATAGATTACAGCTTTCTTGGTGTGTTTGGGATGATTATTAGTTTTTTGGAGATAAATGTGGTGGTCTGTAGGTGGTTCGCATATAATACTTTGCAGCAGAGGTTGTCAGCTAGGGGTATGCAAACCCTTGGGGTACTTGGGAAGGCCCCAGGGGGTACACGGCAGCGGCACAGAGCAGCAGGGGTACTTGGGAGTGTACCGCTTGCTGCTGCCTGCCTTCATGTGGCACGGCAGCAGTGCACGGTGCCAGCACCCCCCGTCCCCCAGTCGACTGGCCACAACCAGTTGCTGGGGGCCCTCCCCCACCTTGTCAACCGGCTGCTGGGGGGCCCCCCACCCCTCGCTTGTCCTGGACTGTAGTCCAGGAGGGATACCCACCAGAAAGGGTACACTCCTTAATAAAGGTTGAAAACCCCTGCTTTGTAGAATGCCATTCTGCATGTAGATTGTGGCATCTGGAAAGTTGATGTTAGTGTAAAAGTATTCCAGAGAATCTAATAGAAGGGCAATGGTGGTTGGAACTGTGGTAGAAATCAGTGCTAATGTCATCTGTGTATAACAGGTATAATAAAGGTTTGATAGGGCAGTTTTTTTAAATGTCCTCTCCATGATCCGCCTTTAAGAATTTGGCATATTGGGGTCCAAGTTTTGTCCCTGTACCTCCTCTGCCCAAGATTTGGAGGAAATGTCTGGTGAAAGTGAAATTGTTATGGATGAAGGTGAATGGATGAATTTGTGCAGTATTTTGTGGTTGTAAATCCAAGCGTAGTCCATGTATGTGTGGGTATTTCAGGCAGGAAGTAATGCCTTCATGGTACAGGATGTTACTGTACAGGCTGTTGACATCCATGGTCACAAGTCTGGCCTCCTTGGAGAGGTGCTTAGTGTTTGGGATCTTGTTGAAGAAGTCTGTTATGGCTTGTGGGAAACTTGCTTTTTGAACAAAATAGTTTCAGGATGGTTTCTGTGAATCCTGGTAGTTCTTCAGTGAAGGTACGGCAGTTTGAAATGGTGGGTCTGCTAGAGTTTTCTTATTTATTTATTTTAAGGAGTATGTAAAATAGGGACAGGGTTGAACGTGGGAGCAGTAGTGTAGACCAAGCCATAGGCATCTTTCCTAGCATGTCACAAAAGCTCATGGTGGAGGAAAAAACCCTGAATCAGTGTATACTATAGCTTTCACTATTTATGACTGCGCCTGAAGTAGACTGTTTGTTAATTTTCCCAGCCTCCCTCATTGAAGGGAAAATCATTTTATGTTCTGTTTAGGCTAAATTTTAGCAGTGTGAACAATTTACTTCATTGAGAGAGAGTCTTCCAGGATTAGAGTACATATTAATATCATATTTAGAATAACTGAGCTGGATGTAATGTGTCATTTATATTGGCCGTAAATAAGAGATAAGAAGCAGTTGTAATTGCATTGTATTTTCAGCTCGTGCCTATAGCATATTGGCTAAGCCATTTAGACCTAGTAGTTTGAGATGGACCTATTATATTGGTCACAAAGTACTATTTTCAGACCATATTCTGTTGTGAGGTAAAGAAATGATGACATCCATCCTGCATTTTAGAGGCAGTGAGGCACAGGGGAGACAATGCTCAAACAGGTGACCTTGATGGGCATAGATAAAGGGCTGGAGGTACATTGAACCTGGCTTTCACATGCAAGCATGGCATTTCACACTGAATAATACATTGTAAGTTATGCTTAGTGTAAAGCATTAAGACACGCTCTAAACTTTAGAGCGTTCCTTAATGATATACACTAAGCCTAAGAGTTCAAATAACCCTACTCTTCTATCGCTTTTCTTATTTTGTTATTTTTTTCATAACAAGATTGGAATTGATCCCTAAGAATGTAAGGGTTTGTCCTTACTCTCTTTCTCCATAAGCAGGAACATTGCAACTAGAATTTATTATGCTTCATTATATAAGTATATTAAAATCTACATTGAAGGAATTTTCATGCAAAGTCAAGTACTCAGATATTGGGAATACCATTGCTGAGGTTGACCATTCAGTCTTAGTTTGGCTTTTGGTATGTCCTTTGTCTGTTTATTTGATTACTTACTATTTTTTCTGTAGGGACCCTGCCTTATTTAGTGATCATACAGTTAATTCATTTTTTTCCCTCCTCTGATATGTTCTGTCTGGCCTACTTCTCAATAATTCTGTGATTCACAATACATCTGTGAGATCAGGTGATGTTAACCACCTTGTTACAGTTGTAAAGCTAAAGCACAGAAATAAGGAACAAAATTGTTCTTTAATTGTCCCTCCTGAGACATAGAGCCTGTTTTATTTTGCAGTGCACTTAGCATTTTTCATGCTTTATAATATATTCAAAGAGTAACTTGATTTCAGTCGCAGTTATGATCACTCTGCACTTTAAATGTAGCCCCCAGTGTCTTATGTTTGGCACCCAGGAAACGAACACGCAATACCCAACTGCGGGAAGCTTTTGATTTAAGAGACTTGCCTAGTATCCCATAGGAGTTGATGGCTGAAGAAGGGACAAAAACACAGGGTGGCAATCAATTGCCTTGACGAAGATACTGTCTTTTCTTTTTCTTGCAATACCTTCTGGCATTCAGTACGCATCTTCCAGCTTTTGTAGCTTGTGAGAAAAGAGTCATACAGACAACTGCCTCATTCCCTGCACAACTCTTCGTTCATCTTCAGAATCCAGTGCATCCTGTGCACTGAATCATAGGAACATGGGGCTAGAAAAAGAAGCTTCCTGGGCTATCAGGTCTAGTCCCCTGCATTTATAGGTGCTTGTTAACTGAAGGAACCCCCGAAATTGCCACTTTGGACCCTTGCCTACAATGGCAAAAAACGAAATCCAAACAACAAAAACATCCAAATTGGGCAAAGAAAGTTTGTACCATGACGTGCCAAAGTGGAGGCTCCCATCACATGGAGCAGAATGCTGCTGTAAGAGAGGTGTCACCCTGGGGAGCCACCTTGGTGAACCCTTCCCTGGTCCTGCACCTGTTGCAGCTGTATGATGAGCAAAGATTTGAAGCCCTGAATTGCGCAGCAGTTGCAGGGCAAAGGAAGGCTTATCCTGGGTCTTGGCAGTAACGCACAGTGCGTTCTCTCGAAGCTGCTCTGAGCTCCCTCCCTCTGGTCTAGTGCCATTTTTACTGAGCACCCAGGACTTGGGTGCTAAGTTCTGGCCTACCTTTAGCGCCAGCTTTGGTCATTAGCTGGTTAGACCCTTTAGATCCACATCACACTTCAGTTAATGTAGTATCTGGTAGGATGTTATTTTTTACATGAACTAATAGGAAGATGTGAGAGAGTTTGTCAAGGGTTCCCAATAACTGAAAGTAAATGCTTCATTTCCAGGTTCTCAGAAGAGTTTTTCAGTGCTTGATAATGGTCCAGCCATCCACTTCTGTCTTAGCTTGTGCCTCCAAACCCCCTCAGCTGATGTCCAGCCTCTTACCACTTTTCATTTTTCAGTCCTCTGTATTTCCATTATGACTGTTTTCTCTGTGCTGTCCAGGTGCCCATAGGAATGTATACCTTCTTTGTTCTATGGCAAAGCACACAATGCCCCACCTTACCCAGGTGCTAGAAGGAGCCATTCCAGGGGAAGCCCTGCATACTCTGTCACCCTGTATTCTCCATCACAATGTTGAGGATAGCACACACATGCTCATACACGCACACATATACCCCGTTTGACGCCTAGGAGGTGTGAGAGGATGGAGCATACCTATTGTAAATGGCATCCTCACAGTTTAGCCGACAAGCAAGTCACCACTGAGCATATATGAACTGTGTTTTTCAGAGGCTCACGATTCACCTGAGTTTGGGGAAACTTTCTTGCAAACAGAGAGAAGTACACTGCTGAGACAAGATACCCCTGTTCAGATGTTAAGTCCCTACTGTGAAGGTGTTAGAAGGTATTGACTAGCCAGTTGTAAAGACTTTTTAAATGTGAACCAAAAAATGCACTCGTCTTGGAAACATCTGCAGGATTTTAGCTGAAAACTTAAAAAAAGCCAGCTGAGGCAAACATCTGGTTTAGAAATTTCTAAACTGATCAGTTAGCTTGGCAACGTTTTTATTAGGAACTGAAAACAGGGTTTTATAATGGGAAGTATTGGGCAACTTGAACTGTGGTTGATGCCACAGGCTTCACTTATAACAACGATGATTAAAGAGGAGGAGGGGGGTTTATGATCTCAATAGTTTCCGTGATGCTGAGTTGTTTTTCTGCTAATTGACACTCTTTTTTTCATCTTCATTGTGTTTTGACTCATCCTTTTTTTTATAGTCCACCACTTGTTTCCTGAATCTTCAGGTTGTGTATTCATGTTTAAGAATTATTTTTGACTCTTACCCCGTCTTTCTTGATTCCAGAGGTTTGAGCTAGTTGGGTGTTGTGGGGTTTTCTTTAGTAGGTAACAGGATGTGGGTTGGGAGCAGATGGGTGCAGCGGTTTTAAGGGCAGTGAACAGGAGCTTTCAATACTTCACACACTTCTATTTGAGAACAGTATATTTATTTATGGCTTTGCTTCCTTTCCAGTGTTTTTACTTTTGCTGTCAGTGTATGCTTCTTTGGATTTTCCTATTATAATGACTGAGTCTGTGGGAGGAATAGCAGTTTTTTTGTCCAAAGGATTTTTATTAATCATACACCCTTGCTAACTTTCAGTTTTGCTGTAACTTTTAGTTGTTGATTTTAGCAAAGCTGTAGTTGGTGTCACAGCATCTTCCTAGGGGTTTGTTTGCTTGAGACCACCATGGTCTTGTCTGATTGCTGAGTCCCAGAAGCCAGAAGCATGGCTTCTAGAGCAGGGGGATCCCTGGATCCTTCTGACTGAAGATCCTGGCCTTGCAGTTTCTTGCCCTGCCTGGTTCTCCATGGCCCTGATTCAGGAAGCTAGCATCCAGTCTGCTCCTGAGAGAGACACTTAACCTCCTGTTGGGCCAATCCAGTACAACCTACAGTTCCAAGCAGCACAATATATGGTGTCTTGAGTTAAGGCATTTCTTGGGGCAGAGGGCAGCCAGAAGGTCTCTGTCCCCTCCAAAGAGATGGAGCAGTCTCTCCATTCCCAGTCCAGCCCACACAACCCAGAGCACCCCAGATGTTCAGCTGTTCCCTTTCCAGGCTCTCGAGCTCCCCAAAACTTTTCCAGTTGTCTCAGCTTTCAGACTGTTCTGGTCAGGAGCTTACAGCTGCTTCCCCAGCCTGCTGTCACATTGTCATATTTATCTCCTCTTGGGTGTGGGGCATCTCACCTTTTGTAGGTATGTCAACAAAGCTATTCAAAACTATTTTGATGCTAAAGGTTCATTTTGTCTTGTCCTGCACATAGCTAGATGTGGAACTTGACCCTTCATTGTTTGTATACAGGTTAATGAGAGAAACTTGGTCACAAAATACTATAACAACATGAATACAGTCAACCCAGAAATAGCACAATAAAACCTGTAGTCACAGGGTTTTTTTAAGGGTTTTTGGCCACACTGTTTAGTGTGAGTCTGCTGACCTTGCTGTTTGTCAGATGTTGTTCTCTTCTGGCCTTAAGCTTTTAATATGTCGACAACCAGGTTTGATCTAAAGTTTCTTATTTGAAAAGACAGCTGCTAGTATGAATTCCTATTTGATCTTTGCAGTAGAAGAATGGGTTTGTTTATGTGTAGCATACGTGTAATTTCTTTGTGGTGGTAACCCTGCCTTCCCATTTGGAAATTCGGCTCCTTCAACTGCTACCCCACTCTTTGCTAAGAAAGCCTGCCCCCCCCCCCGCAGCAAGACTGCATCTCATGTCCCAAACCTGAGCTTGCAGACAACTGCCATGAAAAAACAAAGCCAGAAAAATTCCTTCCCTATCCCCACCCATTGCATTTGCATGGGGAATTTCTTTATCCGTGGCCTCTAACTTTGCAGTGAACTAAGAAACAGGATGTCCTCTCTTAACCAATGACAGGTGTAAGATTCAGTATCGGAAAATCAGGAATTGGCAACCAAGGGATTTAGCTTGTTTTCAAAGTATGATCTTCCCCTTTCCCTTTTCAGTTAAAAAAATGTTTATAGTTCTGGTTTGTCATAAGATGCTTGATTTTAAATAGCTCTGTATGTGCAGAGGAGCAGTTAAAGGGGGGAAAAAACAATAAAAATTAAGCCTTTTGTTAAGTATTAAAATGGTTCTCATACACATTCATAATATGTAACATATGATCTTTTCTATCCATAGCTGAAACTCTTCTCCAGACTGGTTATTTTGTGTATTGATATATAGCAGCAGTATTTTCTTTGGTCTTAACAAATGCAAACTTGCCCTGCCCATATGTTTCCTGGAAGATAGATTTTAATTGAATAATGGATTCCTCAATTGTCCAGATCAAAAGGGGCCACTTCACATACTGTCTTTAATTTCTTTTAACTGGCCTGACATTTGATTTCCCCACAGTAATCATACAGTAATTCCATAGCATACAATAATAATACTTTTTCCCAGAGCTGCATTTAACTATCTAAACCACAAAAACATTCTTTGTCTTTCTGA
Organism: Gavialis gangeticus; assembly: GCF_001723915.1. Taxonomy (NCBI): domain Eukaryota; kingdom Metazoa; phylum Chordata; order Crocodylia; family Gavialidae; genus Gavialis; species Gavialis gangeticus. The sequence goes on from NW_017729034.1 coordinate 81,789,653, forward strand.
AATCCCCTGCCTCAGTCAATATACACCTTTGCACTTCTGCAGCAAATGAGACAGAGGTCGTTCAAACAGAAGTCTCCTTTACTTACAGCCCCCTGAGACATCCTGAGAGCAGATCCACTCCGTGCAGTGACTAAGATGGGCTATTACAGAAATAATAGAATACAATTGTGTAATTGAAGAAAGTATCATAATGTATATGGGCATGGTGTTTGTCAGTAGGGCTGAAATCTTTAGAATCTGCAGGACAGACCCCTGCTACTTGCGGTAACCGAGTAATTGGTAGCAGCAGTAGGTAGTCCCTAAAACGGAAATGAGGCACATGCTAGTGGTGGAATTTGAAGCTGTTTGAGAGCAGAGGATTGTTTAGACTCAAGATTCCTGATTGAATTCCAGGTCCTGGAGAGCAAAGTGTTCTAGAGTTTTGTGCCCACTGCCCTTGTCCCAGCACTAACTTTACTATTTTACTCCTTGGCAGTGTGAATTGATTAATCTGTAGCTAAATGTGTGTTTGGGGGAGGGCAGGAGGAAGGGATGAACTTAATTTGTATCAGCTGTTCTGCAAACATTTTATGTAGCTGTCGTTATCCCATAGGAAACAAACTAAATTTGGGCATCTTAGCCCTGAATGAATAGGGTAAGTTAGTAAAGTTTAGCTTCTATTTAATGGAGAATATAAAGCAACTGATGTGTAAGGTAAGTCGCTTCCCACCTTTAACTTGGTATAATTGTTGTTTATCGTACCCCAGGGCTTTGCACAGCCTGTCCTAAACCTTGTCCCCTACCTTGTCCAAAGCTCCTTCTTCAGCTTGTCATCTGTGTCTCCCTGGCTTCTTATCCCAGTTTGTTTGATATCCTGGCCTGAGGGAAACTTCAAAGAGCATAAGCTTTGGATAGTTGGCTCTTGATACCTCCAGTCTCACAGCCTCTGGAGGTCCCTTCCAGCCCTACTTCTCTCTGATTTCTATGATAAGGATTAGCTCCAAGTGTCTCCCCAAACTGGGCTACTTCTGGCATTGCTCCTTCAAGAACAGTTCAATGTATCCCTTAGATTCACTCCCATTTTCCCTATATGTAGATGGGACAATCTGCATGATGTGCAGGGTACACATTGCATTTGCGATCAGACAAGTGTGGAGAGACATGGTAACAAAGCCATTGTGCTCCTGTGAAGTGGTCCCATTGTACAAGTTGTCAGCAGTCCTTTAATACAAGGATGTCAGTCTTTTGGTAACTAGAGAAGTCAGTGGTGAGTCCATAGATGATTGAGGAGGCTGGTCAGAGATCCATACGTTCAACTGCAGACCTGGCAAATAGTTCTGGGAGAAAGGAGCAGATCTTGGTGATGTCAGGTCACAGCTCTTTCCCTTTGTCTCTCTTGCCTATCCATCTACATAGTGGGGCAAGTTTGCTCAAAGTGATTGATGCCTTGTCGTGTGTTATGGTACCACTATGGACAATTCAGTGCTTGAGTCTCCAACCTATTGATGTTTAATATTGCCTTTCTTCAGATTAGCCTTCAAGGTGTTCTCAAATCTCTTCTTTTGCCCACCTCTAAAGTGGTGACCATTGGTGAGTTGAGAGTATAGGATCTACTTCAAGACCCATTTATTAGTTATCCTTATCTCCTGTCCAGTGGAGTTGGTACCATATAAACATGGCTTAATGCTGGTGCTGCATGCTTTAGCGAAAATGTTAGTGTTCGTTTTTCTGCCTGCCAGTTGGTGGAGAATTTTCCAAAGAGCTTACCGATGGTAACATTCAGCTTTCAGGTGTTTTCAATATGTCATCCAAGTTTCACATATCCATACAGCAGTATTAGGGTGACAGTATCCTGGTAGATGAGAAGTTTGATTTAGGTCCTGATGTCATGATCATTGAAGGCATGATTTTGGAGACATCCAATGACAGCTGTATCCCTCTCCTATTGGAACTGGAGTCGAGCAAGATAGAGAGCACCAATGCTCTCTTCCATCTATTTACCCAAATCCAAGATGACTTCAACCTGAAGATGACCTCCCTAGTAATTAGATTCTATAAATTTTAATATTATAAAAGACTTTCTCTGTCTGTATGTCCATAATGCTTTAGTCACGCTCTGATTGGCTGACTGAAACTGCAAACCGGAGTGCAAATAAGTGTTCAGACAGGGGGTGGCAGCATGGCAGAGCACTGCCACGATGGTGGGGGCACAGAAGTGAGGGGGGGGTGTGAGGCCAGCCTGCCCTGCTCCCTGCAGGTGGTGACAATGGAGCTGGGGGTGGGGAGGGCAAGGCCAACCAAGCTGGCCTCGCCACCCGCCCCTTGCTCCATAGAGGTGGTGGTGGCGGTGGTGCTGGGGGAGGGGCAAGGCCACCGGCACTTGCCTTGGCCTGCCCCTCTCCCTTCCATTGTCACCGTCTGCAGGGCCAATGTGGGCTGACACCGTGGTGGTGGGGGGAGGAGTGGTCACACTGCGGTGGCAGCAGTGACAGGGAGGGGAGGGGAGGAGGAGCGAGCCTGAGGTGGGGGAGAAGCTGTCCCACTGGTGGCAGGTGAAAAGCAGCGGGCCTGGCAGGGCCCAATGCAACAGGGGGAGGGGAGGAGCAGGCCTCCTCCCCCCCTGACCCAGGCCCACTCCTTCCCTCGCGTTGGCCCTGAGCCTTCTCCTCCCATCTGCCTGCCACCGCCTGGTCGGCCTGAGCCCGCTGCACCCCCTTCCCCTGATGTGGCAAGCCAGCTTCTCCCCACCTTGGGCCTGGGCCTGCTCCTCCCCTCCCCCCACCACTGTGGTGGGAAGGTAGGTACGGGCCTGGACCCCAAGCAGCAGGAGGAAAGTGGGGAGTGGGCCCGGATTGCGGTGGGGGGCATGGGCCTCCATCCCTGTCCACTTCCCCCCTACCCCCCATCATTCTTAATGGGCAGTTGCCTAGTTCGTTGTAATTTTTCATGTATAGAATCTAATTAGTGGGGGATTATCTTAGATTTGTTCCCCCACAGCTCTAGTGGGGAAAGCAGTAGCAGGGAGAGAGGAGCTTCCCCTTGCCCTGTCTGTCTGTTTTGCCTGCCCACGACGACATTGCTCCCCGCTGCCTGCCCTTCCCGTATCCCCATGCCATGTGTCCCTTGCTGCCCTCTCTGCCTGACCCATGCTGCCTGTTCCCCTCATTCCTTGACACCCCCATTCCTGTGTCTGCCTTTCACTCCCCACTCCCTACCCCTTCCCTGCCTGCTCTCTCCTGCCTCCTATTCCTCCCCAATATTTGCCCTCCCCTTCTGCTGCTCCACTCTGCTCTGGCTCTGGGACAGACAGCAGTGGCAGGCCCAGCCCTGCCCAGCTAGGCAGGAGTGGCAGGCACTCTGAGCCAGGCCAGGTTGAGGCTGAAAGAGCCAGAGGCAGAGCAGAGGGTAAGGTGGGGCAGCCACTGGCAAGGAGTGGGCTGTGTAGTCTCCCCTCAAATGGCACAGGCTCCCACCCCCTACCACTGTAAGTTGCCTCCACACCATGTGCCCTGCATCTCATTGCTGACAGGCTTCCATCTGGAGTCGGCATCCAGTGTTACATGGAGTAGAGTCTCTTTAACATCAACTGGTTATGTTTCAAATCCCAAATAATGACACTTCTATTACTGATCTTCAGTTGTGTTTTGTGTGCCCGCTCAAGTTGAAGAGCTGTGGGTCAAAATGTTTGGACTCACTGTCAACAAAAGCTAGAATTATTTACCAGCCCATCCCAAATCAACCTGCTGTTCCTCCCCATATTATATACAATTAAAGGGCAATCCTTGGAGAATGCCGAGCATTTCCCTTACCTGGGTAGTTGTGTTTCCCCAAAAGTAAACATAGATAATGACATTCAACACTGGATAAAATCTGCTGGTGCTGCCTTTGGACAGCTCTGAAATGGGGTCGTTGATAATGACAACAGGATCCAAACCAAACCTCTCATCTGCCAAGTTGTTGGCATCCCTACCCTGTTGTATGGATTTGAAACTTGGACATTGACAGCACCTGAAAACTTTGCATTGTACAGGCAAAGAAAGCTGAGACAGAGGTGAAGTAGCTCTGTAGATCCTCAAAAAAAACTCTTTTGCAACAGAAAATAGTATGTGTAGCCTGGTGTGCTTAAGCAACTGTGGCTGTGGCTGCCTGAGTACAACATGCATTTGTATTTCATGAATGTTACAGCCTGCTGGCAGTAGTCCATGTAGCCTCTCTTTTCCTTAGCTGATATTTTTTTTTGGATATACTTTATCTCAATTGTATTGTTTATGGTCATAGTTTATAGTTACAAGTTTCTCTCCACTCCCCTTTACTTGTAAAGTACCTAATTTTGAAGGAAGTGCTGTGTGCAGTTTTTGTATTCATTAAAAAGATCTCTGGAAGATTTTCAGGTTTTCAGAAAATGTTGACAATTGTCTGATTTAGCTTAGTTGGTGGATTTGGAGAATACAGTCAAGTTTATCTGCTGTGTAGTAGATATAAGGACTCCACAGCAGACTGATCATTTGATCAGTGTTATGTTGATTTAAAATATTGCTTTCCACATTTGTCACAGTTGTATATATAGACTGGGTACTTGCCTTTATTTAAAAGGCATGTTTATACTTGCCTTTGCTGTGGGATAATGTATAATTTATGCTTGAATAATATGTTGGCTTCTTCCTCTTGAAGAATTTCTATCTTGTTCTGTTTTCTGATATGTTCATATTAGTGAAATATACCCTCTCCCAAAGAACATGAGAATACTAGCTTTTTTAAAGGATTCCAAAATACGGGGCCAAGGTTAGCAACTGGGATTTTACAATGCATTTTAAGACAGGGGTGAGCAAAATATGGGCCAGATTCAACCCAGAGGACCCCTAAAAATTTTAGAAAATATTTATCTGCTCAAAGACGACAGGAGCCAGGGGCAGTAGGACCTAGGAGGAGCCAGCATCAAGAGGCAGGAGCCCAGCCCTGCCCACGCCCAGCCATTTTCCTGCTTCCTGCACCCACCCTGCTCCAGTACCATGTAGCTTCCAGCTGCATGGGCAGACCAGGGAGCATGGGGCCTCACTGGTAGGGGGAGGTGTGCGTGTGCAGGCAGGGGCAGTGTGTGTGTAG
>NW_017729034.1:81799734-81831813 GCF_001723915.1 Gavialis gangeticus
AAGGAGTTGGGAGCACATACTGGGGAGCCAATCAGGGACACTTGGCTGGACTGGCAATGCCCTGAAGGCTGAGAGATGTACTCTAGTGCCCACTGCTTACTGGCCTGGGTCAGTGCAGGCCGTTCCCTGCCTTTCCCAATTGAAAACTGAATGGCAGTTCAGTTGGTTATCGGTTTAACCTACACAGCTTAGAGGAAACTGCCTAGATTGAATCAATTCTGCCTCAGGCTTTTGACTGTTTGAACTTAGCCTAAAGCACTAGGGATTCATAACAACCAATGTTTGTGGGAAGAACACATCTGTAAAGGGGCTGATGACCAAATACAGCATTAGTATCACTGTTAACAATCATGAGAACCCTTCCCAAGCTAAGCTATACCCTATTCTCCCCCACAAACACCATACCCACCCACACCCCACGTATCCACACACACACACATGCTTCTTTACCCCACACACCTACAGCCCCCCACAAACCTATACTCCCCCCAATATACAAGCATAAGACTTCTTCATTTTAAGCTATTGTGCAATCACCTCTCTGTACACTACACAAATACATGTAAACCAGGGCAAAAATATTTTTTGAAATCAAATTAATGAATGTTTTAGATGTTTGCTTTTTAGGATATAATTTGGTATTTTTCTGATTCCGAGATGGCAAAACCCCTTACTGAAAGGAGTACTTCTGGGGGCAAGGGGAGAGACTTCTGGTGGCAAAGGTCAGAGTTTAAGGGGCAGGACTTCCGGTCCCAAGATGGCAAAAGGGGGTGGGGCACCTACTAAGGGGCAGGGCTACCCCATGTGGCCCTTGACAGTTTGCCGAAACTCTAAACGGCCCTCCACCTGAAATAATTGCCCTCTCCCCATTGTTTTAAGACCTTTGTTCAGGGAGAGGGAAGGGAGATGCAGAAAAGATGGGCAAGTCTCTTGAATAAGAGCAGATTTGCTTCAGGAGAGGATTAAGAATTGTATAAGTCACTTTTTGTAAGTCATGGTTCATTATCGTAAACCACAAAAATCTAAAAAACACTTATAGAAGCCCTTTTGTCTGGGTGCCATTGTCTTAGACCTTTTAACCATTAAAAATGCTAAGTTATCTTAACTTGTCAGACATTCCAGTGCAGACTCAGCTCTTGTTTTTCTGACCTGCATACTTAGAAAATGACTAAGTATCCTTGTGTTTTGATCATGTAGATAATTGCCATAAATGATGCACTTTCCGGCTCTAATGCCAGGTGATGTTTTGTTCACAAGTTTTGAATAGCAAGTTTTCTTTGAAAATTTATACTCTTTAAAATTGCATTTGACTCCTATTTCAGACTTCTTCTGGCTTTCCCTGGTTCATGTTTACACAGAACTTTGCACTCTTGCAGTGCTTTGCTGTTAGGAAGTAGAGATGGGCCTGAATGGAAAACTTGGCTACAGGTCCTCCCCCACCCCTTGCTAGGTGAAGTCATATTTTGAACCCAGTTCTGAAATTTTGAATATGGTCCCAACCTTGAGGACAAGCCTGACAAACTCCCTTAGCTGAGACCTCTAAACATTACCAGTTTGTCACTTGCTTTTTTGCTATAAAACTTTAAGAACCACAGCAGGCAACCACATAGAGGCCAGTCTTTCAGCTGACATGGGCCAAAAGTTGAAGCCTTACGTGACACTTCTTGGTATTGCTACAGTTTATAGCTGCAGGTCTATTGTGTGTCATTCAGTGCTTCACATAATGGATTTGAGTTGCTTAGAGGTAGTCCAGTGTTCTGAAAGCCAAAGATAGGTGCTTACCTACTTTTTTGTTTTCTTCATACCTTTCATATTTTTTCCTCTTCATCTGTAATTGCATGCTGCCAAATTTCCTTGACAGGATTCCGATCGAAAATATGAAGGAGAATGCTGTAAAGAGAAGAGAAAGAGTGAAAAGAAAGACCGACATCATAGCCGTAGTCGCAGCCGATCTCGAGACAGAGATAGACATTATAGCTCCAGCAAATCTAAAGATAAATACCAAGAAGACACTCAGGAACGAGAACGGAGCAAAAAGAGAGATGGAAGCAGAAGTCCTAAAAAATCAAGAGAGAAAGAGAGGTCCAAATACAGATGATGGAGGAGGATGACAATGATCAAATGAATGGAACTGAAATACCTTTCTCTTTTCTTTATCATATCTTTGAACGACTCTGCTGACACTGGAACAGAGCTGTCAAATTCTATCTGCTGTCATTTTGGTTTGATACCTCCAAGAGCACCAGTGAGCAACTTTCTATAGAAAGAATACTGCTTGAATTCTGTCAGATTGTCTCAATAAATCATATTTCATTTTATTTGTATTTCTCTGCTAGATTCACTGATGCACTCAAGGAAGGCTGAGTTCTCACAAATCCTTTCATGCCCAGGTATTACTGTGATAAGGATGGTATAAATCCGTAGATAGTTAGCTTCCATCCCTCTTCTCCCTTGCAAAATAAATAGATATTATTTGCAGATGAATTCTCAAGGCTTCTTACCTCTCTCTGAAATCCAGGTCTTCAAAATGGACTTTTGATCAGAGTGCCAGAGCAGCTGAGCTGTGCCCAGTGGTACCTGTGTGAGGCGAAAGCACTGTGTGAATCTAGGTGCAATAGTTCCTCATCTGTAGGTCATTCTGCTGGTAGCTCAGCTATATAGCACTATGTGAAGATGCTTGACCAGTTTATTGTAACTTTTATTACAATAGCGCCTACAGTAGTGCTTACAGTCAAAGAACACAATGCCATTAAATGATGCATTGGGCAGCAAGGCAGCTCCTGATTCACAAAGGCCTCAATCTGTGTCAGACAGGGTACAGTAGATGGACAAAACAAAGTGACAAGATCAAAGAGGGCTGAAAGAATGAGATAATAGAAATGAATAGAGTTGTCAAATTCATAGATTCCCGCTTAATTGCCAAATGTCACATAGGACATTCATAATAGAAGTAAGTGAAATCATTTCCCTATTGACAGAGGCACGTGTAACTATTATTATTTGGGTGTAATTTTTAAAAGGAATTTAAGAGACTAGGTCCTGTTGAAATTCAGTGGGTTATTAAATGCCAAAGTCATTTTTGAAAATGAGAGAATAAATTTAAAAAAAGATTATGTCCATGCATGTTAAAATCAAAGGGGAGTTGAGAAGAGAGATTTGCAGTGATATAGAGAGGTGGTTTGCCTACACAAGACGCTACTGCGCAGTGCTTTGTATAAATACTAAATAAATGTGCAGTAACTGGAGTTACTGCACAGTAGCGCTGGCAAACGGGTCTCAGTGCCACAAAACACTACTGCGCAGTAGTATCATGCTATGGTGCTGTCAGCATCTGTAGACATGCCTACTGAGAATGATAAAAGCATTGGAAAAAGTATAGTATGATAAACTGTCTGGAATGGTTTAGACAAGAATACAGTGGCATGGAGCAGGGTCTTGGATTAAATGATGTCCTGATGTTCTTTCCAACCCTGTTTTCTATGATTTACTATTGTTGCTATTCAGTTTTATATTTCCTACCTCTTTTATGTGTGTGATAGCTTGAGGGTTGCCTTACGAATTCCATTTTTGTTTTGTGAATATCATCGTTGACTGCAAACCTGAGTGTGCTACGGGGAATTCATTTTGTAGATTTGTTTATAGATTTTACTGAGTTTTATAGTTCATGTAGGAGGAACCTGACCCCTCATACAGAGGCTGCAGTGGGAAGGTGTGACTGAGTAATCAAGGAGCATGAATATTGGAAGAGTCTTCCCTGGAGGAGCAATGGGTGTTCTGCTGGTGGGGCCTGTGGATTTGAATAGACTCCATCCAGAGGTCCATGTGAAGTTGGGGATTGGAAAATCCCTCGCAGGAGGGTAGGGGCTAGATAGTGTGTTCAAGGGTGTAAACGAAGCTATCTATTGCCCTATGCAGGCAATAGATCTGGGTCTGCAGGGTCTATCAGGGTCTTCAGAGCAGATGAGTTGCCTGGCCCTAAAGTACTTATACAAAACTACAACATGCATGATGGTGAGGACACAAAGCTGGGTCTGTGTTCAGGAACTTGTGTTTTGTAACTCCTGTGCTTTATTAAAAATAAATGTATATTATCAAATAATGTCTTTGCTAAGCCTACGTTCCTTGCCTTAACTGTCACATTGAATCTACAGGTCTCTTGGGAACAGTTTAAGCAACTTGAGCCTTAGAAGACCTGAGCAACTGGTTCCAGGACTGTGGGAGTCCTGTTGTCCAAGCGTGTCAGACAGGGGCCTACATTTGAGAATGTATTTGACTGACCTAGAGCTGAGAATAGAGACAGGGCACTAACCATACCCAGTAAGCTCACAAACATCTGAGAGTCAGCAGAAGAATCCAACTGCAACAGACCCACAACTGGTTCAGGTTGCAGCAGTATTTCTTCTAGTTGTAAGAAACATAAGAGGTAGGGCTTTTGTCTCGCATCTTGTTTTTTTACTGTAAAAAATCTTTGACATCAGAGTACCAGAAATGGCTTCTTTTTGTGTGTCAAAGTAAACATTTAAGAACTGGAGGCATTTTTTTATTTAATTCTCTGACCTTAATGCTGTTGGAAGAAGTAGAGTGGATGGCCTTGAAAACTGAAGTATTCTTTTTCTCTGTAGAATAAAGAAGTGTCAGTGCAGACTTTCCTTGCTGCCTTACTAATGTGTTCAATTTGTTGGGCTCAAGGTGGAGGTAACAAGGTAACATCGATGACCCTTTATACATATCAAATGAATTATCTTAGGTTCATTTTGGCCTAAATATCTACAAATTAAACTTTATCTTTCCATGGGCAACATGGTAATGCATTCTTGGATGTGTACACCCATTTACTGAGGATCTACATTGGAAGTCAGTGGAGATATGCACAGACTTAAGTTTTTAATCAAGGCCCAGAATCTGAACTTGAAGCAACTGGTTTCTTTCACACAGGCAACTAAATAGCCATCCAAATGGTTACAAAATTTAATAGCACCTAAGCCCCATTCCATTTAACGTTGCCTAACCTTAAGCTGCTAAAGCGTTTAAATCCTTTTCACAATTTTACCTGGTATCACTTGATCACCCAAACTGTTTAGTAGCATCTGCTTGTCTGTTTAAGCCAACATTTTCAACCTCAAAGACAGCTAAATTAAAGAGCCTGGTGCTTGGTCCTTTGGAAAATTTAGGAACCTCATTTACTTAGACGTAGGCCTTGTAAATACTTGTAAATACAAATATTTATTTCTAGTGGCAGAAAAATTCCAGTGCTAGAAAAGATCTGAGAGGGAGCAGTACAGACATTCAGTTGGCATCTGTCCTCTCTCTGCTACTTGCACCTTTCCCAAACAGGTGATTCCACTCTAGGAAAAGCATGGGGTGCTCCAGTTCTCTCATTTTGGGGGGCCTGGAGCAGCACAACAACCCCCACCGCCTGCTTCTCACACCAGGAACTTTGGTATGAAAGGCAGGTCAGGGGCTCACAGTGCTGCTCCATCCATTTGGGTTCTGTTGCCCAGAAGCCGAGCAGACAACCCTGTGACAAAGCCCCCACCTGCCCCACACACCTAGGGCTCCAGTGTGAGGAACTTCGGGGGCTTTACCCTGCTACTCCAGGGAGGGCCTCCCAGAGCCTGGTTCTGGGCCTGATCTGTTGGCTTTCCCTTGCTACCCCCTGCTGATCAGCTTGGGGGAGGAGGGGGAAAGGGAAGAGGGGGTAGGCAAGGGGAAGCTGACCTGGTCAGGAACCAGGCTCAGGCAAAGGCTCCCCAAGCCTGTCTCCTGGCTCTAATGGCATTTAAATTGCTACCCCACCATCCAGATGAGCAGCAGAGGGTGGCAAGGGGAAGCAGGAAGCTGGCAGCACTACTCCACAAGCTTGGAAATCAGTGCCTGACAGTCAAGCAGATGGAATAATGGGACAAAGCCCCTGCCTGCTTCTTGCACTGAAAACTCCTGTATTAAAAGCAAGCAGAGTGCTAGGCTCTGTCCTTCATGCAGCTCCAAGTGCCTGGCAGCTGAGCAGAGACAGTGCTCTGGCAGAGCCCTTACCTGCTTCTCACATCAGGAACTGAGCAAGAAGCAGGCAGGGAGTAGCTCATGGCTGCTCCTCCCCTCCTGGTCTACAGGATGGGTGGAAGCAGCTGCCCCCTTTCTGTGCCTGTGCCGGGAACGATTTCTACCTGGTTGTTTACAGGTTATTTTTTCTCCCAGAGCAGCAACTTTTACTTCTGGAGAAAAAGCTTGCACAACTATACACAACTAGTTTCTGCAAGAAGAACGCTGATTGTCCCGGTAGAAGCTGAACGTTTATACATAGCCATATAGTGCTTTTAGAAATAATGCTACTATGTAGATAACTCTTATTTGTAAGGTTGCTAAGGAGGGAGTTCACACTGCACACAACTGATATTTTTGCAATGGTTTCATAACTCAGAGAATCCCTAGGCCAAAATCATTTGGAAGCCTTGTATATCCAGCTTTCACAGCAGTAAAGAAAGCTGACTTCTTGTACTGTGGTTCTTGATGTGAGTGCTCATCTTTCCTTTTCGTCAATCTTACGTTAATGTTCAGCTTAATGTTGACAGCTTGTGCATGTGGTATTAAAATAACTTCCCTGATACTGTTCATAGTGAAATTGAAAACCTCGGAGCAGAACCCTCAGGTGCTTTGCCTTCACTTAGCTGTGGCTCTGATTGAATGCAGGGGGATTTTTCACAAATTTCAGGGTGCTAATGCAGTTCTATGAGTTGAGCCTTGGGGTTGCCTCCTCTTCCTTTTATAGCATTTCCTTCCTGTAAAAAGTTATAATTTTTCTATTGCTTTGATTTTCACAGGAGCTTTAAATAGATCTCTTTTGTCTACAGGCAGCTCTAACTGCATATTTGTCTGCACACAACTAACAGTAACATTTCATGGGCAAACCCCACATTATCTCTAAATACTTGTCTTAATATATGAAAAGTGAGTGCAGGAGGTCAACGTCTCAAAAATTACACCTTCAACTTTTTTGGTGGGCAATGAGAGAAACGATTTTTAGAACCACTTCAAATGTGATTGATACAGAAGGATGGATGACACAGATGAAAATTCAAAAATCATAATCTGGCACCTTTCCACATAGATTCTTTCTATATATTCAAATCTTTTTTTGCTCATGGCTTTCTGTTTTGTTCGTCTTAGATATTTTTATATTTTGTCAATCGGCTCAAATATGGCTTTCTTATCATTTCATTCTATTCAGGTTCAGGTCAGTTTTCTCATCATAGTTCTACAGTCTGAAGGATGCATCAGCTGGTGTTTCTCTTCTTTAAGGCAATGACTGACTGGGGAAAGTTCCAGTTTAGTGGTTGTGTTTCTTCATGCTGCTTTTTGGGCATGGGGGATCTTCTCCCAATTCTAGGTCACTTTTTCTGTAGTAAAATCCATTCTTAAAATTTGCTTCTTCCAAAATTCCATTAAATATAATAGTTGTAATAATTCTGATAAATACTTTTAACTGTACCACTAAGGTGGGCATGTGTCTGATCTAAGTAAGCATCTCGACTCATCCCATTCTTTCTCTATAACCTATCAATTCATAATGGCTGATCTAAAGATGTGTAGTATCCTACCAACTGCAGGATAAGGTCTTGACTTAGGGGTTGGCAACCTGTGGCCTTTGGGTTGGATCCAGCTTGTTAAACTGAGATGTTGGTGGCAATGGGGGGACATGGCAGTGGCTGAGTTGCAGGAGCTGCCGTGTTTTAGGACTGAGCTGCATTACTTTGGCCTGCCACTCCTGAAAGTTACCAATCCCTGCCTTAGGTTATAAACTGTCTGAAACAGGGATCCTCTCTTTCTGTTTGTTGCCAAGAGTACATAATGCACTCAGTTATTAGGTCAAAAAATCTGAAAAATGTCAAATTACAGTAAGATTTGTAACTCTGATACTTATTGTATATAATATTTTATCTCAAGCCTTTGCTCTGATTAACTTTGAACTTGTTTTGTTAGTGACGAACACATTATGGCCTTATAAAAACAATGTAAGACATTGTACCTCTTAGAAAGGATGCCATAAACCCTTGCAGTGTTCAAGCAAATCTTTAAAGCTGAAGGATATTTAATGATCTCTCAGGTTGAAGGGTAATAAACTTTTGAACTTGCAGCCTTCTTGGAATGTTTTGAATGTGAGAAGCATAATGCAGAACTGAGTAAAACCAGCAACTCTCGTGTAAAAGGGGAAAGAAAAATAGATTTGGATAGCTCTTTAAGGCAATGGGGCTTTTATTCTGTTTTAAACTTTAATTCTATTCAGACAGAGTTGGATCTTGGGATGGCATCATAAGCATTTCCAAAAACATAGCAATCCCCTCTGAGATCCCTGTGGCTAAGTACAGATAGACAAAAAGCCTGGGGATGAATTGATTCAATCTTCACAGGTTAGTCTAAGCTGAGTAGATTGAACTGATAGGCAAACGAACAGACATTCACTTTTGATTCTGGAAACGCAGCCACACACCTGCAGTGGCCCATGCCAGAAGCCAGGGGATGCTAGAATATACCTCCCTGCTTAGCTGGAGCAGACCGCTTGGGCCAAGGCTAGTTTGCCCACCCTTTGGGGGGAGGGTGTTGTGCGAGAGGAGCAAAGCATCTTGGGATGCTGGGAGACTGTGAGTTAGCTGGAATCTGGAGGGGATCTGGGAGAGAAGCTCAATTTAACTGAAATCAATTAAGCCTGATACTATATCCATCCAGTTTTATCTTAATTCAGTTTAGGCCACTTTGAAAGTGGTTTATGAGCACTGAACTTCTGGGCTAGGGACAGACATTCAAAAAGCCTGAGCCTGAATTGATTCAATCATTGCAGGTTAGTCTAAACTGAATAGGCTGAACTGGTTTGAAACTGGACAGACCTTCTCTCTAGACTGAGGAAATTCAGATAAATGCCTGCAGTGGCTCAGGCTAGAAGCCAGGAGGTGCTAGAGCAGCCCTCCCTTGCCTTCTGCAGGGAGATGAGCTGAGGGGGGCATGGCCAGGCCCTGGCAGGACTCTCTCATTAGGGAGGTCTGCCTGCACCATCCCAGGGTTTTTCCTGCTGGCTGCTCAAGGGGTGGGAGTGTTGCTAGCCCCCAGCCCTGGTCTAACAGTCTGAGGCAAAGGGTGGGGGGGATGCAGTGCATGCATCTATTGATCACATAGAGCTTTTCAATCTCCCTCCCTGCTTCATCAAGTGTCTGCAGGAAACTAACAGGCGAGCAAGCCAGCCAGGGGGCTGATAAGTCTTTATCACCGGATTATCAAAACAATAGCCTCTCTCTACATTACGTCAAACTTCTTAAACAGCTTACCAGCTGACCTGTTGGTTAGCTCCAAAAACCCTAAGTGATCACCCTTCTGTCTGCCCCTCCCAGTGAAATTGGAGAGAGAGACACTCAGAGACACCTGTTGGCATTAGCTAGCATACCACATGCTGGCTATGGTCTGTGCTGTGGCAGAAAGGAGGAAAGGATCTCAGCTGAAGGAGCGGGGTGGGGGGGGGGCACAGGGAAGCCAGCAGACCCTGCTGTGCCTGCAAGTCGGTGCCAAGCTCCAGCCAGGGAGCAGAGGCGAGGGACCTGCCCTGCTGTGGAGCAGAGAGCCCAGCCCAGAGAACATGCCGGGATGCTGGGGGACTCTGATTTAACTTAAACCAGCAAGGGGTCTGGGACAGACATTGCATAAACCAGTGTGAGCCAAATCAGTTAACTGTGATACTACATTCAACCAGATTTACCTCAAACTGGTTTCAGCCATTTTCAAACTGGTTTATGTACACTGAACATCTATTCTGTTACAGGGTTAAACCGGTGTCTGATCACTTAAACCAGTTTATGTGTAATGTCTGTCCCAAGTCCTATTGTGTTACAGATTTGAAACGGTTCTGAATCACTTATACCAGTTTTTGTGTAATTTCTGACCCTCATTCACGATTCTGTGATCAGTGCTGCCTAATTTGCAGGCTTAGGTGCATGCTGTGTGGGTGCAGTTCATTTCTAAGAGTTCAGTCCTGGGCTTGGCAAGGAGGCAGTACAGACATACACTTGCTCCTTCAGCACCTCCCAGTTTAAGACAGGTGTACCCATGTAATATACAGCATTTATTTACTTACTTAATATGCTTATCCATTAATAAATAAAGCCACATAACTTTAATTCATTAAAAGCAAATCCTAGCCGCACTGGGGGCAATGGGAGTTTGGATTCAGTGGAGCCAGGACTTCGCCCAAAGAGCCTACATGAGCCCCGTCAGCTGAATTGCCTACAAGTTCCTGTAAGACTGCAGGGTCAATCAAGTAGTCGTCTCTGTTCAACAGCAGTGACAAACAGGCTGCTACAACTTCAGTTTGGTAAAGTGTTATTCCTTCTGGTAGTGGCCATTTTGCAAAATAGTGAATTCCCAAATCCAGAACCTGTTTGTCTTGATATGAGAATGCCTGCTAGTGCATTCTCCTCCTGCACTAAGCATGCATTACCTCAAAAAACCTCTCCAACTGTATCCGTTTCCCTGAAGAACATAACAACACCTTTAAGAAGCAATAAATCTCTTGGCAGTGGAAAAATATGATGGGCTTGTCACTAGAAGGAAGCACCAGCAAAGAAAGGAAATGTCTGTAAAACCACAACTTGGCTGAAAATTATTATTGTTATTACTATATTGCTTTGCTGTATAAAAGTTTACTGAGCTTTTTATTTTAAAATATGGTCCGACTCTGTCTCTAGTAAGTACCTTAGTAGAAGGTGTGGGGTTGATTGGCTAAAATTTGAATGGTGTTAAACTAATACAGGACATTGTGGGCACTGTTTAAAACCGGACATGGTTTAGCTTTTTTAATGAATGACAGATGAGTGAATTTCTTTCCTCTGTAGTGTAACCTAATGAACTTAAAGGCTGGTTACATGTATTATGTGTGTTACTGTACTGAGCTGCAGAGGATGAAATTATTCCCCTTACGTCACTCCACAGATTTATTCAAAGAACTGAAATGATTTATGTAAATGAGCCACGGGTCATTGTCCTGAGTGCAGTAGAGTGTGTGTTGCATGGCGGGGGAAGAGTAGAGACCATAGCTTCCTTTGAGAGTTCATAGTCTTTGCTGTATTGCTGTTACAACTGAGAATATGATCTGGAGTTATAAATGCTTGCACTAGGTTTCCTTTTTCTCTCTACCATTACACTTCTGCATGGTGATTTTGCCATAGTGTTGTTTTGAAAGTTTAGAAGTGTGCAGAAAATCCCCTCTCCCCTGTTAGTGAAGAGCTCTGAATATGCTGCAGCAAAAGCTGTATTATAGGAAACAAAATCTTGCATTATTTTTAGCTCTAGTGGAGTTTCACTATTTATCATATAAACTGTTCAGTCATACCTTTAAAAAGGTTCTTTACTTCCTGTGTGCTGGAATGAGTTTAATGAGTTTTATATAACAGGCATAGGCTTGTGAAGTATGAGATTTAGGACTGTTCTGTTGCTAATTATTTAGGCACTCTACTTCACAAAGAGGAAAAAAAGACAGTCCCAGGCTTTTAGAGGTCATAATATCATTTAAGACTAGATGTAATGAGTTGGTCTAACAAGCAGTAGGATGGTATTGGGAAGGGTGGATGGAACCCAGCTGTGGTACCACATGGTGGTGTAAATTTAGGTCAAGTAACGTAAAGGGCTATTTTTAAAATTTAAAATAACCAATTGAATAAAACAAATCTCTGACCCATAAGGTGCAGAGGCCTTTTCTGAGAGAGGTCCCCATAACTGTGACATAGGGCCCCTCTTAAACGTGCAGGTAAAGGCGCAATGTGATCTAATGCACAATTCAAACAGTCATGCCTCCTTTCATAACATACATGTGTGGCAGGAGGCGTGATTGTGGGATCCTGAATCAGATCCCATCACACCTTGCTACTGGTGCAGCTGACAGAGCTCCCAGCTGCAGGGGTGCACCATAAGCTCCTGTGGCTGGGAGTCCCATCAGCTGAACCAGGCTCCCAATGTGGGGGTTCCCCAGAGGTTCCTGGGGCAAGGAGACCACAGCTGCTGTGGTGTCCCAGCAGTGGGGACTGGGAGCTCCCAGGCTCAGGATGCACAAGAGCCCTCCCAAATGGAAGTGCCAATCAGCTGATAGAAATCACAGCCACAGGGGCCCCTGGCCACATATTCAGTTAATGGCATGATAGGAAGTAGCCCAAAGTTATTACGCATATTTTGTGGAATAATTTTGCAGCTTATTCCACTTTTTATCACGCCATTAATTGATGGAACATGTGGCCGGGTGACCACTTAGGCCGTGATTAACTGGTCAATCACAACCTTAAGTGTAATGTGTAAATGAGGCCATAGTCTACTTTTTTTCCTCTTACTCTGGTAGGGGACTGCCTGCAGCATCCTAAACATCTTGGTGATTTAAATCCACTATTGTTTTTGAGCCTTCATGTTTTTGCAAATGTCCAAAAAAGCTTCTAGGCTAGGACTCTCATGGTGAAAGTTTAGGCCAGTAGGTTTGCTTACGACCAAAGTTAGGGGCAAGAGGAAAAAAAGTTGGGATTCTAGCGGGGAGGTAGTTCAGCCTTAGCTATGGAGAGACTGGTGTGTTCCTGAAAATAAATGTTCTTTCTAATCCAGGAATCCTTGAATAAAGAAAAGCTTGGTGTTTTAAGTGATTTAAATGGCTTTTGTTGCAGGTTGGTTGAGTAGATCGCTTGCATTCAGCCACCCAGGGAAGGATTTATTGAAATAGATGCTAATTAGAGTATGAGCCCAAAGGATGGTTCTTAGAGGTATGTATGAATTAGAGCATTGGGGTGGTGACCAGATCTTCCTTTGCTGCCTCTTTTCCTTCCCCATTTTATGCTGGTGAAGTTTTCTTGCTGGAAAACTTGTTTGAGAATGCCAATGGCTGCTGGGAGCTGTCTGTGTTGGGAGTGGCTGAGTTTTGCATATGTGACTCATAAGCAGTTGGTCCTAAATGTTTAGTTCCCTCTTCTTGTTCCGTTGAAAAATGAAACAAAAGTCTAAAAACCTGTATAGTGAAATGATAACAGCCAGTCAATTGAGGAAATCAAGCCGTTGCATGCTCTGGGCTGTAACCTGCTTGCTGCACTTGTTTGCTTTGAGTTGACATCAGACTTACAACAAGCCTCTAAGTACAGCACTGACTTCCGTGTGGGCTTCAGACTTCAGCTGGGTGCACTAGTGGGACGCTGTTTCTCTGACACAGAGATTGTGATACCTGATGTGCAGTGCTGCATGTAAGTACAAACTTGTCTTTTTTATTTTTTAATTTTTCCAATGAATGCAGCGATGAAGCCTGGTGGGAGAGGGGAAGTTGTCTTTCCCCTGCAGGATTCTTCAGAACAACAAAACACATTAGACTGTCACCAGGTTGTATGTGTGCGCTGTTTTGTTTGTAATCCAGGAAAATAAAGATACCTACCTCTTTAAAACTGTACTGAAAAGAATGTGTTCCTAAGTAAGAGTCAAACAAGAAACGGCAGATTTTGGGGCTGGACCTGATGATCTTGCGAGGTCCCCTCCAGCCCCTTACAATCTAGGAATAAGTGATGGTATCCCAGAGACAGCTGAAGAGCACCTAACGAAGGGGCTGAAGGGAAGCATTAGTGCTATTTCAGCTGCCCACATGCTCCTGGCACTGCTGTTTGTGTGCGTTACCGAGGGACAACGGCCAGCAACTCTGGCTTAACACTCACTGCAAACAACCCTCAGGGACACAAACTGCAGCCAGATACTGGAGCAACAAAGTAAATTGCATCCTGGTTATGTTCCCGTCCCTGACTGCCCTTTGTGCCAGCAAGGTGAATGGGAGCATGACTAGAGAACCTACATGCTGGCCTTGTGCCACCAAAATTGCTTCCTTGTGTCAGGGTGACCCTTCTCTTGTGATTGTTGCATAGATCTGTCGGAAATGCAGTTCAAAACAGAGGCTTGGGCCCACAGTACTTCTTGCGGCAAGTACAGTAGGGGGCCTTAAGGACACAGTAGCTGAAATTTGTTCTTAAAAACAGTTTTAGGCAAAAGGAATTAGAATATAAATGCAGGGAATTCTTAAAACAGGCCAAGCACCTTTGCAGTTTGTTTCATTTCAATTATGGGGGTGGTTTAATTTTTTAAAATGTTTCTTTTGTGTTTACTAAGCATGCCTGGGATGCTCTTAAGTCCTTGGCAAGAATCTTTCTACAAAACAAAAATTCTCAAGGAAGTCACGGTGCTTGCTATTTCATAAACCATTTACAAATTACATCCTTTATGTAACAGCTTAATACATTCTAGATAGTTTATGCCTTTTAGATACATAATATTTATGCTTTTGTGCATTATACCTGAGTTAGAATAGATCTGATCAACAAGCATGTCACTTTGTGGGATTTTTTTTAAAGACAGCTTTTTAAAAATTTGAACAATGTGTTCTATTCATGCAACTGGTCAAAAATGCAAAATGTGTATTGGAAACGTTCATACTTTTGTGAGGAAAGAAATAGATTTGTCAGTTTTTATCCAGAACTTTAAATTTAGATATACTGTATTTAAAGTTCTTGGAATTTGGAGTATTTTGACCAGGTCTAATTAGAGGTATTGATCAGAGGGGGGTTCTTCACAAATACACAGGTAGGTAAACATCTGGGAAGGAGATGAGGGTGCTCACTTTGAGCTAAAGAATGATGTTGGCACAAGAACAAATGGGTATCAACCTGCCATGAATAAACAGAGGCTGGAAATTAGAAGCAGGTCCCCAACCATGATAGCAG
Source organism: Gavialis gangeticus (assembly GCF_001723915.1). Taxonomy (NCBI): domain Eukaryota; kingdom Metazoa; phylum Chordata; order Crocodylia; family Gavialidae; genus Gavialis; species Gavialis gangeticus. Next base: position 81,814,494 of record NW_017729034.1, read on the forward strand.
TGGGATTCTGGACCGGCTTCCCAGTAGGCATGCTAGCCCAAGACCCAGAAAACAAACCCCTTTTTGAAGATGGAGCTTGATCAGTTTATGAAAGAGGCATTATGATGTGATTGATTGCCTGTAGCAGCAGGGGGAGCTGGGCTCAATGGTCCAAAAATCCCTTCTGGTTTTGTGTTCCTACCTGGCTCTGAGCAGCATCTTGATTAACTCTTTATTCAAATGTCTGTTTGTTGGTTATTAATCCTTTGTAAGCTGTTCATAAATGGAGCCTCAGGACAAACTATCACCAAAACTCTTAGGAGTGAAATTATGCAAATCTAGTTGCACTTTCCATTTTGTGATTTTTTGCGGTGAAAATGCCAGTCACAGTATTGCTCATTTTTGCATTTTAAGAGACACCCAGTCTATTTATTTTTTTATTTATTTTTTTTACAGAACTAGGCCATAGCTAATGATGACATTGTTGCTATTAACATCATTTCCTGACTTAACACCCCCCCCCCAAACCTAGCCTTTCACATACTCTGATGGGAAGCAGGTGTACAAGTTCAGAAAATGCCTAGCTGAGGGGGCCTGTCCTAGTCACTTTTCAGCCCAGGCGTGAGTTATACTGTATTTATGTACATTAAAACATTTGTCCTTTTAGAAATAACCTTATTTAACATTTAAATTTGAAATTATGGTAACAGAGGTGAAAGCCAAATTTATTATAGTCTATTAACATTTTATTCAAATTAAAGTGTATGTATTTTTTAATTAAAGTGGAAGCAGCACACACTTGCTGCTGGACAGGTGGAAGTCATTGGCAATGGCCCCAGAGTTTCTTCACTTCATTCAGTTCATTTCAGTCCAGTAACCAGCTCTTCCATATTTCAGAAACCAGAGCTTAAATATGGTGATCAGAAGCAAGCTGGTCACCTGATTAACAATAGATAATCCTACCTTTAGTTAATAAATCAGTTTTAAATTCAAAATTAATTTGGATTGAGCATTTTTCCTTTAGACATCCAGGAAGCTATAGGTGACTTTAATTAATTAAAATAAACATTTTAAAATGATGCTCATGTATTTTAATTCAGACTTTCTTTCCAAATGCATCTTTATCCAAATCACAAATAAAAAAATATTAAGTAAGGAATGTCATGCAACATTTTCTAACATAGCAACAAAAAGTAAAATGTAAGAACCTGAATAAATCTATGGTAAGGTCTGTAATTGCTTGTGTGAATGTGTATAGACACAGCATATCCTGTTGCATCAGTCTTCCTTTTTGGGAGTGTGCATCCAAAACATAAATGCAGAACCAAGAAAGGATTATTTAAATCAAGGATTTTTGCTCACTGGTTTATTTAAATGATTATTAAAATTTGTGGTTTAAATCAGTACAGTGACCAACTGTTTTAACTAACTCATATATTTTTATTTAAGTGCCAGCATTATACAGGGAAAAAAAATGTGAAGACAAGACTTTGTACAGTTTGATAGGTCAGGCCTTGATCCTGCAGTGGAACCTCTGGGGAACAGGATTCTTCCTGTACAGTTTCAGGAGCAGCATTGATGTCTAAAAAATAGATGCAAAGAAAACAGGGCTGTTGTTATCATTTATATCACAATAGGCTGCATGATGTATTTAGCACTGGCTGTGTAGACAAGATACAATCCCTGCGTCCAAGGATTCAGTTATGGATTTTTAAAATAGTGGACTGCCCAGATCCCCTTGAAACTGAATATACCCAATTTTTTTAAGCTCCTGTGAACATCCCAGCCCTGCTATCTATGGCCCCTGTCCTACAGGTAGACTCCTTCAGGAAGGCACCTGGAACCCCATTGCTTTGTGTATCAGGCATTTTCTGTCATGATCCTCTTTGCAAAATTAAAGCTTTAGAAGACAGCATGAGAATTACCAAAATACAAGTAATTCTTGTTTATGCCAGGTGTGTTGGGTCACTTTTTGACCAGCATGAATTAGCATAGCTGCATTAACTTGATGGAAGTATTGCAGTTCACACAAACTAAAAGTTTGTGCCTCCAAGATCTTTTGTTTTATGTCCTGCATTTGGGTCTGGAGAAGCCAACAGTACACATCAATTCCAAAAACAGTTATTCTGAGTTACTAAGAACATTGATTTTTTTTTTTTTCCTTTTCAAATATTCCGCCATTAATCTGAATCTTGGCATCATCCATTCCTGTTCTAATGCTTATATGGAAGAAAGAAAAATAGTAACGTGACCTGTGAAATAAGAATTTACTAGGGCATGATCTGCTTTCCCAGATGACATTGTAATGTGATGAGCTGGCATGGGGAATGAGGCTAGACAATGGTAAAGAGCATCACCCTCTACTACCTGACCTAAAAGAACAAGTGCCATAGCTCAGAGGCCATAGCTGAGTGCTAAACCTCTACTTGTGGACTAGCTGCTGTGGGGAGCTCCTAGTCACATCCATACTTCCTCTGGCCTGGAAAGCTGGTTCTGATGGTACAGACAGTCAAAATGTCCGAGGCAGAATCAATTCAGTCTTTGCAAGTTATTTTAAACACAGGTTAAATTGAAACAGAAGTGAACAAACATCTACCTTTGATACAGGAAATCCAGCCACATGCCTGCAGTGGCTCAGGCCAGAAGCTGGGGTGTGCTGGAGCACAGCTCTCTGGCTGTGTTCATCTCTTTTTCCTGCTGTCCCCAAGTCTGGGATTTGCAGTCCAGAATCACAGCAGGAGGACTCTGCAGGGCCGTTCATCACTTCCTCTTTCTGCTTCCTGGTGTTTCTGGGATTTGTAGTCCACAGTTGCAGCCAGCAGTAAATTTAAGTAGGAGAAAGGGTGTTTAGCCCCCACCTTCCCTGGCTCCCCAGCCGGGGTTTGTCTAGGGGGTCAGCCCCCACCTTGCAGACTGGGCTGCATCTCCAGCCGGGTTTGCACTGCCTCTTGTCAGCCAGCCCTCACTGGTCCAGCTAGGGAACAGAAGGGTGGAGCCAGCCCCACAGCGCAGCACAGGACTGGAAAGCATGCTGGGATGCTGGGGGACTGTGATTTAACTTGAACCAAGAAGGGTCATAACAGCTGAGGCTACTACCTAAACTGCAGTGCCCATGGTGAATGAAACCAGGTCTTGTGAATTTAAAAGTGTGAATCTCCACTACTTGGAAGTGGGAACCCTATTCTTTAGCTCAGCATTGGCAGGTTTATAGCTCTGGGGCTGTGGATAGCTGTTGGTTGGTCAGATAATCAGCTCCCCTGTCAGTGTGGGTTCTGCAAACATGCCTGAGGACTCTCTCTCTTATTGTAATCATTTACTTATATTATCATAGCATCTAAGATCAGGAGCAGGGTTACATTTTGCAAAGCACTGTACAAACACAGAGCAAAAAGACAGTCCCTGTGTCAAAAAGCTTACTTATTTGGTGTTAAAAATTAACAGGAAAATAATGACTTTGCTGAACCCAAGAAAAGATCTGATTAAGAACCAATAGCACCAAGTTTCTGTAAGACAAATTTCAGTGGGAGAGGAAGCACATGCAGTATATGACTTTGGCCTTTAGAAACTCTATTGCCATTGGACCTTGGTTAATTGGGACTCTGTTATCGCTGCCAGTCCATGAATAGTCCCTGGGATTGCCCTGACTGACCTTCTGCCAAGATCCCATGCTACTCTAGAGGGGAACCTCTGCCTTCAGTCCTGCAGGGCTTGTCAGCCCCTCAGGGCTGTTGCTGCGCTCTTTTCAGCCCCCCTCCAGCAGAGTTTAGTCCTGTTTGAAATACTAGTGGCTCAGGTATACTATTGCTCCCATCAGTGTTGTTTTTCCTCGGGCTGCAGTAGCTAATGAATTTAATGAAAAGAGCCAGTGCAGTCACTGCCTTAAGGATACATCTGTGCTGCAACTGGGAGATATAATGGCAGGATGGCGGCCTTAGTCTAGCTGGCAGTGGTCCCACTGGTAGTGATGATGTAGCAGCTAACGTAGCATACCTAAGGACCCCTAGGTATGGATCCAACTCCTAGGTATGGATTGGGGTTGACGCAGACTGAAGTTTGCATAACTACTGTTGTTACCAAGACTAGATAGATTAAAGTTAGCATGGGTTTTCCTCCCCCGGCTACAAATCATACCTTCTCTTGCTAGGGAGATGTGTCATGTATGTAGTGAAGGGCTAGAGCAGGTTAATTTACTCTAGCTGATGCTTGGGAATAGTCATTTCTGAGTTATCTGTTTCTCTCAGCAATGACTGCAACTGAGTCTGAAAGCCCTGTTCACAGAGATTTAGCTTCCTACCATTACTTCTACCTCTTTTTAAAAGCAACATGTTTTGTTCTCTCTACATAAAAACCTAACTGAAAATGAAGATAATACCAGGAAATCATTAAGTCAGACCTCATCGGAACATATGAATGATTTCACCTGAATAAGAGTTGCACAATATCAAAACTTTTTGGGTGTGCTGATTAAAAAAAATGGGTTTTTTAATAGTTCCAGGTAATATTGCAGATCACACATTCCATCTGCATCTCTTGGTGAAGTTTGCTGTGTTTACTGAATTGCTACAACAGCTTATTTCATTCCAATTAAGTGTAAAAGATTTTTATCTGTGGACTATTAACCGCACTGAGTGAACTGAAAAGCTCCTGCTGCATTGCATTTGAGATGATTTCCTGTGTGATATAGTGGCTCGACAAACGTGAGAGTTACGGCATATGCATGTGAATGTACCTACATACGCATCTCTTGCTGATGGAGTAGTGTGATACCTGTATGAATGTCCCAAATTTCTGACAAAATGTGGGTGCTCTGCTAGGGAGCTCTTTTGGGGGTGGAACAGAAGAACATCCACTACCCCTGAGGACATGTTGGGGCATTTGCTTAACAGAGAAGACACATGGTTTAACTGGCCTCTTACAAATGATTCATTGCATGCTGAGCAGGTAGATCTGAGACAGTAGGTGGGTCTTTGGATACCCCATGTAATCATATGATTTCTAATCTTTCCTCTCCCTCCCCACCCCTAAATTGACGCCTGTTCAACATTGCTGAAGACAAAAGCATTCTCTAAAAGGGAAACAAAACCTTGCTGAGATGTCCTTGTCTGGCAAACCAGTAACAGCACGCCACAGGAGAGGTCCTGCTGCAGAGATGGACGTACACCAGGGCAAGCTGGAGTTTTTCTGTAAGCTGGGCTATGTCAAGCAGGACATCTTCAAAGTGCTGGAGAATCTGGGCCAAGAGGCCCTAGAAGATGATGTGCTGAAAGAACTGATCCGAATGGGGAGCAGACCTCAGGCCCATGGCAGTCAGGCTCAGCACCCACTGCCAAAACTTGTTGCCCGTGGATCATGTAGCACTCTGGCAGTGCCCAAATGGCCTGAAGAGGACACAGCCAACTCTTCCAGTAACTTGAGACCCATTGTGATTGATGGCAGCAATGTTGCTATGAGGTAGGCAATTTCCAGGTTGTTCCATTTCTCAGCAGCTTTGTGTATTAATGCTGATGGCGTCATGCTTTCCCTGCTTTGGGTGTGAGGACCTTTGAGGGTGACGCATCATCTATCTCTCTCCCTTTCTTTAGTGGGGTGAAAGTTAAACTGTATTCCTCTTCTCTCACAGTACCTTTTGACTACTGGTGTTTAAAACACCACTGCTTCTACATTTTGCCCCTCCAAAGCTAATTACCAATCTGTTTTCTTTCACTTTTAGTTCAGGTACTCAGGACATCTAAATCAATATCCTGAGGAACTACTGGGAAGAAAAAAGTCACCTAGTAGATACAGTTATTTAACTATTTATGGCAATACTATACCTGGGCTTTTTTAAAATCTGATTAAATTTTACAAATCTACATAAATAATAACAAAAATAGCAGCATGGTATTTCCATTCATTGGACTCAGTGGATCACTGATTAGATCCTGGTCTATGCTTATAAATCTAGCCACATTTGCAATATGACGATCGTCACTCCTGGCAGAGCAAAAACATACCAGAAAAGTACGTAGATAGAAGGGGAAAATAGGTGTCTTCTTGATTTGACCAAAACTGCAGTTGTCGTATTTCAGTTCTGCAAACAAAACCCCAGAACAGAACATGCCTGGTTTGAGTGTCTTTGGTCTGCAATCCTGGCTTACTCAAATGTGGAGTAGATTCCTTTGGCTCAGCTATGCCTCTGCTGCTGAATAATCTCTCTTCTCCTTTAAATGGTTATGTTCTTTTTTGGGGGGGAGCTTGAAAATGGTGCATTTCAGCGACCAGGTTGTGGGGTCTAGATAGAGGCAACTTAGATGAATGCTAAAACATGTGAACGCTTACCCATAACTCTGAATCTGTGGAGTTCCTATAACAATTTTTTAGGGCACATATGCTTTATAGTGTGGCAGTGTTCCCATTCTCCAGGTAGGACCTCTGCCCTCATTGATTTTGTGAGGGCTTTTAAATAGGGTGGGGAGCAGAAGACAACCAGTCTCCCACCTCCACTTCAAGAGTAGTGGCAGAAGCTAGCTGTATCTCACTGTGGTGATCACTTAAGTAAGTCCTGGGAGAAGGTGGTATCCCAAGAGTTAGTGTTCACTGATGACTGATAATTGACCAGAGAAGGGTCTTTGGTATAAGGATGAGGATGAAAATGTTAATTTTAATAGATGGCACAAAGTTTTTGAGACAAACTGTTATGATGGGACTTTGTTGATTAAATAGCTGATTCTAATTTACTTGTGCTATGTGGGCTGAGGTTGAATCACTGTAGCTCAGACATGTGTTGCACCATATTCTGGGGCATTTAGCTCACAACAAATTAGGGAACTATTTTTTTTTTTTTAAATCTGATTACTGCATTGTAAAAAATGAAAAAGCCAAACAGTTCTTGAATTTTCTGCTGAAATTTCCCCCAGGGAGGGTTCCTGGGAAACCAGATGAGTATACCCTCTATGTTACGATGGTTAGTACTTCTCATTTTCAAAGCATGTTACTAGTATTGACTAGTAAATTGTCCTACATTGTCCATAGGAAAGTATGCATCATTTGCCATAGCGGTCAAGCACTTCCTGATGGCCACAGAATGAGTCAGTGCCATTTAGGATTCAGAGTGTTACCCCAGCTCTGACATTCAGAGGTCTTTATGGTTTCCCATCTCTGTAACCTTGTACTTTTGAGGTCACTCGGTCGTGCTATACTGTAAGTGCAATGAATGATCACTCACGTGTTGCATTACTTTGCTAGGTTATATAATCAAAATGCATTTCTAAGAAACCATCTATTCTTTGCACATTTAAAAAGGAAGCCTTCAATATATCTTTTTGGTGAGGAGGGAACTACAGGACTGAGACAGGAGAGACAATACATTTCTCTACTAGATTACTACGTGGGTTGGTGTTTCACCTTGGAATTCCTGGCTTTTCAGATAAAGTAGTTTTCAATTTAATATCAAATAAATGCTCAGTCTTTCTGTTTGTTCTTTAATAGCCTTGAAGTTGAATCCAAAAATTTACAGCTCCTCCCAGCTGTCTACCAATCTCTGTCTTCAGGATTATCACTGGGAAGTTAGTGATAAGTACATAAAGATTAAAAAAAAAACCCTAGTAGACACAATTGAGAAGTTATTGCCTTCTGTTGAAGAAATAGAGAATGGGAGGAGCTGTTTTCCATTTCCATTTACGGAAGCCTTTCTGTATTGTAGATAATTGAATTTGGCTCTGCAGAGCCTTGAGGCCTCAGTAAATGTGATGGATATCAGACTAACATAGCTAACTACCTCTCGTTGAAGTCAGGCCAAAAGCAGGGTAGATTTTCACCTTATAGACCAACTAGATCAGAGATGCAGAGCATGTGCTTTCATGAGCTTGAGCACATTTCATCAGGTGCCAGAGCAACTCTCTGTCTCTTCAGTCTTGTGTAGGAGTTGGTACTTCAGAATTGTCCCAGACTTGAGGCAGGCAGCCACTCCTCAGCGCAGGGGAAAAAACACGTAGGGTAGCCCTATTGTAAACATTTGTAAGAAAAGTAGAAGGAACAGGGATTCTTTGTTTCTCCATCCTAAGATTTTTCCTTGGGATCATGTGAGCCTTCCCAGAGAGATGAGCTGCACTTTGACAAAGGCTGCTGAGAGCTCTTCAGTCTATCCAAGCTGTAAAAGCTGGCAACTGAAGAGAGACAAATTCAGAGTAGAATTTTTTAACAGCAAAAGTAATTACCAATGAAACAATTTACCAAGGGTTGTGGCAGATCCTGTATTCATAAACCATAAATCAATATTGAAGGTTTATCTGGAAGATATGCTCTGATTCAGCCTGAGCTATTGGACCTCAAGCAGGAATTAATTCAGGGCAGTCCTATGGCTTGGTTTATGCTCACATTTCAACAGCCCCTCCAGCTCTTAAAATCCAGTAAGGTGAATTCACTCTCTGAGAGGTACTAAGGAGCGCATTTAGCTAAACCAGTTCAAGTGACATCTGCTGCTGACAGACCATAGACAGCCAGTGTATGGTATGCAGGGGTGGGGAAGTCACTTGCTAGCAGCATGCTGGGATTCAAGGAGGCAGGAGTTCTGTTCCCTGGCTGGCTGATGACGTGCAGTGTGACCCCAGGTAAGTCACTTCTCTGCCCACCTTATGTGTGTCCTCTTCATTTAGCATCAGATGTTGAACTCTTTGGTCATGTCCAGATGAGCAGTTGTGCGGTATATGGGGCCGCAGACACATCTGCAGTGCCATATACTGCACAGTCAGGTGTTCTCTGTGCTGCAAGGGAGGTACGCAGGCATTTTTTTGTTGACCCCTGGATATTCAGGGGTCCAAAAAATACATGCAAAAAAAAAAGTGGGGCAGCACAAGCAGGGGCAGCACGTGCCACTCAAAACCAGAGCCATGCTCCAGCTGCTGGCCAGGCTTTGATCAGCAGGATCACCACTGCTGCAGCCCCAGGACCCCAGGTAAGGCTGCTGGGCCTAGCCCAGTGCTGGCTGCAGCCTCCCCTACAACCACCAGTAGTAACCTGCCATGCACCAGAGAGCACGTGGGACAGGCGTTCTGTGGGGACAGCTAGTTGTCCCTGGGGAACCAAGTGCCCATGGTCATGTGGACATGGCCTTTGAGGCAGGAATTGTCTAGTCGCTCAGTGCAGTCCTGAAGCATGTATAGGTGTTTGCTGTCCCAGGATAAATGCTCCCAGGAGGGATTTAACTCTGGTTGTTCCCAGGTTATTTTTCTCCTGGAGTGGCCATTTTTATTCTGGGAGAAAAAGCCTGAATATCCATATGCTTATGGTTTCTCTTGGGAAAGTGTCTGCTCTTCCAGGAGAAAATGAATGTCTATACAAGGCCCTGATCTGGTATGAGACTTTAGGTGCTGGTGTAACACAAATTAAAATAATGTGAATAATGTATAAAAAGAGATGCAAGTCTTTTGCATTCACCCAGTATATCTGCTCCACCTTCTGAGGAATTTAAATGCTGAAGATATTAGAAGCCAGTAACAAATACTTTTAAAAATATTAAATGATGTCTTTGAAAAGAATCATGAAATTAGTTGAATAAAGTATTAGACAGAAGCCATCAGAAGTTATAAAACCTAGTGGAAGAAGAAAAAAGTTATTGGTATAGTTTTTGCAGCTGTATCTTGTCAGGTGAGCTGTGGTCTGGATGGAGCCTTTCTGGGAAGTAAAGCCGTGATTGGGGTGCTGTCTTTTTATTTCGATTCACCTTACTGATAAGTATCCAGTGCTAATCCTCAGTGTGTAGGTTCTAGAGCATTGTATAAATAATGGTGGAGATAAGTGTGATTACAGATTTGGGTAAGTGGGGCACAGGCATACAATAATTTGTCTACAATTGCCCTGCAAGCTGGAAAGGCAAAGTAATAAAACATCTGTACACAGTGCTTCCAGTCTGGTGCTGCATACCACTGAGTTGGCTGTCTCTTGCTTGTAAATCCCCTGCTTGTGGAGATAAGTTGGCTTTTCAACAGGGCAGCTTAATCCATTTTGCTCTGCTACAAATAAAACTCCAAGTCCAGACTACTGGGGAAAGCCCAAGAAGATCCAGTTAATGTAAGTGGATGTCTCTTGTAAAAGCTGCATACTGCCATAACATATACAATGCACAGCTGGGAGGAGGGAAATCTGAGTACTAGTCCATGGTCTAAAAAACTGTTCTGATTTCCTTCCAACAATTGTTTAATATGAAATACATAAGCTGATGTGAGAGCAGAGACCATAACCCACTTCCCTGCTCCCAGTGGAGTGCTCTCACTGCTGTGCTAGAGTCAGATGACTTCTTTCCTGGTATTTTGTGGTCCCATGAATGTTGCATTTTGCACAGTGGCCCATCTTTGAAATGAGGACTATGGAAGGTACCCCTATCCAGCCTTGTTCTGTAACCAGTTAGTTAGGGCGTTCAGGGTGGGGGACGAAACGTGTGCTTGTGTGCCCTCAGCCTGAGGACATATAACCCAGATCTTTCACTTCCTGGGTGAGTGCTCAAGCCACTAGACAATTGAAGAAATGGTGGGTGCTGCCTCCACACTCTTTAGGTACCTAACCTTAGAGAGAGACTGTGTGCTCTGGACCCTGAATGGACAGGCAACTAATGTACAGCTGTGGGTCAGGTGTCTAAGCTCTAGAGAGGGTCTGGAGTATAGACAGTCTCTGTGCCTAGTGTTTCCTAGTGCCTCTGTGGGTTTCCCTGCTGTGATGGACTAGATTTTATTGTAATATTTCTGATTTAAATGTATTCATGATGTAATAATGCCGCATGCTTCAGTTTCCCTGATTAGCTTGTACAGGAGAGAAAGAAGGGGTTGAGAGAGACTGAAGCAACAGCTGCCTTGCCTAAGTGAGGATATGTGGATATGCATTTCCAACAGCAGAACAGAATAGCCTTGTTGACACTTCAGCAGGAATTGGAAAACATCCTTTGAAGGTGACACCCAGGTGGTGTCAAGATAAATAAGTATCAAACAATGGCTGGAAGAAAACTCACAAGTCCCTGAGGGACTTGCGGGGAGAGAACAGATGAGCACCTATCTCAAGGGTGGGCAAAATGGTGGGTCTGGCCATTTCCTGGACTCCATTTTCCAGCAGACCCTGCCCACATTGCTCTGTCCAGTTTCCATGGAGACCCCAGCAGTGGTGGAGCTGTGACAGTGTGGGGGCAGGGTTTCCATGGAGACCAGCCCCAGCAGCACTGGCAGGGCACGTGGCTGGGTGTGGAGTTGCTCTGGGGCCAGGATCTTGCAGTGGTGACAGCATGGTCCAAACTGCCAGCGCAGCGTGGGTCTGGACCATGCTGTCACCACCACAGGATCCTGGGCCTGGAGCAGTCCCTGCCCAGGTGCACACCCTGCCAGTGCTGCTGGGGCTGCTCTCTATGAAAACCCTGGCTCTGTGCTGTCACAGCTCTGCTGCTCCTGGAGTCTCCATGGAAATTGGTTGCAGCGACCAGGGCAGGGGCTGCTGGGAAATGGAGTCCGCTGCTGGCCAAATCCAGCCCCTGGACTGGACTTTGCCTGCCCCGAACTAGATGTTCCCGCTCACTCTGTAGCCTATCTAGCCCTCCGTAGTCACTCTCTAGGGGCCTTGGGCACCTAACTATCAAGGTGATCCACCCTCCTGAGGGAAGGTGTCTGGTGTTTTTCTTTGTTCAACTCTGCTGAAGTCTAAGATGGAGGCAGCTACAAGGCTGATCTGGCTTTAGCTCTTAGCCACTCCAGAAAGTTTTGCCTTTTACCTTTTTCATAGGGAGTTTAAAACACAATTCAGTGACTGGAAAGCCCTAGGTAAAGATACTGTGATGGAAGAAACTTGGCTTCACTAGACACATTTATGTTTTAAAGTAGGATGTAACATTTATATAAAACCCCTTCAGGTTACCCTAAGTAAAATGTAACTCTTAATCCTTCACAGGTCAGATTCCTTCCCCAGTCTTCTGTGGGATCCCTCTACCCTCAGTTTATATGTGTATAATAAAAATAATGGAAGTACTGATGACTGTGATACACATGAGGTACTGTGGGTCAGAGGCTGTTCTTGTTTCTATCATGTGACTTTGGTTCAAGTTGCGATAGATTACAAGGCACAGGTTGCTATTCACAGGCTTCAGTTGTTACAAATACGTTGAATTCTGTAACAATAAACAGGATCTTTTCAGACGCCTAAAGCACAAGAGTCCAGAAAGGGGGTTTCAGACTGGCTACAGCACCATGTTAACAATTAGGTGAAACAATGCTATCAACACATAATTCTGGTGAATTATCTGCTAGTGGTGTGCAAAGCTTTGGTCTATGATTTGATTCAGAGAAGATTTGGCCCGATTTGGAGGCCGAATCACCAAATCTGAATTGAATTGGGAGACCAAAAAGAGACCTCTAAATCGATTCAGAAAAGATTCAGGAAAATATTCAGAGATTTCAGAAGGCAGTCTTTCAGGGGAACAGAAACTGAGAAGAGGGAGGGGGAGTGAAGGTTGGGGGGAAGACTGACATCTGTAGCTGGCCAGTGACTATGATCTTTCCCTGAGTCCCCTTCCAGTCACAGTGCTCTGGGGGAGGGATGTAGAAACAGCTCATAAGCCTCTGTCTGCAGTCTTTCTGTTACTTTTGTGAGCTGTCTCTGCCTGAGCACTGGGAAGTCCCCTGTTATAGGCTATCAGCTCTGCTGGTTTCATCCCACTGTGCCTTAACACACCCACAAAATCACGTCATGAGCTTTGCTTTCAGAAGCTGGAGGTACAGTTTCCCAGAAACCCCTGCACCTATCTCCTTGAAACCTGGCAGGCCTCATGCCCTCAGAAGGGGCTACCATTCCTGCTGTTTTCATCCAACTCTGCCACAAAATGGCAAAGTTATAGGTATTTCAGTGATCCCCCATTATAATCTATGGCCGAATCTCTCCAAATCGGCACCGAATCTTCCGAAGCTGATTTGGCTGAATCGATTTGGGACAGTGATCCAAATCTCTGAAATGAATCTCTGTCCTCCAAATCAAATACTTCCCTATTCACACAGGCCTATTATCTTTCTCTTCTGCTAGTTTTAAACTTTATATATTTATTTAATTTTACCAAACTTCTGCCTTTCCCCGCTTTGTTAAAGTCAGTGGGTATAAAATTGTGTAAAACTGAGGTAGAAGAATGGGGGAGCAGGCCCCTGGTCCACTGAACTTTATTTATAAATGCTAGCATCAAAGAGAGAACGGAGCCTAGTTTCCTTTTCAGGTAGGGTGACCTTACATCCCAGTTTAGTTGGGACAGTCCTGGATTTTGGAGGCCAGTGCCAGTTGGCTGGTGTGAATTCAAATGAGTGTCCTGGAAATGCAGGCGCATGGGGCACAATCTGGCAGGAAGGCAGAGCAGCACAATGCTCCAGGGAGGCAAGCGAGTAGGCACCACTGCCTGCCTGGCACACTATGCCCCCTCTCCACCCCTCCTCTGTCTGCAGCAGCACTGTTGACTTGTTAGAGCCCGGGGGAGGGGGAAGACAGTGTCCCAGAAGTCCCAGATTTCCTTATGGTCAGCCCATTTGAAAGGCATGTAGCTAAATGGATCTTCTGAATTCTAGACCACATTTATCTGTAGTTGAGGAAATCTATGTGCCCTTCAATAAACAAGGATTCCTATAATGGATAAATATTAAAATTAATTTGTATACCATTGCCAAATGCATTGTAAAAGGCCAAGGATTTAACCTACTCCCCAGTGTAGGGGGAGCAAAACAAGTTAATGTGAAAGGTTTATGCTCTTGCATCATTCATCATTTTCTCCTTTTGGGGTCACTACTGCAATTATGACAAGGGACAAAATGAAACTTTCAGGTGCCTTTGCCTAGTCAAGGTGATACAGATTGTTTATGTAATTTGTGTTTTGCCTCCATTCTTCAGTGTTGAAAACACTAACATGACTGTGGAGGTGTTGACCAGGAAGTTCAAAGTACAACTATGAGGTTTCTGTAGATAATGTGTTGGTATTTATCCATTTCAGGACCTTTGAGTTGGGGTTTAATCTCTGTCCCGTGATTGTTGTATATAAACCCATGCATTTATTTTCTTGGATAGGGATGGCTAAGCAGAAAGAAGTCACCTTCCTAGGCTTCCTATTATAGTAAATGACAAGTAGCAAGAATATCATGGCATAGGACATATAACACACCCTTCTGCTAGGTTTCTGTTTTGTTACTCTTCTGTGTCCTAATGTTACCCCTCTGTCTTCATTTATTTTGAAAGTTGTTAACCCTGACTTTTCCCATAACTGGATCTGCTACAGCTTACATTGGGTTTACTCTTTCTCTCCAGCCTGGAAAGACCAAACCCAATAACCAGTCAAAATAAGGTGGTATGAGGCATTAGGCTGTTGGGGCTTCCTACCACCCCATTTCCACGCTGTGGTCTTCTTTCTTGTGGGATTCTGGGATCATGAAGAGAATGACTTCTCTTCATCCTGTATGTGACGTGTAACCAGCCTGGCTACCATTTTGAAAGGAGCATGTAGTGAGAATGGGACTTAAAAAGTTTATTTTGGAGCAGAAAAATCTCAACTTCCTGTGTTTTTCCTTAGTAGTATTGTGTGGTCTGTTAGTTCTGCTTGTACCATGACTCCTTGCTCAAGTCACTGGGCCAGGCCATGCGGCAGTCTGACAGAGCCCAAGGTAGGATCAGGCAAGACCTAGACCCCATCTCTACTTGGAGATTATGGCAGTCATTTTGGGGTAGTGGATGGGCACACATGCAACTACTTCAGTCCTTGAAATTTTGTGTGGAAGACCTCTTAAAAGCATCCAGGCTGTGATGAAAATAAATGATTTATTCCATTGGAAGGTGTATCTGGAGTTATGCATCTAAAGCTCCCTGCTCGGTATTTGAAGGTGACTTTCTCAGCTGTTGGTGTCAAGGCTGAACACAAGGATGTCTGGTCTGTATAATGGACTCGGCTGCAGAGAGCTGTCTGACCTTGTCAGAACTGCTTCCTGGTTCTTAACGTATTTTCTCTCTCTCTGTTGCTTACAGCCATGGGAACAAAGAAGTGTTCTCGTGCTGGGGAATTCAGCTGGCGGTGGACTGGTTCAGAGAAAGAGGTCATAAATATATCAAGGTCTTCGTCCCAACCTGGAGAAAGGAACCACCGCGATTTGATAGCCCTATTACAGGTAGGCAAGCATCCCAAGCACAATTAGAAATAAAATGATTACAAATGCCATATATAGTCAGGACACTGTGGACTTTAAAGAATATAGTGCAAGAATATAGTGTTTTGTCTGTGCAGGAAAACACATTTGTGGAAGCAGATAATAGATGTTCCAGGCATTTCAGGTATTGTAATGAATCTGTGGCCATATACAAACTATTGCTGTCAGATTAAACTATGTCTGTGCAGCCTGTGTAATGGATGCTAGAACTTTCTGTTTCAAAAACACGAACTAAAAAAGAATCAACTTTGGCTGTCCACAGGACTGTGTCAGATGTACTAGCACCAGGCAGTAAGGGGTGGCATAAACACCTACACTCTCAGGATGTTCATCCACACACATCAGATAGTACATAACTGCAGAGGCTGAGATCATTCAAGAGAATGATGCACAGAAAATCCATGTAATCTGCTGAGTTCTGTAGTAAAAACTGACTTGCGCATCTAAAATTTGGCTGCAGCACAGGCTCAGAGGCACTGCCATCTCAACTGACTGTCTGTCCTTCCCTAAAACTATTTGTCTGGGACTCCCAAAGTAGATGTCTCTGCACCCAAGTCCTCTGATGGGCCCAGTTTGGTAGGTGCACTCAGAGCAAAACTGGGCATTGACTGACAGGACTGAGATCAGTGCACAGCCACTTGGTGGTAATGGGTACCGGTGTCTACTTTGTGCATTAGTAGCCTAGTTAGAGAACACTTGCCCAGGAAATGGAAACCTGTGTTCTGGGCCTTCTTTCACCCCAGGGAGTTCAAATCCACATGTCCCACCTTTCAGAAAAGGAACTGCTTAGACATTTTGCACCAAATAATAATTTAATATGACATACCAACGGCATTGGAAAAGCAGGTCCTAAGGAAGTCCATTGGGAGGGAAGGAGTCCTTCCTTAGGACCTGCCCAAGCAGTTCCTTTGTGAATCTTGCTCATGGTGCCTCTGGAAAACACCCCGTTTATTTAGGTCCCTACATGTAGACTTAGGAGACGGATCTAAGTTTTCAAAGTGCACTTAGATTCTTATGGGATGTGCTGGAGACCTGCTAAGTACTGACTTTCCTCCCTGTCTCCTTTTTGTTTTCAGATCAGCACATTCTCGAAGAACTTGAAAAGCAATCAATCCTTGTGTACACCCCATCCCGCAAAGTGAAAGGGAAGAGGGTGGTCTGCTATGATGATCGCTACATAGTTAAAGTGGCCTATGCCAAAGATGGGGTCATTGTTTCCAATGACAACTATCGGGATCTCCAGAATGAGAATCCCGAGTGGAAGTGGTTCATTGAGCAGCGACTCCTCATGTACTCCTTCGTCAGTGACAAGTACGGGATGGTTGTCTTTACATGGTTCCATACATTGGTTTTCAGGCCTGAATGCTGTCAGCCAAATTCAGCCCTGGCATAAATGCAATTTTTTAACCGATTTCAAAAGGAGTGAACCCATTTGTAAGGATGTCCATGGGTCCATCTCTTTATTTCCTCCTTCCTAATCTCTGCTCCCTCCAATTTTCAGCGGTTCTCTGAGGAACATTGCTAAGTGGTAACACCTATATGTTCCACATTACTCCTAGTCCTTGCTATCTCAGAGAACTGCTGTCACAAGTTTGGACTGAGCTTGATTGTCTTTTAAAATACATCTCACAACAGAGTATTTGGACAGAGACGCAGTGAAATCAATATTTGGTAATAGAGAGTAATTTTACTGTGGGACAGAAAAATCCTCTCCATCTGTCTTGGGTGGGGCAGGATGGCACCTTAGACACTAATGCATTCAGGAAGCCATAAGCTTTTGTAGGCTTTTCCCCATCTCATACACTTTCAAAGCCTTCAATATAGCAACAATTCTAGTTTAAGGAAAGAGGCCAGGATTTCCAGTCAAATCTTATTCCCTTCACTCTGACCTCCTCACTCTGAACTAGACTAGAGGACATTGTTAGATCATACATTATTGAGGAGTTGCGTCTCTGCTCTATCTCTGAAAAAGTTATTAGTCCCAGCCTTTATTTACCTTGGTGACAGGCATTAAGAGAAAGGGTGACCGAGCCATGAAGCCTCTTAAGCTGCAGTATGCTCAATAGGTCATAGGGAATGTTACTTCTCCAGCCACTCAAACCACATTAAAAGAAGAGAGAACTTGGCACTGAAGTTTCATAGATTTCATAGGCATTAGGGCTGGAAGG
>NW_017729034.1:81831824-81840439 GCF_001723915.1 Gavialis gangeticus
ATGGTGGACCCAAGGCCACAGTTGGCTAGTTTCGCCAAGTTCTCTCTTCATATAATGTTGTCTGGTTGTTTTGTATCTCTAATCAGCTGTACATAGTGCGTCTCAAAGTTCAGCTCTATTTCCTAACAAACAGAAGGATACAGTCCTGATTATTAACTAATTACATAAGGTTTCTTTTTTTCTGAGTCTTACAATTGTCAGAATGTTTTCAGGACCCTGACCACAAACAAACGAACAACACCCCCCCCCACCTATTTCTGCCAATTTTGCTTGCTGAACTTCATGTTAAGACAGTCTTAAAACAGCTTTAAGCGTCAGCCTAGGAGCTGATTCCATTTCATATAGAGAGATTTATGTATTTAGTTCTTGACTTGTTTATTTGCCTCCACATTAGGTATCTTTGTTGTTGTATCACTTAAGCAACGCCACAAAAGGAAAGGTTACAGCAACAGCCAGCCAGGGTGTGTTGAGAGATGTGCAGACTAGATTATGAGCAGAGGACCAGGAGATCTTTAGTTCTCATCTCCTTGGATTTTTCTATGGCTTGAACTGGTCACTTACCCTCTGCCTCTCACTTTCCCTGTGGGTAAAAGGGTTCTTCCACACAGGTGTCCTGAAGATTAATTCATCAATGGCTATCTTGGTGCTCATTTTTAATTCATTCTATGATGTCTCCTTATGAAGCACCATGTTAAAGGGACAAGGTAGTTATAATAAGTAGTTGAACTGAGCATACTTCTAGGAAATACAATATTGGGGCAGAGTCTTCAAGTGGAAATTTATACGGGTTTCCCTCGCTTTATGCTGTACATTCCTTCCTGGAAAATGGCACATAAGTTGAATACACATACAGGGAACCCACTTTACAATGCAACTAATAGGGATATGTCCCAAGACCTCAACTATACTGACCCTCAGACCCATTTCTACCACTTTTACAAGATAATTTTGGTACTCACCAACAGCAGACAGTACACAAAGCACAGGGCACTATCATAACAGGGATGGCAACTACAGAAACACGTGTCACAGACAACGAGCGAGGAGCACAGATCCACACAGGAGACTATATTTTGGTGCGTGTCACTCCCACAATGCACTGCACAAAGCAGCTGACTGCAGGCTTCCACCACACTGATCGCATAAGAGTGAATTTACTTTGCATATTACGAATTTTTGGTATAAAAAGGGTCATCGCATAAGAGCGAATATGCACATACAGGACCTGCATAAAACGAGGGAAACCTGTATTGAACAAAGATCTATCACTATGTCTTCCAAAGCCACACGTTCATACAAATGGTGCCAGCCTGTTGCACAGGAAGATGAGGTCCAGAGTGTGTGTTTGTGCATGTGTACACCTGTGTGTGAAGGTGCATCCTTCTTTGTTTTGGTCTGTATATATGTTACAAGACTCTTTTCTTTTATAGCCATGCTTCACAAGCTATTTAAAAATTCTGCAGGTCTCAGTCTAGAGCTTGACAGAAACACCCTTGGGAGCATGTACATTTCACTCCAGTGACTTATCTACTTGGTTTTCAGATTTATGCCTCCTGATGACCCCCTTGGCCGCCATGGACCCACTCTCACTAATTTCCTCAGCAAAAAGCCAGCCCTTCCTGAACCAAAATGGCAGCCCTGTCCATATGGTAAGCTTTCTTTTTAGCTTTGTACACTGCTACCTGCCTGCTTTCTCCCACCCATGGGCAACTGGTGTCTCCTGAGTCTCGGGGGGCACCTGCAGAAGCTGCCAGCAGCATCAGGAGTAGGGACAGGGCTGGTGAGCACCTGCAGAACCCGGCGGCTGCAGGGACGGGGCTGGCGAGCACCCACAGAAGCCGCTGGCAGCATCGACAACAGGGAATGGCCCCTGTCAGGGGGAGCATGTGCCCCCCCCAGCCTTGGGAGTGCAGGCGGAGTGTTGGTGCCACCCACTGAACAACATCTGCACTCTTGTAGTGAACAGGCAGGGATCTGGAAGGCTGAGTGTCAAGGTGATGCATCTAGTCCCAAACCCTCTCAAATGTGTGGTATTCTTAAAGCCAGCTCTGGTCTTCCCTCTCACTTCACTGCTTCAGAAATAATCATGTCCAAGACCATGAAAAGCTAGCTCCTCCCACGCCTTTGTTTCTGCACTGAGAGCATATCCTTCAATCTCGTCTACTCAGAACAGCAAGACAACTATGGGTTCCTGTTGTGCATCTCCCTCACCCAGCTGCACTGAGGTGATCCACAAATAGGTCCATGCCATACTGGCCAAATGTGGTTCTCCATCTGAGTTTCCTCATATAATGTTCTAATCTAATCTTGGGTTTTTGCTCTGGACCCCTCTTTAGATAGCAGTAATACAGAAGGATAGAGTTCATTCAGAAATAAGATCCTTTAACCTCATTGTAATGGTAAGCCCTGCCCCTCCTCCCAGCACCTACTAATATGTGAGAAGATATAGATGGAAGAGCCTGTAGCCAAGTGAGAGGACTTTAATCATCTGGACCCATCATCTTCACCAAAGAAACCAGAAGGGATCCACTACTAATCCCAGCCAGAGAGAGTACAAGTTGTGCCTGGGACTGGCTCCTGGCTTGTGGTTATAAGCCAAATAATTTCTGGCGTTAGTATGTGTCGCATTTTCTATTTACCTTGCATCACTACTGCTTCACCATGCTGCTGTTGTGGCATTGTAGTTGTGATGGTCCAGGAAATATGCAAGCGGCACAATTTTCTTGGTAACTGTACATCTGGGAGAAAAGTTAGGCTGTCTTTCTAGAACAAGAGGCCCTTTCTCAAGCTTGAGGAAAAAGCAGATACAGCCTAAGCTAAATACTGGGTAGAATAATTACTTTTAACTCCACTAAAGTATATGAAATTGGTCACCAAAAAAAAAGAAGAGGGCAGATAATTGGGGAGAAAAGAGAAGTTACAAGAAGTATCTACAAACCAAGTAAAACCAGTAGAAATAGATAAACCTAATTATGTAAAAGAATACGACCAAAAAGGAAGAGGGCTGTTATTACCTGGGAAGCACAGACATTAGCAGAAAGAGCAAGACCCTGTTTTTTAATGTCCCGTAGAGTGATTCATTTTTGTTGCCAGGCCCGTCTCTTGAAGGTATTTTGTAAGTCCCTTGAGTACAAGGACAGTGAGATCAGAGATGGAGCTGTGAAAAATGTTCTCCCAGGGATGACTTAACAGTTTTCTATCAGCAACTGTTAAGTCAGGTGCCAAAAGAATGAAAAAGGAATAGCAAAGAGCATGTCCCTGCTTCAAGGAGTGCTGCTGGTAGGTTGATTACCATATAACGTTTGTGAAGTGCTCAATAAGGGAGGCTTCAAAAGAATGCGAGATAAAACAATAAACCATAATTCTGTGTTATTTTCTTGAGCCCCAGCCCCCCAACCCACCTGCCTCTAGGTTGATGCAAACATCATTCTGTTTTGTTCTTTCAGGGAAAAAATGCACATATGGCAGCAAGTGCAAATTTTACCACCCAGAAAGGCAGTATCATGCTCAGCTGTCTGTTGCTGATGAGCTCCGAGCCAAAACAAAGGCTTCCTTACTAAGCGTGGGGGCAGAGGAAGAGTTGAAGACCACCCCTCCTACAGGCAGAGGAGAGAATGCACCCCATGACACTTGCCCCAAGAGGCAGCAGGAATCCAGTGGCGTGAGGGGAAACAGCTCTGTGCAGAGTTTTACAGTCGATCCCCACTGTGTGGAGTGGACCCAAAGGAGCTACTTGGAGGATTCAGGGAGGGCCTGGGCAGACAGGTCCCAAAACAAGCTGGAACCTGAACAGAGGTCATTTCTGCAAGACCCATTGAGAGATCAAAGGCTCATGGAAAAGCAGCTCTCCATGTTATCACTTGGTGACCACATATACAGTGAAAGTGGGCCAGCAGGCATGGTGCAAGCAGAGGACAGGGTGGACAGTCCTCATCAGTGCTGGGATCATAGACACAGTTCATACTTCACTGCCCACCACCACAGCGTGGAATGCACGTGCTTACAGGGCTGTCGTTTCCACCCAAGTTCTCATCTGGGTAGGTACCCAGCTCATGGCAGGGCTCAGCCCTGCTGCAATATGCAGACACAAGCAGTCCAGGATCAGCGAATCCTTTATGTCCCTGACAGCTCTCAGGCCAGACGAGGCCTGTATTCTTCCTTGGCTCCCCTGAGCGACCCCTTTCCATACAGCAAGCCTGAAGATGCATGGTACCAAAAGTATTTATTGAGCCAGCCTCCAGTTCAGCCTTTTCCGTTAGAGTCTGGTAAGCGGTCTGGCTCCTTTCCCAGGGTGGATGGCTGTCCACATGGTGAATTCCTGCAGAGCCATGCTCCGGGTCCTCTGGCTGGTGAGCGGGCATGCATCCATACAGTGCTCTGCTCCATGTTCCCCTATAACGATGTGGATCGAGTTATGTCCTTGTACCCTGATCTTGAAGATGTGTCTAGCTTAATATTATTAATTCAAAGATACAGGAATTTATGAAGCAGTGGAGATTCTCTCCCTGCTTCGGTGCCTAAAAACAGAAACAAAAAATGCAGGACACCTCGCCCCACTGGGGAGAGCTGTGTCCAGGGAGAGAGAAGGCTCCTGTTCCCTGCTCAGCCAGCAACTCACTGTATAGCCTTGGGCAAATCACCTAGCATCAAGTTGTGACAGGCAGCCACTGGCATCTGGAGGAGGTGGGAGGGAGGGGACTGTGGCTCAGGGAGTAATTCCCTCCTTGAGGCACAATCTTTACCAATTATATCAGATGCAGAGGGACACTGCACAATCCTTAGGATTCCCCCTCAGGCAGAAGGTGCACACTGCCAGCCTTTATGGAGGGGGAGCTGTTGTGTCTTCTGTCCCCCAACTCTTGAGGTGCCAGGTATCTCTGACCATGCAGCAGTAGAAATAGCACCCTGCCCAGCACACAGGCACCACAACTGTGGCAGGCCTTTGACAGACTCTTCACCCACTCAGGACTTTAACTTTTCTCCCTTTTACTTGCTTCTTGGGCTCCTAATGCTTTGTTACAGGTCTCTGAGGTGGGAAAGTCTAGTTAAGTACCTTAAAATGCACATTAGGGATCTGCTGGAAGAGTCTCTAGCATTGCAAAGGTGCACGAGGTGAGGACCGTATATGCATTTGTACCTCTGGATGATGGACCTACTGATGCAGACACTTCTGAGAACAGTAGGGTGGATGTTCATGGAAGGAGGCACATTCTTTTCAAGGAAATCCCCTCCAAAAATCTGACTGACTTAAGTGTGACAACTGACCAGGGAAGACCGCAGGGTATCAGTACTGCAAAAAAACAACTTTTCTCTGTTTTGCAAAGACTTGTTTTTCTTTGTCTTGACCCTCCATTTACTTTGCTTATGTGATGGTAGTTGGCTCAGAAGAGTGAGGCTCTATTTGCCATTCCTGTGCTTGGCAAATTCAGAGCAATGACAGGAAATAATGCCCGCTCTTTTAGCTACCTGAAAATCTGTGTCATTGGAAACCTGGGACAGTTGATCCTAGATGTGTTACTGCATGATTTGATCTGATCTTGAAGGGGGTGGCACTTCAGACAAGGAAAAATCCTTCTTATTTATTCTGAGAAAGGAGATGTATTCAACTGAAGGAGGATGAGTCAAACATCCCTAGGCCCCACTGTAGTCCAGCTTTAAAATCCTAGCCTACAGGCTTAGTTACTGCATTTGACTCATTCTCCCTGCAAGCTCTGGGTAAACTTTGCTACATGGGAGCCCTGCGCAGATGGACATTACTTTGTAGACATAGGCCACCACCAGTGCTAATCACATAATATGGTATGTTGTCTAACAGTAGTTCAACTTCCCCGCTATGAGGCAGATGGCTTTTTATTGTTCTATGTCATCTTAAGTCATGACAACACTTAAGTTTCACACCAGCCCAGTCCCATCCCCAATGAATGACTAAAAAATTTGCTTGGAGACAGGGAGATCAGAAGTGGACTCCAGGCATACTTCAAAAGAGCATTTTAAACCACCACTCTTGATCTAATAAATACTACCATCTTAACAGTAAGTGTTATGCCACACTGTACCTAAGCCATGAAAATTAAACTTTGATTAGGGTCTTTATCCTAAATCCCCATTAGACTTCCCCCTCCCCCTACCTCCCAGGAGACAACAATAAAGATAGTGAGCCAAAAACCCATTAATATTTTCTTGCATGAAAAACCTGACCTTTTATGTTCCAAATAGGTTCCAAATATGGCCTTGTAATGTGATTATATAGCTGGTTTGTGGATATAGCTGTTTAAACTGTGTTCCTTTGGGACGTGGTTGATTTTGGTAAGCTGTAAAGCTGCTACTCCATGCACAGTTCCATGTCATTCTTTAGGTTACAAAATCTCTTATCTTAAAGTTGACCCTGGAAGGGTTTTTTTTTGGAATTTTACCAAAGTCTGAGTATGTTTGTGAGATGCTGTAGGATTACTGAAGTACAAAGTAAACATTTTTCAATCTGGCAAATAACTTTTTAACCTCAATTCCTCCAATTAATATGTTTAAACAGAGATGGCCTTAGGGGTGGCGGATGTAGGAGACTGCCCAGGGCATCACGGACACAGGGCACCCCCGCCCCCACACACACACACACACATGCAGTGCCACCCTTTTCCCCAGGGAGTCCTTGTGGCTGCCTGCTGAGCCAGCCAGGCTCAGCAGGGGGAATGGAGTGGGGGGAGGCCACCCTTCTCCCTCACTCCCTCTCTCCAGTGTCCACAGCTTGTGAGCGTCCCTCCTTCCAGAGACAGGCAGCTTTCTCTCACCCCTCTGCCTTCAGTAGGAGCTGGGCAACTGCCATCAACAATTCATCATCTCCTAGAAGCAGCAGTGAGTGTCAGCAGCAATAAGTAGGGACCTACTTAGTTTGTGATTTCATGGAAGCTGTGAAATCAGTTGATGTCCATGAAATCAAAACAAAAAACTTACTAAAAATAAAGTGCTGGCTCCCCAGTGGGTTGGCTCCCTAGCCTTGCAGCCTGCCAGGGGGGTGGGAGGTGGGGAGCCACCAGCACCAAGGAGAGCAGCCAAGAGAGTGGCCACGCCCCCCACCCCTCGCTGCTGATTGGCTGAGAGTGCTGCCCGTCATGCAGTCCTGCCCCTCTCTACCAATCCATGGTGAGGGGTGGGGCACATGGAGGACAGCCCTCTTGGCCAATCGGTGGCAAGGGATGCTCTTGTTGTGAAAAGGCCGAGAAATGGGTTCTGCGTGTGGACCACAAACATCCCTTTCTACTCGCCACAACTTAGATCCCTACCAATAAGAGGAGCAGACACGCGGGTGGAGGCAGCGAGTGTATTCTTCTCAGTGCCCAGTCCAGCCAGGCTTGATTCACTGTGCCCAGCAGCTACTTGCAGCGTGGCAGCACTTCCCAAGAGCTCCTGGCACACTTGCCCCTGGGCAGTGCGCAGATTGGCTACCTACCTGGGCAGGACCACTGCTGAGGAGGACGTGGGGGATGAGAATCGGTTGGCAGCGGAGGGTAGCAGCAGCAGTGGCGAGGCTGGCAGGGGGCAGCTCGTGGTGACGGGGGAGCTGCAGTGGATGAAGTGAGGTGTCCGGGGAGCCTGCGCCACACTTTCCAGCTGCCTCCTGTTTGCCCATGTGCTCAGCACCACCTCTGTGGGCCTCAAGTGCTCCTTGGCTCCGAGCTGCTGGGGGAGCCATCTCCCTGGGCACTGCTGCCAAAGCCTTCTGCTCAAGGCTGCTGCTTTCCGCTGGGGTGGTGGCTACCACCAAAATGCACCATTTGCATGTGTCAGTAGCCGAAGAGGCTCTGGCATTGCAAAGATGCACGAGGTGAGGCCCATACACAAATTTGTACCTCTGGATGACAGACTTACTGACTCAGACACTTTTGAGCATAGTGGGGTGGATTTTCCCAGGACACCATTTTCATTAAGGCTGGCTTGGTGTCTAAATATTCCTGTCATACGTTTCCACAATCATGTGCACAGACTGACTTCTTCTCTTCCTCAGGCAGCAGAGAAGTAAAGGATCTCTTAAGTCGATCCAGTGTTCCTCCTTGAGGGCATTTGCTCAAAGAGTATCATAGTCAGTCCTGTATGTGCCGTGTGAGCATCACCCTATCCCCCATTCAAAAGATCTGGCAAGTCTCACAGCTTGAGTCCCTCTGTGAACAAAGAGTGCTACCTACTGCTTGTCTGAGGAATCGGAGAAGCATGTCCCATAATCTGGTACATTGCCCACTGACTGTATAACACAAGCAAAGCCCACAAAGGGCCTGACCCTCCCTAGTCTGGTGGCTTTCTACAATGTTCCACCCATTTTTAAGTCAGCCGGCCCGGATGATATTCACCCTAGAGTCCTGAAGGAACTTGCTGGGGTCATTGCAAGTCCCCTGGCACGGCTTTATGAACACTCGTGGTGCTCTGGAGAGGTGCCGGAGGACTGGAAGAGGGCCAACGTGGTTCCCATCTTCAAAAAGGGGAGGAAAGAGGACCCAGGGAACTACAGGCCAGTCAGCCTTACCTCGATCCTGGGCAAGCTGTTCGAGAAAATTATTCTGGCACACATCCAGGAGGGGCCAGCAGGGAACGGCATGCTCAGGGGCAACCAGCACGGGTTCATCAGC
>NW_017729034.1:81840746-81847181 GCF_001723915.1 Gavialis gangeticus
ATGGCAGGGGGTCGGACTAGATGATCCGCTCAGGTCCCTTCCGACCCTAGAAACTATGAAACTATGAAACCCCTAAGGGACGAGGAGATCAGGTGTCTTACATGTTTGCTTTGTTGCTCACTGTGTTGGGCAAACTGCTTTTTATGGAGGGAAGAACTCTCAGTGGTAGGGTGGAAGGTGAGCATTTAACCTCCACGTGTGTATTGGAGAATCAGACTCTGCCAGTGGCTTCGAATAGTCTGTACTGCCCTGAGTAGCGACCACCAAGACAGTGCTGCTGACCTCTCTCTCCGACTCTGCATGCACAACTACAGGCTTCAGAGTAAGGAGAAGGAAATGGAGTATGGTGTCACTGGAAAGTCCAGCTGTTCCCATTTCCAAGACCCAGTCCACTCCATGCACCGTAGTTTATATGAAGACAAAGAGCCTGTTTTTCTCTTATGTAGAAAGTTAGAGAGAACTTACTACTTGTTAAAACCTGTTTTTTTACAGGTCACACTATTTACTCCAGGAACATTTGGGTTCTGGTAACTTTTTTTCTGTTAAAATCTACATGCTTTATGTAAATGCAGCAGATGTACTTTGATTATTTCTGACTACAATGACCCATGTTCACTGGAAGCAGAGCGGGAGGTTTTCCTCCTCAAGGGGCCAATGTGTGCTACTGGAGCCTGCTGGCTTACACCCAAGGTTATAGGGTTAGAACCAAGGTGTGGAGGATGGCTGAAACTGCTTGGCTAGGATTTGTGTTTCTTGTGACACCTTTGAAACCACTGAATCATGAAGAAGTAGAGCAGGAAGGGACCTCCAGACATCATCTAGTCCAGCCCCCTGCCTGAGGCAGGATCAGCCCTGGCCAAACCATCCCTTACAAAACCATAATCTAAACTCTACATACAACTACCTTCAACCCTGACACAACACTAGCACTCTAACTTGCCACAGGTCAAGCAGGGGAACCACAGCAGCCAATGTCCTGCTTCTATGAAATGTCAATATACACTTAGGAGAGCCCGGGTAAGCGGCCATGCCACCTTGCCAGAGAGGAAGACAAAAACTTCCACAGTCCATACCAATCTGACCATGGGATAAAATTCCTTCTTGACCCCAAAGTTGGCAATCTGTTTGATCCTAAATGGAGGGGCAAGACCCTCAAGCCAGGCACCTCTGGCTTTGATCCCAGCAGAAGCATTGGCACACCCCAGTCAAAGGCCCTAGCCTTGGCCGTAGTCAACACCCAATACCTCTGGAAAGGCTTAAAAACACCCTGATGCATGTAGCAAGAAAGGGGAGAGGAGGGGAGGGATGTGGCAACAGGCAAAGCCCAGCAACATGGGAAACACCCATAGTAGAATATTGGCATGGCTACACCTAGATCATCCCTGATCAGTGACTGACCAACCTCCTCTCGAACATCTCCAGTGATGGAGAGTCCATAATGGCCCTAGGCAGTCTGTTTCACAGCCTCACTGTTCTAACTGTGAAGAAGTTTTTCTGGATAACCGTACTAAACTGATCTGATTTCCTACTGGCAAAGCACAGGTCCATACTGCCTAGAACCAGAAGCTTGCATGAATGACATATTTTGCCTAGCTGCAGTTGAGCACAATTTTGATGGCCTTTTATATTTTTTTCCTAATTCCCATTTTCCTAGCCCTTCTTTTAACAGCACAGAAGCAGACCGAGCTCAGCCAAAGAGTAGAAGAATGGAATGACTACTTTGGGCTTTGAAGAGAATTGGTGTTGGAATAATTGTCACCCAGATCAGTCAGCCTCCCCAGAGCCCCGAGGCTGCTGCCTCTCTCTCTCTCGTATCATTGCAATTCATTTCTGATGCTACTCTTTAGGACCCAGAGGGTGCATCTACACAAAACATTCGCTGCAGTTGCCTAATTAGCTCTGCAGTAAACATCTACCTGTGTAGTCCTATTAGGAAAGAGTAAACTAATTAACTCTGCTGGTAATCCAACTATCCTACAGCATTTTTTTTTACTTTGTAGCAATGCACATGTAGATGCTGATGAAGCTGGCCGGGACACCAGGATGCTACAGTGTGGAGACTGCCAGCCGGCTAGCCCTGCACTGGAGCACCCTTGTGCCCCAGCCAGACTGTCCACAGACCACTGAGCCGGGTTGGCAGGCTGGGCAGGCAGGCAGGCTAGCCCCCCAGGTTCCCTGCTGGTCAGGGCTGCTCTGACCCAGCTCAGTGTGCTGCAGTCTTGGGTGTATGCGCAAACACAGCACCTGAGTGTAATAAACTCTGGTGCAATATGTGCCACAATTTATTGCTGCTCATTAATAATATGTGTAGACATGCCCAGAGGATTATAGGGAAAACAACCCCCAGAAGTCAATTATTTTCCCTGACTTGCTTTTCACCAGCCATAATGAATGGCTTTTCTGTCCCAAGATTCAGTCTGATCATGTTTCCATTCCTCCCGCCAGCCTATTGCCATCTGAAACCCTGCTGATCAATGCTGTGACACCTAGGAGTGCCATAAAGCCTGGAAATGCTGAAGAGGCATTTAGGTACCTGAGTCAAATGTCTAGGTGCTATTGGCACTCATGAAACCCCTGCTTAGCTCTGTAGGCACCTACCAGGGCACATGCACAAAACCAGCTGCAGAGCCGGCTGGAGCCCAGTAAGCAAATCCATGTGTTCTTGACCAAAATGGACCACTTCAGCTTACGTGTCACAACAGTAGAGAAAAACTGCCATTAAGCAAATGGTGAGCACACCTTCAAGAAATTTCAGCATGTAACTTTACAGAGACATTGCTCTTGGGTCTTCTTATCTCTTCGGCAGTCTATTGCAGAAGAATAGTCCCTCAGGCTCAAGCAATGCTAGGATAGGGGCTTCTTGTTTTCATAAATGCTGTTGCACAATCTGTAGACTCTCAGTATCATTGCCAGATGATGTCCTAGGCAAGCACAGAGGGCCCATGCACCAGACATAGAGCCACATACAGTTTACAAATGCCTCAGACACAAGGCTGTTCCAATTCTGATGGCTCTGTAGTTACGGTTGAAGCTAGGCTCACCAAGCCTGCCTCCCACAAAAATCAGCAAATACTCTTGGAGCTGCACCTGCCACATCTTATATCCAGAATTAGATTTCCTCCCATAAATCCTATGAGATATTGAAGTGGTGATGGTGAGGGCAGGGAAGTAATTTTGAAAAGTTTTTAAAATATTCCTTCTATTAACCTGAGAAGAATGTTCCTTGTGTGTTTGGCGCATAGCGGTTTTAAAAAATAGCTGGCCTACAAACTACCTGTAGCATAAGGTTCATATAAGGATTTGATAGAAACTCATGTGTTATCTATAGGCATAAACAGGAAAAGAAATACAAAACCAAGCTTAGAAGCTAAAATAAAACACAACAGGATAGAGTATTCTTCTTACACAGTGCTGCTGCAACAAAGTCCATGTACAATTATCCAAAAGTTTGCAATGCATTTTTTTTTACTACCATGTCTTGCATTTAATGCTCACATTAACGTTTCCATCTGACTAGTGAGAAATTAGGTTGCTTGGCCTTTAAGCCATATTACTGGACTCCAAACTACTGTGCGTAATGTAATGTAATGTAATGTTCTGTATACCCAGCTAAAACACGAATCCCAAACTACGTGTTCAGTGAGAGCTATAGCAAAGCAGGTGATCATCGTACTATGCATTGGAAATTTGCACTGCAAGTTTGACACACATCTTGGGCAGCTTTTGAAATTCGAATAAAAAGTAAATGGAACAATATCTTTTGGTGGTAACTCTGGGTTATGGGTGAGAACTGCCCATAAATAGAATATTTCTATATTTTTCTGTGGCCTTTAGCAGCAAATCTTGTTTTAGAACATCAAAGGGCTGCAAAGTTAATGAAGAGTTGGGAAACACCTTAACTTGATTCTTAATAAAAGCTGGTAAATAAAATAGTTGGAAAAACTGCAGCGAAGGTTAGTCACAGAATTTGTTAGAGGAAAAAGTGCACTAAGGAAGCACCTTCATGAGACTACTTTTTCCATAGTTTACCAGGCTGTGATACTTAACAGGATCTGTTCTCTCTCAGCTCGTCTATAAGCAGAGAGACTTTTCTAATGATGATTCTAAGTGCAGCACGGCAGCAGTGTTATGTCATCAAGTGCTTTAAAACAGCACTGCCATTGGCGGAGAGCCCAAGAAAGCAGCCAAAATTTCATTATTACACCACAAAATAAACATCTGGGATTCCAAACCCTAGCTCTCAACTCTTTGCTACACAGTCCTTAGCACTTTCTAAGAGTAGAGTTTATTCTTGGATTTAGCAGCCCAGGGGATGAGGTGGGGATTATAAACAGAAAAAAAAAACAGGTAGCTCCAGCTCTGAAGAGGCTGTTATTTTGTATCTACAGCTTAAGCAAGTTTTGAGTCCAAGTCAAACTGCCAAGGTGAAAACGAGTCCATGAATCCATGTTCGACAAGGTGAGGAACTCAAATCGCTCTCATAGCTCATTGCTAGGTACACATCCTGGTTTCCAGGCCTTCACCGAAGGAAATGAAATGTGTGTTGACAGTCTTTATAAGGAAGGGTGTATCTGTTTTCTTAAGAGACTTGTGTCTTGTGAAGACCATTGACACAGCAAATAAATTTACATGATCTAAACCAGCAATCTGAAAAGTTCCCTTGATGTCCTTCCTTTGCTCCCAGAAAGAAAGAAACTCCTTGGGAGCTGCACAGGTCTCTCTGCTACATCATTAGGCACAGATCAGGGGGTGTGGCTCCCCCCTGTGCCCTGGGAGTGCACATGGCAGTGGGGAGCCAACCCCCCCCCCCTCCTCACTGCAGCCCTGTCCTGCTTCCCGCTAGGGTCCTGCAGCCACGCGTTATGGCCCCGGGCCCTAGTCCTGCTGGGTTGGGCAGCATCCTCAGCCCTGCCCAGCTCCCTCTTTCCCTCCCTACAGGGCCCTCATTCGCCCTCTGCCCACCCCAGGTACCTGCTGGAGCTGCTCTGCAGACTGCCTGGGGCCATGTGCATCTACACACGTGGTGCCCCCTGTCTCACCACCTTCTCGTGCTCCCTCCCAGCTCCCTGCAGGCTGGCAGGGAGCTCATTGCAAAATCTGCAGGTTTCTCTGGTAAAATGAGAAATCTGCATTTGCCTCAAAATTCATTTATTTTTATTTTTTTGCAAAAAAAATGTCTGACTTTGTTATAAAGGAGCTTCATTCCCAGAGGATTTGTTAACTGAGGTATTACTGAACTATCCTATGGCAGCATTTATTAGTTTACTGAGGCCTAATAAGGCCACACGTATAGACACTGAGACTTTACTGCGGAGCAAATTAATAAGCATCATGTAGATGCACCCAGTGAATGCTGAGTAAAGCCTATAAACCAACTAGATAATTGTGCCCTTTATTTACACTTAAGACTAATTGTAATTACAGAACACAAAGAGATTATGTTCCTGTTCAAACTATCCTTTCCATGTAATCCACCACAGAGTTCAGAAGAAAGTATGTGAATTTATCACAAATGCTTAAACAGAACAAGATGGAGTATATGGCTTCTTTCCTGCCTACAAATTCTTCTGTTCCTAGGAGAATACAAACAAGCACTAAACAGCTCCACAAATAAAACAAAACATAAAATTCAGCCTTGGTGAAAACCTTTAACAGACTGGTTCCAGCCTTACAGCTGATACTGTGTGCATAACATGCACACTCCCATGAATACAATGGCATAAGCACAGCATGCAATTGCACTTACTCCATGGCTATCCGCTTTTGCATTAACACCTTCAAACACTCTTCTTTTCCTAACTCTCCAACTAACTTACTATGCAACTCTGGGCAAGGCATCGCCTATATATCTTGAGGTATGTCTCTGCTGCATCCTGCAATGTGGACACTCACTCAGTTTGCCCATTAGTGAAATGGTTGTAAGAGCCACTGCAACTATACAGGCATGACGGCAGGCCAAGATTCTTGCATTAAAAGTGCTCTATAAGTGCAGTTTAGTGTTATTACAAAGCCACGTGGGTGGCTACTATTACTAAAAAAATCATTATGGCTTAAAAATTCCTTGGCTATCAGCCCATTACAGTAAGTCAGCTGTGTCTTTTATATGCTATAAGCAGAATTACTCTACTGAACAAACTGTGCTTTTTTGCCTCTGGCAAAAGGAAAGCTCCCTTTGCAAGCCACACCAAGTTGCTGACTCTGCAACCAGAACCAAAGTTAGGACAAGTTTTTGAACAGACTCTCCCCACACATTGCGTTCTGTGTGGCAGCAGCTGAATTGCTTTGATTTGATGCCACGCTCCTCTCAGAAATCATGAGCTGGTGCGCGGGTCAGACAGAAATAAGCAATAGAGAGGGTAGTTTTAAGCAAAAGTCATGGCAGGCAGGGATCCTGAAATGGGTGCTGTGGAGATTGATAATTTAACCAGGGTCTAA
>NW_017729034.1:81852181-81860140 GCF_001723915.1 Gavialis gangeticus
GGAGAGGGTAGTTTTAAGCAAAAGTCATGGCAGGCAGGGATCCTGAAATGGGTGCTGTGGAGATTGATAATTTAACCAGGGTCTAAAAGATACTGGACACATTCATGGAAGATAGGACCATCAGTGGGGATTAAACATAGTGAGAGGTGCAGCCTTCAAATTAGGACTCCCTGGGTGCATCTACATGAGACATTTACCTTGGAGCTGCCTAATAAGCTCTGCAGTAAAGTCTCAATGTCTACATGTGCAGCCCTATTAGACCACAGGAACCCAATTAACTTCACTGCATGGTTGCATTTGTAAATACAAGTACTATGCTGCAGCTGTGTTTTTTAGTGCACAGCAACACACATGTAGATGCTGATGGGGCTGGCTGGGGCACAAGGCTGAGCCACAGTGCGGAGGCTCCCTGCACTGGAGCACCCAACGTCAAGTGTACAAATGCCCCTTGTGCCCCAGCCAGCCCCTCCGCAGCAGGCTGAGCTGGGTTGGAGAAGCCCTGGGTCCTCTGCCAGCTAAGGGTGTTGTGCTCTGGCTCAGTGTGCTGTGGTCCCAGGGGCACATGAAGATGCAACACCCAGGATCAATAAACTCCAATGTGATATGAATCAGAGTTCATTGCTCTGTGCTAATAGCATGTGTAGATGTTCCCCCTGGGTCTCTGAATGCTGGAAGTGGTAGGGGAAGAACAGGAGACAGCTCAGTTTGGATACGCCCTGCATAAATACTGTTTCCTTTAGCATCACCCTCTGCCACTGTGAGAAACAGGGTATTGGCTTAGCTGGAGCTGTGGTCTGACCCAGCACATTCTTGTGGTGCTTATGTATAGCTACAGTAACATATAACATGCCTACTCTGAACAATGAGCTTCTTATTCCAAATAGCACCTTCCCATCCCGCAAGTGGAGGGCATTCTAGGTCTGGCTGTTCACAGCAATGGCACCCCACTCCTCTTGCCCTCATTCCCCTCCATGATTGGGAAACGCCACAATTTCATTTCTCCATCTCTCAGCTATTATCTGTGCACTACTTGTTCCCACCTTGGGGTGACAACTCCTTTCTGATTCAGGCTGACACATTAGCAGCTTCCCATGCATCCCATGTTCAGCTCATCCTGTTTCATGCCTGATCCATTACCAAGTCCTTGACAGTGAACATCTCCCTGCACTATGTTACTGAGCATATCTCCTTTCTTTAACAATGTGCTGACTGCCCAATTGCAGCATTAGTCTTGAAGCTGATCTCTCCTGCCTGACAGAGACCTGGCATGGCTGAAGGCTGATTCCACCTCCTTCCACTTCAAATCTAGACTTGGGCAGTAGCCTTTTCTGAGAAGTCAAATGACCGTAAAGAAGGCCATCTCTAAGCAAACCTGAGTTTAAACTGGCCTCAGTCCCTATGTAAATTTAACCCCTGGAACTCACTGCTGTAAGATACTGAGTGAAGTCAGTGGGCACATCTACATGCGCCTATTATTGCTTCCAGGTATGCATCAGAGGGGCTAGCTGCAGAGAGGTTGGCAGGCATGAGGGTGCTTTAGTTCACGGCTGGGTGGTAAGCACCTAGCCAGGGTAGGGTCTACAGGTGTGCTGCTGAGGAGTTTTTTACTCTGAAGCAGGAAAGCACTTGTATTTACAAGTACTATCCTGCTGCAGAATAAATTAGTTTACTCCAGCCTAATAGGGTGCATGTGTAGATGGCAAGACATTTACTGTGCAGCTAATTAGTCTACTGCAAAGCAAGTGTCTCGTATAGACATTCCCACTATCTTACAGCAGTGATTCAGCCAGAAATGAGACTGTCTTTATGTATAACACATAGCAAAGCAAACAGCTGCCAATGACACCCTGTTTGCTGGGCATGTCTACATGTTCATTAATGCACCATAATTACTGCTTATTAAGTTTAGTGCCCATAATAACTGGTAGTAACTTAATGTGCTGTAATTAGCCCTACTGCCCATTGGTGCAGATGAGTGCTTTTTGTGTGATGCTCAATGCTCATTGGACTAATCTACTGTGCATTAGTACATCAGAACACTTTTTGCATGACATGCTAATGTGCACAGAATTGGTCCACTGAGTATAATACCTGTGCTCCCAAGGGCTTGAATAATTGATAAAAGGCAGAGTAGAAAGTGGCATAAAATTTGGTTGTCTGAAAATCCAGTTGTTATTACATAGAAAAATGTAAGAAACAGGCTGGATTTCATTAGTGCCTTTTAAAATGTTATTTCCAGCTATATGTATGTTTGTGCCACAGGGTTTGGTGGGGGGAAAATGGGAGAAAGATAGATAACACATGGAATGTTAGACAATGCTATTCCTAGATTTTCAATCAGAAGAGTTACATATGGACAGGGCCAGTAGAAAGCTAACACAGACCAGATAAAATTAACAAAACAAGACATGAGGAGAACTGGGAGGAAGTTTTTTTCCATCAAAATGGATATGTGGGATGCTAAGATGTCCTGCAGAAAGCATACTACATCCTGCAATTTAAAGGAAACTCAATATGTTTATGCACAGAATCTATTATAGCCCTGCAAAGCTGTGGTACATTCAATGACTGCTCCACATGCAGTGTGAGGGAAACTGCAACAGAGAAGCAAACTTAAAAGATATGATGTGGTATTGCCAAAAAATACAGAGCTCCTGGCAAACAATCATAAATATTACTCAAAACATCATCAGAATGAGAAATGCAAAGTTCTGCACCCCCCCACAGGAGGTCTGTTAGGCAGAGATTCAAAGAAATACAGAAGCTTCTTAAAATGTTATTTCAAGCAGAAAAGCACACACAGACTGCCACTCTTCTATACTTATACTAATTCTGCTGTATATGGAAATTCAGTGGAATTGGAGCACTCGACTTTTTTGAAAAAAAAACCTGAAGATTTTTAAAGTTATTTGAGCTGAATAATTTATACAGAAGAACTAACTTCAGTCTGGCAGGAGAGGAGAGAAACATAGATATTAAGCTGCCGTTAAGCTAACATGTTGTGGGGGATAAAATTGCTGGGGGAGAATGTAGGCCCCTCTCCTCAGGTGTACGATTCCATATGTTTACAAGATGCTGAGCTCTCAGTCTGGGAAAAATTTGGTTATTTATTAAGGTCAGAGCGTGCTTCGGATATTCCAATTGTATTACAAAAAACTAGAACTCTTTGTTCCAAAATGATACCTTTTATTAGACCAGCTGGAAAATAGCAAGAAAATTGTCCTTTTCACCAATGAAAAGAAAGAAAAAGAAAAGAAAGAAAAAGGTGGTGGTGGAATACTGCTCTGTTTGCGTACAGAGGTGCCTAATTGCAGCAATATACATTGCGGAGATGTGAGAAGAAATGTAGTGTGGATGCCTGGAGGGCAAATCAGACCCATGTAACAGACCTCTTGGTATCCCCACATAACATGGAATCAGTTCACGATAAACTGGTTCAAAACAGTACTTGATTTTCCAGGTACTTCTTGAACCATTCCAGGCTGATTTAAACCAGTTTAACAGGCTTGTATGTCTGTCTGCTTCAGGTTTAAACTGAATTTAAACTAAGTGTTCTGAATGGCCATGCCTAAGTGACAAGGGCTTAGTCAATCTAAATAATTACTTCTGTTTTGATTTCAAGTCTCTCATAGGTTAAGGTACTTGGGCTTATTAAAGGAGAAATATTAATACAGACGTTCATAATAAAAAACCCAAACCAAATAGAGTCTGTAAAGTCTCACTAAAGAACACTGAGCTATTTAAAGAGCAGAGAACGATACAGTCATCTGAAACAAAATCCTTTGCTTCTGATAACTCTGGTGAGCAGAGTTTTTCTTGGGGGCATATCCAGGCATTGGCAGCGTTTTTGCATTCTGCAGCTTCTTTGGCTTGCTACAGAAATTGTCAGCTGAACCCTGTAAGGAAAGGTTGAACCCTGAAAGGAACTACTGAAGGAAGAGGTCATCCATATGAACCAGTAAACTCCTCTGGTAAGCCTTCAATGGCTTTAGGCTCTCACACATTTGAATCCATGCTATGTTTGGATCCAAGTGTCCGTTTTGCAGTCAAAACTGACCCAACCTGCATAGTGGTTTCAATGTTCGCTCTACAGTTACAGATTTAACACTCACATTTCAGAGGCTCTCTGTAGTACACTAGTGTCAGCCACTTGGGAACTGGTCTGTAGTATATTGTGGAAGAAACTGTCTGGCCTTCTTTGACCCATTTTCAGAAGGATTAATAGCCCAGCCACAGTCAACAGAGACACTTCCAGGTCATGCCGTTTTGGGGTATAACCAGTGCCAAGTGATGGATCCAGCACCGTTAGACTGGTGTGGTCATTTATGTGCACACCGCAACTGCCACAAAACATGGAGCTGGTCATGATGGAGGGCATTAAGCAGGAGCTCTTGGCTGTTTTTACCCAGAACTATAATCCAGACATTCACTGTAACTCCCCATATGTAGACTGCTATTTCTGGAACATGGCAGTCTGCCACTTCTGGTGGTGTCATGTCTTTGCAGGCCTGAGATGGCAGGCAGCAGTTCACAACATTGACATGAGGTTCACAACACTGACCTTCGTGAAGCTGAGAGGTGGGGTGGATGGAAGACGCTGCTTGGGAGTGTGGAAGGGGCCGTGTCTAGGCTGTCTGGTGCAGCACAGGAACCCCAGCTCAGGGCAGATGTGCCACAGACCTCCCCTCCTCCTCCCTCCAGCCCATGCCGGACCTGACTTTCTTTGCTGGCGGCTGCCTTCCACAGGTCTGGGGGGAGGGGAGGCTACAGGTTGGGAGTGAGGGGCCTCAGCATGGCCCTGGAGGAGGAGAAGGGGGCAGGTGACTCTGGGTCAGGCACTGGCAGGGCCAGGGGGGTGTGGACAAGTCACTGATCTTGGGAAATGGGTCCAGATACAGAAAAGGTTGAGAACCATTGGGTTAGACAAATGTTTGTGCCCTGACTTGAATGAGGGAGAAGATGTTGGATTAGACACGCCTGAGGTTCCTTCCAGCCCTATTTTCTGGGACCCTAACTACACCTAACATAGCTGGAGGTGCTGCATGGAATTCAATTCCTTTGAACACAATGACGCATCTAATAAAGTATCACAAAAGTTTATTCTATATATCTACTTTGGTTAATCAGAAAGCATGTAACATCTACCATACTTTCTACATGCTCCCTAGCTATACAAAGGTTATTGGATTTCAAGGTGAGAAAGGATCATTAGATCCATCCAGGTTTAAACTCCTGTATAACAAAGTGCACAGAATTTCTATTAAATCTAGTAACTTGTCCTAGACTGAAGTATGCCTTTCACAAAGGCATCCAGCCTGAACTGAAGACTCCACGGTGCAGAAGAGTACCTTGACATTTGTACCATTTATTCCAAACCACTCCCAATTAGCTATTGCTTAGATTAGCTTTGTGTTGTGGAGACAGCATGTGCTTTTCTGTGTATTTTCTGTGTCTCAGAAGTTTTCATTTGCATCATCTTAACTCTTTTGGTTTCCACAGAAGAGGAACCCAGGTGGGCTGGGTCCCAATTCCCACTTAGCACATAGGTGCATCCTACATAATACCTTGGGCCTCAGACATCAATGTTTGCATTGCCTTGAAAAAAAAATCTACATGTTGGAGAAGCAGAGCCACGAATAGGAAAAAAGCAAAGGAAGGCGGATGAAAAAAAACACCTTGAAGAAATAAACCTACCATCATTTATTTTGCTGAGATTATTCAAAGACGATTCTAAGACTAATTGAAAAAGAGATACTTTTGGATCTTAAATACCTTAACCTTAGTTTCAATGAGCTGCATGGTATTATTACAAATCAAATGGATAACCAGTACTGTCTTGCATGAGCAACCAAATGTTTTCTTCAGGAAACACTGACTGGAAATGCATCTACAGCTATGGTGTAAAAGTCTGCTCCCCAGAAACAAGACTATGAAAGTTTCCAAGCGCCTGCAGCTTCTGCGAGTATCACTGAGTGATGATGAGCAATAGCAAATCATGGTACTGCAGACAAGTACTTACATCCAAGACCTACTTAAATCATGGTGAGAGAAGGGGTTTTTCACAGCCCACTCGTGCCAGGCAGAGCCAATTTAACAGGCATTTTGTGGCAGTCCCACCCTCTCGGTGCTGATCAGCGGAGAGGTCTGGGGAGGGAGGGAGGGATGGCCACCATCTTGGTTGCTGGCTGCCCTTCAGTTTGGTGCCGATTGGCAGAGAGGCCCCAATGGAGGTGAGGGTGGATGAGGGGGCAGCCATCATCTTGTCTGCTGTCCTTCATGGTGCTCTGTCAGTCAGCACCTTCCCTTCCCAGCCACGGGGAACCAGCAGTTGATTTTTATTGAGTTTCTGTTGTTGATTTTGCAGATTTTGTAAACACTCCTGGATTTCAGTTTCCATAAAATGCACGAACTGAGTGAAGTAGGTCCCTACTCATTGGTAAGATAAGCATCTCAAAATACTGCCTTTATTAAAAGATTATGGCATCAGGCAATACTCTCTCTTCTGCCAAATCTACAGCTCACTAAACATTAACATTTTTTTCCTCATAGCAATGGTGCCTGCACTAAGAATTCCAATCTGGCTTCTAGAATAAATGGTAAGTTATCCTGTGGCTTTTGTACTGCCAAAATACAAAAGTATTTATCATGCAATAATTACTGGAAATGCTGTTATGCAAGGTGCTGTACAAACGTTTGAGAGAGCTCCAGTCCTAGCGATCTTAAAATCTAAACAGACAAGGCAGGATAAAATAAAATGGAAAAACAAGTGCTATCTCCATTTTTACAGGTAAGGGAATTGAAATACAGAAAGATATTAATTTCTCTAAAGTCACATGAGAAATCCATGGCATACTACTGAAATGAACCCGGATACCTGGGGGTGAAAGATATCACCTGATGTCTCATGGGTGCTGCTTTAAAATGTAGTAGCAATGAACAAATATATGTCAATACCTTTTGTTGCACCACATGAAAGGAAAAGCAGTGGTGTAACAACAGGTGATCATAGACTCTACTGCTTTATTGCAGTGGATGTTTATTACCTCTGTGGTACTTCTCAGGTCTAGCCAGTGGGGAAAAATACTTCCTCCTCAGACGCGTGGGTCTGGTTGGGTGGGGAAAAACCCTGCTCTCCCCCACTCAGCCAGACTTTGCAGAGGGATTTCCCCCCTGTGTGTTTGCAAACACAAAGGGCAGAATGCAAATCCCCTCTCCTGTATGATTGTAGATGTGCGGGGGGGGGGGGGAATCCCTTGCACAGCGATTTGAGTCTATAGACAGTTTGACATAGCCCCCAGCACTCGGGAGCCAGGAGCAGGGAGGAGAGGAGGGATATAGGGACACGTGTGTCCCGCACACACGTGTGCCCTCTTACCTGACCCGAGGCGGACGCAGCAGCAACAGCAGCAGCAGCGGAACCAGCAGTGGGGGCAGCAACAGCTGATCCCCCAAAGGTAAGTGGGGCAGAGGGACCCGGCCCAGCTGAACCGGATCCAGAGGGGAAGCGCTCCCAGATCACTTTTAGCTGAGCTGGTAGGGAGCTGTGCTCCCAAGCCACACCACACGAACAGAGCCTGCTGGTGGGTGGACAGGAAGGGTGAGGAGGGAGACTCCTGCCAAGGTAGGGCAAAGGCACCACACAAAATATAAATAAACAGCAACTTATATAATGGTGTCGATGCTGAGTACTGCTAGGGCCCCATGCCCAGGGAGCCTCCAACCAGACAGAGCCCATGGGGGAGCTGGTGCCCCCCGCCCCCCCGCCTGCAGGGGATACTCAGCAGGGCCAAGGGGGGCAAGGGGTCCCCACACCTCTCCTGCAGGCACCAGTCTTAGGGCCCTCAATGCATGGGTGAGAGAGCTCCAGGAGGAGGTTAGCAGGCTGAGGGGAATCAGGGAGGCGGAGGATGAAATTGATGGTTATTTTCTTTCCCTGCAGGGTCATGCACCCAAGGAAGA
>NW_017729034.1:81861232-81861895 GCF_001723915.1 Gavialis gangeticus
AAGGAGAGGAGGAAACCTCCAGAGAGGAGGCAACTCCACACTCTCCACACTCTGAACAGGCCGAAGGAGCTAAGCAGACCCAGAGGAGGAAACGTTGAGTGATCATCATAGGCGACTCCATCCTGAGAGGTACGGAGGGTCCCAACTGTTGCCAGAACCCCTCAACACGCTTGGAGCAAAGATTCAGGACGTGATGGGGATGATCCAGGCTGTCATCCAGCCCATCGATTACTACCCCGTGGTCCTAATCCATGGGGGTACTAATGATGCAGCCAGGAGAAGCCCTGATCACCTGATGATGGACCACCACACCCTGGGGGGCGTGCTGAGGGAGAAAGGGGCACAGGTGGTATTCTCTTCTGTCCTACCAGTGAGCAGACATGGAAGATGACACGAGACCTGCATCAGAGAGACCAACTGGAGGCTTCGGGAATGGTGTCTCGAGGCAGGCTTTGGCTTTCTGGACAATGACCCGCACATCAGGACAAGAGACATGCTTGGGTAGGATGGGCTTCACCTTTCCCCTAAAGGTAAGCATGTGTTCTCTTCTAGGTTGGCGGATCTCCTCCGGCGGGCTTTAAACTAGGCTCATCAGGACCTCAGCACTCTGGGGTGGAGATCATCAGGACCAGCTGATTTAAATATGTCCAGTCTCTCCAGAAG
>NW_017729034.1:81862156-81862635 GCF_001723915.1 Gavialis gangeticus
GACGATCTCCACCCCAGAGTGCTGAGGGAATTAGCTGAGGTCATTGCGGGACCCCTGGCACAGCTGTACAAGCACTTGTGGTGCTCTGGTGTGGTGTCAGAGGACTGGAAAAGGGCTGATGTGGTTCCCATTTTCAAAAAAGGGAGGAAGGAGGACCCAGGAAACTATAGGCCAGTTAGTCTTACCTAGGTCCTGGGTACGTTTTTTGAGAGAATTATCCTGGCGCACGTTCACAAGGGGCCAGTGGGGGAGCTTATGCTTAGGGGCAACCAACACGGGTTCATTAGAGGCAGGTCCTGTCAGACCAACCTGGTGGCCTTCTACGACCAGGTCACCAAATCCTTAGATGCAGGGGTAGCAGTGGACATAGTCTTCCTGGACTTTCGGAAGGCCTTCGACACTGTCTCTCACCCCATTCTCATTAAAAAACTGGGGGACTGTGGTGTCAACACCTACAGTTGGGTGGAGGGCCACACCCA
>NW_017729034.1:81867635-81868255 GCF_001723915.1 Gavialis gangeticus
GGAGTGGTGGTGGATGCGTCATTTTTGGCCTGGAAGGACATGGGCAGGGGGTTCTACAGGGCTGTCTTCGGGCCCGCGCTGTTCAACATCTTCATCAGTGACTTGGACGAGGGGGTAAAAAGCACCCTGTTCAAATTTGCTGATGACACTAAGATGTGGGGGGATGTGGGCACGCTAGAAGGGAGGAATAGGCTGCAATCAGACCTAGACAGGTTACAGGGGTGGGCGGATGAGAATAGGATGGGATTCAACACTGACAAGTGCAAAGTGATGCACCTGGGGAGGAAGAACCAGCACCATACCTACAGGCTGGGGAACTCCCTTCTCCTCAGTGCACAGGCAGAAAAGGATCTCGGAGTCATCATTGATGCCAGGATGAACATGGGCCGGCAGTGTGAGGACGCAGTCAAGAAGGCCAGCTGTACCTTGTCATCCATCCACAGATGCATCTCAAACAGGTCCAAGAAGGTGATACTTCCCCTCTATGTGACACTGCTCAGGCCGCAGCTGGAGTACTGCGTCCAGTTCTGGGCACCGCACTTCAGGAGGGATGTGGACAACATGGAGAGGGTCCAGAGGAGGGCCACTCGCATGATCAGGGGACAGCAGGGCAGGCCCTA
>NW_017729034.1:81868305-81870633 GCF_001723915.1 Gavialis gangeticus
ACAAGAGAAGGCTGAGGGGGGATCTAGTGGCCTGTTACAAACTAGTCAGGAGGGACCAGCAGGCACTGGGGGAGTCCCTGTTCCCCCAAACACTCCCAGGAGTGACAAGAAATAATGGTCACAAGCTGGCAGAGGGTAGGTTTAGGTTAGATATCAGGAGGCGCTACTTCACCGTCAGGGCGGCTAGGGTCTGGAACCAACTTCCAAGCGAAGTGGTGCTGGCTCCTACCCTGGGGAAGCTAGATGTACACCTTGCTGGGTTCGTTCGACCCCCGTACTTTTTCCTGCCATGGCAGGGGGTTGGACTTGATCTGCTTAGGTCCCTTCCGACCCTACAAACTATGACATCCCCACAGCAGTTGTGCCGCTACGTGCGCTGCAACACATGGTGGCATAGCTGATTGTTCTTCATTGAAGACATCTGCTTCTAGCCTGGGAGTCCTTTCCCTTAGCCAGGCAAGAACATCCTCTCTGGCACTAAATTCAGGTTTAAGTCAACTGCCAGAAAGTTACTGTGTCTTTGGTTTTCAATTTATGAAATAATTTATCCACCCGCCTCCCCCCCCCCCCAAAAATCACTTTAAATTTAAAAGCCCTTGTTTTGTTATAATGATTCTGCTCTTGCCACATTTATTTAAAAAATAATCCCCACAGTGCTCAACAAATTCTCTATATTGTATATTTATATTCTTTATAATGTGCTTTGTTGGAAAACCCAGGTATTTTTGCAGCAGTTCTCTGGTTTTGTCTGAATCTGACCTTGCATTGTAACCACACCAAACACCGTGGGAAGGGGAGGAGGGGTGGCAAAAATATAGAAAATACAAGTACGGTTGCAATGCTTGCCCTTTAGTTGCTGAAAGTCCACAGTAAAAATACAGCAACATTAAATTTGCCCTGAGTGGCTGTGCTGAGCTCCTATTAAATAGAAAGGAAAATGGAATAAAGGAGACATGAAGAGCAGGGATAGAAATGGACACATACATTAGTGTGTAGCAGAACCTTAGGTTTATATATTTTTTTTAATTGCTCAGGACATTCATAGAGAATGAAATCATCTTGTTACCTTCTCTTCATCAACTGCAGAACAGTTTTCAGAATCAGGAAAAAAGGCAGCACGGGGCCCAGGCTTATACTTGATGGGGGGAGGTCAGGCAGGGTCCAGCCCCAGATGCCACATAGGAAGGGGCACCAGAATGGCATTCCCCCATCCTCCTCAGGGTGTTTGTGCAATTACTATAGCTGTAGTGGCAAGAACAGGGGGCTGGCAGACCATGCTGTAGTAGCAGCAGGAGCTGGGGACCTCAAGTCCCTGGGGCAGGTAAGATCATGCCCATGTTAAAAAGAGTGTACAGGTAGATGTTAAGTATTAAGTTAGGGGTAAAATGCTGGTACAATCTCTTTCTGGTAGACCAACACACTGCACTGGGAACTGTTCCAAAGCACGGAAAGGTTTCCTTCTCAGGACCTTCCTTAGTTGCTCTTTTCACGGTCTAGCATAGGCCTTCCCCTTTCTCAGGCTTGATGCCTTGAATCCTTCCTTCTGTGTTCAAGGGCCAAAGATCTGCTTTTTTCATTCTTCTGTGGGTTTCTACCTAGTTGTGTCCCAAAGCAATTGGATTACTAGGAAGAGAATTAGCAATTCATCAAAATGCCTTCCAATTTCCCCATTTCCCTGGTAGAAAGTTGGTAAAAGGCTTTCACAGTTTCTGTTATGCTATTAAAAGCAGTCACTGTGAAAAGCTGACAAGCTAAAAACAAAACAGAGGAAACATGACAAAGAAAAGGTTAAAACAGATTTTAAAAATTAATTTAGTACAAATTATTATAGAAAACCCAAATCATTCCTGAAATATTTTATCTTAAATAGGAAACTGTAAAAGGTGCTAGAAACATTGGAAAAACAAAACAAAAAAGGAAAACCTGGGTGACAATGGGAAGCAAACTTTAAACCATGGGGCCTCTATAAGGCCTGGGGTTGGGGTTAGAGCCAGAGCTGCAGCTGCTGATTGCCCCGTTGTCTCTGCACCTCCACTGCTTGCCTGCAGTCTCAAGCCCATGTTGCCCCCAGTCTCCCTCCCATGCTGCTTCCCCCCCTCCGTCCCCTCTGCAGAACTCCTCCTGACCTTGGTGTTGCACGTGCAGGCTCCATCCTTGCTGCAGCCTGAAGCACAGAGCATGTGCTCAAATCTAGCCTTGTAGCAGCAGTGCCAGGTCCACACAGCTACTACACTGTGGACTGGAGCTGTGCTCAGCACCCCCAGCTTGCAGCAGGGATGGCACCTGCTGGCATGGAGCAAAGGTAAGGGGGGGGGGTGGAGGGGCAGG
>NW_017729034.1:81870864-81880956 GCF_001723915.1 Gavialis gangeticus
GCCGTAGGGTCATAGAGAATTCAGTGGGGGAGGGGGAGGTGGGAAAAAGGGGACAGGGGCCAAAGTTGTGGGGGCAGAAGTGGCATGGAAGGGGAAGGGAGGGGACAGGGAAAAG
Source organism: Gavialis gangeticus (assembly GCF_001723915.1). Lineage (NCBI taxonomy): Eukaryota > Metazoa > Chordata > Crocodylia > Gavialidae > Gavialis > Gavialis gangeticus. The sequence continues at coordinate 81,870,980 of NW_017729034.1, forward strand.
GGGATTGGGGGCCTGTGGCTGTGGGAACAGGCAGCAGAAAGCAAAGTGCCTGCCCCACCTCCATACAGCCTGATCCCTACCACCTACCCCTTTCTTGCCTCCCCCACTGCTCCTTCCACTGCCTGCCTTCCTACCGCCTGTCCCCCACCACTCCCCACCACCCGCCCCATTACTGCCCCCCACTACCTGCCCTATCATGTGGCCCCCTACTACATCCCCTACTGTCTGTCCCCCCATTGCCTGCGCCATAACTGTACCCCTCATCATTTCCCCTCTCCTGCAGTGGTGGTGGGGTGCAGGGGGTGGAGATAAATTTAAGATTACCTTCCAATCATTAGATTCCACATGCAGAAAATTATAATAAATATATACATTTTCTATGTCTAGAATCTAATTATTGGGGGAGGTCATCTTAAATTCAGGGTCATCTTGTATTTGGGTAAATACAGTATTTAATGTTACAGAAACCTTTAGGTTATACAAGATGTTTTACAGATGCAATGATTCAATAGATTTTATGCATTTCCCATCCACACAACAGGGATGTAATAGTTAAGTTACATGATATCAGTTATTTTGTGAAATAAATGCAATACTTAACTTTCTTCTAATCTCATTACATTCACTAGAAAGAACAAGAACAACACCTGAAACTGTTTTAAAGTGCAGGTTTTAGGGAAAAATGACATCTTAAAGGAAAATGCACCTACTTCAGAATGATAATAGCGATACATCACTGGATATTTGTTCTTTCTTTCCGAAAAGTGCCTTCTACTTAAAACACAGATTGTCTGAAAGCATTATTAAAGTTTATTTTGCTTATCCTCCATCATATTTATCCAGCAATTTAAAAGCTTCTGCCACAGGGATTAGTCAAACAAGAGTCTACCTAATAAATGTTTAGAATACAGTTAGGGACCTAATCATGTTGAAGTTTTGTAGAAATCACAAAATTGGGCAATGCCTGCAAAAAGCCCCCAACTTACTAAAATGCTGGCTCCCCAGTGGGAGCCAGCTGTTCAACTGGCTGCTGCAGCCTGGCCATGCAGGCCACCAGGGGGAAGGGGAGAGGGGGGTCTGCGGGCACAAAAGGCAGCTGCAGAGATGGCTGCCACCCCACCCCTCACTGCTGACTGGCGGAGAGGGCTGCCTGTCATGCAGTTCCACCCCTCTCCATCAATCAGCAATGAGGGGTAGTGCCATCTGACGGACAGTCCTCTCAGCCAATCAGTGGTGAGAGCGGCCAGAGGCTTGGGGGGGTCCCTACTACAACAAACCCATGAAAATGGTAGGCTGGCTCAGTAATTTGCTTGCAAAATCAACTGCCTGCCTCCTTGACTTGGGTAGGGCTCCCTACATATAATAAACAAACTGAATAAAACAATCAGATAATCAACCAGATATTACAAAGTGAAGAATTTTCTTCTGACCTTTAAAACAGCTTTTAGGATTAAAAACAAATAATCAAACATTATTGGTACAACCTACAGAAAGCCTTAAATGTAGGCATTGCTATTTATTTTCCTTTTTAAATGTAGGCCCAATTCAATTACTTATTAGCATTTTCACGTTTCCAACTTTTGCCCTGGGATTTGCCCCACTTCCACCTTTTTTATTAATCCAGTGGTTTTCAAGTTGCAATGAGTTGGGAAGAAAACCCAATAAAACCATTCATCTTGCTCAGTGCAAGAATGAACACCTTTGCAACTTAAAAAAAATTCACAATTCTGGCTTCCCCCCTCCCCCATGCTGATTGGGGGAAAAACATGTCTTAGATTGAGTAAACATGGTATAACTATTGTTTATAAATATATCTAATGGTTTATAAGGCCACAAACATCATTTCGCTGAAAAATTAAGAAGTTTCAGAATAACAAATAAATAATATATCTACTACATGGCTGCCTTTCTAAATTACAGCAATGATGCATCCACATTCAGGTTCCCTCTTCATGCTCTCCTTTCCATAGCATAACAGAGCCTTAAAGGTTTCTTTTTCTTTTAAAATAGTAGTGAAGCACACACATAGCAAAAGTTTAGATATACCAGTCTCCAGAATAATTTTTACATATAGACTATAAAAAATAAATCAAGGACTATATCTTGAGGTCTACACTTAGATTATTCAAAATGACATTTCTATTTGCTAATGAGGTATATTTCTTTCTAGTCCATATTAAAAGCACAAAATGAAGAGGCTGAAATGAAGCCTTTATTAAAAATGAACGCAACCCACAAATTCATTTTTAAAGCTCTCCGTTGTGTTGCAATTCATTCATGTAATTACTGCTGAATGCGAGGGTTACCACAGTTTACAGTAATTGCACTGTAACTCCAGAAAGTCACACATGACATTTCTAAGTAATTGTGTGTATGTATGAAGTTCTGTAATTATTTTAGAGTTATATTTTGAAACTGGACTACTAAATAAAAAGCAGAAATGTACACAGTAGCCATTCATAAGTAGGTTTCATCTTTACGTGTGCACAGCAAGTCATTATTTTTCCTTCCTTTACCTACCAATCAAGTAAAGTCACACACTGAGGACGAAAAAAGGCAGATAAAGAAATACTGTATTGCTCATCACATTTTCTTTCAAATATATATTATATTGTCTCTGGATATCTGTACCATAGGTCACTCCCCTAGAATACAACTAAAAATCATTACTCTGGTCCTTAGTTCAAATAACCAAACTGACTAAGTCATAAGTCAGCAGTATGAATTCAAACCTACATTTTAAACCCAAATTATCAGTACACTGAAATTTTAGACATTTAGAAATGTAAATTTCATGGACTAGTGGTACAGAAGAGAAGACCATATGACTGGGTAACTAGGAAATTGTGCTCAGATAACTGGAAATAATGGAAAGGGTGGCCTTGTGACTAAGGCACAAGACACACAGATGATATAGAGTCTATTTTTGACTCTGTTACTGAAACACTGAGGCACCTCCCTACTGAATTAACTGTACTTGTAAATCTATTCCATTTTGAAGTATTCCAACTACAAGGTGAAATACTACCAGGATGAGTAGCATATCTGAGAGCCAAGAAGCATGACCATTGTATTTCCCTCACAGTAATACTAATAGAATGAATTTACCTTTCCCCACACTCAACTGTTTACAGAAAACTGCCATTAGTAGCGCAATCAGTACACCAGTCAGTATCTAACAGCAGCAAATTGAAATACACATTGCAGATTTTGACCTAACAGGATTAGATGGTTCAAGTGGTTCAGTCACATTGGAACTGGGGGGAAAAAAACTACTGTGAAAAAGTTCTATTTAATCCTTTTTTCCGTCAAAGATAATGTGCATATTATAATAATGCACAGGCAGTCCTCCGAGTTACGACACAACTGGTTCCTGAAAACTGCGTCTTAAGTCAAAATGTTGTAACTCGGAACCAATTTTCTCGTAAGAAACAATGTTATAAATGGGGGATTGGTTCCTGAACCAAGGCCCGATACCCTATTTTCACCAAAAACACCCCAGAATTTTGTATTTGATTAATTATAGATGAGTAATATAGCTACATTAATGTATTTATATCGTAAATAGCAATCATATTGATTTGGAAGGACTTTGTTGATGTGACTTTGCTGGACTTTTTGAAGGGTTCCTGGCTGGAGTCTTCTCAGGAGTCTTGGCTGCAGGTTTTTCTGAAGTCTTGTCTGCTTTCTTAAAGAAAGTGGCCAAGGAAGTTTGGACAGATGTTCTCCAGGGAGATGAGTGACACAGAGAACTTGTTCACTGGTGTGGTGTCGCATCGGATCAAGCGTTGTAAAGTTGAAACTGACATCAGAATGTTGAAACAGGGCGTCAACTTATAAACTTTGTAAGTGCAAAATGTTGTAACTCGAAACGTTGTAAGTTGAGGACTGTCTGTACTTCAAGAACTAATACTAATTAATATAAAGCAGCAACTCTAGAAGGAACACACAAAAAATCTCCCAGACACAACTGGTTTTTACTTAAGGTAGATTCTACAATCTGTAGTTTAAAATGTAACTGCAAACACATCCTTTACTATTTCTCATTTAATTGTCCCAAGATTAGTTATTGAAAATATTACTTGTTAAGTTCCTACACTGGTGCTTCATTGCCTCAGCAGAGATAACCAATTTAAGCAAGAGATACTTATCTTTTCCAGAGGAAAAAATGTGATGTTTAAATAAACAAAGTGAAGTGAGTCACATATCAAATTTAATTTCATCTAAAAGATTTTACTTGGTTAACTAGCAGTGATAAGACTAAAATGGTTTTAAACATTCTTTAACACTTTTTACTAAAATATTCTTTTTACCATAATGTAGGCTCATACACTCTGCCTTCAATGCCCTGAAGGGAGGTTCCAAAGAGGATGGAGCTGGACTGTTCTCAGTGGTGGCAGATGGCAGAACAAGGAGCAATGGTCTCAAGTTGCAGCAAGGGAAGTTTAGGTTAGACATTAGGAAAAACTCTCTCACTAGGAGGGTAGTAAAACACTGGAACAGGTTACCAGAGAAGATTTAGAATCTCCATCCTTGGAGGTTTTTAAGACCCAGATAGACAAAGCCCCGGCTGGGGTGATCTACTTGGAGATGGTCCTGCTTTGCGCAGAGGGTTGGACTAGATGGCCTTCTGAGGTCCGTTCCAACCGTAATTTTCTGATTCTATAACATTAAAAAATGGCTCCTTTAAGAGGAATTATGCCACAGAATTATTACACCCCGGATTATTTTTTTATAAAGGTAGCACCTAGGAAACCCAGTTATGGACCGAGTCTCTTTGTGTATAAACAGAACAAAATGTTAGTCTCCTGCTCCAAAGAATTCGCAATCTAACTAGGCCAGAGAGAGGAAAAACACTGAAACAAGACAGGTTGGTATGACATGTGGCTATTGGTTCACCAGCCTCCCAATTGCCATTGCATACAAGCATACATGGCTTTCTTACTAGAAATGTTATTTCCACACCTATGATAAATGGAAGCATGTTTGCTGCCACTACAGTTTGCTCCTTCAAAATGAACAGCAAAAATAAAAAGAACTCCCAACCAACACAATACAGTAAAATTTCTGTTATCCAGCATTTAACTAACCAGAATACTTAATTAACCAGAATTTCAGTGGTGGGACACACAATTCTTTTAGAATTTGCACTACAAATATGGCACTGTCTTTTTGAGTATAACTCTCAGATAACCATATTTTTAGATAACCGGCACCCCCCATTCCCCACTCATGCCAGATAACAGAGATTTTACTGTAGATAACTTTTGCCATAGGTGCTGAGATTGCAACCTCCAGAAAACTTTAGCTCTTTTTGTATCTTACACACTTTACAAATTTAAAATTTTCTCAAAAAATGGTTTAGTGATAAGATTTCCCTTCTATTAATCAAGTTTGGTGATCCAAAAAGGAAGAATGAAAAGCTTCACTTAGTAACAAGTGTTCACAAAAAGTATTGAGACAAATGTTGAGACTGAGCTACATTAAGAGGAAAAAAGGATCAGTACATTTTAATACATTTAAAAAGTGAAGAGTTCCTTTACTATTAGACTGCACAATAACAGAGGCTTTCTATAAAAGTTCAGTTTTTGTACCAACAGAAATTCTTTCCCTGTGATCATTTTAATCCAATGCCAGAAGCATGTTGACCTTGTTCAACATCACAAGTCTCAGACTCCCTCCCTCAGAAATATAATTAAGAGGAAAACAACTGGCAGCTACTACAAGGAAATAGTGTTGCTCTGTCTGCCTTCCTTGGCTTGTCTACACAGCTTTTGTATTGCTTTATTGGATTAAAAATAGATATGGTTAATAGAGTACAATCAGTGGAGATGCTAGTGATTAAAGATGTCTAGTCTATTTCCATTATAAACACTTTTTCAATGGAATAACCCCCAAGTGTGGACAAAGTTATTCTGGTACAATGGTGTTCTTGATAGAAACTGGCTATGACAATACAGGCATACCTCGTTTTATTGCGCTTCGCTTTATTGCGCTTCGCAGATATTGCGTTTTTTACAAATTGAAGGTGCTGTGAACATTATTGAAATGACAACAAAGGATTTAGAATATTACATAAACTTAGTTGATGGAGCAGCGGCAGGGTTTGAGAGGATTGACTCCAATTTTGAAAGAAGTTCTACTGTGGGTAAAATGCTATCAAACAGCATCGCATGCTACAGAGAAATCTTTTGTGAAAGGAAGAGTCAATTGATGAGGCAAACTTCATTGTTGTCTTATTTTAAGAAATTGTCACAGCCACCCCAACCTTCAGCAACCACCACCCTGATCAGTCAGCAGCCATCAACATCCAGGCAAGACCCTCCACCAGCAAGAAGATTACGACTCGCTGAAGGCTCAGATGATGGTTAGCATTTTTTAGCAATAAAGTATTTTTTAATTAAGGTATGTACATTGTTTTTTTTAGACATAATGCTATTGCACACTTAATAGACTACAGTATAGTGTAAACATAACTTTTATATGCACTGGGAAACCAAAAAATTTGTGTGACTCGCTTTATTGTGATATTCGCTTTATTGCGGTGGTCTGGAACTGAACCTGCAATATCGCTGAGGTATGCCTGTACACATGTTTCTGCCGTTTAGTTATAAAGTGATGTCTAGGACCATAGGAAATTAGAGCTTGAAGAAACTTCACAAGGTCATCTACAGCCACAGAGAAAAGCCCACCTCTATTTTCTCTGTAATCACCCTTCAGGCATCTGAAGACTGTTGCACTCTGCCAGACTCTCTCTAATCTGTACATATCCTTCTTGAAGTGTGGGGTCCAAAACAGGACAAAATGATTCAGCGTTCATGATGCCTCACCTGAAGTAAGTGGAAGAATCACTTCCCTTGATTTGCAAGTGATGCTTCTATTAATACAACAAGTTACAGCACTACACAAATGACCTTTTATGTCACCACTGATGGAAAGCAGCTGCCATTATGAATCAGAAAGGTATTTTTAAAGCAGTAAAATTTTGGAACATGAAATTCATCTTCCCAGTTTTTCACTTTCTGCAGCAGGGAGCAATTCTGTAGTCAAAACATAATTTTGCACATACACATTGTTGAGCACATGCCCACTCCATCCTAAATTAGTACTTAATAGAAAGAAGTCATGGACAGAACACAAAATACTATAAAACAGGCTTTTGATTAAGCTTCTATCCATAGCAAATCAACATACTTATTGAACATCTGGCTACACTGTTGCTCCACAATGTTGAAAAAGCAAACAAATCACAAAACCAATTATTAGAATATAATTTTTTTTTAATTTTTATAAATAACTTATCTGTTACAAAGACAGTTTACCCAGCTAAATCACAAAACCATCAACTCAAGATATCCAAATTAGGTTTTATTAATAAAACAGGTAAAAACTGATTTGTCAATCTTCACATAGAACTGCAGATGAAGCTGAAAAACAAGGCCTCATTTTTATACACAAAATGCATTAAATGCAAGTGCTTTGAGTCTACTGCCTAATTACCTGGGATTGACATTTTCTTCCCATATAAAAAATGCAAAGCCTTCAAAACAAAGGCCTTTGTGCATTCACATAGATCACTTGTAAAATTCCTATTTAAAAATGAATGTCCACTGGCAAATGTTTACAGTGGGTGACAGTCTACTTTGTCTCTTGCCTTTTGCTACATTTTTAGCATTCCCTCCAGCCTAAGTGTTGCTACATAATTCTTTACATGCTTTTAAGCATACTGTAATTCCATTTCTTGATTTCAGTTGCATACATTCCATCATGTGAACATTTTCCTTTAAGAAACAAATAATCAAAATATAGAGATGCTTGAGGTTGCTTCAGTGTTCAAGTCTGCTTGATTTCTCTTTTCCAGCCTTTATTTCAGTTGTCCTAAATATTGCTATCCTTTGTTTCTATAAATACAAGACTTCACCACCAAGTCAGGTTTAGAAACTGGCTGCCAAGACAGGAAAGCATTTAAAGTTCTTGAATGAAGTTGTATGATGCTGCTGATGCTGCTGATTTTAGCACTGGATACACTTCCCCAATAAATCTCTCTTCAAGAGTCTGCAAAGTACCAGCAGATGAAGCAAGCTTAAATCAGATGCCCAATCCATTGGTGGGTCGAAAGTTCCTTAGTTTGAGTCTCCTTGTGCCAGACAAAACATTACCTAGTGTCACCCACCGTAAAACTCAGTGTACAGAGTGAACTATATGCTTAACTTCCAACTTTTCCTGCATTTTTACCACACTGCATCTGCAGGTCTTCACAGATCATCAGCATTTACAACAGCAATGTACAGAACGAGCAGAGGAAAGCTATTTTGTGCATAGTTTCTTATTAATGCTCTTACTTTAAGGCATTGCTTCTCTTGGATAAAAGCTTAAAAAAAGGGACATGATCGTGCTTAATCACTTAAAGGGAAAAAGAATTAACAAAAAAAGACTATTACACTATACATACAGAAGTACAAGAAAATAATAAAGGTGAAGAAAAGAAATCACTTAAAGCAGGCTCTAGAGCTATGTACAGTAGGAAAAGCTTTGGGATATTTCACTTTGTGTATTGTACAGACAAGGCATGCAGTTTTTCCTTTTCATTTTTAGACAGGATTGTACTCATTTTGGCTTCACAGAGCAGAGACATTTCCAGGGAAGACAGGGAAAAGAGTATCACTGATTTGTGAAGTTCTTCCCCTACTTAAAGGCACTATGTGGCAGCAACTAGTTTAAATAATTAAACCTTGATCATCTTAATTTCCTCCGTGTATGTAGTGTTTCAATGAAAGCTCCAAAAACAAAAATGTTAACATTCTATTCCTTTCCCCTGTCAAAATTCAGTAGTGACATTGGGGGGTTGGGGGGAGAGAGACGGAGAGAGAGGGAGATGGGGAACACGCAAGCACTGAACACGGTGATACTGGGGTAATGGTAATACTGTACATGGTTTAGGCAGCTGGCAACCAAGTCCTTCAGCAGATTACCTTTCAACTGATGAATTTCAACTGCCTGCGACACAACACTGAGGTATCATTAGCTCTGTGGGCTGATAATTAACATTAGCAAAACACCATCTTGTCACACCTTCAACTTTACAAAATCCTATGCATAAATGATTTTTTCCCCAATGACTGAACAGTCCCTTGTAAGTTTGTTATGGTTTTACAGAAGATAATGGGCCTGCTGGCTCAGAAATGCCTGGGCATTTCACACTGTTCACAACGGATTAAGGCCGGATGATTTAAAAAAGTACAGGCAGTACAATTCCACTGAGCTCCCTCATCTTCGTCTGTATCTGGAGCAGTCTTTGGTGTTTTCACAATGGACCTTTGATCTGTAGGTGTGAAAAAATGAACAGTTACTAAACAAGAACTACAGGGAATGGGTTTGGAAGCGATTCTTTATTCACTAAGCTGGTTATTTTTTTTATACCTATGAAAACTATGCAATTTCTCAAATACTGTTGCCTGTAATCTACTTATTGTTCAGCCATTTGATATGCAGTGAAAGTACAAGCAGGGCTGCTAGCTGTCAGTAAATTTACTGCCAGTAAAAGAAAAAAAAAGAAAGACTAAAATGGCTGTCAATATAGGTCATAAAAAACAAACTTCAGCAATCAGTAAAAACACTACAGAGATGTAGCTTGAAGCTCTGATAGAGCAGAGCAACACTACTTGGTGTTCTCTCAGCCACGTGCTGCTGCTTCTGTGTCACAGCTGGCTGTAATAGGAACAGAGGCAGTAAGGCTAAGTGGGAGGAGGAGGGGAAGAGCGCAGCATAGTGCAGGGTGCAGTTGGCATTAGGGTATGGGGGTGAATAGGGGGCCCTTGGAGGGAGCAGCATATTATAAAACCATTGCTAAAGTCCAGGAGGGTTGCCAACCCCAAAACATTTTTTTTACTACAAACTTTTTATTGAGAACCAAGCTTTTTTTTTTTTTTTTAAACTAAAGTTGATGTTAAACCCCTGCATTTGAACCCAACCCTTCT
>NW_017729034.1:81885956-81886829 GCF_001723915.1 Gavialis gangeticus
TTTTTTTTAAACTAAAGTTGATGTTAAACCCCTGCATTTGAACCCAACCCTTCTAGCTCGGGGCTGCCAGCAGGGCAGGGCCTGGCAGAAGAATTATATTACAACCCCTAACAGTCTATGAATATTTATGTTATATAAAACATTCATCAGTAAAATACATTGTCAGTAAAAAAAAAAGTGTTTGGCTGTCAGTACAAAGCTTGCAGCTAGTCAGTAAAAATAATAATAAAATCTTGGGTTGGCAATGCTGAGTACAAGCTAAGTCTCTCACCCACATTTCCATCCTCACTATCTTCCTCAATTCTTTGCATGCTGGAGTATTAACCAAAAGAACGAACCAGTGACAGGAGGCGGCAGAAAGGAGAGCATTACGCAGTCATAAAATCATCTAATATTCCTTTAGATTTTTAACAAGCAAAAAAACCGCATATGACTAGCTCCAAGGACCATTGAAGAGGATGATTTTAAAAAGCACCTTATGGTAGTTTCTCTCTCTGCATCACTGTCCTTATGATTAGATTTGATCAGAAAGTTTTCCTAGTACAGTAAAATCTCTGATATCCAGCATCCTGATATCCTGGCATCTGATATCCTAAAAACTAGCTAATTGCCTGTCAAGAATGATGGGGGAAGGAGGGGGAGGGGGAGAAAGCAGGCAAGCAGGTGGGGACGGAGCCCCATACCCACCTGTTCAGGCCCACTCTCTCTCCTTCCCTCCTGCTACTTGGGGTCCAGGCCCACTGCCCCACTCCCCCACTACAGTGCTGGGGGGGGGAGGGGAGGAGTGGGCCTGGGCCCAACACGGGGGAGGACTAGGCCCGAGGATGGGGAGAAGCTGGGCCGCCATGGCGGGGGGGGGGGGGGGGGGGGGGG
>NW_017729034.1:81886901-81913493 GCF_001723915.1 Gavialis gangeticus
GGGGGTAGGGGAGGAGTGGGCCCTGGGCCCGAGAGGGGAAGGAGGCCTGCTCCTCCCCTGCCCACGCCACTGCCATGTCAGGCCTGGCCAGGCTGGGCCCGCTCCTCCCCGCCAACTGCCACAGCAGACTGGCTTTTCCGCCACCTTTGGCCTGCTCATCCTCCTCCTCACACTGGGGCTGGGCCCACTCCTCCCCTTCCCCCACCGCCACAGTGTGCCCGATCCTCCTCCCACCCACATGTGGCCTGCTTTTCCCCCCACCGCTGCCACATCGGCCCTGCAGGCAGAGACGACAGAAGCGAGGAGAGGTGGGCCAAGACCAGTAACAATGGCCTTGCCTCCCTTCAACATCCCGACCCCACTCCCCACATGCCGCTGGTCTTCACCGCCACCTCCAAGGAGCAAGCGGGATGAGGTCAGCTCCGGTGGTGTCACCCCCCCTCTCCCGCTCCATTGTTGCCATCTGCAGGGAGTGGGGTGGGGTGGAGGGCAAGCCCAGTGCTGCTGTCCTCTCCATTACCACTGCCTCCAGGGAGCAGGGTGCGGGGAACCCCCCACTCCATCACGTGTCCCCACCATCATGGCAGCACTTCGCTGCCTCCTGTCTGAACGCTTCTTTGCACTCTGATTGGCTGTTTGTCAGACAACCAGAGTGCGAAAAAAGCATTATGAATAGACAGACCAAAAGATTAGGGCTTTTATAATATATTTATATTTCTGGTTATCTGAAATAACCCGGCAGGTGTTTTCAGATAATGCAGAGTGGGGTGTGGCAGCTACATGTGGTGCCCGGGGAGCGGGGGGGGAGGGGGACGGCAGCTGCATGCTAAGCAACAGCAACACTGGGTAGTGGATGGTGGTGGCAGCTGCATGGAGAGCAGCGCGGGGTAGTGGGTGACGGCAGTGACCGGTGTATGCAAGCTTCCCCGCCCCATCCAGCCAGACATTCCACTTAGTAGAGTGTGCCAGTTAGTAAAATCCCAGATAACAGGGATTTTACTGTATTTATCCTCAAACATACTTACTAAAAATTAAGTCAATTTTTGTCATACCCCTGGTTCACATGAACTTTCTTCTTCATTACATTTTTCCATATTGGAAAGTTGTTTGTTTCCCCCATACTTTTCCTTCCACTGCAATATTTACTTTCTTGAACTAAACAAACCTATTTCAGGCTTTACATACACGCTTTCTTATCTTTGTTACTTTCCTCTGGACTCTGTTTGTTTAATACTAATTAGACTGAGATGCTGGACAGGAGTTTGGATATTGCAAATATTTCTTAAACTATTTAATAAAATACTTGAAAAAAAATCAGATTCAGGAACTGCCAAACTTACTAACACAGTTTCTAGATAAAATGCCCTCAAATCTGTCCACAGAAATTCCTTGTCTGACCCTGCCCTTCTTCTAGCCAGAACTACAAACTTACCCTTGTACCCCGACTACTACAGAATTAAAGAGAAGTTAAACTGAATTTAAAATACACCCAAAAATATTTAAATACAGAAAAACAGTTCACTATACTAACTCAGAGACTTGGGTTTTCAGCTCCTGGAAATATACCACCTCTTATTATTATTTCAGACCTGGCAGACTAGAAAGTTGTAGTTTCATTCTAACCATTAGGAATTACTAATGTGCACTCTCTCTTTATAACTCATTGTAGAAAGGTGTTTCCCAACCCAGGTTTCATGTGTTTTCTCTTGGAATACAGATCTTAAATGATAAATGTTATAAATATCTTTAAAAATGAGAAGCCCATAGTAATCTGAAATTATTGCAATAAATGTTTTAACACATACCTGAAGGCTATTAAGCCTCAATACATATTCTGAATAATATCTGATACCCAGCTTACTCAGCAAGTGTCACTATCCAATCCAAACATGTCTGTTTTTACTATAAACCACTTAATTTTACCCTCTTTTCTATATTTCTGTCACCAGGCTTCAGGCCACACATTCAGCTCATTAATAGGCTGGAAGTATGGTTGCTGATGAATTAGTTGACTTTCCAGAAAAAAGGAATTGTGTCACATCTACAATGCATTTATCTTTCACTGGTCTACAGACAGGAAAGTCTACCCCTACTTCTAGACGTTGGTACATAGGTAACAAATATGCTGGTTCCTTGTACTTCAGGTGCTAGAAATGAAACAGGATTACAGTGCAGTTGTGCTTAAACTAGTATAAAATCCAGATTTAATAAATACAATACCTTTGGGTTTTGGTGGCACAGGACCTAAAAATCCAATATTGTCATAAAAATTATGAATAGCGCTGGGATTAAAATGTGGTCCTACGAAAAAAAAAGAACAGACAGTTTTTAAAATGCTGTTGAGAGAAAATAGTAATTAATTTCCTACAACTGTTGAAAGATTATTAATACCATGCACTCCATTAGCACCTTTCATACCAACATGTCAATCAATGCAGGTCTGAGTGAGATGTTACTGGTGCCCATGACAGGGTAAGTAACTTATCACCTCAAGTTACATTTGTGACTAGAGGTCACAAATCCTGACTCTTAAGTCCCCAACTCCAGCTGACAGACTGAACTCTTATAATAGATTTAAATGTTCTACTTAAAAACATATTTGTGACTTTCACCTGCCTCCAATATACTTCTTTTAAAAATAACAATGAATACCACCATCCAAAATAAACATTAGATATATTTAGATTTAACAATTACATACATAGAATTACATATATATACACACACATATATCTATGTATACATATACACATATACATATACATATATAACAATTATCTATATAGAAGCTGTGAACAGTGAAACACATTTAGCCACACAATGCATTTCTGAGCTGTTCATACAGGAACCACTGAAATCAAATTCCATGATTTCATGAGATTAAGCTGAGCTTCACAAGTACTTTTTGTTTTTAATTTTATCTTTAAATCAAAAATTTGCATGCAGTGCCCTTTGAACCATAGCCTATATGCAAAATATGGTCTTTCAAATGCCAATCTTTATAGTGTTACAGGTCCTTAAGCAAATCTGTTCTAACATCCAAGCAGATCAAAGTAAAGCATTTTACCAAGAAATCTGATTTAATTTTTCAGATGTCAGCATGGCCAGCCATCTTCTCTTTTTCTGTTTCTCAACTACATTCAGAGGCTGAAGACTTTGCTACAGTCTTTGCTATAGCTCTGTTTTCTTTCTTCTTACCTGCAGGTAACAAGCTTGGTTTCTCCATGACCAAAGAATCCAGAAACATGAGAGGGGGGAAAAAAAATACACTACATGTTCCTGCAGATGAGGAAGGAGGAAAAGGGAGAGCATAGCGGAGGCAAATCTGAAGCACAATTTTAATTCCTTGAAGAGGTGAGATTAGGAAATGAAAAAAACATAAATGCATGGCCACATACTCAGAGATCATTCTTCATTCTCTAATAACTCAAAAGTAGCCAACCACATTTTTTCCAACTTTATGAAAGAATTTCCTTCTAAATGTATGCCAAGCATGTTATAAATTTCAACCCCAGATCTTTTAGGGCAAGGGGGAGTAGGAAGATGAATGAGGTGGTATTAGAGAAATAAAGCCAACAAAAAACAAAGGACTGGAATTATATCACTTTTGTAAGTATATTTTATTCTATTAATGTGATGATTACACAAGCAATTAATGTTCACCAATTATAACTTAGCCTGCTTTTTGACATATTCATTTTGAAAGGTGGAAGGTGGGGAAAGAAAATATAAGCCAGGAATATTGATGCACTGAGAGAACATACTATACCTCTTGCTTGAAAAAGATCAATTTCTTTGGTTAGACAATCTATGTCTATCTGCAGTTGTCTGTTACAACTTCTTAACTGTTGCATCTCTTCCAGCTGAAAAAATAAATCTGCCTGTTAGACTGGATTTTCCAATTTCATCATCATCAGTCAGGTGGATACACATTTACACTTATTTTTGGATTGGAAATGCAAGGGTCACCCCTCATTAAGGTCTGATTGCTGCCTCTTTCAGGCGAAGAGCAAGAGAATCACAGGTGCTCACAAAAGTGCAAAGGCTTCATTTAACTACTGCTGCTTTTTAGTCTAAAAACTGATTGGTTGGTTTCAGATTTGAGTTACTATACATTCACTTTTCCAATGAACTGATGGCTGCACAAACCATCTTTGGCCCCAGACATCTGATATGCTGGCTCCAAAACATCACCTCCTTTTGGATTATTCTCAGAGATTACCTTGGTGTACCATGACAAGAGACAGATGAACCACGAGAGGAGGTGGCTGGAGTGCTGGTAATGGAAGCTGTGCTATGAATCTGAGACTGTAGGCTGAAACTAATTATTCATGCCTTTCAGACCTCCAGAATGGATTATTAGAATACATTCTCCTTGGGGCTCCCCTTGAAAGCCACTGAGAAAGATAGGTTAGCACAGAACACAACTTCCAATTTAGTGGTTCTTGCTACCTGGAGCATAATGCTTGCTCTTTGAACCATGGTGGTTACCAGTTTAAGCCCAGATAGAATGTTCAGTACATAGACTGGAATAGAAAGTACAATTAAATGAAAAACCGTGCCATTTGATGGATCACGCTTATGATTTTCAATTGTGCAGCCTCCAGAGGTTTTGACTTACAGAAGGAATTTGCGAAACAGAATTCGATCTTTCCGGGCGCCTTCGTGTTAAATTATTCTCCATTTCATTAACTTCTGTTTTTAGTTTATCCAGCTTTTTCTTTTGAATCTCAAGTTCTCGCTGAAGTCGTTCCATCCTGGCCTTCTGGTGTATCAGTAAAGCTGCAATACATAAAGTCCCATTTTACCTAATTTATTTTCCTCCATAAAGCAACATTTGATAAAGATGAAAGTTAATGTCTCCTGTGAAAAATGTAAACAAAAAATGCTGTAAGAATGCTATTTCATGCTCTTCACAGGAAAACCTTTGCCATAAGAGACCACATATGCCAGTATAACTGTGTATAAAACACGAATCAAGTATCTTTATTAAAATATCACATCAGAAAGAAAAATCTAAACAATATATCTTAACAGGACACAATTAAAATATTAGCTTAAAATTACACGCTGTGAAAACAAGCTTTTAGAAAAACCTAAAGTTTAAGCTCTTCATAAAAGAATGAAAGAGCTAGCAACAAATCTCTCTTTGAACTAGACATGTGCCAAATAATATTCTAGCAATATACTATATGAAGAAGATAAAAAAGAATGCTTCTCCTACAAGCTTTTCTTCACTGTATAGCAGTATAAATGCAACTTAACGGCATGCCATAGATTAAACAAACCATCCAGGTATTTTATTAAGAGGGAAGTGAAACTGGATTAAAAAAATCTGAAAATCCACAAGAAATATTGCTGTGCATCATATAATAATTATAGCAAATATGACACATTAAATTTATTTCTAACTTACAGCTTAGAACCATTGTTTTCAGCTCCTGATTTCTGATGTTTAGTGTCCTATCACAAGAAAAATGGTCTGCTATAAAAACAGTCAAGTTAGCAGTTAGGCCAGAGCATTTTAAAAGCAGAACAGTATCTTAGAAATTAGCAGCATATTCAGTAGATTGATGTCCATTTTAAAGTTGGCAAAGTATTAAGTATAGGGGATATTAAACTTTACCAAAATATTTCACAACCCAGCCATTCATCCAAACAAGAACCACTTACTTATTCATGTGATTTTGCTTCACTACTCACACTGGAAAGAGGAACAATGAAATATACAACATATATAAGAAATACTGGTTCACGTACTAGGCAGCTAAAAGCTTCATCTGAATTGGGGTGTAGGTTGTAGCCGTGTTGGTCTAAGGACATAGGCAGACAAGGTTCTTTGGGTGAATCTAATATATTTTATTAGACCAACTTGGTCTAAGAAAAGATATCAGATTCCCCCAAAGAACCTTGTCATCTGAACTGGGACACTTTATAGAAATTATGGCTACATCTGAAATATTATGTTTATTCTGACAGTTTTATTAGCAAATAGCAATAAGACTACCTAGTCAGGGTTGGTGAAGAAAGCACATGCTGCCCATTGCAACTAAATTGTTCAAGTAACTCTGCAAAGGGAATGCAAGCTACAAAGCCACGGTTCTACACCTACCGATCACAGCTAGTTTGCTGAATCACTATTACCAGTTACCCACTTCCTTCTCTGTACCTATTTGCTTGCTAACTGCCTGCATTTTTTCTTTTAGACTGCTGATCCTTTGAAGGGTGCCATGAGGTGTGAGGAGATAAATGGAGGTGTGAGGAGAGAAGCAGATAAGCTAAGCAGGTAAGCCAGACTCAGGACAATCCCCCATCTCTACCGTAAGGAGATCACCACTGCAATGTATACGTTAGTTTTTGAAACTGGGTGTCTGTCAATTAAGGATTACTGGGTGTCAGTCTTGGATTATCCAATTCACGAAAGATATGGAGGGGTGCCTTGAGTCCAAAAAGGTGGAAAATCTTTTAAACTGTAGATTAGTGATTCTCAATCAGGGCTCTGTGGCACCATGGGTGCCACAGGGTCTTTTGGAGGGTGCCACAGGAAGTGTGAGGAGATAAGATCAGGCTTGGGCTCCAGGTGTGAAGAGATGAACAGATAAGGGCAGGCTCAGGTTCTCTATGCCTGGCTGCTCCACTGCCCCCAGTCTGGCCCCTCTGCAAGGAGGTAAGCCGTATGATAAATTAACTAGTTTTTTTAAATGGGGTGCTGCTCAATTCGCAAAAGTTATGGAGGAGTGCCTTTAGTCTGATGATGGATGCCCTGAAGTTAAAAAGGCTGAGAACCACTGCTGTAAATGTTCTGTGCAAGGATTATCTAATCCTGCCCCATGGCTGCACAGTATCAAGCAACATGAGGCCCCAACACAATTCAGTCTGGTCCTTACATAATAAGCTGTAAAAATGTACTAAAGGAACGCCAAACAACAGCTGCTTCAATTTCTCTAGTCCTACAGACACAACATGTTTAAGACCAACTTAGACACAAGGCATGGAACCAGCCACAATGGCACTCCAGTTAAGGTTGCAATATCATTTTTATATCATACAAGTTCATAGGATCATAGTAAAGTAGGGCTGTCTGGAAGGAACCTCACAACATCATCTAGTCCAAACCCCTGTTCAAGGCAGGATCCAGTCCTCATTAACCACCACAGCCAGGCATCTGTCCAACCTACTCTTGAAAATATCCAATGATGGAGATTAGGATGGATAAAAATCAATTTTTTTAAATTGGATGTTTTTATTTAAATCAGATTTTTTTTTCTATTTAATAGTATTTTGTATTTTTAAGATTAAAAAAATAAACCTATATAAAAATAGTTTTAATTTATGTTAAAGCTCAAAGATATCATTATGGAATATGGTTTATAACTTATATACTATTTGAGACTATATGTTCATGTAACCTTTTTAGATAAGTTTTATAAATAGGTCACAACGGGCCATGGACTATATTAGGGGTCCAATCTTATGGGGTTCCCAGAAGCAACTCTATAGGTTAGTAAAGATTAAAGAAAACCACACTACCCAGTGGGGCTCAGTCTAAAACACTGGTTCTCTCACCAATTTAACCCCTAGGGTCATTCTCTGCAATACTGCATTCTAATCAATCATTTCCCAGGTTCTGTTTGTGCATGCTATTAGTCCATTGCAAGTGCAAGAATTTTCACTTGTTGATTGTAGATCATTATTGCAGTCTATCCAGGTCATTTTGGATCTCAGCCCTGCCCTCCAAATGTCTACAACAGCACTGAACTTGGTACCATATGTATGCTTGCAGAGTGTGCGCTCCAATTATCCAAACCATTAATGAAGATGCTGAATATTATGAGACCCATAAGAGACTTGATACCTCCCTCCCAATTAAACACTGAGCCACGGCTGACTCCTTTGAGAATAATGATCCAGCCAGGTTTGTATCCATTTTTTAGTGCTTCTCTCTAGTCTGTGTTTTGTTAGCTTGTTAATAAGAATGTGAGACTGTCAAAAGCCTTGCTAAAGTCAAGGTATCGATGGCTCTCCTACTAACCATGGAGCCTTTCAGCACAGAAGGAAATCAGGTTGGACAGGCATGACTTTGGTCTTGGTGAATCCATGTTGGCTCTTCCTGATCACCTTGTTTTTCCCTAGGTGCTTCACAATAGATTCTTTGAGGACTTGCTCTATAATCTTTCTAGATATTAAGGTCAGGCTGACTGGTCTGAAATTCCCAGACTTCCTTCTTCCCTTTCTTAAAGATGGGCCTACATTTGGCCTGTTCCAAACATTCAAGGGCTCCATGATCTCCAGGAACTCTCAGAGGATTAGCTAATGGCTTTGAAGTTACCTCAGCCACCACCTTCAGTACCCTAGGGTGCATCCCATCTGGACCTAATGACTTGAAAGCATCTAGCTTCTCTAAGCATTCTTTCATTACTCTAGGCCAGAGGTTCTCAAACTGGCCTGCAGACCACCACTGCTCCATGAGCTCCATTCAGGTGGTCTGCAGAAAGGCTGTGGAACAATTGAGAATATCTGTATTTGTAAAGTAAGACTACTGATATTAAAATATGAGTTGCGTGCTTTGATTTGTAGAACAAAAAAAAAATTAAGTGGTCAGTCAAGACCCACAGCAATTTTCAAGTGGTCTGTGAAAAAAGGTGGGAGAACCACTGCTCCAGGCTATTTGTCTCCTTCACTATCTTTGCTGCTAACCATACTCATCATCTGGTAGTTGCCCCTAATTTTCTGAACACTGAAATAAAAGGCATTAGATAGCTTCAGGTTTTTCTGAATCATCTGTAATTATACTGCCTTCTGCATTCAGTAAGGGAACTATGGTTTCTTTAGTCTTCCTCTTCCTTTTGACATATTTGTAGAATCCCTTTTTTACTGCCTTATGTCTTTTGCCAGCTGCATCTCAAAACATGCCTCAGACTTCCTAATTTTTTTCCTGTATGCCCATGCGATACTCCTATGCTCTTCCCTAGTACCCTGACCAAGTTGCCACTTTTTGTAGGATTCCTTTTTGAATTTCAAGTTATTGAAGAGACTGCTGTCTAGCCAGGCTGGCCTCCTGTTGCCCTTCCCATTCTTTCATCATATCTGGAGAACCTTAAAAAGGCCTCCTTAAAGTACAGCCAGCTCTCCTGAACTCTTTCTCTTCTTCAACTTTCTTCCCAGGGGATGATGTCCACCAGTTCCCTGAGTCTGTTAAACTCTGCTTTTTTGGAGTCAGCTGCCTGCCTTCACAATCTTAAACTCTATCATTCATTTTGTGGTCCCGGCCACACAAATGGCCTTCCACCTTCATGTTCTCAACCAATTCCTCCCTGTTCATGAGTAGCAAGTTGAGAAGAGCTTCCTTCCTAGTTGGCCTCTACTACCTGTGCCAAAAGTTATCCCCAACACACTGCAAGAAGTTGCTGAGCTGCTTTTTTATGCACTGCTATGTTTCCCTCCCAGTAGATGCCACAGTAGTTAAAGCCCCCATGAGAACCAGGCTCCATGATTCAGAAGCTTTAATCAATTGTTTAAAAGAACATCTTGCCCACCTCCTCCTCGTTTGGTAGCCTGTAGTAAGCTCCTACCAGATATCCTGCTGTTCTTCCCTCTGACCTTTACCCAGAGGCTTTCAATGAGCCTACCTTTCACTTCATACTACACCTCAGAATATGTGTACATCGCCTTTATAAATACAACACCTCATCCTTTTTCCCCTTGCCTGTCCTTCCTGAACAAGTAATACCCACTCATGACTTGTACTCCAGTCATGTGAACTATCCCACCACATCTCCATGATCCCGAAGTACCTAATTACTCAACTGTACTAGGACTGCCAATTCTTTCTGTTTATTCCCCATACTTCTCACATTAGTATATAAACACTTTAGGTATCTAACCAATTGCCTTGCCTCTTCTCCTTGAGAACATTGAGACAACCACCTGGGCTGCCATCCCAACTGTGTAGTCACTTTTGACATGATTATAGTTTTCAGACTTTTAAAAAATTCACATTCATACAAAAATTGGTTTAAAACTTGCTTTAGCATTTGAAGTTGTGGGAAAGAGTTTGTTGCAAATCTGGGGTCATTTCAACAAAGTCCTCAGAAACAGCTTCTCCTTCCCAATTACCTTTTTTTACTCTCAACATTTGCCCAGTTTTTTTCCATACAAGTTTTTACGTGGTCTCTTACTGCATAACGGCCCCCTCTTTAAGTAAATGTGAAGCCTATGAAATGCAGAGAAGTATCTATCAACTATGATCTCATGCTGCTACCCTGGGGGGGAGCAGTTCATCTTTCTCTTCCCCACAGAGCAACATATTGCTAGTAAGCTTACTGAAATATTACCTAGGCATTTCTGAAAAGGCTATGGACAGAACTTGGATTTGTTATATGAGTGAAGCGCTCTGTTTAGCCCCATTACCAGCTGAAATTAATCTTATAAAGTTGATCTGTCTTGGGAATAAATCACCCCTGGTGTTCCCAGAATGAAAGATTTCAAAAAGAAAAAAAGCCTTGTGTTAAAACAACCAATGAGGACCAACAGGCCTCCCATATCATTTTGGACAAGGCTCTTAAGCTAGATTTTCTTAAAGCATATATCATTTTGAGGTCTGTCTAGAAAACATCCCGGCTTTACGAGACTGAGGGAAGCGGAGTCCTTTGGCTTACGCACAGAAATGAGATACTGGAGACCTGGGTTCAAATTTATGACTTGACTACTGATTTCACATGGGATCAAAGCCAAGTCACAAAAACCTCAACTTCGCTATATTATGGGAAAAGTGTATTAATTTAAAATAGTTAACTTGACAAAAAAAATCTGTGAGAAGACAACCCAACTTGCAGTTTTCTCACAAGTTTTCTCACAAGTGCAATGTGACAGTCTTTAATTCAAAATTACATACTAGATTTCCTCCTTCTAGACAGAGCCCTTGGTAATCACATATACTGAGACCATCTTGAGATGAATCAGGGCTATGCGATCAAGGAGACTGACAACTCCAGAAAGAGTAAGTTTTCACAAGTTAAAGCCAGTCGGAAATCATACTGAAGAAAGAGATTCAGACCATATGAAGATCTACATTAAAAAAATTAATATAATTAAATATACCTTAATTCCATCTTCACCATACCACTTCACATTCAAGTCAGACCACTGCCTCCACCTGGGCTTCAATGGAAGTACATCACAGACACCTGAGGACCGGTAGTCCTTTTCTCATTTTTAGTGTTAATAACTGTTGGCAAGGGAAACTGAATGAAAAAATTCAGCTTGGTTAATGGCAGTTAGATTGGAGCACATTCAGTAGCTCCATGGATAAGCCTTATATGCGTTCCAATGGTGTACAGCTATGAGGGGGACTGGGCACGTTAAGTGCATATAGAAACTTTTGAAAAATGTCCTGCCAAACTAATAAAACTTCTGTTGATCCAGAATGAATAAAACTTCACAGGCTTACAAAACTTTACTAGTTGAAATCTTCAAAAACCCCTGGACTATCAGCCTGTGATAGTCTCAGCTTGACTGTGATACCCTCAGCTTGGCTCCTCCAGTCCATACGGGGTTGTTGACATATGAGCCATACAGACCCTTATGCATTCCTAAAACCTGCCATTTTTTCTGTGCCCACCACAGCTTCAAAATCTGTAGCTGTATGTTCCAACAGACCAGTGATGCCGAACTTTTTTTTCCCTGAAGGGCAGACGAACAGTACCAGGTCTATTTGTGGGCTGGATTCAGTCTGTAGGCCTGATCCAGTGAGCAGTGCTGGTCTGGCCAGACCCTGATGCAGCAGCATTGGGCCCCACCAAGGCTGTTTCTCTATGACTACTTTGGCTTGACCCAACCACATGGGAACAGGGCCTGATTCTTCTGTGTGGGCGCAGCATGGCTAGGGCCAATCCTGTTACATGGGGGCTGGAAATTTGGCAGCAGGGTTAATTTGGCAATTAACATTGCCACTATTCCCCACGGCCAATGTCCAGATCTGTGGGCTGAATTATATGACTGTGTCAGCCAGGGGTTGAGCAACCCATGCACCAGACTGTTTCGCTAACACCATATAGCGTACTTGTTTCCAAGTAGGAGATCACACTGGAAAAAGGCAGCATAGGGAGAGATAATACACTATAAGCACCCTAGATACACCTTAGGGTAGAGATCAAGAGTTTAAGGCTGGGATGGGCAGATGGTGTCACCTTGAGGCCATTACAGATACCATGCAATTAACTGGTTAACTGCACAATTATCTTGAGACCAGCTACATTTGAAAACTAGATTTATAGATTGTAAGGGGCTGGAAGGGACCGTGCAAGATCATCAGGTCCAGCCCCCTGCAGTAGGCAGGAAAGACAACTGGAGTCAGGTGACCCCAGCAAGTGACTGTCCAGTCTCCTCTTAAAGATTTCCAGGGTAGGTGCTTGCATCACCTCTGGAGGGAGCTTATTACACAGTCTGGACACCCTAACTGTGAAGAAGTTTTTCTAGTGTTAAGCATGGAAGTCTTCTAGGAGTTTGTGGCGATTACTTGCAGTTTTCCCCAAGGGTGCCCTGGTGAACAGTTGTTTGCCAAGCCCTTGATGTAGTCCCTTGATGTAGTAGTAAGCTGCTACCAAGTCCCCTCTCAGCCTTCGCTTTTTTAGGCTGAACAGACCCAAATCCCTCAGCCTTTCCTCATAGGGCTTGCCTTGCAAGTCTCTGATCATACGGGTGGCTCTTCTCTGGACTCTCTCAAGCTTTCCCACGTCCTTGTTGAAGTGTGGTGCCCAGAACTGGACGCAGTACTCCAGCTGTGGTCTCACCAGTGCTGAGTAAAGCAGAAGAATCACTTCCTTGGTTCTGCTTGAGATGCATTGATTGATGCGTGCCAGAATAATGTTCGCCCTGCTGGCTACTGTATCGCACTGATGGCTCATGTTCATACTATAATCTATTATTACCGCTAGGTCCCTTTCAGTTGTGGTGCTAGTCAGTTTGGCCTTTTGGAAGTCTAGGTACACAGTATCAACTTCCTTTCTCTTATCCAGTACTTATCACACCATAAAAACTCCAATGAGTAGAAGTCTACTTAAATCGTGGTTTCTTGTGGCTCTGGAAGCCCGCCAAGCCTGAGCTGCTCCAAGCACACCAGGCCTTCCAGCACCCCATGCACTGCCCCCAAATGCCTTTTCCAGATAGGGCCCTTGTACATGTGAGGAATATCCCTGTAATTTGTTACGTAGCAAACTAAAATACATGGGGTATGTTTTAATTCGCTACATAAAAAAGTCATTTAAATCGACATATGCTGCCGAACGTATACACTATTATGCAATTTAATTGCAACATGCTGCCAAACATATACACTGTTACATAATTATGTCATTAAAAAGGGCAATTAAACCACTGAAAGAAGCAACTTCCTCATGTGTACAAGGGCCCTCTTACTCTATGACTATGAACAAGTCACAAGGTCAGGCTTTTGACAAAATATGTATTTATGTTTCTATGCCTGCATTTACATATGGACAGCTGTATGTACTATTTTCAAGGGTGAGAAGTGTTGATTCCTTTAAAGTATTTGGTCAAAGAATAACTAAAAATCCTGTATTTAAAAAATAGTTTTGCAATAAAAATTTAATTGCAAGTGTTTTGCGGATTTCAGCTAGTAATCCTGTATCAGTCAATGGGTGATATTTTTATACTAAGCTTTTACTGCTTAAGTAATTTGAGTCAACCTGACCAAAAACATTCCTTCCATGAAGTTTGAAAAACTTTCTTAGTTACCAATTTTGGCAACCAGAGAAAGGCAGGAAGGAGGGAAGAGAAGGACTGATAATGGAAAACACTAAGATTTTAGTTCTCGAAGGGAAAAAGCAAGCCAAGCTTCCAGCTCCCCCTAGTGACAATGGGAAAAAGGAAATTTATCAGATGAAATGTTACAAATCCTCTCTGATACCACAGGAACTAAACCACTAGTGTCACTTTAAGCATATCAGAAGATGCATTTAATAGCTGCTTAGTGGCTACTTGTTTACTCTAAGGGAAAAAGGTCACCTTTTGAATTTTCTCTAGCTAACAAAGCACAAAGCCTGCTTCAACATCTGGATATTCAGTTCCCTATCATAGGGTATATCTACACGTACGCTTTAAAGTGCATTAACCTATTTTAATACAAGTTAAAGCATCACAAAAAACTGCATGCATTTGCAAATGTGCATTAAAATAGGCTAATGCACCTTTTTCTCATACCTCACAATGGAGGTACTAAATTTAATGCACATTAGCAAAAGCACATTAAATGAGCACATAGATACACCACCCACAATGTACTACAGTTGAAGCAGAAACCAGATTTCATTTTTTTTAAACCACGGAGTAAGCAAGGCTCTGCTTACCTCCAACTCATTTGTAAAACAGGCAGTGAATAACCTTCTCTGCCTTCTACTTATGAGTATTAAAAAGATCCCTGCAGTATGACATTATCCCCTTTAACAACTGAAGTTTAAAATTTCCATGACATGTAAAGAATGACTAAAATTTTTGACCACCAAAGGTGGCATCAAGCTCTGGAAGATGAGGACTTACTGCTACTTTATAACAGAACTACTCAAATACCAACATTTATTTACAACTACCTGAAACCCACAAAACATTTGTGATTAAATTTTTATTGCAAAAGTATTTCTTTAAAATGCAGGATTTTTAGTTATCCTTTGACTGAATACTTTAATGGAGTCAAAACTTCTCATCCTCAACAAGGCTACATAAAGCTGTCCATGTGTAAACACAGGCTAAGGAATAATTTAATATTATAAAAGCCTCTGTCTGTCTGTAATGCTTGTGCTTTGTACAGACAGAGACACATGGCAGAATGCCACCATGACAGCATGGACTGAGGGGCCGGAGTGGGGGGAGCAGGAGGGGACGACGGGGACCAGAACGCCACCCTGATGGAAGGGATGGAGTGAGGGAGCGAGGCCAGCAGCGCTGGCTTTACCGCCCCCCTCCCCTGCTTCTTGGAGGCAGCGGGGGCGCAGGGTCCTGGCTGCGCAGTGCTGACCTCACCTTACCCCATAACAGTGGGGACCGGGGCCGGAGCTGGGGGGCAAGGCCAGTGGTGCCCCCCCTCCACCATGTGCCTTGGAGCCAGGGGCCAGAGCACCCGCCCCCCCAACAACAGCTGGTGGGGAAGGGGAGGCAGCAAGGAAGAGGGGAGGGAGGGAAGGGAGTGCGAAGGGGATGGGGGGTGACCGGTGCCTGTGCCCTGCCACAACTGCCATGACCATCGCCACAGTTGGAGGCCCTGGCCCGAAGCAGCAGAGGGGAGGCGGGGAGTGGCCTTGGCCCCGAGCTGAAGTGGCAGGAGGAACAGGGAAATGGCCCTGGCCTGAAGTGGCAGGGGAGAGGTGGGGAGTGGCCGTGCCCCAGACTAAGGTGGAGGGGGCTGGATGCAGGCCTCTGTCCCCACTCCTTCTCCCTGTGCCCCATCATTCTTGATGGGCAGTTTGCTAGTAAATACATATTTTGTCAAAAGTCTGACCTTTTGACTTGTTCATAGTCATAGAACAAGAGGGCCCTTGTACACATGAGGAAACTGCCCTTTTTAACTGCTCTTTTTAACGATATAATTGTGTAACAGGGTACATTTGGCAGCATGTTACGATTACATTTCATAAGAATGTACACATTCGGCTGCATGTCGATTTAAATGACTTTTTTACATAGTGAACTAAAACACACCCCATGTATTTTAGTTTGCTACGTAACAAATTACAGTGATATTCCTCATGGGTACAAGGGCCCTATCTGGAGAAGGTGATGGGGACAGTGCATAGGGTGCTGGAAGCCTGGGTCTGCTTGGAGAAGCTTGGGCTTGGCGGGCTTCCAGTGCCCCATACGCAGTCCCTGCTGCCTTCTTTGGCTGCCAGCACACCCAGCTGCTCTCCTGCCATCTTCCAAGGGCAGCCAGCCTGTTCCCAGTGGTCCCAAGTGGCAGAGATGGTGCACAGGGTGCTGAAAGCCCGCCAAGACTGACTTTGCCCCAGCATGCCTGGGCTTCCAGTGCCCCATGCACTGCTGGATCCAGCAGGTGTTGCCTGCAAGCTGGGACTGCACCTGTGCAGCTAGCACCCTGCCTGGGTAGCCTGGGGTAGGAAGGGAGGGGGGCAGCACCATCATTGCAGAGGCAACCACTGGGCCCCACTCCAGCTCAGGCGGAGCAACCCAGCAACAGCTTGCGCAGGCAGGAAGGAAGGAAGAGAAGTGGCAAGGGGCCTGATTTTTTTTCCCCTCTCTTGGAGCCTTCCTGTGTCACCCACAGTTGGGGAGCAAGCTGGCGATGGACGGTACAGCCCATGAGCTGTGGGGGATGCTAGTGCTTCCCTCTGTGGCAGTGGCAGCGCCCCCCTCCAAGCAGCACCAACCCACTGGCACCCAACCCCATCAGTCCTGGGGGACACTGCCGCCACAGAGGGAAGCACCCCCTGCAGTTCAGAGCCCACTGGCAGGCCACCTCCCTCGTCTCCCTCCCAGCTTCAGGAGAGGTGGGCAGGATCCGGGGGGGGGGAGAAAAAGGACTGGGCCTCTCACTGTGGCAGGGAGTCCCAGTGCTTCATTCTAGCTCTGACTTGCCTGCATAGCTGTTTGAAATGGCTCAAGAACTATAATAACACACTTATTCTGTCTGTTCAGAGCACTCTGATTGGTTGACTCAGTAAGCATTGTGATTGGCTGCCAAGACAACCAATCAATGTGCTCCGGACAGCCAGAATAAGCCTATTATTATTATTATAGCTAGTTCTGAATTTTACATTAAGAAGAAAATGCTCACTTCAAGTACCTGCAGAATGATTTACCTATTTTAAGCAAGGTAGCTTTTTTAGCAAAGTGTTTTTTATTAAAAAAAAAAAATTGAGGGGAAAAAAACTAAATTTGGACACACTAATGATATCATCTTATTACAGAGATCCTGGATTATTATAGAAAACAAATCTTGGAATCCTTTCATCTCTTACTTTCAGGATAAAGATGAATTTGCAAATATGTTATACTTTGTGCCAGTGGATGTGTGAAATCTAGAGAAGCAAAATGACAACAGCATCCTGCATGTGTAAGTGTTAAGTCTATAATTAGACTGAAAATGTAAGCAACCATCTAATGACTGAAGTTAATAGGTTATATTGACTATTGCACTCAAAACAGCTTTATTTTATTTATATTACTTGTTTAGATTTATAAATTGCACCCTATTATCTATCTGAGAGACTCAGAGCAGCTTAAAGGAAACAATCAATCAATTCACAGGCAGAATTCCCTGATCACTACCCAAGAACTCCAATGTACTGCCTTCATTTTTGTTATACACACACAAATTAGGCTGGTTACACAGTTTTCCAGACAGAACAGTCCTACTAGCCTTTATGTTTTTTATCACTGCAAAAGTACAAATTAATTGTGCAAAAAACCTCAAGTTATGAGTTGCCCAATGAACTTATTTACATAATAGGAAACTACTGGCAGCAAGTGCTAAATGAACTTACATCCAGGTACACATACAGTAATGGAGAAAGGAACAAACACACACACACACACATACACACACAAAACATTTGTTATACATAACAAAACAGAAATATATCTATATCACATACATTTTTCACCCAATCATAAAACTGCATTTTCTCTAAAGCACATAACAAAGCCACAGTAATAAACTCACTACTTCATACTCAGACTACTAGCTCCCCCATCATGAATCATCATTTCATCTTTGAAAGATTAAATCTGGGCTTTCAGACAAAACCAGAAGGAAAAACCAGTCAGCACTTTGAGAGGACAAATATTTTCCTAGGAAGGCCAAGGAATTGCAGCACCACTGGACAGAGGGAGCTCTGACAAATCATGATGAATCAGGTGCTGCCACTACCAAGACGGCTGCAGGACTAGGAAGGGCCACAGCAGAAATAACTCTCTCGGGGTTATAAAAGATACTGAACTAGTTCTGGCAGGAGCCACAGGCAACAGAATACAGTCCCACAGTTCTTCCAAGTCAGTCAGAAAAAGAGGAAAAACAGGTATCCACAACAGAGTGATTTAGAGGTATGCTCATGACGTGGAAGTGTCTTATTCTACTCCTAATATACGTGTAACAAATGTTAATGCGCAGAGAGAGTTAACCAGGTGGCTCCTCCGACTAGCTTGTTCAGAGACCTCAGCTTTAGTAGGCTACACGTATTACACAGTCTACGAAAGGTCATGTCTCTGAAAGAGTTTATCTAGGAGATGCCACTTTGTCCTACCTTCTACCTAAATATTAATGTGGACAGGGTTTAAACCTTAAGACATCTGCATTAACAGGGCATATCATTTATTTCATCATTATTTATACATCTGTAGTGTCACCCTGTAGCCCTAACCCCACTGTCCTAGGCACCAAATGGAGAGCAAAAAGACAAATCTTAAGAATATTAACTGTAATCTACAAACAATATCTATGGCAATTTCTTCTAATACAACATTGACTGATAACAGAAGGGTCCCAAAAATGGTGTGAGGTTTGAATCCCGAGAACTATTACAGGATTCATCCTGATCTTTTCCTACAGAACACTTTTGCATGAAGACTGGTAAAATCTAGCTCTTCATGTTAACCAAGTGCAACCACATACTAGAATTGTGAAATTTATAAACGTGATTCTCTACCACTGCTTCTTTTGCTTGGTTTTTAGCATTATCCAGCCCCCTCCCTTTACATTACTATTATTTAGAGATCAGTTAGTTACAGTATTGTTGCAGATGGCCAGGAAATGGACAGGCATCATGGTTTTTTGTGTGTGATATCTTTGACTAGACCCACTGTACAGACCTGTTGGGCAGATCTGAGGAAGGGTGTTTTGTGCCTGAGAACTTGTCCAGTAAAAGATATCATAAAAACACTTGCCTTATTTAGGCTTCATAACTTCTTTGGGGTCTTATTCTTTTTCTTACCTGTCTGCAATAGCGTTACATACAGAAAAAAGTAAAAACAATTCAAATAGTCTACTGTCAGAAGTCCATCAGAAAGCAGTAAGGTAAAAATCCCCTCTTACTCAAAATTGCTTAAGAATGTCCTCACTTTCTGAAGTAATTACAAAATTAAGCAGTCATATTCAATGGGAACAATTTCTGATCTGATTTAAAAGCCTGCCTATAAATTTGCACCTTTGATCTGCTTACATTAAGTTTAAAGATGGCAGAGTTTGTTTCTGGATAACTTATAGAAAAGATGAGGTCACCATCATGCCATTCCAGTAAAGAATTGTATCCTACTAGTTCATTCAGAAAGGGCTCCAGAAAACAGAAGGCAAGTATGGATAATTGAACAGAAAACAACAGAATTACATTATCTTCAAATATTCAGTTACATCCATCTTTACCATGGAATGTTAAGGATGGATTCAAGTGCACGTGTTAACTATAAATCTTATTTTTGAATCAGAATGTAACTTCTGTTCATAGCACTCACTTATCTTGTCACTGTCAGTGGTGAATCAGTAGATTTTTAGAACAAAATGAAGCAGATAACCTTGTACAAATATACAGTAAAATATGCAACTAATATACATTACAATATATATTATTACCTTGCGTGTAGGCTGCATCATCAGATCCCATACTCAATTTCCGTGTATCACTGATCCTATCCACATGTGCTAAAACAGGGTCAGTAAGATGCTGGATACCTTCTGGTTCAGCATAATGATCTGGAAGGTTTAGAAGGTTTGTAGGTTCAAAGGTTGGGGACACTACCCCTGGTGAAACTGCAGGGGGTTTATTTGGAGAAACCGTAATTTTAAAAGTATATTTTGTATTAGGCTGTGTAACCACCACTCGAGGAGAGGTGGCAGTGGTGCTGTTGCCCACTGCTCGACTCTTGGGTGGATGGTGATGAATAAATGCAGGACCCATGCTTACTTGACCAGACATATTCCTAGAGGTGGTAGATACTCCAGGATTTGTTGATATGAACAGCGTGGGTTGGTTCCGCACACCTTGCTCATCTCCTGTTGTGGCATTTGCTGAAATGTAGACCTTAGGTTGACTACGTGCGATCACTTCATCAGTACTTGGTGGACTGGCCGCTATGTAAACAGTGGGTTGACTTCTACTTAATGTCTGGCTGTTAAGGGAAGAGGGAGTAGTGGAGGTGCGAGGGCCAGTTGAGCGCAGCTTAGAAGAATTGTTTCTTTGTGGTGGTTCAAGTTTGATTTCAATTTGGTTTTTGCGAGGTCCAGTTGAAATATTCTGAATATTGTATTGGCTATGGGCAGAAGACTGTGAGCTACCAGATGAATGAATTGTAGGTGCTTGCGGAGTAGTAGGAGAACTGATGGGCATATAGACATGAGAGGTCTGGTGGCCTTGCTGGTTTGGATGCGTTGATTGCTGTGATGAGGTATGTGGTGGAAGACTGGATGTAGGAAGAGTAGTCCAGGGACTTGGTTGTGAAGGCTGGTAGACTTGCTGAGGATGCATAGGATTAAACTGAGAAATCCAGCCTGGTTGCTGCTGTGTCTGTCTAGCTGTACCACTAGGAGCTGTGATATAAGGCCTAATATAGATTGAATTTCCCTGCGGACTGTTAAGTACAGGGGGAGGTACACCATGTATGTGCAAAGATGTAGGGGTATTGCGACCAGGCTGAATATTTGGGGCTAAAGTTACCATAATGGGGTTGAACCTGGGTGTTTGCTGAGACAGGTTAGAAGCTCCTTTGCTGCCTATGTGAAATCCAAGGTGTTGCCCTGGATTAGCAGTACTAACTGTATTAGGCATTCCAAAGATGTTAAATGCTGGTGGTATTTGAGCTGGTGCTGTCTGTGGTTCCTGCTGAAACAGTTCGCTGTTGGGCTGACTGGCTTGAAGGTGTCCATCACTAATGCTGTGAGCTAGAGTCCTACTCCCATTCATTCTACTTCCTTCTCTTCCATGGTGATACACATTCTGCGACTGTAAATCCAAATTAAGAGATGTCATGTGATTTCGTAGTCCAGGAATCCCAGAATCATCCGAAAAACCTAGGTCTCCTTCACCGTAGAGATACTTTGTGCTCTCTTGAGAGAGAACTGCACAACAAGCATCCAAGTTGTTGTTATTCTATAAAAAGGACAAAAATTTGAAGTTATCAATAAAATAATGCCACACACATATAGCATCCTTAAAAATTAATATGCAGCATCAAGTGAAAAGTCTTAAGATGCTGGCCAATACGACTACTACACGCATGAGGGGCTTGCATGAGTAGCTTACCATTTTGAAAATGGTCATTTAGTCAGTGGCACCCAGGCGGACGTCTGCATTGTTTCTGCAGTAGTGACAGAGATCCTATACTATAGCAAGCTAATATGCTACAGTACACCTTGGGTGGATGCTTTTACTTCCTCCCTACTCTCAGAATAATCCTCAGCACAATCATGTCTCTGCTGAAGGGGAAACCAATAGAAGAACTGAGTTCACAGTACCTGTATGTCACTGGCAAATAGCTTAAAAAGCTTTTAAATGTTTCCCCAAACATTTTAAGACTGATTTCTTTAAAAACTCCCACCTGCTGAATAATGAAAAATGTCAAATTTATGAATGGGCTAGTGTTGTTGCAGCTGTATAGTCCAGGAATTATGCAAGAGGCCAGGATTTATGAAAAAGAAAAAATATGCAGATGAAGGAAAACATACAAGAGTGTGTTATTCAAGATTAAGAATAATTTGCAGATTGTTCATATATACTATACTATTTATTTCATATGAGAATTTAAACAGAAAAAATACCAATTACAATGCAGTTTTTAAGTATTTGTGTTTCATCTGTCAAAATTCTTATTACATACCACTATTTTCAAGGGTTTAAATTAGTTACACCAGGGCTTTCCAACTTTTTAGTGATCACTGGCTGCATATTGCATGTTCCCCCCACAGCACCAGATATACTTGTGCTTCACTGTGCATCCTGGTGCCCCTGCCCCCTGCAATGCACCATGCAACTCCCCACTGTACCGTTTACTTGTGCGCTCTGCCTCAACTTCACCACTGCACCACACCTCTCAGGTACCCAGGCTGTAGGCTTCCTCACCACTGTGAACTGTGCCACACTGTGCCGTGCCACCCCACCGCTGGAGCGGGGAACAGGAAGCCAAACGGAGAGGAAGCCTGGAGACCCTGGCTTTAGAAGCAGTCAGAGCAATGGGAAAGAGCAGTGGCTAGGTGGGTGCTTCAAGGCCATAACTTAACCCCCTTGCAGACTGCATGTGGCCTGAGGGCCACCAGTTGGACAGCCCTAGTTTAAACAAATATTTGCGCCTGGGTAGAGCTGACATACTAAATCTTGAACATGGTTATTTTTATTTTTTAAAAGCCATATAGCTAGCTGGTGTGTTATTAAAAAGTTAAAAAACAAACTGCCAAAATATTTCTTTTATCTCCAACTTAATTGTGGGCTTTTACACATCTTTCTTAAAAATGAAACTTTAAAGCAGATGAATATTGCTGGAGGACATGAAACTTCAGGAAGAAATTGTTTTTTTTTTAAATTTGGTATTTTAAATTCAATTTTCACGCAGCCAAGCCTGAAGCAACAAAAATTATACTTTAACACCTTTCACTTCTAATTATAAAAATGCCTGGTGTCTTGGGCACTACCAAAAACAGCTATTAAACGTAATCCAATACTACACAGACTAGAAAAAGATGAGGGGAAAAAAAACCTATTTGCAAGACTGTACCAACAAGAGGACTGTCAGAACGTGTAGCCTGATACTTGTATAAGAAAAGTTAAATTGTCACAAAGCATGTAGCATGGGTTACTTGCAACGGAAACAGATTGAGAGGCCCCACTCAGAACCAGAGCCTGAGGGTGCGGTCAGAACTAAGTTTTGAAATATTTCCAAGTGTAACAAATGGGCCTGGAAATGTTTCAGAAAGATATCGTTTCAGTGGCAGGATATATGTACAGTCCCCTGTGGCAGCTCCCTGCTCTCCCCCATCCCCTGGCCAGGCAGGATTAGGGCTGAAGGGACCAAAGCCAGAGCAGAAAGTAAGTGGGGAAGAGGACCAGGGGACAGGCTACAGCCTCCCCCCCTCATTTACCCCATGCATGTTTTCCTGGCCATATGTCCTCTCCCCCAGCAAACAAGCAATTCCAGCCCAGGGCAGGTGGTGGCTCAGTTTAAGCTTCAGCCCAGGACGCAGAGCTGAAGCCAGAGATGAGCTGCTGTCTGTCCCAAAGAAGTGCTGGAATCCAAGATGAGGGTTTCCCCCCTCCCCTCCCATGCTGATGCAGGGGGAACCCCTTATTTCCAATTTGAGTAAATATAGCAATATTTTTAACTTTGCATTCAATAAACTCATTTTTTTCAGAAAATATTCTAAGCATTGAATAGAACCTTTTTCATTTTGATGGAAATCAAAAAACTGAAAAAGGAAAGCAGGGAATACATGAAGTCTCAACAACATCTTGTTGGCAGAGACAGAGCTTCAAGGCTCTCTAATCCTTTATCTAATTGCAGAATTAGCTGATGACAGAAATGAATGGCATGGCTAGGCTGGAATGTTCATCTTAGTTCTGCCCATGTCCCAATTTTGGTTAAAATGTTGAAAAAGAAAAAAAGCTAAAAAAAAAAAGAAAAAAAGAATGAATGAATAAAAATGGGAGGAGGCATGGAGAGAAGAAAGATGGGGGGTGGGGGAATCATCAAGCCCCTAACCTGGGGAACAGGCTGATGGGGACACAGACCTTGGGGAGGACAAGCTAGGGGAGTCCTTGATGTGTGCAGTAAGCTCTGCCTACAGAAGCAACCAAATGCATGATTCTAGTTTAAACAGGCTTAGGTTGAGTTTGAGTCCTATTAACTTTTTGGCCTTTCAAA
Source organism: Gavialis gangeticus (assembly GCF_001723915.1). NCBI lineage: Eukaryota > Metazoa > Chordata > Crocodylia > Gavialidae > Gavialis > Gavialis gangeticus. The sequence continues at coordinate 81,910,767 of NW_017729034.1, forward strand.
GTTACTGATGCCTACCTATTTCTGTATTTTGACAGTATACCATAGGACAATAGGGAAGTAGGGCTGGAAGGGACCTCAATGAGGTTATCTATTCCATCTGTCTGTTTGAGGCAGGATCATCCCTGAGTAAACCATCCCAGCCAAGAGTATGGTCTAACCTGTTTGTGAAAGCTTCCAAGAATGGAGGTTTTGCAACTTCTCTAGGCAGCCTATTCATAATGCCATGTATGGACTTAAATTTCTGGGAAAGTTGCTGCTCTCCCAAGACAAGACATGTGTGTACAAAAGTATAGGATTTTTCTCCCAGAGCAAAAATGGTCACTCCAGGAGAAAAAATAACCTGGAAGTAACCAGGGTTAAATCACTTGTGAAAGAGTTTATCCCTTACAACACCCACACTGTGCTGCAGGAAGACTGTGCGAGGCAGTGCGAATCAGCCAGCCAGAGCTGCCCTGTGCACTGATACCACCTTTTGCCAAGCAGATGAAAGAAGTCTGCAGAGTAGAGATGTGCACACAAGGGCCCCCCCTCCCTGGTTGTGCAGCATCAGCACAGCAAGCTCTCTGTTCTTCAAGGGTTCAACATCTGAATGTCTGTTCAAGCATCTCTGGGTAAGTCTTTCTACCAACACAAGCCTGGGAGAATTCTCCTAGGTCATTCAAACACTTGTACACAGCCAGAGTCAGAAATTTACTCCTAATCTTCAACCTAAATTCCTCCCTGCTGTGGCTTGAGGGCATTGTTCTTAGACCTGTCCCCTACAGCCACAGAGAAAAGCCCATCTCCATCCTTTATATAGTCACTGTTTTGGTATTTGAAGACTGCTATCAAATCTCCCCTCAGTCTTTTTTTCTCCAGGCTAAATAACTCTAGTGCGTTCCACCTTTCCTCATAAGGCTTGCCTCCTAAGCCCCCAATCATTTTTGTTGCTCTTCAGTGCACTCTTCCCAATCTGTCCACATTCTTCTTGAAAATTGGACACAGCATTCCAGGCGGGATTTCACCAGAGCTGAACAGAGCAAAACAATTATTTTCCTTGTATTAACAGAATTGTTATTTGCAAATAAACTTCGGATACAGTTGGCTCCACCCCCCCTTTTTTTTTTTTTGCAACAAGAGCACACTCCTAGCTCATATTCAACTTAAGGTCCACTGTAATCCCAAGGCCCTTCTCTGAAGTACTGCAGCCTAACTAGTTATTCTTCCACCTGTATTTGTGCATGTAATTACTCCATCCCAAGCACAGGACTTTGCACTTGTTCTTGCTGAATTTCATCTGGTTAATTGTAGGTCATTTCTCCAGTCTATCCAGGGCACTCTATGGACTCTGGTCCTACCCTTCAGAGTGTCTGCAACCCCAACCAACTTGGTGGGATCCAAAAATTCGCTAAGTGTACACTTGGTCCTATTTTTCAAATAATTAATACTTAATAAATAAACAAATAAATCATTAAATATTAAATATTCATTTTCAAAATAATAATGGACCCAGGATAAACTCCACTTTATATCTCCTCCCAACCACACAGAGGCACTGATGACTACTTTGTTGAACCTGATCCAACCAGGTTTGTATCTATTTCACAGTACCTTCTCCTAGTCTGTATTTCCTTAGCTTGTTAATGAGAATGGCAGAGGGTGTCAAAAACCTTGCTGAAGTCAAGGCATACTGCCATCCACAGAGCCTGTCACCTTATCATAGAAGGAAAGATTGGTTAGATATGATTTGCTCTTGATGAATCCATGCTGGCTGTTCTGAATCATTTTGTTCTCTAGGGGATTCAATGGATTCCTTGAGAACCTGTGTAATGATCTTCCTAGGTAGGTCCGGCTGACTGGTCTCCAATTCGCTGGCTGCTCCTTCTTCCCTTTCTTAAAGATGGGCACTATATTTTTGCCCTTTCCCAATTACCTGGGACCTCACCCGACCGTTGTTAATTCTCAGAATATAGCCAACGGCTCTGGAATTACCTCAGCTAATTCCTTCTGGACACTAGGATGTATATCATCTGGCTATGCCAATCTGAAAGCATCTAGCTTTCTCAAATAATCCCTAACCTGCTCGTCCACTACTCTGTTTGTTTTTGTTCCGCACCTTTGCTTCCAACTGCATTCATCTAGTATGTGCTGCTATTTGTGGAAACTACCACAGCAAAGCCTCTTTCTGAATCATATGCAACTACAATGCCTTCTGTATTCAGTAGGGAACTAAGATTTCTTTAGTCTTCCTCTTCCTTTTGACATATTTGTAGAATCCCTTTTTTACTGCCTTATGTCCCTTGCCAGTTTCATCTCAAAACATACCTCAGAATTCCTAAATTTCTTCCTGCATACCCATGTGATACTCTTATGCTCTTCCCTAGTACTATGACTAAGCTGCCACTTTTTGTAGGATTTCTTTTTGAGTTTCAACTCATTGAAGAGATTGCTGTCTAGCCAGGCTGGCCTCCTGTTGCTCTTCCCATTCTTCTATCACATCTGGAGAATTTTCTCCTTATGCCCTTAAAAGGGCCTCCCTGAATGTTCAGCCAGCATTCCTGGACTTTTTCTTCTTTGACTTCCGTCCCAGGGGATGATGCCCACCAGCTCCCTGAGCCTGTTAAACTTTACTTTTCTGGAGTCCACTGCCTTTATTCTACTACTCTCTTCCTTCCTGACCTTGAATTCTATCACTTTGTGGCCATTGTTCCTGGTGACTCCAAGGGGGGCCCTGGTGAACAGATTTTC
>NW_017729034.1:81918493-81920988 GCF_001723915.1 Gavialis gangeticus
GGACTTTTTCTTCTTTGACTTCCGTCCCAGGGGATGATGCCCACCAGCTCCCTGAGCCTGTTAAACTTTACTTTTCTGGAGTCCACTGCCTTTATTCTACTACTCTCTTCCTTCCTGACCTTGAATTCTATCACTTTGTGGTCACTGTCCCCTAAGTGGCTTTCCATCTTCACATTCGCAACCAATTCCTTCCCGTTTCTGAACAAGTTGAGAAGAACTTCCTTTCTAGTTGGCTCCTACTACCTGTGCCAAAAGTTATCCCCATCACACTGCAAGAAGTTGCTGGGCTGCCTTTTTAGGCACTGCTGTGTTTCCCTCCTAGCAGATGCCATAGTAGTTAGTAATTAAAGTAATCTCTTCCTCCTGGTTTGGTGGCCTGCTGCAGGCTCCTACCATGACATCCCCCCCAGGTACTCTCCCCTCTGACTTTTACCCAGAGGCTTTCAACAGGCCTACCTCTCACTTCACATTGCATCTCAGAATGTGTACATCTCCTTTATGAATAGGACAACAGCTCATCCTTTTTTTCTCAGCCTGTCCTTCCTGAACCAGCTATACTCATCATTCATGAATATACTCTAGCCATATAAACTATCCCACCATATCAGGATGCATCTGTTCCTACTCAGGCCTCTACCCTTGACTGGAAGGATTGATGGGAATGCTACTTGGGCCTCATCCCCTTCACCTTTCTACATAACCATGTAGTCACTTTGGCCTGCTCAAGGTTATCCCTGGCTGTGTTGTTAGTGCCCACATGGATGAATCACATGGGATAGTAGGAGGATTGCATGAGTCCTGGCAACCTCTCTGTGATGCCTTGGATGCAGGATCCTGGCATGCATCAGACCTCCCAAGCCCACAAGTCAGTCCAGAAGATAGATGCCTCTGTGCTCTGTAGTAGGGAATCACCAACCACCATCACGTGTCCCTTCCTCTTGGCATCGATCCTTTTGGTATTGATCCTCTCACCCACCCTTTTCTGCTGAACAACTACTTTCTGATATTGTGTTTATTCCAAAGCAAGAATAATTTCTCAATGGAAAGACTACTATTGAAGGCTCTGACTGATTTACATTAATGGCATAACCAACCTGTTAATTGTGCCATAATCTGCAACATGCCACCCATTCAGCCAATTTATGGCACCATAAGGTGGCACCTTCAATGGAATGTATGGCATGCATCCCAGACATGATCCCAATCAGTTGATTGTTGCCATTGGTTGGGGGAAGTGCCATTGCTCCTAGGGATCCAGCTGGGGGCAGTTCTGGATCCCAGACCAGATCCTGTGCCTGTCCTGTGCCTGATCCCACTACTCAGGTGAGCTGAGCTGAGTTGAGCACTGGCATCAGACTGGGGGCAGCTCCGAGTCCCAGTTCAGCAGTGGAATCTGGAATCTGAGGAATTTTATGCCTTATCCCAAACATTATACATGTGGTATGGCAGGACACGTGGTTTTTGGGATGAGGCATAATATTCCTCAGATCCCACTTACACCTTTATTTTAATGTCTGCCAGGACCTGAGTTTTCCTCATGAGTTTGATTCAACTCACCCAAGCCCCCCAAAGCCCTAAAGTGTATTGGCCTAATATTAAGGGTACATTTAAAAGGTGTAGAAAAAATCTACATCTGTACCAAAAGTGATCTGGGATAATTTTTCACAAATTTACACTTCAAATGGCATAAACAATTTAAACTCTGGAATGTTTAATTTTTGGAATAAAACTAAATTTACTTACACAGAAGGTGTTTGAGCCTTAATTCAGGTGTCAAATATTTGCAAATCTGAGTCAAAGTATAGTGCTCTTCTTAACATGTTTTATCTAGGAGAAAAGTACTCCGCACTCACTACTTCAGGTGCTGTAGATATTTCTTATACTTGAGAAAAGTATATTAAAGATAAAACTTAAACAGTCATTAAAATATAGTTAATTCACTCCACTTGGCCCAACTATCCTGGCTGGAATATAAAATTCACTTAATATTCTTATATCATCAGTACCACACACAGACCTGGAAGTCTCAGAGACTTGACTGTTTCACTTGACTCCAAATTTCCTAGCTGAAGTGAAACTAAGTTGGCTTCTTCCCCTGCTCACATTGATTATGAAAGTAGTTGCAATCTTACTTACCTCAGTGATATCAGAATGTGTAAGATTCCACAGAATTTCTGATGTAACAGAATTTTAACGTGTATTTATGAAACCTTAAAATATTCATATCAGTCTTAATATGCAAGAAGTAATCAACTTAAATAATATTTTAATGCTAAATAACTTTGCAGTTGCAAAAACAGTCCAATGCAATTGTTCATCTATATGATATACCCTATAAAATCCTAAATAAAAATGTGCTCATAACAAGGTAACAAAAAAGAACAGTTATTCTCAGTACAGCTGGCTACTGTCCTGTTTCTCATACAGGACCAACTGTGTTTTAGGCCTCTCCTTAAAAAAAAAAAAAAAAAAAAAAAGGGGGAAAAAAAAAAAAA
>NW_017729034.1:81921249-81931016 GCF_001723915.1 Gavialis gangeticus
TAAAAAAAAAAAAAAAAAAAAAAGGAGAGAAAAGAAAAAAAATCCATTGTATCATGTAACCAAGGCTTGTGATACAAGGGGAGCAAAGGTTAAGGTTTTCAGCTGGTTATCATATCACACACAATTTAGGCTCCAGATAGCAACAAGATACTACACCTGACTAAGCCGATGCATCACCTAATCCAAGGCAGGAAAGGTTCTTTGGGTAGATGTGATATCTTTTATTAGACCAACTAAATAGTTGTGAAAAAGTACTTTGCAAGCTTTCAGGCACAAACATCCTTCTTTAGGCATTGGGAGACTGCTATTGCTCTGAGTTCTTTAAGGTAGATAAGAAGCTAGAAGTGTGACAAGAAGTCTGTGAAAATGTAAATAGCTGGAAGTTTGGAAGACAATAGGAGGGGGGAAAATTAATGCAAATGGTAAGTTTCAGGGAGGTGGCCTGGTGACTCAGATGTCAGACAGGTTGTAATGCGTCGTAACTCCAATGTCTATATTAAGTCCATGACTTCTTTGTATCCAGTAGATTTATGAAGTACCTAAGTTATTTTTGTATTAGAAGAACTAAACAGTTTTTAAAAAGAAAAAAAATTAGTATCTTGCAGGATTGGTCTTAAGTACAGATGTGGTGCCATGCAATCCTGAGAGCATGTATGGTGATTCTATGGGTTGACTCAGTTTCTTTCTTTCTGCTGCTAAATAACTAGAGGTAATCAGTAATGGGAAAGAGGAACTCGTCTTTTCTATTTTAGCCTGGCAAACCACAGGACCCCCATTGGAATTTTGTTTTCTTGCAAACTGAAGACGGCCAAATAAATTCTGTCAAAATTTGCTATGTCCAAGTTTTATATTAGGAATCAGTCCATACTCACCATTACAAATCCTTGAAAATGAAGCTTTGGGGAAGTCTCTATTTAAGCAAACAGGGCACCATGGAAGCATATTCAAAAGCTGAGACTTAGTTTAAAAAAAAAAAAGTGATAAATCTACGATTTCTAAACTACAAACCAAATCCAATTTGAGAGTCTGCTTGCTATAAAACAGACAAAGACAAAAGAATAAACAGTCATATGACAGGAAAAAAACATGTTCTCAAGAGATCCACCCAGCCACAGCATACAACAGGGAAAACTTTGTTAGCTACTTTTAACATCTTCAGAATAATATCATGTAGAAATACAGTAATAGCAGAACACTAACCTGTAACATGCATCTGGACACAACAACTTCAGGTACCTCAGGAAATTTTTGTCGCAGGTCATGTAAAACCTGAAAATCAATTTGTTGGCTTCCTTGGGCCATTCGTATATTGCCTGGTCGGGACTGTTCGTTCAACAGGCAGTTCTAGGTCTTAGTGAAAGGAGTACTCATCTCTTCTGTCCCAGCATCTTCTGTAAAAGGGTGAAAAACCCTAAAGTTTATATATATTCTTAGTTTAAAATGTAGTTCTGTAACCTTCTCAAAAACAAACACAAAATTATAATGTGGAAACCAGCTCCTTCAGCTCCAGTAACAAAGGCTTTTCAATGCAAAATTTTTATGCAAGAACATTTCTATTGAATAAATTTAATTGCTTATGTTACAGTACTTCCCCATGTTACATTTTTGGAGACTTGTCAAACTAATTTAATTCTTTCTAGTCTTTCATAACTGTTTCCCTGTATGCTCTACAATGAGAAACCTGCTGCCTGTCTAATGCAGGTTTCCTTCTCAAGTCTCACTTTAAATCTTACTGACTGAATAAAACACATTTTTCATATCATACATATTACTTTATATCACTTGAATATTTTGAAATGGCACAAAGATGTTACCAATATCACAGCAGTCACAAAATACAGAAGCCATGCCTAAGTCTTTAAAATGCCCCCCTTTTATCTAAATGATTTTTGATGGCAAGAAAATACTGAACACAATGTGTGAATTCACAATTTAAGAAAGTGATAAAAATTTCACTGTAGTTTTCTTAACCTTAGTGTATGCTACAAAGTTTTTCTGACATAATTAAATTTCCCAGATGACACATACCCCCCTAGATGACATATCCATGCCAGCAAACCCACAAGTGTGGGTGGATGCAGTTATGCCAACAGAAAATGTCTTTTTGTTCACTTAGCTCATGTGGTGAGGAGAGCAGGTATACCTGTACCGACAGAAAAATTCTCTGTTGCCACACACTACATCTACCATAGACGGCTTCATTGACAGCTATGCCAGACTAACTACAACGACAGAAAGTGGGTTCTGTAGACTTGCCCTTAATGACAATCTATTAAAATTTATCGACCAATACTGTTAATGCTTAAGAAATAACCAGGGGTCATGACTAGACAAAGACAGCCCTGTAAGTCAGGCCTTCCTTGGGGCATTTATATATTGTTACCTATTGTTAAAGGTCAGTCATACAGCAGTCTGTATCAGCATTAACCAGCCACCTTACACATACAAATAATTATATTTTGGCTGGCTGCAGCACAGTCATGTCATTCAACATCTCTGAAGATTTTTGAGACTACATATCTTGGAACACTTAAGTGCAGTGTTTCCCTAAGCTTATGGGTTTACACCCACCTTAGCATAGGTAGCCACTCTCATGCCCCCCCATACTTCAACTATCCTTCCCCACCAATTTTCTTGAGCCCCGCTACTTCAACTGTCACCATCAATTCCCTTGCTGCCAATTGCCACCAATGCTCCACATCAGCAGGAAAACTGGCTGTAACTGCCAGTGAAACGGGGGTGGGAGGTGGAAGCCTGCAGGGGCTGAAGTAGGGAAGCATAACGAAAACAATGGCAGGGGCTGACTGGGTGAGGGGTGCTACCAGTTGCCACTTAATGTTTCCCAATTGATACATAAGGAGCATATGAGAATTAAATGCAATTCCTAGTAACAAAGCTTATAAGAAAGCTACTTGCAGGTAGTTTAAGCTACGACAATCTAATCAAGTTCCACCAATCACTATAGTTGTAAATAAATTTAATAGTAACTTTTTTAAAACAAAGCCAAGATACATTCTCAGACCTCAATTTGCATTTCCCTCTTTGGTCACTAACTCTTAAAATCCAACTCTCCAGAGGTATGCATCTACTTATGACTGCTTATTTTCCCACTGCCTGATTTCCTTGGCTGCTTGCATCATTCCCACCCAGGCATGAATTCCTCCTCAGCATTTAAAGACCTCCCACTAGCCTTTACTGTCACATACCCATTTCTTCCATCACTTCTTGACCATGAAGCTTTGCCCTTGCTATTTCTTCTCTTGCAGTTGTCTGACCCTTTATCCAGCCTTCAGCTCTTTATGCTGTTAGAACTGTTCTAAAAACACAGCAACTGAACTGAAACTGATTTAGAAACTTATTTAGCTAACTTGTTGCTACTCTATCCTGTTGCCATGCTTTTTTGTTTCAGTATCATAGGTGTTCCTTATTAATTTTAGCTAAATCATCAAGGTACTCTTGAAACAAAATTAAAAATGTGCACACTAGCAGGCTGCATTGTTAACTAAAGCAGCTCTTAGATGAATTCTACATAAAAAGCAGAGCTCTTGCTTTTTATACAGAAAAGTCTAAAAGCTATAAAAGTCTAAGGCTTTCGTTAACTGATAGATTTAATATTTTTGCAGCCTTAAATACTGTTAATTACACTCAACAACCATATTTTTATTCCGAGTACTCTAGACCCAAGCGCTCTACTAGTTCTTTTTCAAACTGTGGCTGGGCTTTTCAACTTTAAGGGATTGCCCTTCTTCCCTTTACCTCATATTCTCCAAGGCTGTGTCTTTTCCTTTTCTGTCCCTATGGCTTCTTGTCTAGGGATTGATAGCACTATATTCGGTAATACAGTATATCAATTTATCAGGTGTTGACCCTAAGGAATATTGTTGTTTTAGCAGAAGCCTGGAACCACAAATAAGGCTTATTATTTTCCACAACTGTCCTATGTCTACACTTTCAGGATTTTCGATATTCACCTTTTAAAGAAGAGACTAATGATTCCAAAAAATGTTCTAAAGCAGCAACTCTTCAGTCATCCTGGAGTTATTTATGAATGTTTTATACAAAGCCTCTCGACACATTTATCCTGACATATACGAGACCAGCTTCTACTTATGCTGGCAACTCTAAACCAGTTAAATTTTACACTTCAAAAATAGTTTCCATGGAATCCTCAAAGAGGAATATATAAAATATTGGTATTTTATTTGGAAAAAAATTGGTTGGTTAATAAAGCAGTAAAAGCTTGAAAAAACCCCACACAAGTACAATCAATAACAGCTGCTACTGATTTCAGCCTTATAACTTTTGTCCCCAGTGGTATCTCTGACCTTTCCTTTCCTTCTTCGTGTCCTTGTGACAAGGTACTTAGTAGAATTTGCAGATTCATTGGAATCTGACAGGCTGCACTGTGAGTGTTTTCTGCTTTGGCCTTGAACTTACACTCTCCAGGCTGTCAACCATGCCCCTCAGCACCTGCACCATCCCAGCCCCATGCATCTGGCCAAGTACAACCAACATGCGATCAGAACCAACTAAGCTCTGCAGTTGGTTTGCAGAAGTTGCAGTCTCATCTTTACAGCAGTAATAGGCATATCTTAAGAGAGGCAAGAACACGGGTGCCAATCCAAGAATTATTTTACTGAAAATCTGCAAACTTTTTATGGACAGCAATTTTTTATTTTTTTACATAACGTTACATGATGCAATGCAAATTATTGCAGCTCTTGTTCTCTTCCCCTTCTCCCACCAGGATACAGAACAGAGGAAGGATCCATGTTCCTTGGGTGCTTGCAGCAGCTGCCTGCTACAAGGAGAGCCAGTGCCCAAACCACACTCTTGACAGAACCCCAAAGACGATGCACTATACCCATTATGCATGCACAATACCCAAGCATTTCTTCTTTCTGAAGGTCCCAGTGAGCAGCAGAGGCATGGGGAGCAGGGTTGCTAAGCATCTACATGTTACGGGCATCAAGACAGGTGGATGGAGAGTGTAGAAGCAATCTTTTTCATTTTCATATTATGTTGAAATTTGTTTGAAGAAAAAAATATGCATTAAAAAAAAACTTGCATATGCCAGTAAATTCCTTCTTGAAAAGGTTGAAAGATCAACCCTTAACAAGGCAAAGCTGAGGGAGCAGTGAGAGTGGATAGTGACATTCAATGGAGCGTGGCATTCTGTTTAAAAGAAAAAAACCAAATTGCTAGTCACATTTTCTAACTTCTATTATATGGAAAAAACGACCGTAATGTGGTATTAGAAATCGTATGGTTAACATCACAGCCAGGAAATGCCAAAGTAAAACAGACAGGAAACCTAACTTGTCCTTTTTAAACACATACAGGTATTAGACTGGCTAGGCTTTCAGGCAAACGGGATAGTTTCTCTTCTTCTCTCATACACATTTAGGATGAGGTTCAGAGTAATTTTAGCAGTATGCCTGCTGATCAAGCAGCTTAGCTTTGTTTTACTGCACACAGTGCATACAGGTAGCTTTCTGGAGTTGAAGTGAGTAAATCCATGAAGACATTTTATTTAAAAAATACTGACCTACACAGAAAAAATTCAGAGCTCACATAGCGGATTAAGCTAACATTTCTAAAGAAAAGGATGACAAACTCTAAATCAATCCTTCTAAAGGTTATAAAAGAATTAGAATTTTTCTGAAGTCATCACAACTTATATAAAACTAACCTAAAAAGCAAGTTCTCTATCATTAACAAAACACTAAGTGCCATAATCTCTTAAATCCTAAACATAAAAACACAAATTCTTAGTAAGATCCCCTTTCAACTCCCTACACAGTAATTTGAGTTGGGTATTTGCAATTTGTATACAATTTCCAGCTTTTCCTTTGCCAAAGTGATTCATCAAGTAACTTCTTCTGCTCTATCTCTATCTGGGCTTGTGAGCAATAAGTATACTATTATTGTTCCTACTGCAAAAACCTGCAGGGAAAATGCTTATTTACCCATTTCTACATAAAAGGGGAGGGGACAAATTAATAAAACAAGATATGTATTCTAAATGATTACAAAATTATGTTAACAAGATCATGAACACTGAGGGAAAAAATAAAATCAAGGATACCAAAGAGAATGACTGTGAAAAGTAAGTGTACAGTGCAGTTTTCCTTTTCATCTCTTTAAAGGGGGCCACTACCATATTACTGAAATCCAAGACAAGATTCCCCTCTCTGTCCCCAATCGGCATGGGGAAAAAAGCTTTGTCTTGGCTTTGAATACCAGATCAAGGCAGGTGGCAGCTCAGCTCTGGCTTTGGCCCTGGGCTTGAGACTAAAGCCATAGATGATCTACCACCTGTACCCAGCTAGAACAGCTCACTGGATGTGAGAGGGGGTACTTGCTTAGGGGCAACATGGGGGAGACTGTGCGGTGTGTGGGGGGAACCTGTAGCCTTCCACCCTACTCCTTGTCTCCTGTGCCTGTGCCTTCCAGTTGCGCACACAGCAGAGGGATCCCATGCAGGGGATCATATTTGGCTCACAGGGCTCAGAAATTTGGTGGTGGGGGAATAAAAGCAGCATTAACTGCTGTTGCTTCCCTGCTGCCAGATTTTAGGACCCTTAGGGAGCCCCACAAGCCAGATTCACATGGCTCCTGGGGTTGAACATTCCTGCTCTAGAGATGCTTTCCAAAACACATTTACATATCAGGTGGGGATGGCTGGGAAATATGGCCACTAAGGGCTAAAGGGTTTGCAGCTAAGAGCTGGTACATAGTCACATCAGGAAGAATAAGAATTAGCACCTACGTTTCTAATAGGCAATGCCATATTCCGTTGATTTACAGTACTGCAAATTAAGCTGTTTGTAAAGAAAAAAAATTAAATGGAACAGGATCCTCTCTTCCCATACATGTTGTGAAGAAATCCTCCTCGGTCTGCTTCATCTCTGTATTGGGACAGCCCACACCCCTCGACCCCAGTGGTTTGTTTGTTTTTTACACTGCCTGGTTTCGGTCAACCTGGTCACCTAGGTGACTGGGTTGTAAAAATTCCTGAGGGAGGGGGGAGCTCACTCTTCCTTTTTCCTGCTGCAGGCATTTTGACAAGGGGAAGTCAGTCACTTTGGGGATTTAGAGAAGCTCAGACCTCCAGAAAGAAGCTCCAGTTAATTTTACTGTGAGCAGACTTGGAAATTTAGCCAGTATATTAGGATTAAGTGATTTCAGACGCATGTTAAAAGGGTCACCGAACCCAAATTTGATGAAAGGCTCAATTTATTCTGTATTGCTCAAGGTGTTTTAATCGTCTCTTAAACTTCCTTTGTTCTCTACCCACCCCCATCCTCTCTCTCTGACTGATAAAAAGCTATCTGGCTCATCACGCCTAGCTGTGAATGCCTGAAGGGAGAGGAAGCTTGGCTATTTATTAACTAATTCAGGCCTACCCGAGAGTATTTGGGGATGCTCCAGGCTATAAAGAGCACCCAGAAACACTTCCAGGGGGCCAAAGCACCCCCAAGGCTGGCTGAGTGTGTACCCTAGTCTGTACAGAGCCCTACCAGAGACCAGGGCCTGGGTGGTGGCAGCAAAACTCCAGACTTGTGGGAGGTCTCCAGGAAGGAGGACAGCTGGTCATAGGCACTCCCTATTTTAGGGAGACTCCTGAAGCGTGGTTTTGAGCTGGGCACAGTGAGATGGGTAGCTGAATGTGGTAGCGCCCCTACTGTCCCACCACACATGTACAAACACACTGAACATGTGCTATGGTAGTTTCTCCACAACCTCAACAGAGACTTATTTTTAGTCAGTCAGCATTAAGTAAATGTACAGGTTTTTGTACCAGTGAAACAAGTCCACAATATATTTGGGTAACAGATACACCAAGGTCTTACTCTAACTACTGCTATAAGTTATGCTACAGAAAGTATTGTAGAAGCTGATGGATCTTCAGGATTTTTATTGTATAAGAATTCATGAGAATATCTTAATTCCTGGGCTTAACTCCAGCACAGGGCCTGTCCATGTAGATCAGTGATTCTTAACTAAAGTGCTATCAGATCGTTTGAAAGGTGCCACAAGGTGTGAGGAGATCAGATAAATGTATGCTTAGGTTTGTCCCTGCCTGGCCAGTTCCCCACCCCCACCGCAAAACCCCCCTCTCCGCAAAGAGGAAAGAACTGTACTATATCAATTTGTGTTTTAAATCTGTTGCCACTCAATTCACAAAAGTTATGAAGGGGTGCCTCACGTCAAAAAAAGGTGGAGAACCACTGGTACAGCCTAAACTTAAGAAAAAAAACCTATCTGAATTGATTTTTGAGATGGGGGGGAAAAACTGGCATCTAGGGCTGCGTGAAGCTTTGGTCGCTGATTCAATTCAGAGGAGATTCGGCTCAATTCGGAAGCCAAATCTCCGAACCTGAATCAAATCGGGAGACCCGCTGAAAGGTCTAAATCGACTCGGAAAAGATTCAGAGATTCAGATCCGTCAGGGAGAGGCAGGCACAGCTGGGCGGCTACAGGTTCTCCAGCAGCTCCTCCAGCGTGCTTGCCTCTCTCCGGCAGGGGAAACCATGGGAGACGTCCCTATGGCTGCCCTGCCAGCCCCTGCCTGCTCAGCCATGTGCCCGATGGCTGCCCTGTTCAGCCCCAGCATCCTGGCAATTAAAAAAAAAAAAAAAAAGCCCCACACTCACTGGCTGCAGCAGTTGGGATTGGGGCCTCTGAGGGCTCGTGGCAGAGTTCCCCCCCACCCCCCGGTGCAGTGGAGGGTAGCAGGGATTGCCTCCCCCCCACTTGGCACCTGCGTGGCAGCTGCCCCATGGCATGGGTGCAGCATGGTTTGGCAGGGAGCCACGTGCTGTCTGGAAGCTGGGGTCAAGCGCTGCCAGGCTCCAGCTGACAGGTAGAGGTTCCCTAGCTACCAGACAGTGTGCAGCACCCCGCTGAGCCGTGCTGCACCATGGAGCAGCTGCTGTGCGGGGGATCATCTCTGCTGTCCCCCCACCCCATGCTGTGTGGGAGGGCTCTGCCACAAGCCCTCAGAGGCCCTGATCATCGCTGCCAGAGCTGGTGAGTGTGGGGCGGGGCGGGAGGGTGGAGATCAGAGAGTGGGAGCTGCATGGGGGGCTCTGCTATGTGGCCCCAGAGTCCCCACAGCCCCTGCTACAGCTGGTGATTCTGGGGCTTTTTTTTTTTTTTTTAAAAGGGCCGGGCAGGAGGTAGGGTTGGGCAGGGCAGCCGTGGGGGCTTCTTCTGTGGCTCTGCCCACTGAGAAGAAGCAGGCAAAGCCAGAGGAGTCATGGGAGAACCTGCAGCCACTCGGCTGTACCTGCATTGATCAGAGGGTAAAACTGGAAGTTAAGAATTAAGAATTGCATCAGAAAGTTATATTTGGGACTTCAAAAATAAAAAGGCAGGTGGGTACACAAATACCATTAATAAGTAAAGTTGAAAGACCAATGCAGGTCATCAGTGACATAATATGGAAGGAAAAGATGAGGGGGATTAAGTACAGAGTGCTGGAGAACACCAGCAGGATGAGAAAGAAAACTGTTAGAGGTAAATGCTGAGCATGGCTATGTACAGGCATTCGGTTTCTAACCTGGGAGAGTTGTTATTCTCCCAGGAGAAACCACAAGTATACAGATATTCACAATTTTTCTTCCACAGCAAAATGGTCACTCCAGTAGAAAAACAACCCAGGAACCACAAGGGTTAAAATTCATTCCTGGGAGACCTCCTGTGAGAGTGAATGTTTGTACATAGTTTCATAGTTGGTAGGGTCGGAAGGAACCTGAGCA
>NW_017729034.1:81931027-81933069 GCF_001723915.1 Gavialis gangeticus
CCTCGCGGACATGCGCCAGGATAACTCTCTCAAAAAGCTCTCTTCTGAGAGAAGCCACAGCACAGCTATCCAGCATCCCATGGTGCTTCACCCTCCCCACATGCACTGCTGCCATTCTGTCTCCAAGAAGACTGAGGAAGCCTGCAGAGGATGCAGAGTTGGGTGCACAGGGGCCTCCTGGCTGTGTACCACCAGCACTTAAAGCTCTCTGTCCTTCAGGGGTTCAGCATTCAAATGTCTGTTCAGACATCAGCAGGTACGTTTTTCTATCAGGAGAACAAACCCAGGAGAATTTGCCCAGATCATCTGAATATGTGTACTCAAACTATGTCTGCTCACAGACTGCAAAGATAAATGAGGGTAGTACAAGCCTGCAGAAAGTGAAGAAAACATTCAGGAAGGGAGTGATCAGTAAGAGCAACAGGAAAGACACTCTATGGCCATGCTTTAAGTAAAGTCAATGTATATAAAGAAAGAGAAGGCAATCTAATGCTGCACTGCAGTGCAATTTGAAATCACTAATAACCCTTACAAAACACTGCTTTCAGCTATTTCAAAAGGCTTTTTTTGCAATTTAGATTTTACACTCCTGGAGATATAAATGTTCCACTAAGCCTGCCAGCTGTGCCAAAAACGCTAAATAAATAAAAGAATTAACTGGCAGTCAACCTTGTAAAAACTACTGGCAAGATCCCCAGATAACCAACTTAAAAGGCCTGATACAATGGTAAAGTGATGAAATATAAACAGCTCTCCTGCTGAAGCCTTATTCTGTTAAAACGATCAAAAAAAAGTAAACAGCATGTCATTTCACAGACAATAAGACCTAAACTTTTCAGAACCACCAGTCAAGAATATGAATTAAACTGCCAATCCTGTTTAATAACAGGTTCAAATAGATAGCTCATTCCAGATATGCTTCATTTGCCAAATACTGAAACTGTTGTATAATCTCTAATTTTCTTAAATAGCAAAATATGACTTTCTTCTGGTAGAGTATATATTGACAATCAAACTGTGAGGTAATCCTTAACTACACATTTTTACATTTACTGCCAGCAAGACCTCTCTGTAAGAGTGCTTCAGGATAAGTTCAGTCAATATTCTTTTTGTGTGAACAGTGTGCCTGAGCAAATCTAAAGAAAGCATGCAGGACAATTTTAGAGGAACAAAGTCTCTAGTCTTAACAGGATGAGGCATGGGAATACACAGAAATCTGTCACACTAAGCAATAACCACACAAAACAAATAATTTAGATTCTATGTCTCTGAATGTAGAGAAGACTGAAACTAAGTGACGTAAATGTAAAGTGATGTTTCATAAGTCAATGTGATTCAGTAAGACCCTTTGTTCTACTGACATTCAAGAAAAAGTATTGCTCCAACTCAGGTTGGACTCATTTGATTTAACTTAGTGTAACAAATATACAGCAGTACTCCTGTTAAAGGCCTTATTCCAAGCACCAGGCTGTAAATATAGATAAACCTATTTAAAAGGAACATAGTCAACTGGAAATACCACACTTCCTGCTTAAATTATAGTAGAAGTAGTACAAAATTTTGACAGGAGTGCTGTAACATCAGTAAATTTGATACATTAAGTTGCAAGTCAAGGCCACCAGAGGCTGCTGTGGCACCTACTGCTCCCCAGTGCATCTGTAAAGTAAAGGAAGAGGCAAATAAGCAAAAAGGCTGCTCAGACTCGGTACTGACCTGAGGCTCCCAAATCCTTCCAAGTGTTACCAGCTATCCCACATTATCCAGCAACACTAGATACCTTAAACAAAACAATACCCTGTCCCCCACACAAATCCATAGCCATCTTCTAGGTACACCTTGCAGATGCAGCCATCAACAATTTCCCCATTCTTCCCCTCTATCCCCGTCTTTTAATCCCAGCACTAGACCAAAACCAGTATTTGGGAAAAAATAATCCTCCACGAACAACACCCTGCTTCTCAGACGGCTCTTAATTCTGATACAGCATTTCAAATCCTTTAGTCTAATGCTTGATCACTTCAAGACCATCTTCCATTGTTCTT
>NW_017729034.1:81934304-81935578 GCF_001723915.1 Gavialis gangeticus
TAATGCTTGATCACTTCAAGACCATCTTCCATTGTTCTTTTGCTTGTGCTGTACTGGGTAGCCTTTCAAGTATCCATACTTCCATTTACTTCTCTACATTTCCATTAAAGAAAATGAAAGCCTTGTTAGTTTACATCTAGAGTCATCAATTTCAGTCCCCTGCAGGTCACCATATCATATAATCCCATTCATGAGCATATCTTAAAGCTACTTTAATTTTTGCCTCCAGTGCTCCTCTTGGACTTTCATTCATCTGATACGAAACCCTACAATTTCCAACCTAAATTTATTCATAATCAGCTTATGAATATTTATTTTTGTGCATCACTATCCCTTTGTGTGAATAAATCTACTCTTCATAAATATATCAGATGGGTAAACACCAGGGAGAGAAAAATCTCATTCCATCTCACAACCTTCACTTTACCGTACCTAAAAAGTTAAGCTCAAACTCTAGTCTGGTCTCATAAACAGACTCTTCATTCCCCAACTCCATTTGTCTTGAACATGAGTGACCAGAAATGTGCACAGTATTCCAGATGAGGTCTTACCTAATGCCTTGCATGATACCACCTAGGATTGCATTTACTTTGTTCATGGTTCACAGTGGTGTTTATCATGCTGCCTATGGTGTGGAACAAGTGCAGTACAGTTGGAAATTTCTCTTCTCCCTGCTACCCTTCCCTAGCACATCATCTACATCAGAGGTTGTCAACCAGGGTGCTATGGCACCCTGCAGTGCGTTCAGATCTTTTCAAATGGTAACACAGGGTACCACAACATGTAAGCACTGTTAGGTGTGCAAACATGAAACACAAGATAAACCAGAGATTTCAAATAGGAATCTATACTGTTAAAACTATTCTGACCTGCTGCAGTCTGAGTTCTTTGCAACACAAGAATTGCTATTATTTTTCTTTAGTCAAAAAAGAAAAACAGAGCTGATATTTTTCAAGGGGTGTCTTAAGCCTACCTTGGGCTACCATAGATCTAAAAAGGTTGATAACCACTGATCTATAAACTCCAGTGTTGTTCTTCAGTCTCACTACCACTGCAAGTATCTTAGTAAAGGTTTTTGGGGCTATCCAGTCCAAATGAAAAAAACCTTGTATTGGTAACTGTCCTGACACATCACAAAGGTACCTTTCTTTGCTAGGACAAGACAGTGATATGAAAAGGAGGTCTCAAGGTTTAGAGGTATGAATAAGTCCTGCTAGTTCCAAGAGAAGGGTCTGGTTGGTCAGCGTAATCATCTTGAACTTGTAGATAAAGGA
>NW_017729034.1:81940578-81945754 GCF_001723915.1 Gavialis gangeticus
TATGAAAAGGAGGTCTCAAGGTTTAGAGGTATGAATAAGTCCTGCTAGTTCCAAGAGAAGGGTCTGGTTGGTCAGCGTAATCATCTTGAACTTGTAGATAAAGGAACTGAACTTTAAGATGCGGCACCAGTCATTTCCCCCCCCCCCTTTCATACGAGAAGGAAATATACTATCAAGTGTCTTTCGCCTTGGCTACAGAAGAACTTCCTTGATGGCCCTCAAAGATAGTAGCCATCTTCAATCCTAACAAAAACTCCATTTACAGGCTCCCTGACAGCGGGAAGGATGTTTGTAAATAGGCTCTACGATGAACTGGCTGATATAAATACCAACGTGTTTGGTTTAAGGCCCACTGTTTGGTTGCAATACATGCCCAAGCTTGCTGTAGATGGCCCACGTGGTCCTCAGAAAGAAAGGAAGAGGAAAATGGAACACTGCAATTGTTCACTCCCCAAAATTACTGCATGCTGCCTGGAGAATTAGGGGACTTTCTACACAAAATGTATCCTCTTGAGAAAGCCCTTGTATTTTCTCAGAATCTTGGGGATGGTACAAGAAGAACGGACCATGAGACAGGTGCTAGGATGGTCTCTGGCTGCATAGATATCCCAAGCCCATCAACATCAGCCACTCAAGAGGCCTTGCATACACTGATAGAAATGTGTCTATACATCTGTGTCTAAAAAGGCTGCCCTGCCCACTGATGAGGTGCTAATGACCTGGCCATGTTTGCATTAAACAACAAAAAACCCACAAAACCACACCACCCACCTATCCCCTAAGCATGCAGAAGGTTGATTAATGTTATGAGGTCCCTTCCAGGTACATACATTATTTATATATATTTCCTACACAGACTTCTCTAACCACAGCAGCAGCTAACAAGATGAAACAACCATGTAGCCTCCGGAAAGATAAGAAGCCTGCAACAGGGTACTGCCCAGGAATGTCTGCAAAGCCCCTGGGAGCCTCTTAGCCCTTGTCACCTCTGCTTTTTTGAGGGCCATCTCCCCTTCAACTTTCCTGCCATACCTTGCTGTAATTATACTTTTTGAAAAAGAAGACTGTCCCATGCCAGATTTCATGCTCAAGAATACAGGCGTTCCTACTCATTGCTTAAGGGCTAATTATGTGGCCTCGTCTCCCCTTCTAGCCACGCTCACAGATGTTACCAATCACTCCCGAGCTCTGGCCTGCATTCTCTGCCCCTCCTGGGCTCAGGTCTGTATCTCTTTCTACCTACATCAAGGCACTTTGCCTATCTTGGCTCTCCCAGGTGTGGCCCTGGGTCCCTGACCCTGTTTTTGTGTCTTGCAGGCACTGGCCCTGTCTCTGCCCCTCTCTGGGCTGCAGGTCCCTGACCCTGTCAGTTTCCAGCTGTGGTCCTTGACCCCTATCTCCAGGCCTAGCCCTACTGAGCTTTCTAGCCTCCTTGAACCCTGGCAATCTCTGGCTGTGGCCCCTCCTTGACCTTTGGCCCTTATTCCTGGGCCCTAGCTCTGCTCCTAGGCCAAAGAACTATGGGCTTCTTGGCCATGCTTGTTCTCCTGAAGTCAGTCTGGTTCTCTCTGCCCTCTCTGGGCTATGGGTTCCCTGACTCTGTTTTTCGCCCCTCCTGGGCTACAGGTCCCTGTTCTATATATACTCTTAAAAGTATATGGCTGGTTTAGACAGAAAGTCTTCTCAGCTACCAAAAAAAGAGCTCAGTCCTTTAGTCACAAAAGATTAAAAAAGAGCGAGCAAGTCAAGTAATAACCATAAAGAAAAAAGAAATATTATCATCAGGTATATCAGAAACCGTCTTGAAGCTAAAATTAAGTTGGATGCCGTTCTGTTCCATTCAGTGTGCTTTTTTTTTTTTTTTTAAATGGAGAAACAGAACTGTTTTCTATTCAATATGAACTTTTCTGCTTCTTCTAGCTGTTTCTTAGAAATAGTATAAAACTTCTGAAAACCCATGGAAGCTAGTTCTGACTGGTCACACACTGTGCCCTGTTTTTATGGATAATCCTATGGGTAATGAATATTTATCTCAAATATTCTCTCCAATGACAGTGCAGTGCAAACATCCACTCACAGAAATTTTAATTCTTGCATGCTTTTCTTGGCACATAATATAGTTCTTTATCACACACTTAGCACTTGGAACGTTTATGTAGTCAGAGACAATGCTGGCTAGGGTGCACAGTGATAGAACTGACAAGGATAGCATGATAAATAAAATGGAGTAATTTAATGGCTTAAAGCTCAGTTATTAAACACCTCTAACATTATCTGGAATATTTGCTTTGATAACTTTTTTTTAACTTTACTGCACGCCTATACTAGTTTATATAGGACTTGTATCATGGTTTTGGAAAACAAATAAATAAGAGCATGTTACCTTGTACTAATTTGTGTGTTACCTTGTTGTACAAGTTCTTTAAGTGGAATTGAAATGCTGACACCTCTGTATGCCTCTAACAACAGATCAAGAACTTTTTGTCTAGTACATATTTTTAAATTTATTAATGGGGTAGAAAGTACAGTGGATGGACCACAGCAGGTTGGAATTGCACGTTGTTGATGGCTAAGCCAGTGTGCCAGTTATCAAAATATTTCTAAGGTCTGGGATGTGTGTGTGTGTATTTTTATTTTATATATAGTTTTATTTTATATATAGTTTATACCTACAGCAGATGAAGCTGCATCAGTATAAAGGTGTCTCACAGTGGCATAGTTCATTCCCCCTGAGCACAGGTATGGCTTTCCTGGTGTAAAGCACTGTTATACTACTGAAAGCATTAATATGACAGAATTTGCACTGTCTTATACTATTTGTTATCCTAACTTGCACAGAGACAAGGCCTACTAGCTACAGTTCTGAGTTAAGGAAACAGTGTATGAAACTGTCAGGTAACTGAATAAAATCTGACAAAGCTCTGTAGTGGAGATATGGCCTAAGACCAGTATCTAGTCACTAATGACTACTACTAGTACCAGACACTTTTGAAGATGGTGAAAACTCTGCACTATGCTATAATCCAGATCCAGGGAAAGTTTTTTTGAGAACTCTCAATCCCAACTGACAGGCTGGTTTGTAGCTTGAAGCAGGTGAACTGATACCCTTATTTTAAAATATTTGGTAACTTTTTGGGGGAGGGGAGGGGAGAGGGGCAGAAGGGAGATGGCTTTGGATACATAAAATTGGAAAAATTCTTTTTCTATTGCCAATTTTTTCAAAATAATAGTCTACAGATCAACTATGGCTTACCTATGAACATGAAATGGTTATAATTCAGTTTTAATAAAAACAGTCTCACTGGAAGTATGCATAAAGAGGTCATTAAAAACAAAACAAGTTTTCTTTGCACTACTGTAGGCAATTTTATTAATGCTAATAAGGCATAGTATGGTATTCGCCAATCTGACTTTTTCCACAGGTGGCTTAAAATACCCCATGCATAGGAACACCTGAAGCATGATGTTTCCCAGCCCAGAAAACTTAATCATTTTTTTTTAAAAAGTGTGGTCATGGTCAGAAAAAGACCTAAATATTACCCCACAATTTTCCACATTTATTTAGACAAATTAATTCTGTATCAAGCTTATTCAGTCTACTTGGTAGATGTGAGACTATGGCAAATGCTGTTAATATAAACCTTGGTTTCAAACTCTAGTCTCATTGATTCTGTGTATTGACAAAAAAAAGAGACTGAAATCAAAACTAACCTATAGATTTTGTAAGAGGCTTTCTTTAATTTTTGACCACTCATGCTTTATTTTGCACTCTTCCTCCACATCTCCCTAATGAGTCCAATTATGAAAAGTACTTCTCATCTGCTCTACCCAACTTTGTCTTTTTATTTGTTTTTTAAAATATCATGGGGTAGGACAGAGCTCAGTCAGATAAATACTTCCAGCCCTCCAACATCATTAAGTTTCCTAAGACAAGTGCCACCACAGATCCAAGGCAAGGCTGGCATGGTAACTGTTATACCCCACTATAACTCTGGCAGTAGCTAGCAGGTCTTTTGTAGCAGAGCAATAGCAATAATAGAAGGATTTTTAAGCCTCGAACTTCTGGCCTCCTCATATTTTTTTCAAGACTTACTTTACCTCTGGCTAATTTGGAAGATCTGAGCATTATTATAAACATCAGTCTGTTTATATGAGTGCCCATCATTCCCACAATTAGGACCAATTTTCATGTATTTCAACAAACATTAAAAGGCTGCCAGTGTACATAAAAAAATGTAAGAAATTAGGAGAATTAAAACATTTTTAATCCATATTATTGATTTTTTTAAAACTCTACTGAAAATTGATACAGCTCACAGAGAAAACTGTGGACCTAATTAAGGTTGCTTTTCTTCTCTCCTCTGTTAAGACACCTAGACCAGTTTGCCAGTCCACAATTTCACACCCAGCTTTCCTCTCAAACAGTCCCAGAGATTGCCTTTATTTGGTAAAGGCCTTTAAATCAACAAGAAATGATTAGATCTTAATCAGTTAAGTAACTATAGGCTAATTACCAGATCTTTATAAGCTAAATAACTTGGAAACTAAATAGGTGCCATGCAGCACCTTGAAGAAACTCAAGACTACCACATACACTTTACCATCACTGAAACTATTAAACGCCAAACTATTTCCCCAATAAGCCTTTCCGCCTCCACACAGCCCTTAATGCCCAACAGTAGGGACTATGGGCATCTACAGCAGTAGCATCCTGTGAAGGGACAGTTTAATAACTAGGTTGGTGGGATACTGCTAAGTGGGAACAATTAAGATGGTTACATGTGGTCTGTTAGATAGATAGCTGTGGTAATGATAGAAATGTGTCCTTGTGAAGAACGGAATACAAGCATTATACAAACATTAGATAGCTTATTTGGGGTATTATAATATAGGTTTCCTTCGCTTTACATAGGTTCTGTAAGTGTGAATTCACTCTTATGCAATCAATGGGCCCACTAGATCAGTGGGCATACTAGAAGGAAGAAGCAGGCTACAATCGGACCTAGTCAGGTTACAAGGGTGGGCGGATGAGAACAGGATGGGTTTCAATACAGACAAGTGCAATGTGATGCACCTGGGGAGGAACAACCGGCACCATACCTACAGGTTGGGGAACTCCCCTCCTGTCAGCACGGAGGCGGAAAAGGATCTTGGAGTCATCACTGACTCCAAGATG
>NW_017729034.1:81950754-81969966 GCF_001723915.1 Gavialis gangeticus
CATGATTAGGGGACTGCAGGGCAGGCCCTATGAGGAGAGACTACGGGACCTGAACCTGTTCAGCCTCCACAAGAGAAGGCTGAGGGGGGATCTTGTGGCCTGTTACAAACTGGTCAGGGGGGATCAGAAGGCATTGGGGGAGTCACTGTTCCCCCGAGCACAGCCAGGAGTGACCAGGAACAACGGTCACAAGCTGGCAGAGGGTAGGTTTAGGTTAGACATCAGAAAGCGCTACTTCACTGTCAGGGCGGCTAGGGTCTGGAACCAACTTCCAAGGGAGGTGGTGCCGCCTCCTACCCTGGGGGTTTTTAAGAAGAGGTTAGATTAACACCTTGCTGGGGTCATTTGACCCCAGTACTCTTTCCTGCCATGGCAGGGGGTCGGACTAGATGATCTTCTCAGGTCCCTTCTGACCCTAGAAACTATGAAATGTGGTGGCCTACAGTTAACTGCTTTGTGTGATGTATTGTGGGAATGACGCGCACCAAAATATAGTCTCCTGCGTGGATCTGTGCTCCTCACTCGTTGTCTGAGATGTGTGTTTCTGTAGCTGGCATCCCCATTTTGGCTTCTAAGCATCCCACTAGCTTATCTCCACCATGTTACGGTTCTTGAAGCCTTACTCAGCTACCCCCAGCCCCACCCCACTGGTGTTGGAGGGAGATGCCAGCCCTTTGCCTGTTGATGCCCCTACGGATGTTACCCTGCCTGTACCTCCTACCAGTGATGTGGAGTCTGACACTGAAGACCCTTCACCACCCTCTCTTCACACCAACTAAATACTTACCACCACCCTGTGCTTGTGTGTACTGTCTGCTGTTGGTGAGTACCAAAATAGTCTTGTAAAAGTGGTAGAAATGGGTCTGCAGGTCAGTACAGTGGGAGTCTTGGAACGTATCCCTATTTGTTACACTGTAAAGTAGGTTCCCTTTACATGAATTTGAGTTCTACAGTGTTTTCCAGGAAAGCATATACCGCATAAAGTGAGGGAAACCTGTATGTAGGAACCCTAGCCACCCAAAAACAGAGTTTACAGTCTGCAGGAAATTTTTTTTTCTTTCTTTGTTTTAATTTGTTTTCAGGACAAACAGATTAAAACCAAGAATTTTCAAAACTTCTCATGAACCAGCAGTTCCCCACACCCTGCAGCTGCTCAGTGAACCAGACATTTTTATTAGCAGGCATGAAACTGATGAAAAAACTCAACTTTACTGAGCCACTACAGAGAACTCAGGACTTATGATGCCTGCTCTGAGTCCCTGGTTCTTCAAAGCTGGAAGCCTAGAAGCACTGACTGCCTTGGCTCCACCTGGGGTTCTTGGGGCTTCCAGAATTCTTTCTGCAGAGCTGGGGACCTGACCGAGATGGGAACCCTGGTTCTAGCTCCACTATAGAAAGCTGGGAATATCTATCATGGGGCTGCACAAAATGGTGGACCTTGGAATCTAGAGGGTTTTAGCCCTGGTAAAGTCTGACTTGTCCTACAACTACAAGTCCAGGAAGTACTGATTTCACAGGACTGGGGCAGTCTGCCACAAATCCAAGGATGGGTTACACCTCAGATTCAGCAAAAAGGATCCAGGGAACTTAATATATTTTGAACAAAACATTTTGGGGCTCAAAGTAGCAGTTCCTAATCCAGGTCTGGTCCAGTTTTGGTGCAACCAGAGATTAGGTATCATGCAGAGCCCTGGGGTGCCAACCCTCCCTCCAACTGTGTGTGCTGCACTGACCACATGTAGCCCCTGCCCCTCCACATTAGAGGGAAAAGTGGCTGCAGGGTCCCAGAGGGAAAGGTGGCTACAGGTTTAACTGAGCTGCTCATTGGACAGTCTTGTCCTAATCAAAAAATATTGGTGCAGCTCCTGACAAAGAGCAGAAAGGAGTACATATACAGCATGTATTTTTCCACTGTCAACTTCTAGTATCCTTACCGTAGTGCTACCGCTGCCTACATAACAAAACTTATTTAAAGCAGAGGGGGCCAATGTGTGGCATGGCTACCACAAGTGACATGGGCAGCCTTGTGAGGTGTGTGACAGAAGAGGAAGGGGACAGGCAGCTCAGTCGCAGACAAGGATGGAGAAGAGGGCAGAAAGCAGAGCAGCAGCTTGTTCAGGGAACTCAGGGAAAGGCAGATTGGGTAAGGAATAGGTAGCAAACTCATCCAGCCCCACAGGCTGGATTAAGCCCACAGATGCCCTGCATGTTGAATCCGATGTAGGTGCTGCATGCAAGCACACATCCTAGACCAACTCCACAAGCTTTGTGCGGCGTACATACCAGCTGTAGCATGGGACTAGTCCAAGGAGCATGGTGGATGCAGTGCCTGTGCTGGACTGCCCCCACATGCTGCTTACAGTCCAAAGGGCCCCTCTGAGACCTACAAACAGCACCATGGGTCATTTCTTTGACTCCTCGGGGTTAAGGGAAAAGGATCGAAGGAGTACTTGGGGAGGGCGTGGGGCTAATTTGTGGCATACCTGTCAAAAAGACTGTCCCCAATGACTAGTAACAGCCTTTATTTAAAATCAAGCAGCAAATTCTACCACTTAAACTCAGGTAGAATTTAAATGACAACTGAAAATTACTTTTCAGTTTTCTAATGGAGAAGACTTCACTATGAAAGGTAGTGCACCTAAATGCTGGCAGGTCTCCAAGTAACTTGTTTTTAAGTGAAAAAAGTTGAGCAACTGCAATGCCTATGGAAGATAATAATCTTGTATAATTTCCTACATAGAAAGTGTGTAAAATATTTAAAAAAGTGGTAATTAATATGGAAAAGGATGCAATTCACATGTGGTCATTTGATATTCAATACATAATAGTTTAGTTCTCATTTGTACTGGCTACAGTTTCTCCAGCTAAAATTGTGGAATAATGCTCCATACAGCTTGACACATTCCACAACTCAGTGGAAAATCTGAGAATTAACTTTGTGCACTTTTGACTTGTTCCTGTTCCATCTACAGTATTCTCAAATTTCTTCAATGTTCATATCAGAACTTAAGCAAGCCAAGCATTATTGTGTCATTTTCCTGCCTCTTGCCAGGTAAGTCTACTATTTCTCTTGTATATTTTGGGTTGTTTGGTTTATATTACAGAGTTCTGGGACCAATAGGATACTCCCACATATAGGCTGGTATTTCTGTACTTCAGCAGCCTACAACAATCAGCAGCAGCTTTGAAGATTTGTCAAAGCTTCCATTATGAAACCCCATTTAAATGGAGTTTGTTTATAACTAGGGCTGGCATCTTTAAGGCCTCTTTCTTTCTGCTCAAGATAATGTGAATTATCTCACATGCTAACCTAGATCCAGGGCACTAGAACTATAGCATGTGCAATATGTAGGTATTTATCAACCCTGATTTTGCCAGTTTTTTTGTTGAATGAGAAGCATAGCTAACCAGAGTTCAATTATAATGATCAGGGGTGCACTGATAAAGATTTTCTCGGCCGAAACTGACAGCTGATTATTAACCAGGCATATTGGCCAATACCGATCTAATAACTGATTTACAGGAATGCAGCTCAGCAGCTTGGAGAGCAGCTCTCTGCAAATAAGTCTGTAGAGGGAAAGGGGCACGGAGGAAGGAAGGGGCATGGGGGGAGAGAAGATCAAGGCCCCCCACAGTGAGGGAGGGAGTGGGGCAGGGGCATAGGTGCTGCCCAGCCGGAGCAGTAAATGGGACCAGGGGTATGGTGCAGGACAGAGCCATGGGTGCCTTGTCCAGGGGATCAGCATCCCGGCATTTAAACATGGTGGTGGCGGGGGCACTTGAACTAAAGCTTTAGTTCAAGTGCCACCACTACCATTTTAATGACAGGAATGCTTTTAACCAGAGTGGAGCCAAGTGGGAGCGAGGGCGGATGTGGGCTGCCTGCTGCAGGTTCAGGGCTCTCTGCTCTGATGCCTTTCCCTCAGGAGCCCAACGCCAGCCGTGTGTCCCCTGCCCACCCGGCAGCAGGAGGCACAACTTGCCACTCCACTGCTGCCAGGAGGGTAGGAGGTGCGTGACTGGCGGGGGGCTCCCAAGGGAAAGGCAGCAGAGCGGAGAGCCACAAGACCACAGCAAGCAGCCTGCATCTGGTCCGGAGACATGTCCCGCCATGCCTTCTCCAGGGGGTGTGTGCAGGGGGCTCCCTCCCACCCCTCTCTTGGCTCCATCCTGCTCTCTGCCCTGGCCCCATGTCCCATTCACTGCCCTGACTGGGCAGCACCCCAACCCTTGCCCCACTCCCTCCCTCACTGTGGGGGTCTTGATCTGCCCCCCGCCCCAAGCTCCTTGCCCTCTAACAAACTTACCTGCGTGGCGCTGCTTTCCATGCTGCCTGGCTGCATTCCTGTGTGCATGCACACAGCATCCAGGGGCTCTGGCCAGAAGGTGTATTATATTTATCGGTGACATTATCAGCTACACCGGCTAAAAAAAGCTGATAGCTGGTAATGTTAATTTTCCTTATATTGGTGCCAACCGACATGCAACCGATATATCTGTAGACCTCTAATAATGATAGAACAAGAAATGATTTTGCAGGCAAGATTTTAAATCCAAACTCAGTAACTTACATATGCATATAGGTCAATAACTTAAGAAGTCCAGAAATTGGCAAAACCTCAATCGCAACTCATTTACTAAAACAATTCAATTCAAAATGGGTATAGAGTTTCAGATTAATTTGGGGGAATATATAGAAGCAGCACCTTCACTGAACTTAAAGCCACCTAAGATTTTTAAAAAATAAAACTTAACATGAGTCACATGGGATATTTTTAAAATAAAATTTACTACCTTAATTTTTAATTCTTGAAAAGAGAATATTCAAGCAATGCCTCCTAGTAGTTTTGATAGTCCCTTCTACTGTGGGGCCTGATGACTGCAAAAGCAGCAGTACTGTAGTCAACAGATCCCCTTCTACTCAATCTTGTTTAGGATGTATTCACCTACTACAGTCTATTAATTGACATTCTACTCAGAATGAGATAAAACTGCCAATTCCAACAGAAGCCAGAAGCTTTGAACACCTACTTACCCTCAGATTACTTAAAGAGCCTCTACCCCCCAAAACAGAATGGAAAGAACAGCAGATGAGGATTGTGGAAAAAAAAAATGAAAAAAAATTCCTTAATTTCCCAGTGAAAGCACTTCTTGAGTTAAAAATGTGCAAAGGAAAAGTTAAACCAACCAGTAATAAGGAATTCTTGTAACCAGTGAAGCATACTAGAGGAAGTGTGCTGTGTTCCTTTCAGTCTTTACATCTTCAATTATCCTTCTGCTAAAAGCTATGCAAAGGGAACAATTCAAGTCAAACTTCTAAAGTAAACATGAAGATAATCAATTTTCTATAACGGCTGGCTGAGGCTTATGCCCTTTAAGATGAGGACAGGGGTGGATGGTAGTGGTGATGGGTAGTGGTGCAGTTGCACCCCTACCTTTGATTCTTGTTCTACCCTAAGTTTACAACCAACTGCACGGCAGTAACAACAGCATTTCCACTCAAGCAGCAGTGAGGGAACCAATTGACTTCATGGTTTCCTTCTAAAGCAGGGGTGGGTAAAATGCTGGATCCGGCTGGTGACTGCATTCCATTTCCCAGCAGCTCCTGCACGCATGGCTGGGGCTGGTTTCCATGGAGACCAGAGCAGCAACTGCGCTATGATACGGCAGGGCCAGGGTTTCCATGGAGACCTGCCCCAGAAGCACTGGCAGGGTGGGGAGCTACTCCAGGGCTGGGCTGGGATCTTGCAGCACAGTTCAGATCTGGGGCACAGTCCCAATCCACTGCCTGCACGCCCCTGCCTGGAGCATACAGGCTGCAGCTTGCGTCTGTGCCCCAGTCTGGGCTACACTGCCACCACTGCAAGACCCCAGCCTGGCCCCAGGGCAGCTCCCCACTCTGCCAGTGCTGCTGGGGCTAGTTTCCATGGAAACCCTGGCCCCGAGCTATCAACTGCTTCTGGGGTCTCCGTGGAAACTGGCCCCAGCCACACAGGCAGGGACTGCAGGGAAATGGAGCCCACTGCTGGCCAAACCCAGTCCAGACTTTGCCCTCCAGTTCTAAACTCTTTCTTTTACAGATGTTAACAATTCTCTCCCATTTAATGCTCTTTAATAGTTCCACTAATCAAGCTATCCCTTCTTCTGAAATTCTGCTGTCTGTTAGCTGCTTCTGATAAGGTAACTACTTTTTCTCGGCTCTGCAGACTGTTTTTAACTCTAGCTAGAAATATTAACTCATGTGTGGAAATAAGTTTCAGTAAAGCATTGGATGTACTGTCAAGATGCTCTAGAAGGCATAAGATCTGAAAGAGAAATGTTAATTTAATTTCTAATGATCCCAGGATTAATGAAACAACATCTTTTGATTAATTTTCCCTAATCTGTTATATAGATAATATATGATACAGCAAATTAATGCATATTTCAATGAAGTCATTTTTGTTTTTTAATCTGAGTAACATTGCCCCAGGCCCCTAGCTTATTGCTAAAGCATCTAGTTTCTTTTTAACTGGAGAATTGTGTTATATATGATGATATACCATCCCATCTGCACCCCTCTTTTCAAAATTGTAAATCTGCCCTGGAAGAGGCAGCTCACCAAAGTGTCTATATGCATCCCTTTGGTGATGTTAAGAGCAGCCTGTGCTTCTTCTAGAACCAGCTTAGCTCTTGAGTAGTGGCATGGATGAGGGAAGTCACGGGAAAAAGAAAATGAAAGGATGACCAGCTGATTAAACATAGAAAAAAACCTGCTCTGGCATGCGATAAGTAGAACTGCATAAGATACAGAAGTCTCACAAAAAAATCTACTTCTAGTTTTTTCAAGGAAACACTTTAAAGAATAGCTGCACAGCTCTGAACCACCACCTTAGAATGACCTGCCTTTTCCAGAACTTTTGAACAAGATGGTTTGAAACTGAGTCATGTTTAAGGATCAAAAAGGCAAAAACAGACTTCAGTGGTTTTGTAAAAAGCCTGTTTTATAAAATATTGTTTTAAACAAAACAAGTTTGAAACTGATGCAGTTTGTGCTAAAATGTAAATGTTAGAGTATGCTGATTTTTTAATCCTTGGATCTTGTGCAACCTCTGCTAGTAAAAGCTAAGTGCAGAGAGGACTCAGCGCAGGCAAGAGGTACTGTTAGTTCATCCAAGGTTGCAAGAACAGTGTTTCCAACAACTTCTGCTTGTGCACTTTCCCAGGAGTGGCATTCTACCTGCGGCAGACATAGCACACAGTTGTCAACTAAGGGAAAAACAACCCCCCCCAGTTGTATAACTTCTCCAAACAACTGATCTAATCTAAGTACTCTAGAAGCTCCCTCTTAAATAACCAGTACTTGAAACCCATTCCTACAAGACTGAAGCAGAAACCTTTTTGCCTACAGTCGAGAATTTATTTGACCTTCATTTCAAGAAGAGGTTTGGGAAATGATGCCAACACCTCCCGTTGATCTAAAGACAATGGGAATTTGAATTATTTTCCAAAATTCCCCAAGTATCTCAAGGCCTGCAGAAAAAAAAATACTTTATAGAGCTGTATGACAGAAACCCAGAGAGCAATACAGCTAGAAAAAGAATACAGCAGCACAGGTATGAAAAAATGCTTAAAGTGGTACATTCTTATTTTAATGATTCAACTAGGAACTTTTCAGTTTTATAATTTTAGATCAGGCCACATGCAGATACTTGGACAGATGGTGCTACAAGGTCAGTCACTTGCATCAGGATCAGAGAAGCTGCAGATGAAATTCCTCAGGATGTGAAGATTGACCATGCATAAAATTTAGTTAAACTTTCCTAGTCAGCATCCACGTACTTTTCTCCTCTCAAAGGAAATGTTTATGATTTAACTTGGTAGTTTACCTAAAAATACTTTTAAAAAAATTAAATTGCATGGACAATGGTTTTTGCACACCTTTTAGAAGTACTTTTGCGATCCTGTGGCTAGTCTTTAACAGTTCTAGAAACCATTTCTTGGGACATACTGGACTGATTGCCCATGTAGACAAATATATTTTACAAACTTAGCTGTGCAGGTATGTGAGTTACGTTTCAGCTGCATTCAAAACAAGAGAAGAGAAAAATACATGCACAATTTTTTATACACAATTATATAAAAAAAAAAACACATTTTACACAAAAGTGTAAAATGAATCAGCCTTTGCAGGTAGGAGAAACAAAACAAGACTGGCTTTAATTGTATGCTGCATCTTTTTCTCCCACTGCTTGCTTTGTTTCCTTAAAGACCGTTAGGTTCTCAAAGGAAGGGACTGAATACTACTTATATATTTGTAGCACATTGCACATGCTACTCTAAAACAAAGGACAAGATTTTCTGGGGGCAGATAACACAGCAACACTCTAAATTAAAAAAAAATGTTTCTCAGAGTGGGAACATGAGTATCATTTGCTACTTTTAAATAGAACAGAGGTAGATAGGAAAAAAATACACAAACCACCTAACAAGACATTACTTCCTTCGGATGTGGATAATTTATGGAAACAGAGCATGAAAGGTTTCCTGGTGAAAAAGTTACTTTCTGATCGACTTCAACTGATACATTTGATTAACACAATCTCATGTCCATCACCTTTAGAATTTTTTGCTTCCATTTAATCCCGTCTTCAATCAAGATATATCCTCAGTCTAAACTGATTCTCAACTGGGGTGCCATGGTCCCTTTTCTTGTGCAACGTTCTCTGTGACAAGTGACACGTCACTGTGACCATGCGCACAGTCTGGGGAAGATAACCACAGTCCCATACACTCATTGCCCTGTTCTAGCAGCCCACAGGCACTTCCAGTGCAGCACCTGCAGTTGTTGCAGCAGTGAGCCCAGCTTGAGAATGACCAAGTTATTTTGACAAACTGCCAAAATTTTCCAGAGGCATAAAAGCAACAGAATGAGAACAGCAATTTTTAAGTTTGTAACTCAGCCAAATCTGACTGGCATTTCATGAGAGAAGGAAAAAGACGTCTGTAGTCCAAAGGCATTCTTGTTACCAAGTTTTAGAAGCCTGCTGCAAACAAAGGAGGTATTAGAGAATTTAAAATATGGCTTTATAACCCTTTATAATGGAAATCAGGTAACCTAAATATAGAAACTCTAACCAGCTCTCTCTGTCATAATGCTGCTGTGTATTCTAGCCACATTACCACCGTATATTTTGTTGGGTGATATTATCAATCTGAATTGTCACTATTCTAGTTTTTACAAACTCACCTGGGATGCCTTTATAAGATTAATTGTCTTTTGGATGTCATTCTTATGCTAGTCCCCCAACACCACTATGCTGTATGCATCATTAATAAAACTACTGTTGCCAGAATTACGTTATTAAGAACCTCCAACTCAAAACAGCAAGTAATACTTTAAAATGAAGGGCAAAGAAAATCTATCCACACAGCACAGAAAATTGCAGAAAAAGTATATAGGAAAGCTGTCCTAATTTAAGAGTTAGGGAAGGGAAATATGCTTTATTAAGAGTTAAAAATTCAGCACAGCTAGAATTTTCTGGATCTGTGAGAATTAGCAGTTAAGCAGATTTCTGCTTTATCCAAAGAACAGACACAGCACAAGTAGTTATAATGCAAAACTTGTTTGAGAGATTCTGACAATTCGACACAAGGTTGTTAACAGATCTTTCTAAGAATAGAAATAAAAGCTATGTGAATTTTCATTGAATTTTTAACCTGCACCCAGGCCATCTTCAATACAGCTCATCACAAAAGGAAACACCGTTAAGGAAACACTTGTGTAGCAGAGAAGACAGAATTAAGCTACTGAGTTCTAGCACACCTTTTTGTGGCCAATTTAAGGATGGTTTCAGCCCCAATGACATGGCCAAATTCCAAACTGATTAATTACACTCCATTCCCTACCTTAACTGCTGTCAAGTATTAAGCAGTTCTACTGCAGTGCTTTCTATTTCCATGGTGAATGAATCAACTCTTGTAAACATATTACATACATAATTATGTATAGGAACAGTAAGGCTCCAATCAAGCATGCATTAAGAAGAGTCCAAATTAATGATGCCTTAACATCAGCCTCCTGACATGTGCCCAGGTGTGAATCATAATACTCTTGCCCAACACTGTGGAAAGCTAGGAACATGCTCTCTCTTTTGCGTCCAAATCCAGTCCTTAAACACAGAATGTTACATTCAGTAGCTAGGCACAACTCCTCTGATGCAGGACATAAGGATGAGGTGACGACAGAATCATTTAAATCTAAGAGTTTTAAAGGAGTATACAAAACAGATCTTGAATTAGGGTTGCATATGGAGATTCAACCTTAATTCTGACATTTCCTATCTTCTGAGCGCTTGACTTTTTTAAAATCTTAATTTTGTTAACAGCTTTTTAAACGAAATTTGCTTTAAAGAAACAGTGCAAGTGTAAGAGAGCAGTTCCATCCTGCGGAACTGGACTCTCTGGACAGGTCAGCAGCAATACTGGAACTCAGAACTTTTAGATCTAGATAATAAACCTCTGTGGCTTGACCTAAAAGATTAGCAGAGAATACTAAGTGGCACCATATGAACCGATGGCTAGAGATGAAATTAGAATATTGGGAATTTCAGCATCTAGGCTCTACTGGAGAAACCTTTTTTCTCTTCATTCTAACTTCCCCAAAACAAAGTGCATGTCTTATTTGGGGGGGGTGTATGTGAGAAAATATGGTAATTGGCTACAGGCTGGTCCACTGATTTAGCAATGGGCTTTTGCAGCTCAGAGAAGCATTCCATATGCAGATGACCAAGGAAAAAAAGAGGTATATGAATGGCTATGGAGTACAGAAAAACAAACTACTCCCCTGCTAATCAGAAGAATGCAATAAGATGAGAACACCACTCTACTATGCACTAAGACCAGCCTGCTTCATGCTAGAGATGTGAAAGGTTAAATGACTGTTTAACCAGCAAGTAAAGATTAAATAATTAATTGTTTAACAGATAAATGCACTGATAACTGGTTAGCTTACTCGTTATCCTTTAGCTTTGGGTGGGCACAGTCTGGGCGGGGGAGCCACCAGATGCTCCAGCAGGAAATCAGAAGGCAGTACGGCAGACAGGAGGTAGGGAGGGAGGACTGAGGAGAAGGGGAAGGAGAAGAGGACTAATACCCATAGCCCAGGGACAGGCAAAATACAGCCCACAGGCTAGATCCAGAAGATAGGAAAGCAGCAGGGGACGGGTGGCAGTGGCAGCAGTTGGGTAGGAGGAAGAGGTGGCAGCAGCAAGTGGGAGTGAAGAGGCAACTTGGTAGGAGTGTGGGGCCTGTGCTACTGGGGCCAAGGCGGCACGAGTGCGGAGCCCAGGTTGGGGGGACGTGGGGTCTGCCTAGTTCCATCGTGCAGAGCTCCCTGGGGCTCGCATGTAGTTCCCAGGTTCTCCACCCGAGCCACGTGCCTCTAGGGGGAGCCCCGTGCAACGCAGCCAGCAGCCCGGCCCTGCTCACTGCTACATGCAGGTTATGGGGAATGGCAAGAAGCTCCACGCTATGGAGGCGTGTTGGCTCTGTCCCCTCCCTGCTGCCTTGGCTGAGCCCCATATTCTGCACCACTGGCTTTATTGTACATGGCTCGGGCATGCAAGCCCTGTGTGATGCAGCTGGCAGCCTGGCCACGTGCAGGCTGGGGGTTGCCAAGACTGTATGCTACTGAAAGGCTCTGCCTGCTACTACTGGTGGCAGGGGCTGTGTACTATGGGAAGAGCATGTTTGGGGGGGCACCCCCCCACCACACTTGCACCCACACACTCCAAAAAACACATCCCCACAAATCCCCCATATCCACACACACTCACACAGCACCCCACAAATCTATACCCATCCCCTCATCATCCCCACAATATAAAAGAGCAAGACTTCATTTTGAGCCATTATGCAATCACCTCTATATACACAAGGCCAACATACACAAGTCAGGACAAAAATATTTTTTAAAATAAAATTAAAACATATTATTATAGGTGTTTGATTTTTAGTATATGATTTGGGTTTTTTTCCCCCCGTTTCCAACCACCTTCCCAAAAGGAGTACTTCTGGGGGAAGGGGAGGCGCTTCCAGTGGCAAAGTGCTAGTCCCAAGATAGTGAATTGGGGCAGGGTACCTGTCAAGGGGGTGGGGCTACCATTGTGGCTCTCAACAGTTCACCAAAACTTGTTAAGTACCCTCCAGCCAAAATAATTGCCCACCCCTACTACAGCCTAAGAGGAAAAGTCAGCAGTCTGATAACCAGGGATCCAAGTTTTCTGTTTCCTGTGGAAAAATGTGGATTTCCCCCTTTAAAGGAGAAAAATGCACAGTTTCCCATTTGAAGCGGGAAAACACAGGTTTCCCCTTTTGCAAACAGCTTTCTGCAGGCTGGCAGTTTCAGCTTCCCTGTCTGGAGGAGGCAGGGGTGGGGCCCGAGAATCTGAGTCAGCAAGGTCAGATGCACTTTTCCTCCTGCAGCCTTTGGAATAAGTAGGACTGGGGATGGCCCTGTGGGTCAGGTGAGGGTCATACTGCTAGGGGAGCTGGGGCCTGCAGGGAGAGCAGGAGGCAGGGCAAGGGTGTGCAAGTAGCAATCCTGTCCTATGCTGCTCGCCAGTGCCAGGGCAGGTGTGGGCTGCCTCAACCCACCATGGCTCATCCCAGCAGGTCTTGGCCTGTGGTTGGGGGCACTGCCAAACTGGAACAGTGATGGCAGTAGCTTGGTGTGGGAAGGAGGGAGTGCACACTGCACCCCTGCCTGCCAGGCTGGATGCCTTCAAGGCAGGGACTCTGGGGGCAAGTGTTGCCCATCCTCTGCACCGGTGGCTGCTGCCCCACTGCTCAGCAGGGTGCAGGAAAGGGAAGGAAGGAAGATGAGTGAAACAGTTAGCATAGATGTTACCCAGCCCAGGGCCTTGCCAGCCTTGCTGGCCCTGGGGGAGCACGGCCCCTATATACCCAAATGCCAGACAGGACAGGAGCTGCCTGCAAGACCCACAACCACCTGCAACACTGCAGCCTAGACCACACATGCACCAGTACATATAGCCCCAGCCTGGGGGGAGGGTGCTCCTGGTCCCAGGAACCACTTGGAGGGGGAAGGGGGCAGAGAGGTGGCAGCAGTGTCTATGCACGTGTGTGATGGGCAGGAGGCGGCGGAGGCGCTCTGGGTAGAAGGAGCTGCCAGAGCCAGGCCTGGAGCCCCCCTCAAACAGCCTGTGCAGGGGCCGGCTCTTAGGGACTGCTGGGGCCTGGGCACAGGCGCAGGGAGCAGAACGGCAGGGGCTGGCACTGCTCAGTCACAAAGCAGGAGATGGGACAGCTGCAGCTGAACCCAGGGCCTGGTGCAGGGGTAGGGCTGCTGCTAGGAGGGAGCAAGTGGGGATCAGGCAGGGGCTGCAGGTCAGGAGTAAGGGGCAATGGCATTGGCAGGAGCAGGGCACCTACATATCAGTACTGCTCAGTGCCACAAGCAGCTGTGGGGGCAGTTGCAGCTGAGTGAAGGGGGCAGGGGGAGCTCTGATTTTTTATGATAAAAAACCAAAATCAAACACTAAAATATTTAGTTAGTTAGAATTCATTTTATTATAGTGATTGAGGCACTGGTAGGCTTCCACATGGCTTTAAAATTCTAGATATATCAAATAAAACATTTTGTTAAACTAATACCAATATATCTATATATAGTGGAGTTTCATTTTAATCATGGAAAACCATGGATTTGCAGGGGGTGGTTATCAGAGAATTTGCAATTTTTAAACAGAGAAAAGCAAGATCCCTGCTAATGATTCAATTAAAGCAATTAGCTGCTCCTTCACAGGTGCTCCCTCCCTCCCCAGCAGGGCTTCAGGTGGGCTATGTTGTCTGGCTGGGCTTGCCTCCTTTCCCCCAGTTAAAGGGCCCCGAGTAGAGCCAGGAGTAGCACCAAGTAGCAGCTGTGTCCAAAAACTGCTGAATTATCAGTTAATTATTTAACCAATATAATTAGAGGAGAGTAAATGACTATTTTTAAAGCCATAATTACATCTCTACTTCATGCAAGCCAGGAAATCACCTAGCAGCAGGGACTTGTGATTAATATCAAACCAGACACCATTTCACCCAGAAACCTAAAAGCTTCCAATGAAGGAAATTCCACAACTTCCTATGTGTGTCATTAAGAAGGGATTAAAATGGATCATCAGCAGTCAGGAGGGGAAAAGGGGGAAATTTGTGTTAGAAATCCTGATGCGTCACCTTGGGAAAGGAAAAAAACTCCCCAAAACTACTGTACCTGAAACGAGTTTCTGCTTTATTTAAAATGTATCTGGACAGTGGCTGTTTGTTATTATTAGGGCTGTACCAAACAGCACCATTCCGTTTCAACTTGTGTTTCAATGTAACAGCATTTCGTTTCGAAACTGCTGTTCCGTTTCGTTGAAATGGTTTTGCTGTTTCGCCCATAGACTAGAATGGGGAAGCTCAAAACAGCCGATAACTGTCATTTGTGGCCTGATTTGGATGAAACTTGCAGGAATGGTAACCCCTTCTGAGGAGGAGAATAGGTGCAGGGGTTTCAGGGAAACTGCACCTCCAAGTCTTGAAAGCAAAAAACTCATGTCACGTGTATGTGTTAAGCCGCAGTGGAGTCAAAACTACAGGCCTTACTGAGGCCACAAAGCCTGCCAAGTTTCAAGGAGACAGGTGCAGGGGTTTGGGAGAAACTGCACCTCAAGCTGCAGACAAGCAAAACTCGTGACATGGGTGACACCGTGTGTTAAGGTGCAGCAGGATGAAAACTGCAGGTTTACTAGTCCCTGCTGAGGCCACGAAGCCTGCCAGCTTTCAAGGAGATAGATGCAAGGGCTTCTGGGTTCTGGGGCCATGCACCTCTGGCTGCTGACAGGCTAAACTTGTGTCATGGGTGCTTGTGGGACTGTGTCTGTCTTGGGGCAGAGGGGGGTGAAAACTGCAGGCCTGCTAGGCCCTGCTACAGCAGTGAAGCCTGCCAGCTGTCAAGGAGATAGGTGCAGGGGGAGTCTGGGTTCTGGGGCCCTGAACCTCTAGCTGCTGACAGGCAAAACTCGTGACATGGATGGGTGATGCTGTGTGTGTGTTAAGGCACACCCTCACTCAACTGACACCAAGGTAGAAAGCAGGGCAGTTCAAACAATGTTGTCTTTTATGCAGCTTTTCCATGCCCACCTCAGAGCACTGGGATTGGAAGAGACCTCAGGAAAGGATGACAGTCGCCCGCCAGCTACACAATCAATAATGAGAGCAGTCCTTTCCCCCGCCCCCCACCCTTCCCCCCTCCCTCTCCTTACTTTAGTTTGTTTCCCTGCAGGCAAGCCCAGCTTGAGCTTTGAAGCTCAAAATGTTTTGAAACTTTCAAAACATTTTGACTTGCCTCGTTTCGTTTCAAAGCTTTCTGTTTCATTTCAATTTTGCTGTTTTGACCTCAAAACGAGTCAAAATGAAACTGTTGGCAAAATTTCGCACAACCCTAGTTATTATGACTGTGCTCCTCTTCCAGCTATGGGGATTCCTAACTGTCTGGGAATCAAACTCACATTTCAGTCAAGGATGTCACCATCATCAGCCAACTTCTCTCCATCCCCATTATGCTACACAGAATTTGTGTAGAGAGGGTTTACATTTTTAAAGCAATACCACTAGGTTACTTTGATTTGCTTTATGTCAGGGTTGTCCAAATGATGTCTTAAGGCTTGTATGTGGCCCCTGAGTGATTAAATCATGGCCTGTGGATGCATACCTTAGCTTAAGTCCTTCAGTCATAAAAGCATGAGTCTTTCCTATTTGAGCTCTAGGACCCAGGTTCAAATCCAGTTAGATGTACCCCCAGACTAAGTTATTTCATTCTGTAGTGGTCTGTACAGACCAATTCCCTGCTAGACAGGAAAACTCAAGCTCTCTAGGAAAGGAAGAAAGCTCCTGGACTGCAGACTGCAAGGAAGACTGGAGATGAAGAAGCAGCTCCCATGAAGTGAGTTGGCCCAGGGCTATGGGAACCCTGCACATGGGAGTTTTGGACCCAGGCACTAATTATTTTCACTGGGAAGATGATTAACTCATTAGGACTGATTAGCATGCACGGTTCCATGCCTATGCCAGCTTCAGAACCAGAGCATGTAGAGCTGGTTTTGGAGGTCTCTAGAGCTTGTTAAGCCAGAGGACGGTGTGGGTGGTAGGTTAGGAGCCACATACGGGGCTCAAGGATGGGATTGGGGCAGTCACTTGTGAGCATTTGGGGGAGGTGTGAGGGTTTTGTGTAAGGGTGTAGGTGAGGGACTTATCAGTGGGGTGGAAGATAAGGTTCTGTACTGCTGCTTAGGTTGTTGGATGCAGGAGCTCAGGGAGTAGAGGCCTTAGGGTTGTGATGCTGTAGCAGGTGAAGTGAGTTATGCTAAGGCTTTTTAGCAAGAGTCCAGGCCTTTACAGAACTGAGCAACAAAACTGAACAGAGTGCCTTCTGTGGCACTAGGAGATGCGAGTGCTGTGACTGGGCACTAGGTGAACAAGACACAACAGTTTACCTATAAGGAATGTGCCTGATAGTGCCAGGGGATTGGTGCACCATATAAGGAATGCTTGGCACAGAGCCAGGGGATTGGACCATTCAGGATGAGAAAGTAATGGACAGAACAAAGGAACATGTATGTGTTAGCATGCTGTGACCCTGAGAGGACAGACATAGCTGCTGGGTCCCTGCTTAAACAATGGAGAGCCAGGAACTAAGATCCTATACACCCAGTGAAGGACCTGAGACCTGGTACCCCAAGGTCGCTGCTGTACTGTCTAAGGAGCCGCTTGCCAGGTCATATTATGGGGAGAAAACCTGTAATATCGTCTAGGAGTTACTATTAAAGTTCATTCAATACCACATTGGACGAGTTGTTGTGTCAAACCCTGGAGGGCTCTGGCAAAAAAGAAACCTTAGTATTAACAATTTGGCAAGCCATCCCACACACCCAGCAGAAGACCCAAGGTCTGGTACCCCTGAAGGTCGCTGCTGTAACAAGGCACTTGCTAGGTCGTATTACCAGGAGGAAACCTGTAACACTGCACAGGGGTTACTATTAAAGTTCACTGGATACCAAATTGGATAAGTTGCCATGTTAATACTTGGGAGTGTGTCAAAAAGAAATGCTAATGGTAACAATGTGACTTCAGGCAAAATGAGTGAGACCCCAGCAGCACTGCTGTAGTGGGTGGGGCATGTTAGCTCTAACCCTGAACAGGGGCTAACCCTGCAAACCATCAACAGGAACATGACTGTCCTTCTAGGCTGGGGCAGGCAATTATTTTGGGCGGAGGGCCACTTACTGAGTTTTGGCAAGCCATCTAGGGCTGCATGATAGGCAGCCAGGGGCAGATTAATATTGATTTTCTAAATTTTTTAGGGGCCCTGTGGGCCGAATAGAATGGCCTGGCGGGCTGCAACTGGCCCCAGGCCACATTTTACCCACTCCTGTTATAGGCTTATGGTGGCACCTTTGGTCCAGCCTGACCCTATGCAGCCCCTGAGCAAACTGCTTCCTATAAAATGGCCTCTGGATGTCAAGTTGGATGGACCTGCTTTATACCATCAGATTATCAATCCTTGTACAGATTACCCTATTAAGGTTATCTTTTAGCTTAGTGGGTGGGAGCTTCTTAAAAGGGTAACCTACATAGCCATATACTAAGTAATGTTGTCAAGTTCTCCATCTTAAACGCTTGCCTCTTTCCCATTACAAGACTTCAGAGCAAACTATCAATTTTCTTTACTACCAAGGTAATAATTATAGGGCAGCAGTTCCAAAAGTATGTGAAGTGATTTGAGTGGTGAATTCCCATATGAATTCTACACAGGAAGGAAAATTGATAAAGCTGTTCAGATGGTAAATAGCTAGCAGTCTGAACCCCAACCATAGGATAGATTATGTGCAAAACCCATTCAAAAAAAGAATACCATGTACAAAATTATATAATTAAAAACTGATGCCTTTTAAACATGCAAAATTACTTCCAAAGAAGACAAAGCACACTCCATTCATGTAACTGGGATTTAGAAGGTATTCACTCAAACAGTTGCTAAGCAGCAGCAGGCTATGGGCATCAGATTTTAGTCTTTCACTGACCACATTGCCAGGGAAAGTTTTGCAAAAACATGTATAAAAACATTTTCTCTCAGCAAGTATTAGGCAACAATTTAAAACAGGTATAATGCCAAA
This sequence comes from Gavialis gangeticus, assembly GCF_001723915.1. Classification (NCBI taxonomy): domain Eukaryota; kingdom Metazoa; phylum Chordata; order Crocodylia; family Gavialidae; genus Gavialis; species Gavialis gangeticus. The sequence goes on from NW_017729034.1 coordinate 81,968,958, forward strand.
ATCTATGGACAAAAGTCCTAATTACTAAAACAAGCATAGAAGTTGTTGGTGACTGGGTAACATTTATCTGTATTTTAATAGTTTGAAGTCAAGAAAAATGCAACATAATAGATAAAACCCCCTTATTTTGGCAGTGCTTTTTCCCTACAGACAGAACAGGCTGTCCCCACAAAACTAGTATTTACCAAACGTGGTTCTAAGATCAAATTACACCTTCTTTGGCATTCACCAAATAGTGAGTGCATGTGTCACAAAAAGCCACAAGGGATCTGAAAAATGTTTAAAGGGAAGCTCCAAACTTACTGTTATTTTCTCCACTTGCCTTCAAAAAGGGGGGATGGGGAAAGGAATGGGGCAGCTTTTAAACAAGCACTGCATGCAAAAAAGACGTGGCTGATTTATTTTAAGAATTCAGGTTTCAATAACAGAGAATTAAAATCTAAAAAAAAAAGTCAGGGAAATAAAATTTAAGATCATTAATTCAGGTTGATGGCATCAGGAATCGTGGTTTTCTCTGTTTAAAAATCCCATATCCTCCAATTAAAACAAATTCCAAAATCCTCGGATAAAAAACCCAAAGCCCATGTATTTCTGTAATTAAAATGAAATACCACTATATATCTATAGATGGAACAATGTTTTAGTGATATATTTACAATTTTAAAGCAATTTAGAAGCCTACCAGTGCCTCTGTCGTAATAAAAAATTGTAAATACCTATATAATTTGGAAAGGAGGGGTCATTACTAAGGAGGACTATTCTGCAGTTGCTTGGGGATGTAGGGGGATGGTTAGGAAGGCCAAGGCAGAGATGGAACAGGGGCTGGCTTCCCAGATTAAGGACAACAAGAAGTCCTTTTTTAAGTACATAGGGAGTACAAAGAAGGCCCCAGGAAATGTGGGGCCCTTGCAGGACAAGACGGGGAATCTGGTTGTCACGCCAGACGACAAAGCCAACATATTTAATAACTTCTTTGCCTCTGTCTTCCTCAGTAAGGACCAGAACTGCC